>NC_071387.1:63543348-64743348 GCF_022682495.2 Desmodus rotundus
AATCCAGATTGAAAAGATGGTGCGTGCGTGCCAACCACTGAATCTATCTAACCTGGTGCTCGCTTGTATGTGAATAGTGAACTGTGCACCTGCATTCTTCTATGCATCTTCCTCTCAGGAGACATCTATTCTATAGCTTATTCTCCAAAAGCTCCATGAGATTAACAGCTCGTGGATTAACTAATTCAAAATGCAGTTAAGGATCTCAATTTATTCAAATGAAGGGGGGGAAGTTGTACTGTCCTCTCTGATTGCCAGTCTTAATCACTGCTCCCTTTCTCCTCTATGAGCGGCTGTGTTAAAATTGTACATGTTATTTCACATTTACAACTATACCATATTCCAATGACTCTGGCAGCCTGGGCTGGGTGCATTTCTACATATAGAAATGTCAACCAAAATAGCCTGAAAATTTCAGGGAACAAGATCAAGGTCCAAGTTGTCAAGAAGACATGCATGTATACCTTTGGTTTTGCATTAGTTTGTTTTTGACAAAGCAAAATGCTCTGGTGTTTACTTACAAGGATACCACATTAAAACACATGACAAAAAATAAAAATAACTGCTGTACCTCCACCCCCCCCAAAAAAATTGATCACCTACACTGAAGGAGAAGGCTTGTGCAGTGAAAACATCATTATGTGACCTCAAACTAAGGGAGGAAAACAGGCCTCCTACAATAAGGTATGAATAGGATACAAATTTAAATCACTTTTATACAGGGGCACGAACATCGCTACAAGCAAATACTACCTAAAACTTCATCTTTCTATGGCTAAAGGGAGAAACTGTCTGTTGGACACTTCTCTCTGTACCAACAGGGACAATCAATGTGATAGAGCCTCTGCTGACAGCCTAATCAGGGGCTCACTTTCAGAGAAACACATCAAGGATCTCCAAATGCCATAATCTCTTGATATACTATGAAAAATAAAAAAATAAAAAGACTTGGGTAGGGTGTGGTAGCTGAAGTAGTTTACACAATGTTAGAGAAATGATGAATCCATAGAATGAAGACATTTGCAGATGCAAAAGCATCTGAGGTCCACATGAATCTGGAGTCTCCAAAAGATCAAACATTTTACCCACCCTGTTTTGGTTTAAAAACAGAACCTTGGCTGGTAGCTCAGTGGATTGAGCACGGGCTGCAAGCTTTGGGGTCACTGGTTCAATTCCCAGTCAGGGCACATGCCTGGGTTACGGGCCAGGTCCCTAGTACAGGGTGCATGAGAGGCAACCACACATTGATAATTCTCTCCCTCTCATTCTCCTTCTCGTTCCCCCTCTTGTAAAAATGAATAAATAAAATCTTTAAAAAAACAGAAAAGTGACTTTATTCATCTTATCTCAGGTATGAACAGTGACAATGGTTTCTTCTACTATAACTTAAAGTCAATGTTTTATGAGAAAATCTAGAGGAAAAGAACCAGTGGTGTGTTTCCTTAAGTGAATATGAAAAACATGCTGGGAACATAAATGGGGAATTACTTCTGTATGACTATGAAGAGCAGCAAGGATTGTAAACATAGTATTAATTTCTTTATTTACTTCCTTCTAAAGTCTGCAGACTGAGAAATCACAGTAATACTTTAAATTACTATGGGAAGAAAGATTGAGATTCACAGACACCCAGGAAATCCAACGCTGCTTTTAGAACTCTCACAGAAAAAAGCAACTCTACTGATAGCACCCCTTATATGAAATTCCCAGATCTAAAAAATATACTTAAAACGTGCAATACCACCAGTATACTTGGTTTTAAAGTCTTCAGGAAACCACAGAGACTATTTTATATACATACATTTTTAATGAAATAATGTTTAAACAAAGCAAATTTGAATGGACTTGGAGAGTGTTTTCAAAATTAAGAATCCCAGAACATGCCAGAAGCTCTTTAACGGCAAGTTAAAAATGTAAAGAATTAACAGGTGGCTTAGGTCTGAAAGTAATGATCTTCAATGGCAGGTAGCTGCTGCCAGGTAGCTGCTGCCAGAGGCACAAGGAAAGCTTATGTGGTCCAGGTGATATTCTGTATCTCCATCTACTTGGTGGTTCTGGAGATGATAGCTTTGTAAAAATTCATCAAGTTGCATACATATATGATTTGTGCACTTTTCTGTATGCATGTTATACTTTAGTTCTAAAAGTTTACTACTGCTACTGTTAATGGTAATACTACTAAAAATAGTGATAATAATTTAGAACTATGTTTAAGAAAGAAAAGAAAAGTGGAAAAGAAAAAACGGAAGGTGGGAGAGAAGGTACAGAAAGCAGATACTTTATTAACATCAAAAATCACTCAAGTAACTGTCATTAAATGTACTGTTCGCTGGCAACAATTTTTTCAAAGCTAAGAAGTGTTAGGAATCATGTAAATATTTGAGTTTCACAGAATGAGGATGAATGTGAAAGATAGTAAACGGGTGGGAGAAAATAATTAGGTGAGCGATACCTTAACTAGGCTGTGAAATGTATCCAAGAGACTTAAATGGAAATGAACACCATACCTCAGTTTGAAAAGTATCAACCCCACAATTTAGGATCCTGAAATGTGCTCACAAGTCTGGCTCATTGAGCCTGTCCTCTGATTTATAACTATGACTATTTGGGGGTGGGTAATTTGGAGTAGGCACTGTGTGTCCCTACAGAGAGACTGGGGAGGAAAGTACTCTGCAGACAGTACTACTTAAAGGCACTAAGTTCAAGATATATTTTTAAAGCAATTGTAAATAAAACATTCCATGACCACCCAAACCCTTTTTAAGAGTTAAATCTCGAAGGCTGACAGTAGTCAACCATGTAACAAACAAAGCCTGAACAGAATAGAAATAACTAAGTGAGTAATTTGGGAACTGAAAAATTTGCTAATTGATAAGGCATACACTTTTGTCCTGACTAGCTCAGTTTCTAGCTCCCTTTTCTTCTACTTATTATAAAGAGAGATATTTTAAATTAAACATGTTTTAGCCATTGTTAGGGAATACTAATCAACATCCTACTAGCCAGGTATAAGAGGGTGTGGAGAACAGGAAAAATAAGACATAGTCCCTGCTCACAAGTTTACAATTTAGTACAGGACATAAGCCACATACAAAAACAACCTTAATAAAAAATGCAAAAAGAGAAGCAGCCCTGACTGGTGTAGCTCAGTGGATTGAGCGCGGGCTGTGAACCAAAGGGTTGCCAGTTTGAAACCCAGTCAGGGCACATGCCTGGGTCATGGGCCACATCCCCAGTATGGGGTGCTCAAGAGGCAACCACACACTGGTATTTCTCTCCCTCTCTTTGTCCTTCTATTCCCCTCTGTCTAAAAATGAATAAATAAAATCTTAAAAAAAAAAAGAAGAGAAGCAACAGCAGAACCCTATACAACCGAGAATCCTTCCAATCAGTGCTCTAAGAGAAAGTCTCTAAGCCACAGCAGCATTTGCACTGGAACTGAAGAACTGATAAAACTGCTAGAGAATTGATCCAATTTGACTAGAACATAAGGTAGGATCAGAGTTGAGCAATGATGAATGAAAGGGATGGACAGGCCAATAGGAACTATTATAATCAGAACAGCCCTAAATCCACCATAAAGAGTTGCTATTGGGTTGGCAAAAAGTCCGTATGTTTTTTTCCATAAAATAAAAGACATCTTTTTCATTTTCACCAGTAACTTTATTGATTTGGATATTTTTAGTATGTCGGCTATCTCTGATGTGGTATAGCATTGATTGTTCTCAACGTCTCAATTTGATCACTATCAACTTTAGTCTACCCAACCATGGAGCATCGAGCATCAGCCAGCAAGAAATCTCCAGTACGAAACTTTGCAAACTACTTTTGACTCATTTGATCAGTCACAGCACTTTGTCCATACACTGCATAAATCTATTTTTACATTTCAGTTAGTTTTTTACCTTTCTTGAAAGAATATAACATATTATGCCAAAAATGTTGCATGTTTTCTTCCATCTTCCATATTAAAATGGCTACATAAAAATACACCAATTTTGACAATTTTGGTTTTTTAAAAAATGACAGCTAAAGATAACTAAGTGCTACTAGAGCCATCTTATGGAAAAAAGCAAATGAACTTTTTGGCCAACCCAGTGTTTATCCTATTATCTACCAACAACCAAAACTGCTGAAAGCTTCTCAACAGCAGCATGAGACTGAAGTGTCAAAAGACAGAATCAAAGACATCAATTAGGAAGCCATTATAATAATCTGAGTAAAATGGCTATAGGCAACAGGGCTGGGAAAAAGAACAAAATACAATGTGGAGATAAAACCCAGCGGACAAGAATGACTGATAACATACTGTAACAAAGAGTCAACAATGACACCTAAACTGTGATATTCTGAGCTTGGTGGAATGGTAGCTACCAAGAAATGGGAATGAGCTGGTTTGTGGGTCTGTATAGTGAGCTCAGTTTGGGAAAACAGCAGATCATGTTAGTGACTAGGCAAATAAAAATGTTAAGAAAACAGACTGACACTAGAGTTATCAGATCTGGGACCCATCTATAGAGAAGTGACACAGTGGTAAAAGAAGGTGGCCAGGGGCAGCATCTAGGGGGGTACCCACAGGTCTTGGGGGAGAAGACAGAAAGAGCAGTATTAACAGGGGCATCATGAGGGTCCAATGTTCTGAACAATGAGAGAAGTCAGAGTTTTAAATGTTCTAAAAATACAATGCTATATTTAGAGTAGAGTAAAACCATGTATAGTAGTAAGTAGTAGTAAATAGTAAAAGTAAAACAAAGCGCATGGGAATGATAACTACTCAAATCAGAATAGTGCTTGAGTGGGGGTAAGATATTGGATAGCAGGGATGGCAGTGGCTGCAGTGTCATTGGAATGGTGACCTAGGGCTTCAGATATATTTGTGCACTATCAGTTCTTAAGCTTGGGCAAATGGGTATTCATTATACCACACCTCATATATATTTCTGGCTGCAATATTTTATAATTATATATTTGCCCTAAAAGAAATATCTTAGTGGTCTGATAGGTATAGAAGTTATAAAATCCAAATTCTAAAGGAGTTAGATAAGCAAATTATAAAAACAAGGAAGCAGAAAAGATAAACAGCCTTTGGAGAAATTCTGCAAAGCAAACAAGTAAAGCAAGAGAACAGTAGTCTGAAAAGTCAGCAGGGCCTGGGAAAGGGTGTGTTAGTGTGTTGGTGATTGGCTTCTCACTAGGTTGGGAGTGTGGGGATTCTGTCCATAGGCAAAGGAGATGAGGCCAGCAAAGAAAAGGATACTGAAAATCTAAGCCAGAGGGGAAATGATGTAAAAGGGTGCTAGGAGAGAATGTGATCAAGAGCACAAAAAAAAGGGTACCCCTGAAGGAAAAAGAAAAATATTTTTTCTCAGAAGCGAAATGTAAGAGATAGGCATATTGAGAGTGCTCATGTCAGAAAGCCAGTTTACTGCCCATTTCTCCCACTAAACTGCACATTTGTTGAAAGGAACAGAGTTTTATCCATTTTGATAATACAGGGTCTAATTAAGTAGTATTTAACACATAGTAAATGCTCAACAAATGATAGCTGAATAAAAGAAATGATCATCGCAGAAAAGATGAGGTCACTCGCTAAGAGAAACAATGGCAGGATGAAATCAAGGACCACTGAAGAGCAGAAAGGTCCAATTGGAGAGAGTTAAATGAAATTCTGAATAATAGGAAATGAAGAGGACATGGCAAACAGCAGAAAGAACTCAACCTTGGTTCCCCCCAAATCATGAGAAATTACAAGCAAAAATACTGGGTTCAAGAAAGTGCAGCTCAGCCTAGCTGGGTAACTCAGTTGGTTAGAGCATTGTCCTGATACACCAAGGTTGCGAGATCAATCCCCAGTCATGGTATATACAAGAATCAACCAATGGATGCATAAATAAGTGGGACAACAAACTGATGTCTCTTTCTCTCTCTCTCTCATCAGTAAAAATAAAAACTAAAAAATAAAAAATGAAGTTAAAAAAGAGGAAGTGCAGTTCAGATTTATCACTTTGGGAAGCAGAATACTTAGAACAGCAAAAAGTCCCTAATGCAAAATTGAAAAAAAGCCTTGCTGCTCCAAAACATATACCCTAACGGGGTATATGTAAATCATTGCCTTTATAAGGCATTCCTATAGCGTATAATTCTTATAAACAAATTAAAACATTGAGAATTGATTTTTGGATGAGAGTATTTAATCTTTATTTAGATGTCCCCCAATTCTAAGTGCTTACTATGTAGTGTTTTTTAAATGTCTGTTAATGCATTCAGGGCTAATGAACTCCCCAAAGCAAACGAAAATCAGAAAACTTTATTCTATGTCACATATGTAATTGGAATGAAGGAGTGGGAGAGATGGAAGAATGCCATTAACAAACAGGAGAGAGTGAGCTGAGGAGAGCTAAGCCCCATTCCTTACTTCCTGATTGGTATCTCCAGAACTGCAATTGTGGTCCAAAGTCACACCAACTCTCTGTACCATTAGTGAGGGCTGCATTAGCAGAACTGGGCACTCTCAGTCCAGAATCCCTCTGGAGAATAGGGAAATGATGAGTTCCATCACCTGGCCAACATCAGCAACTGCCAAACAGTCACCTCAGGGACTTGGACAAAGACATTCATCCGCTGTGCTGGCAGCCACTACAGGCTATCTTGCTTAACCGAGTCCCTTCTGTGAGGACCACTGTCTAAGTGACCTGTCACAGAGCTTTATAAAGCAGCATTAATACTGTAGGCCAAAATGAGATTGATCTTTGAGCTTCGTGGTCTCCTGCTGTCAACGGTGCATTATAAAACCAATACTAAATACTTTATAAACAGGTCTCCCTACAGTGTATTAGAAAAACAGTGCATATTTCATGCCCCATAGTTAGGTAGCCACATATCCATCAGACTAATAAATTATTTATTAGGTGCTCAGAAGTGCAATAAGAGTCAATAAACTAACTTCTGGATACTTATAAGCTACTATTTCACTGGAAATTGTACCTGAATGAGAACACTAGAGCAGTAACTGATGGGGGATGGAAATATCCCAGCTCCTCAAGTGAACTGTTAGAAGAAAGCACAGCCCTTATGTGTGAGAAGGGACAAAAATTTCTGTGTCCTAAAAAAAGAGTCTTGGTTATTGAATTTATAAAGAAAGTGCCACTCAACCACATGCTCATTTCCTTTCTTTTATACATAGATTTCTCTGGTCCTACTAACCTTGGATGTCTCCTGAGGGAAATAAAAATTGGTGGAAACATTCTGAATACACCCTGAATCAGGCCAGATGACAACCACAAGTAATGGTTGTACTTGACATCTCCAAAGAAACTCTACAATGGCTTGAGTGTACAAACTTTCTGCTACATGCATGGCATGGAATTGAGTATTTATGAATCTAGGGTTTAGAGTAGCATTTTTTTCCCATTTTCAGTTTAAAGCTCCCAAGACTGTAGACACCCTATGATGCTGGTGCCCAGACCAACATCATCAAGCAACTCTTTCCTGGTTCCACCCCTCTGAAGGTTAAAAAAAATACTTTCTGTTCAAGAATGTATTCCAGCCCTTCTAGAAGGAATTTCTTCAGCTGGGAGTTATTTCCCAAACTATCAGAGGCGTGGACCTTTGTGTAGTATTGTGGGTGCCATGGTTTCACATGTTGGCCACATTAATACTGGAGAGCAAGCATCTGTAACCCACAGCTGAGTGTGCTCCGGCCCCAGAGCACCCGCAAGGTCAATGCCAATGCAAACCACTCTTCCCATCCCACATCTGAACCACACTGGCTTTCTCCAGGAGCCAGGGGCTGAGATACAATTCTGAAAATGAAGGTTTTGGGTTGTCTCCATTCACATGATGGGTGTAGAATGTTGAGAAGAACACTGTCAAAGGGACTGGCTCTTTTTTCTCTCCCATTCCACACCAAGTGAATAAACCATAAAGAGGTTGTCTGATGGTGTTCCAAAATACCCCAGGGGAAAAACCTAAACAGATAAATACATAGATTGTTGCGCTGTTTTTGTTTTTCTTTCTAGAGTCTTATAGTTTTAGCACTTTAGGCTGGAGTTTTTAAGGTTGAAAAATATATAAGTAGGAAAAAGAAGTGGAAATAAAAGGAGAAACATGGGAGGACCTGATTTCACATCACTTTCTCAGAGAGATCTCCACAAATCCTAGAAGTAATGAAAGAGGTGATGAAAAAATGTAAGACAAGACTAGTTTCTTGTATTACTTTTGCTACAACAACCACTGTAGCTAAGATGATTATTCATATTAATGAGTTTGGTATGTAGACAAACTATAAAAGATGCAGTCTCTGACCTCAAGTACTTATCTCTGTCTTGTGGGATTTACTCCTCCTGCTAGATTTACTTTTATTCTTCATACCCTTGCCTAGAGGAAGTGATCATCACTCAGGACTTGGAGCCTTTCCATGGGTGGGGTTTAAATATGGCAACGAGAAGAGAGGGAACCTTTGCCCTTGAACACAGACAATGTTGGCCCCACAGTTCGGGATGTCTAGTTTCTGACAAAAAGAAATATAAACTCCCTGTGAAATATTTACACTGGCCTTACTGAGCTTTATCAGAAAAATCTTATAAAGTGTGAACAAAGATAGTATTCCAGTGTTTTATCACATCCAGCACACATATAAACCATATCATTGCACATAAATGAGCTAATATTAGACAACAATCTCAACCTTCTCTTTACATTCAGTTACTCATGTTTTGTGTGTGTGCTTATAGCAACATGTGGAGACATCTATGGAGTCAGCTTTGCCCAGTGGTTAAGTGCCAAAGTTCTGCAGTTGATTTCTTAGGTTTGAATACCTGAGGAAAACTTTTACTAATCATATGACCTCAGCAAGTTACTTAGCCTCCGCAAGTGCCAAAACTCCTTAACTATAAAAAAAAGGAATAATACTAAATCACAAGATTGTTGTGAAGATTAACTATTTTGATTAGTTCAGAAGATTTAGCTGAGTATCTAGCACAGAAGCCCTCATTAAATATTAGTTGCTACGTATGTACATGTGTATAAAAAGACATTGCAAACTACAAGGCCACAGGCCAAGTTTGGCCCTCAGGTCAAATTTGTTTTGCTTGGTTCATAAGTGAGTATGTATGAGTGTGCATGTCTGTTTAATTCATGGTCAACATGTAAAAAAAAATCAAGAAATTTTAAAGTATGGATTTCTAGCTGCTGGGGACAGGGGAGTAGAGGCAAAGGGTGGATGGAGTGTCAGAGAAATAAAGATATGGCAACAGAAATCTGCATTCCTTCATGCCAACAATCTGATGCAATGAACAGAAGCTACTCTTCTTAGCATGCACTCTCCAGTGGAAAGTCTCTCCTACTCCCTTGTATTAGATCTCACTAGTTTCCCTCAATTCCATTACCTGCCTGGCCACTGAATCCATTTGAGTTTGCAGCCCTTGCCTGTAAGTCACTGCTCATTCACACGGCATTCATAAACATGGAGAATTCACTCACACACAAATGAAAAGTCACATTTAAATAAAATGTGAGTGCTCGCTTCGGCAGCACATATACTAAAATTGGAACGATACAGAGAAGATTAGCATGGCCCCTGCACAAGGATGACACGCAAATTCGTGAAGCGTTCCATATTTTTAAACAATGGGAAGACAAAGAAACAATTCCCAAATGAAAGGAAAGGAGGAAGTCTCAGAAAGAATGCTAACTGAAAAAGAGGCAAGTCAACTATCAGATACTGAGTGCAAAGCAATGGTCATCAGGAAGCTCACTGAGCTCTCTGAGCTCAAAGAGAACTACCAGAAACTACAAGGAAACTACAATGAACTCACTGCAAACTATATCAACATGAAAAAGGAAATAGAAACTATCAACAAGAGCCAAGAGGAAATGAAGAATACAATTTCTGAATTGAAGAACACAGTAGAAGGAATGAAAAGCAGACTTGATGAAGCAGAGGATCGGATCAGCAAGCTGGAGGACAAAGTAGAAAAAAACACCCAGAAAGAGCAAGAAAAGGAAAAGAGGCTCAGAAAGAATGAAGAGGCAATAAGGGAAATGCAGGACAACACGAAACGTAACAATATCCGTATAATAGGAATACCAGAAGGAGAAGAAGAAGAGCAAGGGATAGAAAACCTGTTTGAAAAAGTAATGATGGAAAATTTCCCTAATCTGAGGAGAGAAAAAGTCACCCAAATACAGGAATCACAGAGAGTCCCAAGCAAGAGGAACCCAAAGAGACCCACTGCAAGACACATCATAATTAAAATGGCAAATTTCCAAGACAAAGAGAGGATCTCAAAGGCAGCAAGGGAGAAAAAGGAAGTAACATACAAGGGAGCCCCAATAAGGTTAGCAACTGACTTCTCAATGGAAACGCTCCAAGCCAGAAGAGAATGGCAAAAAATATTCCAAGTACTGAGAACCAGAGGCCTGCAACCAAGACTACTTTACCCAGCAAGGCTCTCAATCAAGATAGAAGGCCAAATAAAGAGTTTCCCAGACAAAAGAAGTCTAAAAGAATACAGCTCCATCAAACCAGCTCTGCAAGAGATGCTAAAGGGACTGCTTTAAGGAAAGAAAGGAAAAGAGAAAGACAGAGTAACACAGGTAGGAAAAAATGGCAATGAATAACTACCTATCGATAATAACCTTAAACGTAAATGGATTAAATGCTCCAATCAAAAGACATAGAATAGCTGAATGGATAAGAAAACATGACCCACACATATGCTGCCTACAAGAGACCCATCTCAGGACAAAAGACTTACACAGACTGAAAGTGAAGGGCTGGAAACAAATTTTCCAAGCAAATGGACAGGAAAAAAAAACAGGGGTAGCAATACTCATATCAGACAAAATAGACTTCCAAAGAAGGGCCATAAAGAGAGACCCAGAAGGTCACTTCATAATACTCAAAGGAAGAATCCACCAAGAAGACATAAACATTGTAAATATATATGCACCCAACATAGGAGCAGCCAAATACATAAAGAAAATCTTGGAGGATTTCAAGAAAGATATTGACAGCAACACAATTATAGTAGGGGACTTTAACACCCCACTATCAAAAATGGACAGGTCTTCCAAACAAAATATCAACAAAGATATTGTGTCACTTAACAATACCCTAGAGGAAATGGACTTAACTGATATATACAGAGCTTTTCATCCCAAAGAAGCAAAATACACATTCTTTTCAAGTGTCCATGGAACTTTTTCAAAGATAGACCACATGATAGGACACAAAGCAAGCCTCAACAAATTCAAGAAAATTGAAATCATATCAAGCATTTTCTCTGACCATAAGGGACTGAAACTAGAAACCAACCCCAAAGGAAGAAACCAAAAACACTCAAAATCATGGAGACTGAATAGCATGCTATTAAACAATGAATGAGTCAAGAACGAGATTACGGAAGAAATCAAAAACTTCCTGGAAACAAATGAAAATGAACACACAACAACCCAAAACCTATGGGACACAGCAAAGGCAGTCCTGAGAGGGAAGTTCATAGCAATACAGGCCTACCTTAAGAAGATAGAAACAGTTCAAACAAACAACCTAACCCTACGCCTACAAGAACTGGAGGAACAACAACAAAGACAGCCCAGAGCAAGTAGAAGGAAGGAAATAACCAAGATCAGAGCAGAAATAAATGACATAGAGACTAAAAGCACAATCCTAAGGATCAATGAATCCAGGAGCTGGTTCTTTGAAAAGATAAACAAAATCGACAAGCCTTTAGGTAGGCTCATCAAGAAGAAAAGAGAGAGGATCCAAATAAACAGAATTAGAAACGAAAGAGGAGAGATTACAACTGATACCATAGAAATACAAAGGATTGTAAGAAATTACTATGAAGAACTGTATGCTAAGAAATTTGAAAACCGAGATGAAATGGACACATTTCTAGAAAAATATAATCTTCCAAAACGGAATGAAGAAGAAGCAGAAAACCTGAACAGACCAATAACGGCAAAGGAAATTGAAGCAGTCATCAAAAAACTCCCATCACACAAAAGCCCTGGACCAGATGGTTTCACAGGAGATTTCTACAAAGCATTTAAGGAAGAGCTAACCCCTATCCTTCACAGACTATTCGAAAAAATCCAAAATGATGGAAGACTCCCAAACTCTTTTTATGAAGCCAGCATCATCCTAATCCCAAAACCAGATAAAGACACAACAAAGAAAGAAAACTTCAGGCCAATATCGCTGATGAACATAGACGCTAAAATCCTCAACAAAATATTAGCAAACCGCATCCAGCAATACATTAAAAAGATCATACACCATGACCAAGTGGGATTCATCCCAGGGATGCAAGGATGGTACAATATTCGCAAATCAATAAACATAATACATCACATCAACAACAGCAAAGACAAAAATCACATGATCATATCAATAGATGCAGAAAAAGTGTTCGATAAGATACAGCACCCATTTCTGATAAAAACACTCAGCAAAGTGGGAATAAAGGGAGCAGTCCTCAACATAATAAAGGCCATATATGAGAGACCTACAGCCAACATCACACTCAATGGACAAAAACTTAGAGCTTTCCCACTAAGATCAGGAACAAGACAAGGATGCCCTCTCTCACCACTCCTATTCAACATAGTATTGGAAGTCCTAGCCACAGCAATCAGACAAGAAAAAGCAATAAAAGGCATCCAAATTGGAAAGGAGGAAATGAAACTATCACTGTTTGCAGACGACATGATAGTGTACATGGAAAACCCTATAGACTCCGCCAAAAAACTACTCGACCTAATAAATGAATTTGGCAAAACAGCTGGATACAGAGTCAATACCCAGAAATCAAAGGCATTCCTGTACACCAGCAATGAAACTGCAGAAACAGAAATCAGGAAAAAAATCCCATTTGATATAGCAACAAGAAAAATAAAGTACCTAGGAATAAACCTAACCAAGGAGGTAAAAGACCTGTACTCAGAAAACTACACAACACTGAAGAAAGAAATTAAGGAAGACACAAACAAATGGAAGCATGTACCATGTTCATGGATTGGAAGAATTAACATCATCAAAATGGCCATACTACCCAAAGCAATTTATAGATTCAATGCAATCCCTATTAGAGTACCCATGACATATTTCACAGATATAGAACAAACATTTCAGAAATTCATATGGAACCATAAACGACCCCGAATAGCTGCAGCAATTTTGAGAAAGAAGAACAAAGCAGGAGGGATCACAATACCTGATATCAAACTGTATTACAAGGCCACTGTCATCAAAACAGCCTGGTACTGGCATAAAAACAGGCACACAGACCAATGGAACAGAACAGAGAGCCCAGAAATAAACTCAAGTCTATACGATCAATTAATATTTGACAAAGGAGGCAGGAGCATAAAATGGAGCAAAAACAGCCTCTTCAACAGATGGTGTTGGGAGATCTGGACAGCTAAATGCAAAAAAATGAAACTCGATCACCAACTTACGCCATACACGAAAATAAACTCAAGATGGATAAAAGACTTAAATATAAGTGGTAACACCATAAAAGTCCTTGAGGAAAACATTGGCAGGAAAATCTCAGACATTCCACGCAGCAACATCCTCACAGACACATCCCCTAAAGCAAGGGACATAAAGGAAAGAATAAACAAATGGGACCTCATCAAAATAAAAAGCTTCTGCATGGCTAAAGAAAACAGCACCAAATTACAAAGAGAACCAACAGTATGGGAAAACATATTTGCCAATGATACCTCAGACAAGGGCCTGATCTCCAAAATATATAAAGAACTCACACGACTCCACTCCAGGAAGACAAACAACCCAATTAAAAAATGGGCAAAGGACTTGAACAGACACTTCTCCAAGGAAGACATACAGAGAGCCCAGAGACATATGAAAAGATGCTCAGCATCACTAGCCATCAGAGAGATGCAAATTAAAACCACAATGAGGTATCATCTCACACCAGTCAGAGTGGCCAACATAAACAAATCCACAAACAAATGTTGGAGAGGATGCGGAGAAAAGAGAACCCTAGTGCACTGTTGGTGGGAATGCAGACTGGTGAGGCCACTGTGGAAAACAATATAGAATTTCCTCAGAAAACTAAAAATGGAACTGCCCTTTGACCCAGCAATTCCACTGCTGGGATTATACCCTAAGAACCCTGAAACACCAATCCAAAAGAATCTGTGCACCCCCATGTTCACAGCAGCACAATTTACAATAGCTAAGTACTGGAAGCAACCGAAGTGCCCATCAGCAAACGAGTGGATCCAAAAACTATGTTATATTTACACAATGGAATTCTACGCAGCAGAGAGAAAGAAGGAGCTTCTACCCTTTGCAACAGCATGGATGAAACTGGAGAGCATTATGCTAAGTGAAATAAGCCAGGCGGTGAGGGACAAATACCATATGATCTCACCTTTAACTGGAACATAATCAATAGAAGAAAAAACCAAACAAAATATAACCAGAGACATTGAAGTTAAGAACAATCTAAGAATAGCCAGGGCGGCGGGGGGGGGGGGGGGGGGGGTGGCGGGGCGGGGACAGTGGGAAGAGGGGATTACAGGAACTACTATAAAGGACACATGGACAAAACCAAGGGGGAGGGTGGAGGTGGGGGAGGGAGGTGGGTTCACCTGGGGTGGGGTGGAGGGATGGGGAGAAAAGGCATACAACTGTAATTGAATAACAATAAAAATAAATAAATAAATAAATAAATAAATAAATAAATAAAATGTGAAGTACCAAAAATGTTTTCTATCATGTCTACCTCTGACAAAAACAACAGTGAGATGCATTATGTTCCCTTTTGCATGTTCCTAATCCCTATATGGGGTGGGACAAAGGTAGGTTTACAGTTGTTTGTATAGAAAACAGTACAATAATTAATAAATAATAATACAATAAACTCTGTAAACTTACTTTTACCACACCCCATACTGTTAGCAACAGATATATAAACTGAGTAAACCCATTACCTGTCACCATATCAGGGCCTCTGCTACAATTACAGACATGGGCTTTGTGACAGCTTTTTTTTTCCATTAATGGTGGTTCTCAGACATACTTGTTTCTAACTCATGGAGACTTTTTTAAAAAGAAGTTCATACTGAACATATAAGACAAGAAACACAAAGCCTGGGCCCCTTGGTCTCCATAGCTTGAGACACTCACGAAGCATTGTTAAGACAGTACCAAAAAAGGTTAAGAAAAGTGACCTACTTGTATTGCTTTACTATACAAATAGGGAGAGTAGGAGACTGAGGGAGAGTAGGAGACTGGGGCAAAGTCAAAAAATGAGCTGGTGGCAGAGGCTTGACCATTTTTTGAGACCTGGGTTTCCTAAACTGCTTTTATATCACAGAGGTCCAGAGGGTTGAAAATCCAGCAGTGTAAGAGGGCCACTCCACCGACTTGTGAGGACAGACTATTAAACCTTCAGGCATTTACAAACCAGTTGACATTGTTGACTAGAAATTAGCCATGGTGGGAATATTTAGACCACAGCAATCAGCAAATGCCACAAGTTAGAGCTCTCCTACCCCACTGAACCAGTTGTTAAACATTGAAAAGCACATCAATACTTGAGATTCTGACATTTGGCTAAGTTCAGCATTTTCACATGGTACATATGGTCATGTGTGGGTCTTTGTACTTCTTCCTAGAGATTTAAAGTTTTGGTGAAGAATATGAAGAAAACCAAACCAGACACTTAAAAGTAACAGAACAAAATAAATCAGTGCATGAGTCTGGAGTGCTTAGCATATACAAGGCATTGTGATATGTTTTAAAAGAAACAGTAAGATCTCAGCATCCAGAGCTCTTAGGAAATTAATCATTCTGGATAGGCAAAGGGTTATCAATTTATGTTTACTGAGCACCTGTTGTGTGTCAGATACTGGGGAAAGCAGAAAATATTTTTTCATTTGTTCTTCACAGGTCCTATGAGATAGGAATTACTATTCTCATTTTACCAATAAAGAAATTGAAGCTAAGAAAGTTAAGTCACTTGGCCAGGGTCTTATATTAAGTGTCATTGTGGGGATTTTAAGACCAAGTTGGTCTGATTTCAAAATACGTGCTCCTCCCAATATTTGGCACTGCTTCTCCAGGTTTCTACCATTTCAGACAAGAATTCTGCTAAAAGACATTGCATATTCACCCTATGTTTTAAACAGTAAGTCTCTCTCTTGATAATTAAACTTTTTCATTTTGAACATCAAATTAATGTGTAGTAACACTGTTAGGACTTCTAAGAGCTTGGGCGGAAAGTGGGGGGAAAGCATGTTTCTGACCTCTCCTAGAGGGAAAGACAGTCTCTGGGGATCATCTATTTTTAAATTCAAAGAATCAACCATTTTATGTTCTTATAGTTAGTTGTAATTACTTCTTCTATTTCTTATATCTGACTTCTTCCCACTTTTAGAATTTGCTGCTTTATCTTACTATGATCCTTTTCTAAGAGTTCTTAACAGTTTAAACAACTGTTAAGAATAAAATCTTACTATGATCCTTTTCTAAGAGTTCTTAACAGTATAAGCAACTGTTAAGAATAAAATAAAACTGTAAGTATTGATAAGAAATATCTCCATATCATGCATGAGTACGAGGCAAGATGCAGAACAGTAAGCATAGTGTATGACCATTTGTGTCCCCCAGAAAAAGAAAAAACTGGGAAGGGATTGATAAATACTTCTATACTTGCATTAGGCTAGTTCGGAAAATAACTTTAAGAATCTGGTAAACAGAAATTATTTCTGAGGAGGGATGGGAAATCTGTTTTTTCTGTATGAGGAGGACCCCCCCAAAATGGAATTTATTTATAGTGTATTTACTTTTACATGTTTAAACCTCAGTCACCTGCAAAGTACTCTCCATTTTATGCAATACACCTATCGAGACCTTTTTTCTATTGTTCAAAACAGTTTTTGAACACTTCAATTTTGATGCCTTTAGTGCTTCTGCTGTTTTCTGTTTTACCTGGTTTACACATCAGCAAAATGTTTCCCTTTGAGGAATTTTTTCATCCAGGGAAACAAAAAATAAGTCACTTGGGATAAGATCAGGTAAATAGGGAGGGTGAGGCATTGGGGTCATGCTGTTTTTGGGCAAAAACTGCTGAACACTCTATGTAGTGTGGACAGGCACACTGATAAATCACCCATCACGAAATGGGCAAATATGTTGAAAGAATCTTCAAAAAAAAGGCACTGGAGCTGAATTTAGCCTCTCACAACAACACCTGCGAGTACACTGATACAGATGGGTTCCTAGAACACTCACGTACTGGCAAAGACTGTATACTACAAGGCACTGCCCTCCAGAAGATAATTCCAGTTTTCTTGGAGTCCCCCACTTGTATAGGCTTCTGTACTCTTTTCTCAAATATTTATGTATTACCAGTTAAAACAAAAAGTTTTAGAGTTTTCAGGTTCTAAGCAAAATATGGAGAGCATCTTAGAAGTTCAATATCTAAGCTTGGATCCTTTGTTGCACCTCTTCAGATGCTCAAAAGCACTATTTTTCCTGGTGCTCAATTGTGCTCATATTTGTACGGTGTTGATATTTAAGATAAATCCCTCTACTTTCACCTGACTTACAATGTAGTTGAAGAGATTATACATAAACACCCTAGTTAAATAAAAGATATAAATAACTTCTCTCTTTTACTAAATTAGAAGTACAACATATCACTACTTCTGTTATTAACTATAACGCTTCCAGGAGCATAAGTAATTTGGTCAAAAGAAAGATATGGACTGAGATTCTTGGGGTAAGGATAATATAAAAAGACACAGAGAACATGCCAAATGGGTAGATGGGCATGAATAAAAATAAAAATAAGGACATGTTCCTTTGGTAGATGAAGGATGCTATTAAAAAATGAGATTAGAGCCCTGGCTGGTTTGTCTCAATGGATTGAGTGCTGGCCTTCAAACCAAAGGGTCACAAGTTCGATTCCCAGTCTAGGGCACATGCCTGGGTTGCAGGGTAGGTCCCCAGTAGGGGACGTGCAAGAGGCAACCACACATTGATGTTTCCCTTTCTCCTTCCCTTCCCCTCTCTAAAAATAAATAAATCTTTAAAGAATAATTTTAAAAAATGAGATTAAGAAAGAATATAACAAACTGTAGAGGTCTTGAAATTGAGGCTTTAAGTTTCTGAGCAGAAAAGTTAAATAATGAAAGTTGTGTTTTGTCTTAGAAAAACAGTGTGTCAGATATATCAGAAAGGTGAGAGATCTGAGGCAAGAGTATTCAATTAGGGGATTTGTGTTGTATTTAAACATCCCCATAGAATGTAAGCTCCAACAGCAAAGTAGTACATCGATTTTCTGTCTGTACCACAAGCATCCAAACACCTGGCACTATAATAGACACTAATAGGAAATGGATAGCCCATCACAGAACATGAGGACCTAAACTAGGTGATAGTGAAAAACAAAGAATTTAGAGTTGTTATGTTTTGTTTTTTAAAGAACTGATGCTTAAATAAATTTTACTTTTCAGAAAATAAAAACAAAAGATAATTTGATCATTTGCAGGTAGGCAAAAATAGTAGAGAGGGGATGTCTCAAATTAACAATTAATTGTATGCATTAGATATAATTTGATATTTTACACATATAAGCTATCAATACATAAATAAGTTAAAATATTTCTATCTAAAATATATTCTCTGAAGTTAACAAATGTCTAAACATTGAAATTATGCTCTGTCCTTGATTCTCTACATTTTATTCCTGACTAGGATCTCAAACAACAGGGTATAGCTTCGCCAGTCATCTCTAGGCTGGTCATATCATTTTCCTTATAGCACTTAACTAGCTGAAACATTACACATAGGCTAAACACTTGACAAGGCAATCATCTGTCCATATCGGATGGGAGAGGACATCCCCCCAGAATGCCTGCCGTACCAAATCAGCAAATACAATTTATCTCAAACTCTAGAATCTGCCAGATTTCTGCAAATGAATAGCCTCCTTGCTTATAATTTGCTTAGAACTCAATATCTTTGAATTGGACTGTAACAATCTCTCTAAAACTGCTGCTAACCATACTTCATGTTTTTGTTAATAAACAGTTATAGGTTTGAAAGTAAATCCTATCAATGTTGAAAGTAAATTCATGTCTGTTCCACCTCTATATTCTTACCATGCTTGGTAGGCTGCCTTGTATTCAACAGTGTTTAAGAAAATTGGTTGAATGTATGAACACATGATGAACAAATGAACGATTACAGTAACTTCAGGAGTTTCTATGCTAGGGGGAGAAATTCAGGTCATGATTCCATTGACACTATTGCTAATTGAGCACTGAACATTCCCCCCCCCTTACCCCTTTCAGCTCCTCAAAGCCTTCACTACCAGTCAGTCAAAATTCACCTACAATATGAGACATATTTGTCCTTCCTCAACTGTGCCCTTTTTTAAAAGTTCCAATTTGGTGTCATTTATGAAGATTTTCAGGTAAGCCCGAAAGAAAAAAACTTAAAACTCTACTAAGTTCAAAACTAAGTCCAGAACTGTGAATTTACTTATAAAATAGTCTTTTCTTCTGTATTTAAATGTGGCAAAGATACCTCATATATTGTGAGCACTGGAGTACTGGATAAAAAAAAAAAAGTAAAACAAAGAGACCAGCCTTTCTCTAAGATCTCATCAGCATGTAAGTACTAAATGCCTTCAAGGAAAACTTGGCACCACATCTAAGTGATCAGCAATGAAATCTCTCAAGAGACTCCATCTTTTGGTTGCCAGAGGGAAGGAGGTTTGAGAGACTGGGTGAAAAAGTTTAAGGGATTGAGAAGTACAGATTGGTAGTTACAAAACAGTCATGGGGATGTATAAAGTACAGCATAGGAAATATAGTCAATAATGCTGTAATAACTATGCATGGTGCCAGGTGGGTACAGGAAATATCGGGAGGACCACATTGAGAAGTATATGATTATCTAACCACTATGCTGTACACCTTAAACTAATAAAAATAGTATTAAATGTCAAGTGTAATTGAAAAATAAAATTACAAAAATAGGAAGGTCCATCTCTAAACCCTTCCAAGAAATCTCTTTATCTGTTTCCCTTTCACTGTAGACTTATTTTTCTCAAAATAAAAATATATCAAATACTATGGAGTCATTTGTCAAGATAGCACACATGTAAATAATTATATAAAAAGTTTTAACAATTTTTCTAGGAATATTAAACATCGAGATGAATTCCCATACTATGTACATATTTTTAATACATTTATTTTGAATTTTTTCTTTCTAATGAGATCACTAAAAGATCCCTTTAAAAAAATCCTCACCTGAGGATATGTTTATTGATTTTAGAGAGAGAAAGCCACTGATATGAGAAAGAAACATCAATTGGTTGCCTCCCATATGGGCCCTGACCAGGGATTGAACCTGCAACCTTTTGGTCTACAGGATGACACTCCAATCAACTGAGCCACCCGGTCAGGGCTAGACCCAGTTTTTAATGTCCTGTAACTTGAATTCCAATGTGAACAAAATTAACCGCTGTGTGATATTTCTAAGAACTTTTAAAAAATTCTATCTTTTGACGGGTTTGGCTGGGGTGGGGGTGGAGGGGTGAGGAGAAAATGCAGACAACTATAATTGAACAACAATAAAAGAATAAATAAAATAAATAAAATACATTTTAAAAATTCTATCTTTTAAGAAATAAGGTATTAAATGACAAACTTCACATTGTCACGTGTTATGGCAAAAAATAAAAAATAAAAACCCTTAAATGGGGAGGAATTGCATTTCAGATGACAAATTGTTTTGGCTGTTTTTTGTTACATTCTGTTTAATCAGTGCCTAAACATGCTATGCAAATACAAACTACAACAAAAAACTAGAGGCTACAGTATTTTCAAATGCTTGCATTTCCATCTTAGATAGTGCCTAGTCTACTGCTTTAAATACAATTAAGTATCACCTGAAACTTCTGCTTCAAGGCACATTAAGACTGTATCTTCACAATATTAAAACAACTGATCAATGAAGTCAATGTGTTTGAAGGCAGTAGTAAGTCAAATGAAATGTTTCATGCTGCTGTAGACAAAATAACCAGCTGACTGAAGCTGTGAATTAGTAGTTTTATCTTAGAACTACAATTCTCATGCAATCTTAGGGAACAAGTCATTTTTACAAATTACTTGGCAATCATGCATTTCAAAGACAGCTTCTCAAATTGCCAGGTTTAAAAAAAATACAAGTTATAAAGCAATCTATGCACTTTCCTTCTTGTCTAGACTCTGCTTTTCTAAATGGATATATACCATCAAGTAAACATACAAAATCTCAACAATCTTTTTTTTCCCAAAAAGAGTGAAAGTATAGGAAAATACATATAATAACTTGCCGTATTTGTACCATAACAAAGAAACTGCAGGAGGAGCACGAGCTGGCAAGTCCGCCAAAGCTAAATGTATTCCACATGGTTAGTGGCCAGTGAGCTCTGCAAGAGGAGGAAAAAATCTGACACTTAGGGCTTCAAAATGAACATAACCTTCTAGGTTCATTCTCCTTTATGATTCCGGATGCACATTTTAATAGTGATTAAAACGTATGGAACTGCACAGAGCATAATGTCAGGATGTTTCCGTGTCCCTCAATATCATTTGAACATCCCAGGTCAAATATAACATGACACTAATGGTCTGGAAGCACAGTGGACAGCCTGAAACTGTATTTTATTTTAACAGATCTCACAGACTCCTCTTTCCGTAATTGTGGGACAGACACGGAAGAGTTTGAACATTAACAAAGGTTGTTAAGGTAAAGCTTAATCCCAAATGTGTTAGCATAAAACTACCCACTTCAAAAATATTTTAAAGCACGTTTTACTAAATCCTGAAATGCATGTCCTGGTAAATTTCTGTATAAATTTGATTTACAAATTCCACTGAAAATGTGCCACAGCTGGCAGAATAAATTACTATAATAAATCATTATTAAATAACTGTAAATCTTCGTAATGACATAATGCCTAACTAAAAAAAGTATGCAGAAGTGAACATGCAGTAGAAGAAAAGCACTCTTCGCACAGGAAGGCAAATTACAAAACTCCCCATGCCAACACTACAGTATGATTCAGTGACTAAACAGGAAAATAAAATTCACATAAACAGTATTTAAATCTGCAGTGAAGTTGTGTTCAACGTCATCATTCAACTTCACTATTGCATCAAAATGAATTGTATGGCAAGGGGTAATGGACTCAAGTTTTTGACATTAACGTTTGCACTGCCAAAGGGTAAGTCTCATGTACAGCTGCATCCAATATCTTGCTAGACAATACAAACACATCCCAGGTATCAACCAGCTAGTCCACTTTGCCCCTTCTCTGAAGCTTTTTAAATATTCCTTTAAAAATAACCTATTTTCCCACTACCACTCTATCTTCCTTATAGAACTCCACCCTACATCAAAATAAACTTTTAAAAAATATACAGTTATATTCTTGTTGATGTGGAACAGATGGAGAGTTATAGTAATCCATTACTTCAGATACCACTCGAAGTGAATCAATGCCAACATCCCTGCCATGGGGTAGTTTCCACACACCCCTTTGTCAAAGTGTAGACACTTGGTGCTTGTGTGGCAACCATGAGGCATCCAGCTCCAGCCAAGAGGAGCTCCAGCAAAGCAACAGGCCCCAAAGTATCGGTTTACACTGTATGATTGCTGCTTCTGCCTTCTGGGAAGGGTAAATTATTGACTGACACTTCCACAACAGAAAAACTGTCTAAGATAAATCCATTAAAACAGTCTATCGAATATTTCACACTGTCAGTTAGTAAAATCTTTGTCCAAGTCTTCACTGCCCACTCTTGTTTGCATGTATTTTTCAGTCTCTAGTCACTACCTCATCATAAAATGAAAAAATGTCCCTGAAGGCTACCACAACTTTTTGCATTTGCCAAGCCTCAAGTGGCAACAGGGTCTCCGAATAAGGAACCTTTTCCAACAAGTGCAGGATTTACCAGTATATGATTCAGGAAAGTTGCCCCCAACTCAACAAACTGAGCTGTCCAATAAAATAAGGAGCAAGAATGGTCTCTATGTTAGTCTGGATCAAAATATTTTTGCAAATATAAACAGGAGGTATTTTTCTCCTGTATTTCATTTTCCAATTTGCCTTCAATTATAGTACAAAAAGGCATCCATTTTTCGACGTGTAGTAATTGCTTCACTAAGAAATACATCTACCCAAGAAGCACTTGGGCCCCACAGTCATGTATTTATTTCTTTCCAACATAATATTTCTCCCTGAACTTCCACTTCCATCCATACAAAGCCATCTCTGCACTGGAGAGCAGGGAATCTCAAGTCTCACAACCTGGCACATTCCAGACCGAATAAATAAACCAGTAAAAGGATACCTAATTCTATGAAAGGGAATAAACATCTAAAAGTTACATGTGGAAACAACTGAGAATACTTCCAAATAAGCAAAAGTTCAAAATAAGAGACCAAGACAGCGTAAAAGGGCACACTGACCCAAAAAGAGAGGGTAGAGCACATGTATGGGTGCAAGAAGGGTCAAGAGGAGATTGGGGAGACTGAAGAGACTGTACAATGTACAAAAAGCTGTAGTCTAGCTTACAAAAAACTGTGCAAACTAGATTTTGAGCTACATTCCTTAGGAAAAGTAGCATATTTTTGGACTATATGACACACCGGACCATAAGACGCACCTATGTTTTAGAGGAGGAAAATAGGAAAAAAAAATTTGGAAACAAAAAAAAATGTGGTCCTGCTCCTGTGAGCCTGCTCCACTGCCGCCCCCCCAACCTCCCGTGAGCCAGGTAAGCTACATTTGGGCTAAAGGACGCACCCCCATTTTCCTCCCAAATTTGGGGGGAAACATGTGTTCCCCCCAATTTACCTATTCAATAAATATTTCTGACTGAATATCCCAACTTACCATCCAGTGAAAGTAAAGAGGCAACTTAAAAGTGATTTAAAAGTACAAAGATTTGCCTCCTTTAATATGTATGTTATGATGATCTTAAATATCTTGCTATAGGGTATAATATCTTGAAGCTTGTCATTTTGTAACTAATTAAATAGTCTTATAGTCTGAAAAATACGGTAATCAAAAAAGGAAAACATTTACCATTGCTATGACTATGTCTTCAGTACTAACCACTTGGGGTGATTTACTTATTTAACTCTATGATTATACAACCAAAAAGAAACTTCCTCTTTTCTTCCTCACTCCACTTTCCCTCTGTCTAGGCAGCCCAGTCTACTCCCAGACTTGAGATACCAAGTGACCTTTGATAGCCACCAAACCCTATTTTCAGGTTAGATCGCTCTTCTACACTGCAAATGCATTCAACTATATACCTGTCATCTGCAAGGGAATGTCTAATAAAAACTTAAAACTTGGCATCCCTACAAGTGTCAACCTTTGACTACTCAAATTGGCTCATTCTCCAGAATTGCCCACCTCAGTAAATGGCACCATTGGCTACTAAACACTCAGAAAACAATTTTCTCCATTATAAAGGCCAAAAAGACCATTTTATCCTTTCCCTCTTTTTTTTGAATTTATTTTTTTAAAAATTTTATTTATTTTTAGAGAGACAGGAAGGGAGGGAGAAGGAGAGGAAGAGAAACATCAATGTGTGAGAGATACATCCATTGGTTGCCTTTCGCACACCCCTAACTGGGGACCTGGCCCACAACCCAGGTATGTACCCTGACTGGGAATCAAACCAGTGATCTTTTGGTTCACAGGCCAGCACTTACTTCACTGAGCCACACCAGGCAGGGCACCTTCCCCTCTTTTTTAAGATTGTTTCTTTCCTTGGAGCCACAGTGAATTTCAGTCCTTATTTTAACCTTTAGAACAAAGATAAAAGCTTTCTAGGAATTAAGCACACTCTCCAGTTTTCAGTGTAGAAATAGCTCCAAGGTCAAATGCCAAACCACCTTAATATGTCAAAACAACCTATAGGATTAGCTCAAGTGTCTCTCATGAGATGTCCAGAAAACTCTCACAAGGAGCAGCCCTTTGTTTCTCAATATGAGACCTCAATGTACTTTCTTCTGCTCTGATGAGTACTGAGATTTTTGTCCTAACTTTGCGGTCACCCTCGTATTATCTTGCATGCATGTAAATATGTTAATGCCTACTCAATAATAACTTGTGTTCTTTCTCTGCCTCCTATGTGAAATCAGGTATTTTGTTGTCGGCATTTTATTCCCAAACAACCTCACCCTGTCCTTCTGATAACCCATATACAATCTCCAAATAGCTTCTAGTTTATCCCCTAACTTATTTATGGATTCTTCTATGCCCCACCCCCATGGCTACCACCCCTTTTTTGGCAGTTGAAATAACCTCTGACCTCATCTTCTCTTGCAACTCACTTTTTCTCCCATCCAAGCCATGCTCCAAATTATAGTTGATTTTTCCAAAATCCTTTAAGAGGACCCTATAGGATAGGGCCCCTGTCAATCTAACCAGCTTCATCTTTCAACCTGCTCATGATGATCCCAGATTTTATGTGCTCCTCTCATTGCTTATAAGCCCTTTCCATTTCTCCATTCCTTAATCTTCAGAGATATTTCTTTACTTGGACTAGAGTAGATTTTATCCATTTCTACAGCACTGCATACTTCTTCTCAGAACTTGTCATTATTTAATTTATTGTAATTATTTAACTTCTATCTCCCCTATGGGTTAATAAGCACTATGGTGGCAGAGCTCTTTGCACCTGCTCCCCAGTGCCAAGTACCGATTAATAAATACTTCTGACTGAATATCCCAACTTACCATCCAGTGAAAGTAAAGAAGCAACTTAAAAGTGATTTAAAAGTACAAAGGTTTGCCACCTTTAATATGTGTGTTATGATGATCTTAAATATCTTGCTATATGGTATAATATCTTGAAGCTTGTCATTTTGTAACTAATTAAATAGGAAACTACTGTCTGAAAGATTAAGAATCCCCATCACCACTGCTTTTGGGCTACTACTGGTGCCCAGTTTAGCAAGACAGAAATGAACTCAGTTATACCCTGGGGGTTGAGTCCAACAAGCCCTTGAGCAATTCTTTGACAATTGCCAAACATGACAAACAGAAAGGTGAGATACATTTGTCAAAAGGTGTGGAGACACTTTTTCAGCCCTGATACAAGCAATTATGTTCCTAGTTTTCTTCAGGTCCCTTTCTCAAAACATTCTTAACAACAACTAGTACAAATTTTGATTCTGTATCTTTATTCATTTTTTCCCCAACATTCACTGAATGCCTACAATATGTTCCTGGTGCAATGGTAGCACAAAGAAGAAGAAAAAAAGACAGTTGCAAAACGAAACTGAATTCATTCTGTTATTTAAGAGCAAAATGAATTGTACCAATCCACGTATAAGGAAGTCTTATAAATTACTAAGTATTTTACATGTTACCAAATGACTTTTTTAATCATTTTTGGATTTCAGTAATGACTTTATTCAACAAATTACAAACACAAAGCGAGGGGTATTAGTTTTCTACAGTGGTCATAATAAATCACCACTTCCTTGGTGACTTAAAACAAAAATATATTACTTTACAGTTCTGTTGGTCTGAAGTCCAACACAGGTCTCAATAGGCTAAAATCAAGGTGATGGTAAGGGTTGCAATTCCCTTCAGGAGGCTGTAGGGGAGCTTCTACAAGTCACCTCCATTTCTTGGCTCTTTCTCCATCTTTGAAGTCAGAAATGCAGTATCGGTCTGACCATTTTTCCATAGTAACGTCTCTTTCTGACCACATGTGGGAAAGGTTCTTTTAAAGATTCATATAATCCAGGATAGTCTCCCTTTCAAGGTCTTTAACTTAATCACATCTGCAAAGTCCCTTTTACTATGTAAGATAACATTCACAGGTTCTTAAAATTGAACCTGATTTGGAAGCCGTTATTTTGTTATTATTTTGCACAAAAAATGCACATTTTTCAGGTCAGTATTCCCATCTGATAACTAATAGCATTTCTAATTGCCTAGTATGTGAAATCTGCTAATTTAATATGTAGTTAAGGCACAATTTATAAATCAATCTCGTCACAGTCAAAATATTGGAAGAATCTATTGGTTTTACACTCATAGGTGTAACAAATAAACATTTTTAAAACTTACTATGTAACTTATCTTTTAGGTAACATACTTTTGAATGGAAATAGGGAAAGTATTCCAGGGTCACAATGTGTATTTTTGGTATAAGCATAGATTCCTGAAGGAATTTGTTCTGATTTTTACCAGTGATAAATCCCAGGCAACTAAATCATCTAAATTGGGTTATAAGACTTAACTTTATAATAATTGTTTTCAGTTCACACCAAAAAGCAATGCAGAGAACTGGATTATAGGTTACCATTTCAACAGCTGGCTATAATCTCACACTTCAATAATAACGACGATGTAATTTCCATGCAAAAATCTTAGCAGTTGGAATTAAGACTTATTTAGTTAATTGCCTTTAATATTATTTTGTACTTTGTTATGAAAAGGTTTTTTTCAGAGAGGAGAAGTCAAGGACCACACCTGTAGCTTGTTTTATTTAGGGGCAGTATGTTTTCTGTACAGATGTTCGGAAGAACTTTAATGGAAAAGTATAGTTATTTTTAAGCCTTCAGGGATGGAAAAACCCCCCAAATAGATTTTTTCCTATTTTTTTTCTACGAAACCTTATCATTTTGATTCAAAGGTTTAAACTGAAGAAGAATTACAAGTATCAATGTGAATAAGGGTTAATATTCTTTACAATACGCAGCAAGAAAAAAATACTAAGCATCGCTTAAAAACAAATCATAAAAGAGAACCACCATTCTTAAACATGCCATTTATACATAATTTAGCTTTAATGTACATATTTTAAATTTGTGAATGCATTCCATAATCAAACTTAAGGCTAGAAGTATGTAAATGTCACAGAACAGCTCAATTTTTAGAGACAGAAAATCTTATGAGCTATGTATATTCTGAATTCTATTTGCAATGAGTATGTATTACTTTTATAACAAGAAAAATTTGTAATGCTACTTCCACGGGGAGAAGGCAGGAGAGGAGAGTGTCCTACCTAACAAAGCCTATCTGAGCATACCAAGTGCTCACCTTCACATTAAAAGCAAGGCAGAAAAGACAAATTCAACGTAACCTCCTCAACTTGACTAGTAATTAACAAAGCACCAACGCTGTACTCTCTATTTAGTGTCAGAAAATATACTCATTATCGGCTAGAATATCAATAGCCAAGTTGTTGAATAATGTGTGCATCCTCTACAAAAAAAAAGGTAATTATGTTAGGTGATGGAGATATCAACTTTATGGTGATATTCATTTCTCAATACACACATATATTAAATCATCATGCTGAACACAAACTTATACATTCCATGTCTCAATTACATCCCAATAAAGCTAGAAAAGATTATACATACAAGTTTTGATTCCAAATCATGTATTCTCAATAGGGGAAATTTTTAGTATTATAATAAATAGCATGTGGTCCTCCAAAGTTCAACCCTTCCAGACAAAATCCTATTCCTTAGGGTCTGAGGAAGGGGGTGGGGGACACAAGGATCAGAACACGGTGTCTATAAAGGCTTCTTAGGCCCTGAGAGTGGAAAAGGGGTTGAGAAACAGTTCAACCCATGATAAACCCAAACCTAGCTATCAACTATAGGAATAGGAAATACTAGGGGATCCCTGATAACTACATCTACCCACTTCATGTCCCATCCACTCCTACAGCCCCACTAGCTAAGAAGCATTTTCAAGGATGGCCCAGTTTGAGCACTCAGAAATATATTAAGATCACTTAAATAGTCCATTTAAGTCACTTGTGCACTCCCTAGCAGGTATATAGAACCACAAAGAAGAATGTGGTATAGCAAAATACTCCACATTCTGTTTTGTCTCTAAAAGAAAATAAAAATTGTTGACATGGAATTTGGGGAGGGGGATGAAAACGGGGGGTAAAGCAATGGGTGCTGCAGTATCTCTTTTTAAAAAAGCAGGTAACATTGAACAAAACGTTTTGTTAGCCTGATCTACATGTAAGAATTTTCATATGTGGATATATTGGGTTGGCCATAAAGTCCATATAGTTTTGTCCATAAAACAAAAGTCACATTTTTCATTTTCACCAGTAACTTTATTGACTTGGATATTTTGAGTATGTCAGCTATCTTCCACATGGTATACTGTTGATTGTTCTCAATTAATGTTTCAATTTGATCGCTATCAACTTCAACCGATCTATCTGAACATGGAGCATCATCCAGCAAGAAATCCCCAGCACGAAACTTCACAAACCACTTTTGACATATTTGATCAGTTACAGCACCATCTCCATACACAGCACAAATCTTTTTTTTGCATTTCAGATGCGTTTTTACCTTTATGATAAAGTGTAATATGACAAAATGTATTTTATTCTATCGTCCTTATTAAAATGGCTACACAAAAATTCACCAATTTTAAGTGTTTTTTAAATGCACTCTGATATGACAGCTAACACAATGCAATCTAACAAAATTGTTTCAAAAGAAGTTAGACAACTAAGCACTACTAGAGCCATCTTATGGAAAAAACCAAACAAACTTTTTGGCCAACCTAATAAATAGATGGAGAAGAAAATATAGTTCAGGTGTAGAGGTAGCTATAGCTAGCTGCAACTTAAGAGATAATTTCACTTATTTTACCCTGGATTCTGAAAAACTAATATTATACCTATAGCAACCATATGTCCTTGATTTTCCACAACAATCCCAATTTCATGTAATTACATTCTTCCCTCCATCCCCCAAACCAGTGATACTTTAACTACAAAACTATGATCTCATCTAAGACTTTCCACTCAAACAAATCAATACCAGAAAATCCATTATTAGACCCTAATACTTAAGGGCCAGAGAGAGTTGAAAAGCATATCATTCAACTCATATCTAAAAGCAACTTATATGTAAATTTAGGACTCTAGTTAATGTAGAAAAGTTAGAAAGCCAAACAACAAACAATGAACTAGTGTTTTGATAAATCCATATTTATTTTAGGACTTCTTAGTTCTTCAACACTTGTCATTGTTTCTGTAGGCTTCCTTACATAATAGTATCTTTGATGAACAGAAATATCTTGTATTTCAGACTATGACACTCAACTCTTCTTGCACTTCATCTAACTATAAAGCACTGTGTTTGAGGAACAAGAACAGGAAAGTTAAGACAAAGGACTGGTTGAGTTACCTTAGAAAAGTGACACCTATGAGATCAAAAGAACCCATGCTCCATGAAGCAAACTCTCTACTCTGAAAGGTGAGGGTTGATCTTCTATTTTTTTCATGGACATCATCAAGTGGGTGCCATCTAAGGCCATGTGAAAAATACATCTCCTTTTGGAATATTATATGAGGTGTGATGGACGTATTCAAGACAAAATGCCAGAGGGAGCTGATCTAAGAAACATAATTATCTTGTACAGTATGCCTTTGAGCAATATCCAAAGACATTCGAAAGTCTTTACCCACTCTATCCTCACCCTTTTTTCTCTAGTATGTCAAACAGAAACAAAAACAAAAACAAAAACAAAAAACAGCCCTAGCCAGTGTGGCTCAAGTTGGTTGGCTGTCCTCTGCAAACTGAAAAGTCTCCAGTTCGATTCCCAGTCAGGTTACTTGCCTGGGTGGCAGGTTCTGTCCCTAGTTGGGGCTCAACCCAGAAGGCAGCCAGTAGATATTTCTCACATCAATGTTTCTCTTCCTCACCTTCTCCCTCCCTTCCCATCTCTCTAAAATAAATAAGTATTAAAATTTTTTAAAAAGTGAAAGTTGTAAATGTAGGTGAATCAAAGCCCACTATCCAATCTAAATCTCCTAAATATGCATTCCAAAGAAAGGGGAGATGAGCATCAAGACAGGTACCAACACAGTTCACACTGTAAGGAAGCTCTAGAGCAGCTCGAACGAAAATAAGAGGAGAGTAGGCCACAGCCATTTCCCACTGGCCTCAATCTTTTCATTTCTGTGTTCTTGGTTTTGTTTTGCTTTTTTGCTGAAACTAACAAGCAGGGAGGAACAGAACCTGGTCTCAAGAGTGGGGAAATAGGTAACCTGACCTCTTAATGCTCCAGGCCAACTACTGGGGCCATAGATCTCGTTCTTTTTTATTAAATTTATTGAGGTGACACTGGTTAATAAAATTATATAGGTTTCAGGTGTACAATTCTATAATATATCATCCATATATTGGATTGTATGTTCACCACCTCAAGTCAAGTCTCCTTCGATCAGCATTTATCACCCCATATGCTCTTCTACCTCCCCCACCCTCCTTTCATAGACCTCATTCTAAGATTTAACTATTTAGAATTTTTAAAAAGCCCTTCTTTGTATATGACACTGTAATAAAATAACAGTACATCAGGTCCCTGAATAATGTTTCATTATGTTGATGAGATGCCTAGGAAACACTTATTCTTACTTATATCAAGTAACCTATGGTAAAGTTGGTTTCTTTGTAGTCGTTTTGCTTAAAGTCCCAGAATCTATTTACAATGTTAAGTAAGGACTTCCTGTAATAATAACAATAATGAAGATGCCTTGCATCTAGTGCCTTATACCTTAAAGTGTTTTAATGACTTTAATGGATTGCAGTATCCCTGTGAGATCAAAGGCAGATATTATCATTTCCATTCCACATAATAGAAAATCAAGGAAGAAAGGTTAAGTAACTTGACCAAGTCTCACTCATCAATACAATGTTCTGCTAACAGGGGCTGCTGGTCCCTGTGCTGCTTAGATGGCTGCTTAGCTCAACCTCAGCTTTCTGGCTTGGGAGTTAAGGTGACATTGGATTGAGAGCTGATTAAACTTGGTATCAGTAAGGCTCAAGATTCCAGAGAATCTGTCAGTAGCCAAACTCATTTTTATACAAAGCAATTTTCTTCCCTCCCATTTTTAAGATCCACCTCCCCCAAATATTACAATGCAAAATTACTTGAGATAAGGTTGATGTTATGTGAAGCTGTTGAATAAATAAAACATACAAGATGAAGAAAACAGAAAGGACACACCTATCACCAGGGTCTTCTTCAGGCAAGTGGTGAATGGCAGAAAAATTGCAGGGCCTGTTACTTCCCGATGATAAAAATTTAACCTTCCTACATCCTATTAAGTCTGTTAAAAATGAACACAACACACCCAGCTAAAGAATCCTCAAGTATCGTGTCACAAAGGGCGGCAACATTTCTAACCATTACAAGACCCAAAGTTAGAGAACTACAGAGCTATACATGCATTTGGTCATGTTCATATTTATGTACATTGTGCCCTCCTGCTATAAAAACTAAGCACTCCCCACTGGAAGACTATACCAAGGGGGGAAAAAAGACAACCTAATCCTAACATGAAATCTCTTTCTTACTTATTTATTTGAGTTACCAAGTATGTGACCAGAATCAAAATGAGAGCTGGGATTGGTTCCTCATAAAAGCTAACCTTGCTCTCTTTCCCACCCACACAAAAGTAATTCTGTTCAGAAACCTTCAAATTTTTGGCCCTAGCCCATTCTTGGGGTGTGTAGCTCACTCACTGCCAATAATTGCTTCCATACAATACCGTTTTAAAAACTGTTTGCATACTTTTAATAACGCATTAAATTTATATTACATTTAAGACTCTAAACAGTCTTACAGATTTTATTTTCTGTACTATGAAACAGAGACTATGCGCAATATACCAAAGTAGCCACCAGGAAAAACAAAGTGGCCTTGATTTCATTTTTATTTCAACTATCTGTCTCTCTCAGAATGTTTTGGCTTTCTGAACTTTAAAAAAAATTTTTTTAGAGAGAGGGGAAGGGAGGGAGAGAGAGAGGGGGAGAGAAACAGCTATGTGAGACAGAAACATCAGTCAATTGCCTCTCATGCATTCCGTGGAACCTGCAACCTAGGCATGTGCTCTGACTGGGAGTTGGACCTGCAACCTTTGCGTTTACAGGATGACACTTGAACCAACTGAGCCACACCAGCCAGGACACTTTCTGAACTTCTAAAAAATTAATTGGAAGCACAGATGCATTCATCTGAAGAAGAAAAATCAACCTACAAATCTGTGATGAGAGACCATGAGTATGTAGCTGTCATGTACCCAAATCAGTATTACCCAGATGAGTATACATACCATACTTATACTGGCTAAAATCATTTCACTTAGGGCAATGCCACTGGTCCTGTATCAGATTTACTGGCGCTGTATAAGGTTGAAAATGTGGTTGGACTTGGTTGTGATTATAGCCTCTATAATGTATTAATAATTTGCTTAAAATACATGTATAAAATTTTATTCTTGAGCAGCAAAATTCCAGCCCAGGAACAAAAGGTTAAAAGCTAAATGTTGCTTTCGATACAAAGAAAAATAACACTACTCAACTATTAAAACTATTACTAAGTTACTAACATCTTAGTTAAAACTAGTGCCTTTCAAAAGAAATTCTTGACTTTAGAAAAGCTGAAATATGCTCAGGTATTGAAATTCACAGTCACAGAATCACCACCTGGCCCCCTCCAAAACTTAATATTTAAACAAACACCAAAACTCTTCTGGTAACAATAACAGGTTTTTTTCCATGGGCTATAATCACTCATAGACGATGCCTTAATTAAAGCTGGGCAATGAAACTGTACATTAAGCTGAGTGTGTCAAGTCAAAGAACTTCTTAGTACAACTGGGCATACTCATAATCACTTAATGTGTCCTGTTAGGTCTACATTTTAGCAGAGATGTAAACGATATCACTTTTCAACCTAAACTGTGATTTTTTTCACTTTTAGTGCTCTCTGTCCCAACTTTAATGTTCTTTTAATGTAGTTTTTCCTGTGCGATATATCATATTTATCTCTGTAGCCATCCATCACTATTTTCTTTAATTGAGGTTAATTTCTTTCAACTTGGGGGAAGGTGGGAGGAAGAAGGGGAATCCTCATTCTGCAGCTCTGAGGGCATTCACAGCTGCTAGTTTTTTAGTCATGAAGCCTGATTTCAGGATGCTTAAATTCCTCAAATCCACCCTACTGCCCTCCAATCTGGACCGAACTCAACAATCTACTGGGATGGGAACCCAGTTCCCGCCCAGAACCACTTAATGAAAAATTTCTAACTAACTAAAATCCCTCCAGCTGCAACCTAAGTCTTTTTGTTTGTTTTCACTCAAATGGCTAACAGCTGGCACCACCTTCCATGTGAAATTATTTCATGTGTTTGGAAACAGTGATTAACTCATACCTTGGTCTTAACTTCTCCAGGCCATAAAAATTGGTTCATTTCTCAAATCTTTTAAACATTTTCTACTTTTACCTCTGGGGTGCAGAGTCCTTTGGAGTTTGGAATCATTAAGTGGCCAGAAATCAGCGAAATACATTATGCAGGTTAGGGAGAGGGTTACTCTTCTGCTCACCTTAGAGACTAGTTGTAGGGACTTTCGGCTGGGCTCTGGCAGGGACTGGCTAGAGGCTGTCCCCCACCCTGCCCCCTCCAACAAACCATGGGCAGCAAAACAACTCCCCATCCAGTTTTATGGAGTGGTCAAGGAGGGAGACCTCATAAGTGTAAACATAGAGTCTGACAATTTTAAGTCACCATTAAAACGAGACAAAAGGTTGGACAAGGGGTTTTACTTGGACATGCTAATACATATTTGGCTATCTTACATTTGCACAGCACAGTTTACCTACGCACCTCTTAACAATGGGATGGTCCTGGGAGTGAGGAGGAAGGGTGAAACCCGCTGCCAAGGTCAGCCCAAAATTCTGGGTGGTAAACTCTCTCTACAATACAGGTCAATTTGATCTCATGCATTCATTAAGTGCCTCATACTCAACAGGCATGCAACAAACATAAACAGAACTGGAAATCAGAGGCGAGCACAATCTTAGTTCGGGCATCCTCAGTAATGGGGGTGGGAGGGGACTTCAAAAACAATGTGATATGCTCTAAAGGCAGTTCATCAAACCGATGAGGGAGCCAATGAGGCTCATGAGGTAGATGAAGGAGGATTTACTTCTAGAGCTGAGCCTTTCAGGAGATCAATTCTGAGGCAGGGCTGGTTTCAGGTAGAGTCGCCTGTAGAGCTGAGGGAGCTCAGGGGCCAAACGAGGCACTGTGAGGGCATATGACAGCACTGTATGGTCTGCCAAGTAGTTCATATAGTATCTCCATAGGGTATAGCCAAAGTTTGCTTGTTTCATTTTGTTAATATTATTGAAGTTTTCAAACATATACAAATGTAACAGTATAGTAAGCCTCCTGTGAACTGCACCACCAGCTTCAACCATTATCATGACCCTTATCATGGTCCCTCTTGTTTCACCTATCCTCTCCCTAATCCCCTCAACCTTCCTCCTCCACTGGGTAACTTTAAAATAAATCCCAGACACAGTACAATTTCACTAGTAAATATTTCAGTAGCTGTCAAATACTTTTAAGATCTGATATGATTGGATCTATGTTCTAGAATAATTAATTACTAGGTCAGGGCAAGAGGTGAGAGGACCAGTTATGTGATTTAGGCAAGAAAGTCAGGAAGAGCCTACACAAAGCGGTGGCAGTGACAGTGGGGAAGTAATGGGAGATACCAGGGAATCTGTTCGTTAAATTGATCCCCCTACCCAGAAAGTGGTGCCTGATGGGAAAGAGTGTATTTGGAAGGAACTGAGGCTGACTCGATGGATGAAGGTCTGAGTGGGGACATTTATTAAAAATTAGACAAAATGGCCCAAAATGCCAGAATAGCTTAGTTGGTAGAACATCATCCAGATATACCAAGGTCGTGGGTTCGATCCCTAGTCAAGGCACACACAAGAAGCAACCAATGGGTGCATGAATGAGCGGAACCAACAAACAGATGTAGATGTTTTTCTCCTTCTCTTTTCCTCTCCTCTCTGTCCCCACCTCCTCTCTCTCTAAAAATCAACAATAAAAAGAATTTTTTAAAGAATTAAGAAAAGGAGAAAATGAAGAGTTGAGGAGATGTGTTTAATTTTGAATATGTTCAATTCAACAAGCTGTACAAGTAGATTTAAAAAAACAGTATGTTAGAGATGAAAGAAGATGAACTGTCCCAGAGAAAATGAGGCGGAAAAAGCCACTTTAAATCAATATTTGAAAACAGACTTGTGCTTGGGATAGGTACTAGAAAGACAGATAACTAGTCCCTACATTCAGGAAATTTTCAGTCTAGTTGGAGAAACAGACAGATTCCCTAAACAAATATAAATGTAAGATCAGGAAAAGTGTTCTAAAAGAACATTTATCAAAAAAAGGGATTTAACAAATCGGCAAAGATTGAGCAAGGATCTGAAAGAGGGTTAAATTTAAACTAGGCTCAGAAATTAGAAAAAGGAAGAAAGCAGAGGAGACAGAGGTAAGGAAGAACTAAGAAATGGAGGGCACAAAGAAAATATTTTAGCCAGTGGAAGGAGAGAATGAGGGGGTGAAGAAGCTGAAATGCAGGTGGGGGGCAGAGCTCTCAGGTTTCTGACTTCCAGAAAACTGAAATGGGAACAATGGAAGAGGATCTGGGTAAAAACTCTTTGCATCTAGGCAATACCAAAAAAAAAAAAAAAACCCAAAAATAAACCAACCCCCCCCCAAAAAAACCCAAAGGGCTTTCCTTAAGCATTAGCAATAGGACCCTCAAAAAGTCTAGAAACTCTTCAGGCCATGGCTTAAACTTGAAGTCAAAGTTGACCATCTATATGTGGTTTACACATGCAACACATAACTAAGTAATTTTGTAACTTTGTTTCAGTCTTGACATGTTCACAGGTCTGCAAGCTTCACAAGAGCAGGGACCATGTCTGTCCATGTCACTGCTGTAATGGGTTCTAGCACAGTACCTGATGTGAAGAAGCTTTCCAGTAAGTAATGTGTATAATGTGTATTTCTTTTACTCTTCACAACACCAGGTTATATGGAGGCTTTATCACTCTCCCTTATTTTGCCAACAGGGAAAATGCAGTTCACTCCAGGAAAGGACTTGAGTCACCTAGCTAGTAAGGTGGTAGGGTCAGCTGATGGCCCCAAAGGAATGAGAAGAAGTAACTGTACAGACATGACAGCCAAAGGAAGAGAAAGTGGAACTCAAGGAGGCCACACAGCTTATACGACAGGATGTCAAATAATAATAAGGGGATAGGACTTAGGGATAAGATCAGGCTTAGATCTGAAAACCCATGCACTGCCCCTTACTAACGACAAAGTTTCCTCATCTGCAATGGAGAAAAGTAGCCTCCACTTCACCAGCTTAACATGAAGATTAAAAGACAATGCATATGAAGTACCCAACAGAATGCCTGGAACACAATAAGCACTCACTTAACACCATGTCTTAGTATATTAACATGGATGGAGTTTCACTACCATTGAAGCTTGTCTATAATCCTGAGGAAAGCCTAGCAACGTGAGGGGTAGACCAGCCTGCAGGGTCTCCAGGCTATAGCAAAGTGCTCTGGGATAAACACCCATCCTGAGTCTGGAACCCCACGCAGATGCAGAGAAACGGGGCCTTGGGAAACCTACACAGGACCTGGGAAGAGGGACTACAGTGCTGCACACGAGCAGCCCAAGGGTTTGCTCAATGAACTAGTTGGCCCCCAAATCAATGTCAGGTCGAGCAGTCATGGCTAGACACAGAAAGTCATTTATTACTGAAACATTTCAATAGCAGAGACACCTAACAGTCCCATGGCTCAACTAATCTGGAAGATCTGTGATCTGTTCATGTAGAGATACAGGAGACCTGACAGTGGATGACCATCCATTACAGCCTTCAGATCAGGGGCAACCCTCCGTATCCACAGAGATGGTTGTGCTTGTCAATTTAAGTAAAACAGAGATGGTGGTAAATAAGAAACCATTCCCCAAAGCTCATCTATCTTTGGAAACCAGAAAAATGCTTTCTTAATGATCTACTGGCAGTCAGAAGGTACTTCTAAATCCTAAGCATTAAAGGGCATCAACAACTCTAACTTAACCTGGCCTATGGCTAAGAACTCAACTAATAGGTACTTATAGCAGGAACAGAACCAAAACTGAAATGATCCCCATGAATATCGAGGTAACTGCCTGCAATTTAGTTTATCTGCAATGACCATGACAACCAATCTCCCAGAAGCTGTTCCACATGACAAGTTCTCCATATAAGAATACATCCCTCCTTTTCCAAAATTCTACTCCCATTTCATACAAGAACTTTTTTCTTAATAAAGTGACCCAATCTGAAGTGTGATGTCTGTATCTGTCCTGAGCCCAAAAGGTGGCACAGAGTCTAACCGATGTGAAAAAGTTATCAATTCGGCGAGATTGACAGGCTTACAACCCTATATACTTGAAACAAGATTTTCAACAGAAGCTACTTATGAAATAATTAACTCTTTAAACAGACTGTGTAGGGCAGTGTGCTCCCAGGTATCTGAGATCAAAACCAAACTCTTAATGTCTGCTCTTCTGGAAGTTCATTAAATACTGTTATATGGCACCCAAGGTTTAGGTTTAAAATGTGTGTTCATTTTCATCCAAGAGACAGCTACAAGTATAGGCAGAATATGTGTCACAGTTGGCTTGCCTAGCGTATCCTGCATGAATAGTCAGCAAAAAAAGCTAAGACGTTTACAGATTTTAAAAGCCTACCAACAGCAATACATGAACTATAATGACAAGACAAAGGCTCACACCAAAGGACATTCAACTTGATAAAGGTGTCACTATTCAGTTACACCCTTACCATGTGTATTTTTCTCATGAGAGAATGCTTTCTCCAATTTTCTCTAGAAATGAGTCTTTTGCTGAATGACAGATAAACTCCACCAAAAATTTTAAGACTGATTTTATTACCCTCATCACCCAATCCTCTATAAAAAGGCAACATTTCCAACATGAAAATATTTTAGCCAGCATGTTTTAAGTTAAAATAGTATTTCTGCTATTGTTTGGGGGAGGAAGGCAGGAAATAGAAATGAAAAAAAAAGAATTTTTAAATCCCTGTTGCATTATCTACCAGATGTAAGTGAATAATAACTAGTATGTCTGCTGCCTCAGCCTTAATCTTAAAACAAATGATAGTATTCAAATATAGTATTTCACACATGTGGACTGATAACAGGTTTTCCTTTCTTCTTGAAGACTCTGTGAACGACACAATACAAAATACAATGTATTTAATGAAAGGTTTCCAGGCTGATTTCCCTACAGGTTATTTTCTTCCTTTTCTGTGGAACCCACACACGGGGCACTACAGGGACCAGGGCTGTATATAAATATAAACTCTGAGCCAGTATCAGAGCTGATACCCTACTCCTACAGGGGCAACTGAATTATTAGATCTGTGGCATGAGTGTTTTTTTTTAATATGCCATTGTTCCCACTTGAGCACATTACATTTTCCATATCCACTTTTAAACCAATATAATCTTTTTTTCCATGTTCATAATGTTCATGCCGTACATTAACAGGCAGAAAATCCAATAGCTTAAGTCGTCATATAGTAGTTATATGTAAAGCTTGGTGGATGAAAACCTTTTGCATTTTCCCCTGTTTGAACAGATACTACAATGGAGTTGGCGAAAACCCCAGGAAAAAAATTACACCTCATGGGAAACTGTACTAATATTTTCTTCTTTTATGATTGACCACAAATCCATTTTGAACATTACACATTTTTTTAAAGTTTATTATTACTCTGGTTCAACATCTTCTAGCCCAACAAATTGAAGGTGCTGGAATCTTCTGGTCTGGAAGATGTGTTTGCCAATTATTTTTACACTAGTGCACATAAACAGGGAGGACTGGATCTTAGGTATGAGTTATACATTCCTGTACAAAATAATTGTATATTCTATGAAGACTGATTCTTTTTCTGGAGAAATATACAACAACACAAGGGAAATCTTGTACAGCAGCATAACTGAAGTGGCAAGATACAATATTAGAAAAACAGAGCTACTTTCATTACTGCGATGTCGTGTGTCAGAACGTCTCTCCGTAATGAACCTGTTTGCAATAAGACTCCGGGTGCAAAGAGGCTATTTAGAGAGACTATTGTGTCTATAGCAGGTCCTTCAAATATCTTCCCACCATTAGACATGCCACATTGACCAATTCTGTCCTGATTGCTGTTCTTTTCTGCTATCAAGGGACATCCTTGCCCAGACAGACGGATGGATCAGACACTGCAGTTCATAAAATGTTTACAATACACACACACACACACAGTGGTAAAAGCCACAGAGCTCCAGATCACACAGTGAGTTGAATGTGGCAGTGTCATATGAAAGCTTATGACTTCCCAATATCAATGAAAGAATTTAAGTTAAACTTTGCTCGACCTGTCTGTCTGTCACTCTCAACAAAAAGCCCTTTTTCCCCTCTTTTAGTATATGCCCATGCCCATTGCTCACATGGGGACACTTCAGGCAAATGTTTTCTGTGTCATAAGATTTCTTACTCTGTGGAGATTTCTTTCCTAATTGCTAACAAGAAAGGAAGACCACACATGTCATGCCCTCAAAAAAATGGGTGAGGGAGAACACAACAATAATAATAAATAGTCAAAATGGCTTTCTAAAAAGATTTGAAATTCCAACTCACAGTGACAGCCTCAGAGAACAAGGGACTTGTCTCTCAATATAGCTGAAACACTTCTGGCTAAATTAGCAGGCTTTTTACCAAGTCTAAACATGAGAAGCTCAGGTGCTTAGAAAAAACTTCCCGTTCATCTTATCTGTACTATATGTTCTTATCAGCAGCCAAGTTGCTGTGGCCTCGCCTTTCACACACCTATAGCCTTTTCCCTCTTGTGCTTTTTCTAATGGTGTATCCTTTCTATTCTAATACAAATAGTATACCTCACAGCCAGCCTCAAAAGGTTTCATAACATCTCCCCCATTTTGGCTGTCAAGTAGAAAAAATTTCAAACCCAAAGGTCCAAATTGCCAGTACACTAATAACTGTAACAACTACTAGTTATATCAGATAAGGAACTAGAGAACTGCACACTGAACAGTGAATCAAATGAATCCACTGACAGTTTCAATTCACATTATTTTAAAATTTCTCTCTCACCTCCTCTTCTTCTCCAGACTCAACCTCATACTCTAGCAGACAGGATGTATCTGTCCTGTACCTCTGATTTCCAAAGTCGTTCAGAATATCTATGATTTCACAGTATTTCCTCATCCAAGTTCTAAATCCTCACTGTGGTAAATCCTCTTTAAAACTACTTTGAACATTTATTGAAAACACATAAGCATTTCTTAGTTGAGATATTTGACATCGTGAACCTATTTAAACACAGTGAGGCTCTGCCTGAAGATTTAAGAAGTAGAGGGACGGGTCCAGAGAGATGGGGTGGCAATCACTTTATTTTTTCTGCAAGAAAACTAAGACTGTAAGAGATTTAAAGAAACTTATCTTGGACTGAACATCCCAGGACCCAAAACTAAGGCTCCAGACAATGTGTCTACTGGTCTTGCTCACAACAAGCTATAGCTCTATATCCAATAACCCTCTCGTATTTTGACAATAAGGGGTTTTGTTCGTTTTTTAAATAAGTGACTGCTCTACTAAAGTATATGCTCAGTTGTTATCTATCAGGCATACTAGTGTAAAGAGAAAAAGAATACAGACAATTACAAAGAGTACAGATAATCAAAAAATGATTTTTATGTTCCCTTAGAACAATTATTCCCAATGAATTGTTTCAGAACCAGCAGTGTAAGCATTATCTGGGGATGTATTAGAAATGCAGATTCTCAGGCCTCACCCACGATCTACAGAATTAGAAAATCTGAGGTAGGATCCAGCAGTCCCTAATTAAACAAGACCTCCAAGTAATTCAGATGCATGGCCAAATTTAATAACCATGGCTTTAGAATATATAATATGACATACTTAGCTTCATATTAAAATTATTTAAAATGGCTAATGCTCCTTAAGGACATAATCAACTGGCTATAGGCCAAAAAACAGACCCAAAAGGAAAAAAGACAGTCCTGGATTAAAACCAACTTTAGTAATATCCCAATTTGGGCAACAGACAATTATTTATAAAGACATGTCTTTTGATTGTACTACACAATACAAACCCCTTCTCTCATTCTTTTATTGAGAAGAAGCAAGCAATCTCTTTTAGAATAATTAATGAAAATAAATATTTAAATAAACCAAAATTTGAGATAAGGCAATGGAAAATATCATGGAAACAAATTTAGTCATAAGGATCAATTGTGAAATGGAAAGACACACTAACCAATATGAAGAAATAATTATTTAAAAGCTAAACTCAGATAGGGCAGTGGTATGGGACAAAATAAGGCAGAATTTTGCCAAAGTAAAATGAAGGTGGGTGTATGAAGAAATTAGAAAGCTAGCAGCAGATAACAGCACAAAAAGGAAGTGAAAGAAGAAAAAGTACTGTCACGTGAGTGGGTGGTAACATAACAAAAGACCTGCGGAAACTGAGAGGAACAAGTTTGAACTGGACCTGGCATCAAACCTCAGGAAAATTATTTCATGAGAACTGTTAACTCAGGAGGTAAAAACCATTATCAGAATAACTCATGACTTCAAAATCACAGCCAGCACTGTAAAATCATCAAAAGTTAGATACAACCTAAACATCCATTCAAAGAGGACTGGTGACAGTAATCATGCTTCTCCCATACAAGAGAATTCTATGAGGTCATGAAAAATTACTTATATGATACTAACACTAAAAAACACCTACACTAGCAAGTGGAAAAAAGCATTTAAACAAAACGCACAGTATCACCCAACTTCTAGTTTATAAAATATGGACACATACATGTATATACACATTAAAGACTGGAAAACCATAAACCATAGCAGGTAATTAGAGAGCAACTGCATTTTAAGTCCTTCTATTTATTTCTCTGCTTTCTAAATTGTCTTTTTTTAAATGAACAATTATTACTTTCATAATGAGAAAACATAAAGATACAGACACACAAATGTTTTAGGGGTGAAAAAAGGCAACAAGTGATAGATCACCTTTCTACAGGCAAGAACCCAAAGAAGTACTGCTGCTAGGCAGAGGTGTAGGATCAGTAATACAATTCCAGAGACTTCACAAAAACAGGGTTATGAGGCAAAGATACAGACTTTGGAAAAAAAAAAATAAAACAACCTTGAAACTATAGCCAATCATCATGACGTGTCAATCCCTCTTTTCAGGTAAAAAAAGGAGAGGGCTGATATCAAACTCACCTAAGCCACTACATACGAACCATAATCCAAATAAGAAATGGAAAGGACATGGCTGATTAAGAGCATGTGATGTGCCAGATACTTTCACAGATCTCCTTTAACCTTCATGACGACTTGCAAGGCATCATCTCTAAGATAATAAGGGACTCGAAGGAAACAAGCATAACCGGGTATTTCCACTACACCAGCTCCAAAAGGAGTCCTTAACACAGTTCCTGAAGTGGTACAAGCTGAAATTTGGGGTGCCCAACTTCAGAAAGGAGTCCATTATCCTTTGTGAAATACAAAAATAAATATTGTGGGAGGGGAAGATGGGGAAAAAAGGGAAGACAGTAGGGGCCTGATGTTAAGACAACAATGCAGGCTACCTTAAGGACTTCTGAATCCCAATGGAAAATAGTATTTTCATAAATGGTCTTTTAGCCTGCTTCAGGGGATGGTGGTGGTAAAGAACTGACCAAACAAAAGATATTGCTTAGATAAGGTACCGGAGACATGGAGTCCAGAGCAGATTTAAAAGTATTAAACAGGTAGAACTGACAAGATGTTCTGATTGATGGGATATTCTTCCCTTAGACCCAACAACCATATAAACTTAATTTTAAACTTATCTATATATACCTTCTAAACTTATAAATATTCTACACTTATTTTTATATATTCTAAATTTATAAACATAAATTTATAATTTATGTTCATTCTAAACTTATAAATACCACTAACAAGCTTTGAAACCACCTCCAATTTCAGGTCTTGTGACTTAACTTCTTCCTTAGTCTTTGCCTTTATAGAGCAAACCTACCCAAATGCATTTAGATATTATAAAGTATTTGTTCCATCAATTGATAGATGGATAAACAAAATGTGATATATATATATCCCCCCAAATAATGAAGAAGTATTTGTTAAAAAAATAAAAGGAATAATGTGCTTATATGTGGTACATGGATGAATACTGAAAATATTAGTAAATGAAGGAAGAGGCATAAAATACCACATAAAGTATAATGTGATTCCATTTCTATGAAATGTCCAAAATAGACAAATGCACAGAGACAGAAAGTAATAGATCAGTGGCTACCTATAGCTGCAGGGGTGAGGGCTAAAGGGTATGAACTTCTTTTTGAAGTTGATAAAAATGTTCTAAAATTGATTGTGGTGATGGTTTCACAACTCTGAATATACTAAAAACCACTGACACTGATAAAAATGCCCTAGGTTGTGAATTGCATGATACATTCTATCACAATAAAGCTATTGTTTTTTAAAGTGTTTTGTTTTGGGGGGGATATTTATTGAGAATAAAGTGCTGGGATTAAGGTGGGATACAGGATGAGAAGATGAAGTTGACATGACTTCAGCCCTGAAACAGCACAAAAGCTATAAAAAAGTAAAACCCCCATGAGCCAATTGGTTCCTATTGTTAGGATCTTCTACTTGGGTCTGGGCAAAATAACCCTCTTCACATCTTTAAGAAAAAACGCTCACCCTAGAAAGAGTTCCATTTTTCTTTTGATTCTTAACTCCACTGAGGTATTTATCTAGTAAGATATATTCCAAGTTATTGATACTAAGTTACTTAATCATACAGTTAAAGAACATTCCCTATAAAAGATTTAATTCCTCTGTTTAAAAAAAAATCCCTGAATAAAATACTTCTACAGACATGAAGACATTTCAAAAAAATGGACACAATAGTTTCACATTCATCTGACTGTCTAACAACACTAGCCTTACTTTCATGTCCAGCCACGTAACATCTAGCTCAACTTATGCTTTTACTTGTCCAGATGGAACGAGCTTCATTTCCAAACCTGTTCTTAAAGCAGGTGTTTTGGAGAGCACTGGTCTAAATGACAAAGATTTGAAAATCTAGATTCAAGACCTCATGTTAGGGCTGGACTGACTTTGGGGGCAAGGGGTCGTGATAAATAAGTAGTTTATATCTACAAAAAAAGAGGCAAGAACATAAAATAAAGAACTTTTTAATGCTGTAGGGAAATAATCAGAGACTTAAAAAGTTTAAAACAAATACATTCACTGCAGCAGTGTTTAAAATAGCAAAAAGTTGAACATAACCTACTTTCCAATAATGGAGGCTCTATAAATAAATAATGATTCATGACAGACTACTATGTGGTCATGAAAATTCTCCTAAGTACCCCAAAGCTATGAAAACAACCAATGTGACTTTTACATTAAATACAAAGTTTCAGCTACAAAAAAAATCATGTTAGGTATCATCTCAATTTTATTAAATTAAAGATGCATACAAAAAAAAATCTGAGCCCTGACTGGTGGGCTCAGTTGGCTGGAGCATTATCCTGTAGAAGTGTTATGGGTTCGATTCTCAGTCAGGGCACATGCCTGGGTTGTGAATTCAATCCCCAGTCTACATGCATTTAATCCCAGGTCCGAGCACATGTGGGAGGCAACCAATCAATGCTTCTCTCTCACATAGATGCTTCTCTCTCACATAGATGCTTCTCTCTTTCCCTCCCTCTCTTCCTCCCCTTCTCTCTAAAAAGCAGTGAAAAAATGTCCTCACGTGAGGATTTAAAAAAATTTTAAAAGATTTTATTTATTTTTAGAGAGAGTGGAAGGGAGGGAGATGGAGAGGGAGAGAAACATCAATGTGTGGTTGCCTTTCGCATGGCGCCCCATTCTAGGGACCTGGCCTGCAACCCAGGCATATGCCCTGACTGGGAATCAAACAGGTAACCCTTTGGTTTGCAGGCCAGCACTCAATCCACTGGGCCACACCAGCCAGGGCTAAAATTTTTTTTAAATTATTTTTTTTTAAAGGAAAAAACCTGAAAGAATATTTATAAAATGACAAGTAAGATGATCTCTAGGTAATATGATTACAACTGATTTTTAATTTTCGGTAGTATAAACAACTCAAATATTCTATAATAATTAAGTATTTCTATTACAAGAGGAAGGGGGAATCAATCAAATTTATAGCCACTTCTCACTTCACGCACTAAAGTAAAATACGGAAAAAGTATTTTCTAATCCAAAATGAGAGTTCTGGTTATCTAAATTTTAGTTGCCTACACTTTTAACATACTAGTATTCCAATGTACTGACTTTTCTCTTTACTTTGGGCTGTCACCACTGCTGTTGCTTCTGCCAGCATCATTCTTAACCACTCTCTGACACCCCTTCACCTGGATAACTATGAAGAATAAGGAGACAGAGGTGTCAGTTCCGCCAGGAAGTCTCCTGCAATCCTGTATGTGCCGATTGACTTAGGATTCCACTGCATTTACCACATGGTTCTGTGGTTGCCTGGTTTCACAGCCCCCCTCCACCAATTCTAAGATATTTTGAGGGCAAGAAAGAAATATTTGTTTTGTTCATCACTACATCCTCTATATGTCGTAGTATAGTATGAACTTGGTAATGTTTTTGAAAAAAACGAATTTATGTATCAGTGGATCAATGAAGAAGTATACAATCTGTCACAGAAGCTAAGCATCCCTAATTCTTAGAAACATTTACTCTCAAGTAAACCAGGGGTATGTGTTTCATGTAATGAAGATATCAGAGTGCAACCATTCAATACTTTAAGCAAAAGACTGATAGCTCTGATGTTGCTCCTGTGTTTATAGAGTCCAAAATTCTGAAAGCAGGAGTCTAGTGTAGTAGAAAGTTAAAGATACCCAATTACAGGGTATTAAATATGTTAATGTCTTAAATGTACAAACTCAAATAAACAGAAACATGGTGCTATTAAGAGAAACAATTAAAATAGAATTATACCATATTTCTTGAACTTGGTCCCCAAAGATCAGATTCAGATGTTTCATAAGCTTTAAAAAGTAAATAAAACATTACACACACAGATCACCATAAATCTCAACTTAACCATTCAAATTAAATCTAAACACAAACATAACCCTAAAACCTCCTCCAATCCCACAAATACTCAACCCAAACCTGATTTCCAGGACAGCAGTTTTACCACATGAGCACAATATTTACGCTGCAGAGATAAATTACACAATAAATCATTACAATGATTTATTCTTATGTTTTATCTTAGCTTACTCCTTGGCATTTTACAGGGTTCAAGAGTCTAAAAATTTACCCAAAGCTCGGGCTGCCTAATGAAATAGATATATTCTTTAGGACACATTTAATATTGATTTGGATTTAAGATCTATTCGGGAAGAGCTGATAAGAGCTTCAAACAATAGCACTGCTTTATATTATCTGCTTAGCACTTGAATATAATAGCTACACAAAAAAATCAAATTAAGATTAATTCACAAATTAAACCTTCACTTCATTTAAACTATTATATTCACTTCCCTTTCATGTTGATTAAAAATGTTTTAAAAAAAGTAATACAAATGAAACACCAAGGCTGCATTTAAATATATCATTACTAACCTTAGTTATACAACAATCCAATTATTGAAAAGTGCATTGATAAATTTTCCAAACATAAATTTTAAAATTCATTTAAATTAAAAAAAATTTTATACATGTACAAAAAATTGAAATATTTTAAAAAATAATTTAAAGTTTCAAACACAAAGTGATTAGTGACACCTCAACTAACGCTGGGCTAGCATCCATTTTTCTTTTTCCAGGTTTGTCAAAAATTCAAAATTTTTGGTTAAAATCCTACTCAAAGACTATAGAAGAGCATCACGTGAGTAAGAAATACACACACCTGTCTTTTTAGTCCAAGAGACTTTGCTGCTGTGCGCTTCCAGCACTGGCAATTTGGAGAGCACAGTCCCAGTTGTGGAGTGCTCACGGAGCAGTGGGGGAGACAGATAATGAGGGTTCACTGTGCTCTGTGGGACTCTGCCCGGAGCTCTCTGTAGTAGTCCAGTGCTACTTTTATCACTGAGGACTTGGACACCTACCACTACTGAAAATAAACAAGACAAAGCACTTTCAAGAGTTTTTTAAAACCTACTCTGGAGTATCATCCAAATGTATAAATAATTACTCCACAGCATTACACAGTCCACAGCATTAAGTGCCTTCAAGAAAAGGACTGAAAAACATAAGGCATACCTGGGAAACACTACAGCTAGAACACAATTATAGAGTGTGTCGGGGACAGGTGGAGGTAGACAGGTAGGATGGCCAACTTTCAAGGAGGACCTTGCACAGAGAAGGGCTTATTCCAACCAGGAAGTATGTGAAATAGATGAACTTTGGGGGGCTGAGTAGCAATAAAGTCAGAGATGTTTTTAAAAGCCTCCATTTGGGGTCTTTCATTTGGACAGCCCACTACTCCCAGTGAGAAGTATCCTGGAGGGAGCTTGAAGGTCAACTAATCAGTTGCTGCAACCAGCTTGTAGTGGAGCAATGAGACTGAAAAGGAGTAAAGGAATGATACGGCCCTGGCCAGGTGGCCCAATTGGTTGGAGCATCGTCCTGTACACCAAAACATTACTGGTTTGATCCAGGTCCGGGCACACAGCTAGGTTGAGGGATTGAACCTTAGTCAAGGTATGTACAGGAGGCAACCGATCAATATTTCTCTCTCACATCGATATTTCTCTCTCCCCTTCCCCTTCCTTTCTCTCTAAAATCAATAAACATATCCTAGGGTGAGGATTTTAAAAAAGGATGGTATGAATTTATTTTATAAACCACCTTCCCCCACCCAACTCCACAGCAATCATAATGAAACTTTTTATTTTTTTAAGGAGGGGCCAGTTCCAAGAGGCAATGCAAACTAAAACAATCAACTTACAGAATCTGGCAAATGATGGCAGTGGGAGAAGAAACAGGAAGAAAATGATCAATTAGGTTTTTAAGCCTGTGAGGCTGTGAAATCCAACTCCCACTAGGTAGAGTTAATCTGTGTCCATACGTAAGCTTGTCCTTGCAATGTAAGACTAAAAAAGTTCTAAAAGAGTTTAAAAAGTTCTACAACAACTGGGAGGCCACTGAGAGTGTAGCTGAATCAAGTGACTAATTAAGGTGACAGAAGCTCTTACTATAGTTTCTTGAACGAAACTATCCAAGAGTGGATGCAGGTTTGCTAAGGCCTAAAACTTATATACTATTGGGGCCCACTTTAATAAAAAGCATATAAAAATACATGCAAGCTTTACAAAAGAAATGAGCCATGGGAACACATCTGTTGGGGCCTTCCCATGGCCTTGAAGGAAAATTTCACTTGTGCACATGCCCATACTCAAGAAGAACAGTCCTAACGCTCCATGGCCATCTGAGAAAACTGAAGAGAAGGTGGAAGTCTCAGAAATCCAACCCTTCCATTGTGATACGAAGGAGCAAGCTTTCCTGGAGAGCACCAAAAGAGTTAAAATTACCCAAGAAAATGCAGGCAGAAAGAGATGAGTGGCTCAAACTGGCTGATTACTCTTAAAAGGATCTCATTTGACAGGGATGAAATACAAAGAAAGTGTGTGCCAGTTTTTACAGAAAACATATGGAAACTTACCTAGGGAAATTTGCTTTCTCTTAACCAAACAAGGAGTCTTTTCAGGTATTTTGAGTTGAAATTGAGGAGGACATTTTTAATTATACAGAATGTGGAGAAAGAGTAAGCCGATGTAGAATGGTGACCATAATGCATTAATATTCAACTTTATTCCTGGGTAAGATTGGTGGAAGAGGCTATAACAAGAGTTAAATTTTTACAAAGACCCACGACACAAGGGACAAAGAAAAGAAGGAAGGGAGAAGGAGAGGGAGGAAAGAAAAAAGAAAGCATCAGCCTCTGTACTTGAATAAGCTTACATGAGAAACTTTTTTTTTAAGGAAGATTAACAAATTAATTTATCCCAAAGCTGTGGCTCCTTAAAAAAAAATACAACAAATCTGAAATGTAAACTGTCAAGGCATGAGCTCCCTTTTCTGTCCCAGATACCCGGAATAACCAAGGTTCTATGTGAATAAATTCTGGGAGCATACAAATTCTTCAACACGCTCAGCTCTGAACCCCCAACTGCAGAGGGAGAGATGCCCGTGCCAAATGTGGAGGGTTGAGCTGTGGTGGGTATCGGTGGGACAGCAGGATCAAAATCACAAAGGTCCAAACCCCTTAGAGAAGGCCTTCGACCAGCATTGCAATATCCCCAATCCCGTGATAGTTCTCTTTCTTCCCCACCCCAAAACTCAATGCTCACCCAGCTGATTGAGCAGCTCCTCCCCTTCCCAACTGCTACTAGGAAGAGACTTAAAAGAGCAAAACACCAGACAATCAATGATCGGACAGGACAGGGTAGAGAACAGTAAAGGTGATTCTAGGCTCCCTTGGGAATAATAAAGTGACAAGAGGGGACAGAAAGAGCCAATTAGTACATTCCCAGGCAAGAGAGTGCTAAGGCCAAGGAAAATAATGGAATTAAATAACAATTTTGCCAGGCTGCCTACTTCAGCAACATTATTCTTCACTGATATGAAACTGACAGGCAACCAAGACACAGGTACAAAATTGCAAGAGTGACAGGGGCCACTTGGAGAAGGGGGGAGGGAAGGAGGGGAGAGGGAACAAGGACAACTAATTCTGCCTCCACACTCCTCTGTGATCCTAAGTGAATCATCCCAGAGTGCTCTTTAGACTTCATCCCTTTTAACTACAAAATTAACAGTAGAGGAATGACACAGTTCCCATGAGTCTTTGCAGCGCTAGCACTCTAGAATTCTGTGGACAGCATGGTGTACATAGAAGAGCATGGACTAAGGAGCCAGACTACCGGGGTTTGAATTCCAGCTCTGCCAGTACCAGCTGTGTGATACTGGGAGTTACCTGACCTCTCTGTAACTCGATTTCCCCATCTATGAGAGAAAACACTCTATAACTCATGGAGCTGTCCTGGAATCAAATGCTGTGATAGCTGTAATCATGCCTATGGGTATAGGCATTTGTGTGGTCCATCACCTTTCTGAGAAGGTCTTCCTCGGAATGGCAAATACTCTATCCACCACATCCCAGAGTGCTTCCTTCCTAGGCCAGAGGTGGACATTATTAATCAATCAAAAATTCTCCCACTAGCCTATATGCAGCCCCAGAATCCTGACTAAATCAGAGCTCCCGCAAAGATGAGTCAGTCGTATGTTAAATATGGATGATATTGTATTCCTTCATCTTTACTTCCATTCCATAAGGTTCAAACTGGTCCAAGTGTAGCACCCTCAAATATACAGGTCACCTCTTTGGGTGGAAAGGATCTTTACAAAAGAGAATCCCAGCCTGTAGCTATTTTGTTACCATTGAACTCTGACTTCCAGCACCATGGAGCAAGAAACCATAGCTTCTCCAGAGACATTTACATTGCTGTCTGTGGAAAATTATGAGTAATCATGGATGAACTGAGTTAGCTGATACTATACAAAGAGGACACTCTTCATTTTATAGTCCACAGTGCAAGCAAGGTGTTGGGAACACAATCTTTGTGACAACGTGGTGGGTTGAAGAGAAAAAGGAGCCCTTTAAGTAAGGTCAGTGTTTTGCAAACTTGACTCAGGCAAAGATCACAGGAAACAGAAGGAAAGAAACAACTCCTTCACCTGCCCACAGCCTGCTGGGCTTCACCTCAGGATAATCCCACAGTCCTCCCCCTCTACACAGCCAACACACAGTGCCTCCTCTTCCCCATTTGTTGTTACTCCTGTACTCCCTACCTTAGTTGAGAACAACTCCACCTCCTACACACTCCTCAAACCAAGCTCCCCCTCTGCAACCCTTCTCCATTATCACCTGGCTAAATTATAGTGAAAGTCTCTAGTCTTGCTCCTCTCAAATCCACCCTCAATCAAATCTCTCAGATAATACTCTTGTTTAAAACCCAAAGGCTTTTTTTTTCCATGCAATAATATGGATGTATGTCGAAAGTACTATACTAGGTGACAGAAGCCAGACTTAATAGATTACATACTGTATGACTTTATTTATATGACATTCTAATAAAGGCAAAACTGTCAGGACATCAGTGGTTGTCAGGGGTTGGGGTGAGAGGAGTTGTTAATCTCTCAGGAGCACCAAGGATTTTAGAGGGTGTTGTTAAACGTTCTTCATCTGGACTGTGGTGGTGGTTACAGGGTTTATATCAGACACCCCAAACTATATACTACAATGGGTCAACTTTATTATGCACAAATTATAACTTAGTTTAAAAGAAATTGGGCAAAAACCACAAGGGCTCTCCCATTGCCTAAAGGTTCCCTAGCATTACTGATCTGTCTGTCCCCTAGCTTGCCTTCCACATTCAGGCAACAGTTAACTTTTTAAAATATCCAGTATTCCCCATGCAGAACTTTCTCACCTCTTCAACACAGCTTTTCCAAATTAACTCCTAAGTCCTCCAGGCTGTATCCCTGCCTCTCCCAATCCTCACCCACCCCCCGCCCCCCACACACTAAGATTAGATGTCCTTCATATAGGCTCTTATAGTGCCTGTTTTTTCCCTATCATTGCATTCAAAGAAATGTATTATGTTCTGGTATAATGCTCTTGTCTCTCATTGATCACCTGAAATGTGAATTCTTTGAGAAAAAGGACTACTTTTTATTCACATATGTTTATGCAACCTGGCACGTGGCAGACACAATAAATCTATGTTGGAATAATGTTTCGTAAGGCATCACTGTATGCCCACCACTTACAGGAGTGCCCATTCGGCTCAGTAAATACACGCAGCTCTCACTTTGCATAGTAATGCAAGACCATAAAAACCATCATGCAAACTGAAACCAAGCCAAGCCATCTTAATAATCAATTGGAAAATTACGCTTTTCTATGACCTTTGACATTCTTGTCAAAAACATTAAAAACTTTCTTATTATCAGTTATAAATATATATGAAAATGGAAAGAAAGTAAACCATTTGTTTAGGGCATTGTAAATCGAAACATCAGAAACTTTGAGAATAAAAGTGTTTTATTTCTTTGTAAATTAAAAATATCAGATGAGCATCTTTTGTAGGCCTTGGTGAACTAGCATATGCCTATCTCAGTTTGGATTAGCTTCCAGCATTTTATCCTCTGTGTTTTCATTGTCGTGCAATATCCCTAAAGAGTTCCTTTACTAGCACGTTTTTTTGCCAGCATTCTTTCTTCTGTCATGTCTTCATCCTTTTCGTCACAGTCACTTTCCTAATTTATGATAAGTTATTCTTTGCCAAACTCCTCTGGCTGCACATACAGATTCTAGAACAGTGCTGACTTTCCCTGATCTATTTTTTCTAGAACTCTCTTTTGCACTGGTTCAAATTTCACTTCCAGTGTTATCACTTTTCACTTCTTTGCTGCATTTTGATCTTTGTCGGCCAATTCCCTCTTTAAATCATCCATTTTCACAAAATTTTACCTGAGTTTATATTTAAAGAGACAAGGAGGCAACACAGCTATACCCCTTATTGTCTGTTCATGAACCAAATAATGAGATGTGCAAGTTGTACTTTAGTACAAATACTCGTGGTTAATACAACATTGTAACGGAAATTTGAGCTGTGTTGTTGGGGGACAGTGTCATTTAATTAACTGTAACAATTGAAATTTTGCATACTGGAACCATGCAAAGGGAGAAATATCTGGATTTAATAAGTAAATAATTTCAGAATGAATGAACTGGCTCACCATTAGGCCAGCTATAAGGAACAGGAATTTATGTCCTTCCCTTCTACACCTTCTCTCTTATATAACATCACAAAAACAGGGCAACTTCCTAAAGACACAATTCACAGTCAATTATAACACATTATAAGGGGAGGAGATATCTAGATTATAATCCCAACGCTGTTACTGACAAAATTGCGTACTGATACTGTGACTCTATGACTTGCTCTATGAAATAGGGTTAATAATATTTCCTTCTTCACAGGGTGCTTCTGAAAGCCATAGGAAAAGCAAGTTTTAAAAAGTAACTTGATCCCTGGCTGGTATGACTCAGCGGATTGAGTGGTAGCCTGCAAACCAAAGGGGGTAGCTGGTTCAATTCCCAATCATGGCACATGCCTGGGTTGTGGGCCAGGTCCCGAGTAAGGGGTGTGCAAGAGACAACCACACACTGATGTTTCTCCCCCTCTCTTTCTCCCTCCCTTCCCCTCTATCTAAAAATAAATTAATAAGTAAAATCTTTTTTTTTAAAGTCGTTTGAAAAATTCAGCTACATACCATCATATTAGCTATATACTTAGTAAACACGCACCAAGCAGTATGGTAAGAACTTTACATAAATCTTCTCATAGAATTCTCACAAATATCTTCAGGGTAAGTACCATTTTAGTCTCCATTTCACAGAATACTGACACATACAGAAGCCAGATAACTTGTCCAAGGACACGCAAATTATACACAGTGAAGCCAGTATTTGAACTCAAGAAGTGTAACTCCATAGGTCAAGTTCTTTGAAACTTTTTCACTAACTTGTCTAGCTTCCTCAGAAAGTGGAAGGACAGCGTCACTGAGAGGGGTAAAACACTGACTCCCAGAAGTTGAACTAACCTAATTCACTATGACTAAACATAGTAACCAAGTTAATTTTACTGGGACAGTTACAGGTTTTTGGCAAAAAGACAGAATGCACAATGTGCAGAGATCCAAGGAGCTAAGAAGACCATTCCCAAACTATAGAAGGAACCAAAACAGTAGGTGGTGGTGGGAGTGGAGGGAGTTCAAATATATTCAATTATTTTATGCTAAGAAGTAAAATCATAAACAACAGAAAAGAACCAACAAAGAAACAAAATTCACTTTGCAAGAATAGTGAGGAAATTGTATTTGTCATTAATGTATGAAAAAGGAAGAGTACCATAAAAACAAGCCATGTAGAGCCAACAAACTTCACTGACATTTTCACTACCAGGGCCCTTGAAAGCTAGTAACAGTACTTGCTGAGGTCTGCTATCACACGGACTTGCATGGGGAGCAGGAACATGAGAGCCTAACAGGGATGTATAATACCAAAGCAAAGGGATTAGCTAACTAAAGTAAGTGGATTCCTCTCTGAATATAATCAACTCATAACGACACATTTAGAACATTTCTATTTCATTAGAGGTATTAAGTGTGAAAGATTCCTGATACTAAGCAGTCCTAATTATAATCCATCTTAGGAAATAAAGTGAGTTTTCTTTACTAAAAGGGAGAACAAACTGCAAGAAACAGGTGAAGTATAGTAACAGGACAGTCAGCAAAGTCAAACACCAAAACAAACCTTAGAGCTCAAAGAAGTATCAATTCCAACTGAAAACTGAATAACTACATTAATAAGAATGTATTTTTAGACTATTTAGCGATACCTCTTTGTTCTCTTATTATCAAGCGTATCTTTCTACCATCAAATCTTTCACCAAGGGACTTCCAGTGCTGAGAAAGAGATGGCCAACAACATGACTTCCCTGGCAGGAATAAACTTCTTTGGGGCAGGGTCAGTCCTAGTTTTCAACCCCACCAAAAAGGAGTACATGCCTCTCACCTCTGGAAACAGAAAATACTCGAAATGATACTCACATTTCAAGAAATGTGAGTATTCATGTTAAGAAATACTTTATAAATCTGAAGGGAAAATAATAGGAAGGGCATGATCATAACATAGAAACTTTTTATTAGATAGAATTAGATTCACCTCAGGGAAGAGAAAATTCAGTTTTTAAGAGCTTAAATAATTATGAGTTCTCTCACAGAACAAGTGGTCAGATGTAGCAGCCTAGTGCTTGGTGTCAAGGACGAGGCCTCTGCCTTTCTTACTGCAGCGTCCATCCTCATGCTTGCTCGCTGCCTCACCACGCATCACAGCCAAAATTCAGGCAGTAGTTTGTTTTTCATTCCAGATGGGAAACTTTCACTACTTTCTCCTAGAAGACTTGCTCCTACTAATTACCGGCCAAAACTCAGCCACATATCTACACTTAAACCAGTCACTACCAAGGGAAATGACATTGTCATGATGAGTTTTTAAAATATTAATCTTGAGATAGTTCTCATTCTTGCTAAGATCAAGGGCTTTCCTGTTCCTTTCTTCCAACCCTAGCCACTTGGGAAGAGATAGGCTAGATAGCTTTTAGGGTAGACATCAGTATTTACCTCAATCATTCTTAAAACATAATCTATCAAAGGGCAATTTAAAGTAAAGAAATCAACAGTTAGAAAAGTAAGAGCCACTAAAGCAAAGTAGCTTTTAAAAAGTATAATCTCTCAGCCACCAGCATGGATCAGAATAAACTGCGTCAGTTCTCTTCAATTTTATACTTCCCAATATGATCTAGTTGACTAATCCTCTCAAGTCTCTGCTTAGATGGAATGTGGGGGTGGGAAAACATCTTTAAGTTTAGATGTATCAACCACTTCATTTTTGTGGGTTTTTTTAATTAGCTGTCTTTTTTCATTTAGGCAATTTTTCACTTCCTTGAAAAGCAATCAATGTCAAATTATAGGAGCTTATCTGATAAAGAAATGCAAGATATCACCCTGTATTCAGTTATAGGCATATGATGAAGGAAAATTCAAAATGCAACCATCTTTGAAGGCAAGGGCAATTCCATTTATATCTTAACTTTACAGACAGGATTCATCCTAAAATTGGAATCATTAGGCTGACCCCTATGTAAAACATGAATGCAAAAATGTGAAGTTTTTCTCATTTTTAAGCTAAACTGCTTCACATGCCCCTCCCAGACACACATCTTTTCCACCTCTGTGCTTCTGGGTTGTTCTTTTCCACAAAACACCTGCTTTGTGAATTAATGCTACCATTTCTGTCATTCAGATTTCATCAGATGAAATTCAGGGTCTGTCTCAAGTGCCCATTTCCCCCAGTGGATAGCTCAAGACTTTGAATCATTCTTCACAGGGTCCACTCACTGTCCAACTCTCAACCTCTGGGAGGCCTTTAGCAGACCCAAAAAAGATGCAATGCTCTAAGACCCCAGAACTAATGAGACTAAAAGAACAGCTGACTGTAGTTGAAAATAGGACTACTGCCTACATCTTTCCTCACCTATTTTCTTTTTTCCTTTAAAGCAGAGCAGGTAGAAAAGAATCAGCCAAGGAAGTGGCAAGGCTCAAGAGAAGATGGTAAGGACGACTGTACATCTGACTGGTTTCTCTGTACTCGAGATGCAGGATCTGCATGCATCTATATACAACAGAGCAGACACAAACAAGCGATGGTTGCCAAATACGACTTTTTTTTTTTTTAACACACTCCAGAAGTCACTGAAATACCGGAAACATTTGGGAGTCTGAGCCATCTGATGACAATTACAGGAATCCTGCAAGGGAAAAGAATGTTCAGAGAAGGCCAGACGGCCACGCAATTATAAATCCTACCTCAGCCCCAGAGTCCTCTCCCCACACCCTCCACATCACTGCCAGTGAGAGGTGACTGGTGATGCTGTTACTGCACATTCCCAAGCCAATCCTCAGGGAGAGGCATGCTCTCACACTCTGCTCCAGAGAGCTCATCATGATTTTGGTTTGCTCGGTTTTCTCATCCTTTGAGGTAAGAAACTTCGTGATTGCCAAGAGTTTGGTTCCCAAGGATGTGACACTTAGAGGAACCAAGACTTTTATAGTAAAGAGATGATTAAAAAGACAAACCACTGGAAATGACAGCATGGAAGTAAAATTTTCTATCAAAATCTCCTTTATTCCCTGAATTGATCCTTGCAGAATTTGGTGAAGGGGTTTGGGAAGTAAGAGTAGTGGTTAGGAGAAGAAAATGAGCTAATATTTACTGAGCACCTCCAAGAGCAAGCCACTTTAAGGATCAAAAAACCTTACAAAGGAAGATTATTTATAATAGCCAAGATATGAAAACAGCCTAAGTGTCCATCAACAGTTGTACAGATAAAGAAACTATGGACAATAGAATACTATTCAGCCATAAAAATAAAATATTGCCATTTGCCAACAACATGGATGGATCTTGAGGGTATCATTCTAAGTGAAATAAGTCAGATGGAAATATGATTTCACTCAGATATGGAATATAAAAAAAGAGAAACAAATGAACAAACAAAACAGAAACAAAATCACAGACAACAGGGTATTGCTTACAAGAGGGTAAATGTGGGGGCAAGAACAAAATGGGTGAAGGGAGTCAATTACATGGCAATGGGTAGAAACCAGACTTTTGGCAGTGAGCATGCTATAATGCATACAGATATCAAAATTATAATGTTGTACACCTGAAATTTGTCTAATGCTATCAATATTATCTCAATTACTAAAAACAGAAAGGAATCCTTGCAAAAAAGATGGCATCCCAATTTAATGAGACTAAGATTAAGAGAAGCAACTTAATCAATGCCAAAGCTCTTTAATGAAAACAATGGGGTGGAAACCCAAGCCCGTCTGACTCCAAAGCTCATGCTCTTCCTACAGAGCTTAAGAGACAGCAAGCACATCAAACATAGAGCTGGACCTAGTACGACACAAAATGGCATTGACCAATAACTAGCTTATCAAGGCACAATTGACGATTTCTTTCTTCTTAAATAATTTACATAAAGAATGAGAAGTGAGTTACAGGTAATTGGAAGAGTTAAAAATGTATATGCAAAAATTTAAAAAATATCTGTTATTAATCTACCCAGAGAACAGGTAAAACTGTTATTACTCATTTGATATATTTCCTTCCAGTATTTCATATTCCATTTATATATACACACACAGCTTTTCATATGCCACAAAGTTGGAGTCACACTATTTATAGCTTTGTATCCACTTCAATTAATATATTGTAAGTATATTCCTATGTCATCAAAAATTCCTTTAAAGTCAGAGATCTTCTGAATAATTGCATCAGAATAGATTTCATAACTAAAGTCTTCCAACTTAAAGCCCTGTGTTGACAGGATTAGGAAACATAAATACTTGAAATATTATATATTCCACATAGATGTCTAATGAAACAAGGAACTTTGGGATACTGCTGAATAATGAATATTATTACACAGAATCCCTGCTGTTTCAAGAGGATGTACTTCAGCAGAATCACATTCAATGAATATTAGTAGAAATATAATCAACACAAATATCCAAAATGTACAAAATTCAAAAATAGAACTGTAAATTCAATGATCTTGTACCATGCCTTTTGTGGGTCTCTACTGAAGTCAAAAGTATCAAAAATTTTGAAATTTTCTTTAAGTAGAGTCATGATAAATTGAATACTTGCTTCAACTTATTAGCAAAAGGTGGGCTTCTACAACATGGTGCATACCAAAGAACTGTTTGGTAATCTCATAAAATGTGGTGGTGGTAGTAATGATAACAACAATAAAAAGTAAAAATGATAATGACAGTGATGGCGGCTTTCCTTTATTAAGTCTTTTTCCATGTCTGTCTCTGTGCCTAACCCTGAACATAGATTTTTTAAATCTGATCCCCTCTAAATCCTACAAGGTAGCTACTACTTGTATCCCCATAAAGTAACAAGCAACTTGAACCCAGGAAACTTGAGTTCAAGTCCACTTTTGGTTCTAGTGAGCTGAAACTACTTTCATCTCTCTAAATATCCAATTCCTTCACTTTGAAGGGCTGGGGCTGAGAGCATTGTAGGTTAAATGAGCTCTCAAGTTCTATGGTTTGACAATTACCTGAAAATATGTATGTGTCCCTCCCAACCCCTGGCAAACACACATTAAATGATTATGTCACTAAATGACATTATGGCTTCACAATCTATCACAGCACAGCACACTAGAAAGTTATTAACAATCAACATGTTGATATTAAAAAGAAACCTTCTTGGCCTCCCAAAGGTGTGCACTGGATAAGTGTCACAAAAAACCAAAAGCTGAAGCTTGCCAATTCTAGAAATTTGAAACCTAAGATGCGTTAAATCTGTAAATACCTCATATTTAGCTGAAAACCCTTTAAAAACTGGGGTTCCTTGCCACCCTGAAAGCTGGATGATTTAGTCATATAGCCCCACAGATGTTGCCCAGGACAACCAAAACAAAAGGTACAAACTAGTCTGCCACAGTAGGGCATGAACATCCATGCCAAAGAGAGAAGGAGGGCTATCCCACCAAAGAGAAGGCTGTCTCCAGAAAGAAAGCATAGGATCTCCATGGAGGAGGGGTGTAGGAGGCACAAATCCGATTTTATCTCACTCTGCTCCTGTGCATTAAGTTAATGTTTTAGCTCAGTGAAAGTAATTACCAGCCAGGCTCTCCAATCCATCAATTCACCCTGGGTACTCCTGCTGATTCTTTCTTTGGTCTCTAGGACCCAAGAATTCCTTTTGTTGATCTGGAAGTGTGAAAAAAAAAGTGGTTGTTACTAGTTTCTCTCTTTGAATTCTAAATTTCTGCCAAGTAATTAGGAAAAGAAAATGAATAACTATTTCCAAGTTTTTAAAGAAAAGCTATGGAGGTTAGAGTAGGCACAGCCTCTCAGAAAAATAAGATTAAAACTATACATCTTTGACCTCCCCTCTTCCAAGTAGAATAGACAAATGCAATTTGGCTCTAGGCTCTGAAGTCAGGGGTTTGATCCAAATCACCTCCATTCAAGTTTAGTTAGTTTGCCAAGAACAGCTTACTCAATAAATGAGACATATATGGACTTACAAAACAAACACTTTTCTCTATCCCCACAAGGATCCTAAGGGAAGGCATTATTAGCATCCCCATTTTACAGATAAGGTTAACGAAGTTTAGAGGTTAAAAATACTAGCCCTAAGATCACACTTAAAAAGTAACAAACAGTCTTCTGAGTCCAAACACTAGTCTTCTATGCAACTTTTTCAAGTAACTATAAAATGCTATGGTTTAAAGAAATTCCTCCAACTGGAAATAACATTAAAAACTATAGTAAGGACTTTATGAATTACAAGGGAATCCTAAATGTATCCACCTAGCAGGCAGTATTCATTTTGCATTTTCCACTAAACTACACAGATATGATACAGGAAATTCTGTAATTACGCCTACGATTCTCCACATCACCCTATAAATCCATTTCCATTGCACAAATACACTAAATGACCACTATACGTATAATAAAGATATATCCACAGGACATATACATGGGAGGAAGAAGGTGAAGAACCATGTGGCATTAACAGCAACAATAAGCCTTTTCTGCCACTTAAGTTAGAAATACAATTGCTTCCATTGCTCACCAGCAAACCTAATGAGAAGGTGGGCCATGACGGTACCACCAATCCAAATGGCAGGTGGCTCTGAAAGCTACACCAACATCAACATGGCTTTTTTTTTTTTATTGTCCAGAACGAAGGTTCCAGGATCTGCTATTATAACAGGCAATGTTTGAGTCCTTAGGAGTATCAGCCTCAGTTAAAATACACATATGCATTTCCTTCATCTGATTCCACAAGTGATATACTCTAGCTGTAGAAAATCTTAAAAGTGTAGAAAAGCACAAAAAGACAGAAATTAGTCATAATCTCAGTATCCAGAGGCAACAACTGATGACATATGGACTTATCTCCTTCCAATATTTTTCCCTGATGGCAAGACTATTTGAAATATCTCCTTTTCTACAGAAAAGAAAAAGAAACTAATTCCTTCAGATGGAAAAGAAGGGAAATGTAGCCTATAAAAAATTAATTCCATTGTGTTTATAAATAAATTTTCTTGAGTAAAATCTTAAAGACAACTACAACAAAAAAAGACTTTTCAAACCTTTGGAAAGGCTCAGTAAGATCACTGTCTGACTCACATGCCAGAAAAAACGATAATCTATAATGAGCATAAAGTGGTAGTCTCGTGTGAATATGAAAATCAGTTTTGTTTTTTAGAACTTTTCTAAAGTCCCATTTTTGCATGGAAACCACTAACCCTACAGGACACCGAAATAAAGCACCGTGGCATACTGAGTATCTTAACATGTAGGAGAAAATGGCAGGAGCAGGAAGGTCACTTGCACTTTCCCCTAGCCCATCCTCCCTGAAACAGGCCATAAAACCTTCATATTCCAGGAGCCTTCCCTATAGCTAGAGGAAAGGGACATCTCATCTCTGACGACAAAGGGATACAGAAAAGAATCCTAGCATACAGAACGGACTTTTCCCCCAGTTCACTCCAATTACCTCATATTCCTGCACCTATCATACACTTATGTGCGCCCTTCTCCACAACTGAGCACTCTACAACTGTGTGCCCTTCATCAAACCTGGCATAAAATAATCAGGTCTAACTGTTTCTTTGGGTCTTCATTTCCTTACAAATGCTCCTATGTCAGGTAAAACTTATATCAAATAAATTTTTATGCTTTTCTCTTGTTAACCTGTCTTTGTCAGTTTAATTTTCAGATCCAGACAGGGACCCCAAGAGAGTCAAGGAAAACTTATTCCTCCCCTACAATCCTATCAGTGAGGAAAGGAACTTCAGCTCACCCAAAGAAGAAACAACGTAGAGGGGACCAACAGGTCCTGGGTTTTTTTTGGTTTTTTTTTGAAAACTTATACTTCTAGAGGATACGTAGGAAATATTTAAATATGGTATATGTGCCTTTTCTGCACATGTATAATAACCAAGCAGTAAAACCTCCATCTTCTACTTTGAAATGGATGGCTCAATCGTAAGGCCAATCATATCTAACAAGGTTGAAAGCTATCTGCTTTCCACATTGAAAACCAAAGTCTTAAGTGGAACCAGTGACTTTGATAATGCTAAAAGAGTCCCTGGAACAAAAATATATTTTGCAGCAATTTCATTAATCATGTATTTCTAGGGTACATATTTAAGAGGGGCTCACGTAGGAAAAGTACTTTTGTACTAGTTACTGCTAGGTAAACACAAGTTTTAAATAATCTTCAGTGCAACAGACATGGAATTTCAATCCCCACAGCCTAGTGATTTTAAATGCCCTGTGACCCTCTTAAGCACTGCCAACATCAACATCTGGTACCTGGCACAAAGAAAATAGATTCTAAAAGGTTTTTTATAAACCTTTCATTTTCATCATGTGCTTCAAATATGTTTCTAAGATAGCTTTCTTTCTCTTCTTTCTGATATACAAAAAAGTAAGAGGCTTTTCTATCAGGCAGCTACATTATGTTTTAGAAGCAGAAGGGAAAAATAATTGTCCAAAATCGAGTTGTTGCTAATGTTTTCTCATCCTCCCCGGAAAGAAGTGGTTATATTCAATATAATAGAGGCCTGAGACCTGACTGGATGAAAGAAAACCAAAAAACTGATTGTAATTATCTCCCCATAAATATATACAAATGTAAAAATGACTTCAGAATCCTAGACATATCTTCTACACCAGCAATTTTCAACCGGTGTGTCGCAAGAATTTCTAAAACATGCAATACCTGACTATTTAGTCAGGGGCACTGACCTCTTTTCCCTTATATTATGAAATTAAAAAATGACTAGAGCCAACACAATAGCTGTCCTGTGTGAATGAATCAAAATTATATCTACTTTTTGTCAGATTGGCAAAAAATGTTGTATTCTTTGGTGTGCTGCAGAATTGTAGTACTTAGTTTACGTGTGCCATGAGATGAAAAAGACTGAAAATCGCTGCTCTACATAATTTGCTATATTTCTCTTATTTTTCTCTTTCCCCTTTATTTTCTCATGTAAGGCTTTTTGTGACCTTCAAATCCTCCAAAAATTTTAGCAAAAACAAGGATCACACTATTGATAATCAAGATATTCTTTACCTTTAAATGCAGAACATTAGAAAAACAAATTTTATTGGAGAACTTCAACAGAATTCAAGTTCATTCATTAAACCTTAACTACTAACCTAGAAAGTTTCAAGTGACTTTTGAAAGGTAAATAAGGTGATAAGCAAAACTGACCATACTTCACAAAGAAGTGAATGAGAAAACAATGAGGGGAAAAGCTAATGTATATTTTATTCTAAAACACCCACTTTAACTTGAAACAGAAACACAAAAAGAATTAATACTACCTCCCAAATATAAGTTTGTTGAAACAAAGGAATAATCCTCTACTGTATAGCTTCAAGATAGTTTTCTGAGATTCATTTCTATATATTCTCCCTCTCTCTAGTTTGGCTCGAGTCTACAGTTATCACTACATAAGTACAACAACCCATGAAAGTTTTGCGTTTAATTTCAATACCATCAACCCCTAATACAGGAGACATGGCATGGGCAGTCCACAGCTAATGCATCAATTTTTTCACCAGCACTCATGTTACTCCACACGCCTGCTTAGTATGCAAAATAAAATGACTGTCTTCTGCATTAGAGAAATTTTCTCAAAGAAAAAAAACATGACCATCATTCATTTCCCAGCCAAACATACTCAAGGAAACTCGTCATTGGGGCCAGTTAGAGTGCAAATATATTAGCTGCGACTTCAGCAAATGCCTGTCATGTTGAATAGCATGAAGAAGAGAGAGGGTAATTATTGCCCAGAAACCATTAGAGGGCTCCTTAGTAAAACAAGCTGCCTGAGCAAACTAATGGACCAATAGTCCACTGCAGTGTCTTTTCCTATTCCATTTAGCTGCATGTCAGTCCTATCAAATCATCTGACACTTGCAATGCAGGCAGGCTCAGTATAATTAGCAAGATGCTCCGCTCTCATGCCCTTTCATTGGAGCTACAATAAGGCAGCCACATTTGTATAGCCAAAAATTAGTTGATTGTTTATGATAGCAGAGATCTAAAGCCCCTCCTATAAGGCAAATGCCCCATGGTCTCACTCCAGCAAATACAGCTTCAGGTCCTACATATTTGTATGAGGGGGGCAACTCCTAGAGTAGAGACAACTTGCTTCACACTCCCCACCTGTCTTTTTCTTTATCCATTTCCAGCAAGACATTTTTCAAATCCATGAGGAATGACCAAAGAGTTTTTGCAAAAGCATTATCATTTTGAAATTCAAAGACCAAGATCATGGGGCATTCTGTACTCCACATGTGAGGCATCATCAGACCTAGAGATTTCTGCTAGAGCCAGATGATGCTCTTTGGAAGCAATGCGTACCTAGGCAAAGCAACTATGGTATTTCCCTTCATTTTCTTGACCAAATGGAGAGATGCTAATTTGGGGAAATAAAGACATATAACTACACTACTTGGTAAACTTACAATGCATAAGCTATTGCTTTTTAAAAAACAGGTAGCAAATATCTGCTTGGTAAAAAAACAGACTAGACCATCACATGTACACTGACTTACTAGTCACCCCCAAAATGTCTCCCACTACATAAACTATCTACAATTGAACCTTCAAATGGCCATCTGTTTTAATTGTAGGTTATCTATATTCCTAAACATTTGGAGTTGCAGAATAAAGGGACTGGAACTAATGCTAACTCTACACTTACCCCATATTTTTCCAACAAGGCAGAAAGGCACCACTTCTTGGTTCAATTTTGAAATGCTGCCCTTTCAAAAATCATCAGTGCCAAATATTTATTCAAAAATGACAGTGGAGACAATTCTGAGGACTATGCTGAAATCCTACTGGAAATGTTTTTAGCTCCCAACTGTAGTCGTGCTATATTGCACCCAACAGTTAATTTATAATATATACCTCTGCACATACACAAAATAGAAGAGCCAGTGAGTTTCATTACAATGAAGGGAGGCAAGGCCTGGACAATCCAGCACATAGCAAGCCTTCTAGGAGGAAGGCGACGAGTTAACGTGAGACACTGTGAATATTTGGAAGACAACCTTCCTTTAAATGAGACACTGCTGGTAACGGTAATGGGGAATTTGCAATGAAGGGAAGGACATGCAATTATAATCTGACTGGGCCCCACTGGACAAAAAGTGATTTACTTGAAAGCTGCCTTTGCACTCAGTAAATGTTCCTGTTATGGGCTGCTCAGCCGGTGACAGCTTTCCAGATGTCAATCAAATTATCATCTATTTACAGTTGATTTGGTAGTGTCATTTGCAATATTCCCTACGTTTCTGATGAAATTGGAAGCACAGAATTTTCTCCAGTTTGCCCTGGCACTCGAGTGGGCAAACTGCTCTTTGCAAATGTCATGTGTCCGCTTATCAGCACTCTAAGGAGTGCGATCTTCCATTCGGCTGAGTGAATCGCTACCAGATGCAAATCTCTCAATCGTCAAGGGAAGACTATGGCAAATTTTAATGTACTTTGAAAAACTCAGTTTACATCAGTGCTCAAGGTGCAGCTTTACCCAGGCTAACAGTTTTTGTATAACAATGAGCCTAAATTAAAGCCTGAAAAACAAGGAAATGTTTTTAACTCTTTCAGGCTTTTACATGCCTCACATGAAAGAAAAATGCTATACGGAAGTATACTTACAGAATGAAATGTCACAGGAGTTTGCTGCTAGCTATAAAATTTAATTCTTATGGAAAGGTTTGAGTAGGACTGATCTTTTTATCAATAAATCATCATAAAATAACAGTTTTATTCCAAAAATTAATGAACACTGACTAAACACATTTTGGGCTAGAAAGTGTTGTAAACACTTCACATGTAAATACTTAATCCTCACTACATTTTGAGGTAGTGATTAGTATTCTCCCCAAATTATACATGAAGTCTTTGAAACACATGGAGGTTGAAACTAATTTGTCCATGGTCACAGTCAAGTAGCAAGTTCAAACCCAGACTCTACCGTCTTATTCACTATGGTACACAACATTTATGTATATACACACAGATGCTCACATGCAGGTATGCAAACAAATGCTGCACATGAAGTGATATGTGCTTGAATGCATGACTGCCCATGAAACAGACGTTACGTTTCTTCAAATATTTTAAAATTAATCTGCATGTCTTAGAGACACAGTTTTCACAGGATCTCTCCAATTGCTGAAGACTGTGTGGAATATGAAATGGAATATGAAACACACAGAATGAACAGCCTCTCAACTATTAGTATTTGCAAGCAAATGATGCATTTATTTCACATGTCAGAAAACAGATTTTCACTCCTTGGGGGATTACCCTGATGGGTTTAAAAGTGGTGTGGGGGTCTGTTTAGTATGTGGCACCACTGGATCAATATAAAACTCTCTGAAATCTTCAAATGAGCATTACTAAATAATCCATGGACATATTAGGATTTGTCAGAGAACACAACTCATCTTTAGGACTAGGAAGCCTTTATGCAAAAGTCTGCAAGGGCTATTTGAACACAATTAAATTTCTAGGTGAAAAGAGCCAGACACATGATTCCTTGGCTATTTTTGCATTCAAAGGGCATTCATTCTAAACTACATGGAAATTGCATATGGACAAATCTGAGTACCTACATGTATGATTCCAAAGGGCCACAAACACACACAGTGGCCCTTCTGAATTCTGCTTTAAAAAGGGGGGGGGGGAGGAAAAACAAAAACAAAACAAAACCCAATGCAGTAAAAATAAAATACACTTAAAATTAAAAAGGAGGAGGTGTGTGTACAGTCTGATGCTGACATACATTAATTCATTAAGATACGCTTCACCTATACTGACAACCCAGTGACAAGTTTTCAGTTTAACAGTACTAAAATTCAGTTCTAACTTAAAATAATTTGTGAAGCCGACATTACAAATGATGTTTTTCAGATCAAGCAGAGAGAGATGTGACACCTAGTAAAGGAAAAGTGTGATCAAGCTGAGGGAAATTCTCAGACTAGTCCCAGAGTTACTTAGGGGAAAATACTGATTAATATCAAGAGATTAAATCTGTTTTATTAAATCACTTTGGCTAAAGCTGGTAATAGGGAGTGATGTGAAAACCCTCGAACACTGGAAGAAAATAAATGCAGAGGAAAGGAACCCTAATTTAAAGGTGCACTTAGAGTTTTATGATAAGGAGGAATTAAACACAGGAAAATTTAGCTTGATTAAAAATTCTTAGCAGCACCCCGTTACCCTGCAAAATTATGCCACAAGTATATTGTCAATTTTTACTTTTTACTTATATAGACTAAGCTCTGTGACATGAATAATTACATATGTAGTTACATATGTAATGTGTGTTTCTGAAGAGGAGGTGGGCAGTAGGGGATGGGTAGAGAAAAGGTGAGAGGAATATCCAGAAACCTTAGGATGGTTCCTAACATTTCTGTTTATATCATGCATGTCCTTAGTGTAATTCTTTTGTATTGTAACTTGTCTGGCATTTCTTTACAAAACTTTGCAGTCTCCCTAAGGGTTCAAAACATTTTAAGATTCTAAAATTATCTACTCATCCAGACTGAGAACCTGGTTTGGCGTACCTGGGAAAATGAACAGGTGTCAGAAACTATCCCTGATTGTTAAATCAAGAATAGAAACGTTCCCAACGCGCCCCCCCCCCCCCACCATGTGGCTCTACATGCTGAACAGAAAGAAATGATCCCAGACCTCTGTCTTTGTTAGCCCAGAGCTCTAGGCTTTATATGTCAGGTATGTTGTAAAATTAACTTTGCCAAGAAATAGTATTCTGTCTTTCTTTCGGTTGGACTCAGTGTAATGTTAAAAAGAGATTACACACTCTTGAATTTACTAACATTTTGATTATTATCTATAATCAAAAAATTCCATTAGGCAAAGTTATATGTTTATTTCCTATGGGAATGTTTTTAAGTTTTAGTATCCTGTATAAAACCATCTGACAAATTACCATTTCTGGGACAATAAAAAGATAATATCAAGACCAAAGATCTCTTTATGAGAAGAATAAATTAGAAGAATGGTGGTAAAAGGATCAAATCTTATGTGCACAAAGTTATTTTTGATAACAATATATGATAGCATCTTTTTTTTTCCAGTAAAACAGGGTTTATAAAGCGGAAAATGTTAACTTTCCCCTAAACCTTCTTCTAAATCTTCCCATGACCACCAAAAAGGAATAGAAATCTATCTGTTCCATGCATGTAATATTACCACATTATTAAATCAGTCTATAAGATATATTGTTTCGCAATATGCACCAAATCTTCTGCATGTAATTAATAAGATGAAGGTTTTAATGAGGAGGAGGAAGATATAGTGAATAAAGGAAATGGGAAGGAGGGAGAGAGGCCAAGAAGGGAACACTTCTTGAGGATACAGACATAAAAGGTTCTAAATATTATTTGTGGGAGTAGAGCAACCGGGACAGGTGGGAAGGAACTTAACTCCTGTTTACATTTCTAAATTCTTTAATTGAACCTTTTGAGAATAAAGACTAGTAACTAATTCACTAATGAGTATTAAGTTATTACCTAAAATATAAAAATCCCAGTTAACTGATTTCTGAGACCTAAAAATGTGTTTTTTTCCAGGATGACTTCTTTGCTATTCTCCTCTGGATTGAGAAGTGGACTTTGAAATTTGCTAACCAGATAAACTTGTAATGGCCAACAATAGGATTTTAATAATGTATTCTGTAGAACAAAGGAAACAACACAGGCAAATCCTAATATAGCAACCCATGTGGTGATCAGATAAAGTAATTTAAACTTTCTGAGCTTCAGCTTCCTTGTTTGTAAAATAAGAATAACAATACGTAGCATAGAGCTTGCAAAAAGAGGTAGGCTAGCCCTGGCAGGGTGGCTCAGTTGATTGGAGTACTGTCCTGTCCACCGAAAGGTTGCGGGTTCAATTCCTGGGCAGGGCATATACCTAGGTTACAGGTCCCATCCCTGGTTGGGGCATGTATGAGAGGCAAAAGATCAATGTTTCTCTCTTACATAATTATTTTTCTCTTTCTGTTTCTCTCTCTCTCTCTTTTTTCCATCTCTCTCCTTGCTCTTTCTCGATTAAAACCATATCCCCAGATAAGGATTAAAAAACAAAATAGCTAGGCTATATATGTTAGCTATGAGTAATTACATATGTGTAAATTTCTATTTATACACTAAAAAAGGTTTGAGTATATTTCTGACAGTTTCAGGTGTTAGATATATTTCAATATTCAAACACAGGTAGAATTAAAGAAAGAAATATAGACTAATAAAATAGTGACTTCAAATTCTCTTTTGTAATCCTTATCATCCATCATTTTTGTGATGACTTGTTTGATGTCTTCATTACAATTGAAGGTAGCCCCACCTTCTCTCCCTCCCACCAGCCATACAATGGAGAAAGAATCACCTTTGCCATCAAAAGGAGTCCATTCCTAGCCTTGGAATTAGATGCAACATCTGTTCCCATATGACTTCTTAGAAACCAGAACTTGTTCATGTCAAATTCCAAAGTGAATCAGTTATTTGGGTTAAGGTTTAAATAGCCTGTGTCTAAGTGTCCTTTGTCGGACAAGCACTGTCTCTGAGCTGTATATGATGGAGGATGCAGCCTTGAGGAAGTGTTGTTGACAATGAGATAAGAACAAAAAACAAGCCCCCTGCTAGATCCCTCTTTGTTGACCTTCTGAGTGGTCTGAAGTGTGTTGAAGTCTCACTCAACACATGGTAGGACTAGGATAGATTTGAAAACATCAAGATGTTCAGGGTTTTTTTAATGAAAAACTTAAAATGTCTTTGAGTGCTGAAACCCAACAACTTCAGTCTTAGGGAAAGAGTCCTAGAGGAGGAGCAAGAACATTCTCAGTTCTGTTTTTACCTCTTCCATGGCCCTAAGCAAGTAAGTATACAGCACTTTTATTTCGGCATCAGCTTTCACCAAATCAAACATGGTGCCTTCTAAATTCCTTTCTTAAAAGCTCAGTGCATGGCAATTCAGCAGTATCCAAGACCAAGACCCACTGTGTTGTAATGCAGAGCATATGGATCTTGGGTTCAATTACCATGTTTATCCAAGACAGAAAAGGCTGATCAAAATGAGCCCTGTCTTCCCCATAAGGGTGCCAGCAGTCAAAGAGCCATCTTGATAACCATGTAAACTGCCTGAAGCACTTTATGCAGTTGTGATATATAATTCTATCTCCTAATAAAAGAGCACCTACAATAGATTTAGTGTTTTATACTTTTACATGTTTATATGTATGTATACACATACAATATAGTTTCGTGAGATCTTCAGAAATCAATGAGATGGGTATAGAGAAGGTTACGTCCATCACACTCATTGCAATGATGGGAAAACCAAGGTCCAGTATACAGGGTCTGGCAGAAGTAATGCCTGCGTGAGTGTGGTTGGTAGGGTAATAATATGGGTGTAATAATTTACAGTTTTAATTTAAAAATCTCACCTAAAATATCATATGGTGTACTTGAGTGTGATATTGTTGTCACAGAATTACATGCTTATGATTTTGTAATAAAAAAGGGGGTATTATTTGTGCTGGACTGTCCATGTAGGTACTAACCTTTTTACAGTGGGGTTCAAAGCCCTAATAAACCTATCATAGGTTCAAAATATAAGCCCAAAATGCATTTAATACACCTAAACTACCACATCATAGCTTAGCGTAGCCTACCTTAAACGTGCTCAGAACATAATATCCACAAAAGGCTAGCAACACAAGTGCACTGGGAAGAAGCAAGGGTTTACCGTGTGATCTTGTGCCTGCCCCGGAGCTGCACCTCCCTGCTACTGCCCAGAATCATGACAGAGTATGTACTGCACATCAGTAACCCTGGGAAGGATAAACATTCAGATTCAAAGTAGTTTCTACTGGATGCATATGGCTTTCACACCATCCTGGGCAATGGGAAAATCACAAATTGGGCACCATCTATAAAAAGCCTGCCTAAGTGTACACAATAATACTTGTGGCCAGAACAAGAAGCCATACCTTCTGAATCAAATTCTACTGCATCAACATCATAAAGGAATACAATTCACACAACTCAAACAACTGGCTATAAATGTGTGATTTACATTGTGTAAAAGAATGCTTTATCATTCTTATTGATGCTTAGATGGCTGGGGTCCTGATGAGTGCTGAAAAATGTAGAGGAGATCATTAAAAAAACCCTTTAGTCTTTTTCTGCCCCCAGTCTACTTACCCATTTTAGTTAATGAGAGTACTAAAAAATCTGTAATGCAAATATAAAGCCACTAAGGTATCTCATGGTTAAAAACTTCCCTTGCTTTATAAAAAGAATGACATTGTAATATGAATTGTCCCTGGTACCTGTTTACTAGGGCCCACTGTTATGCAATCTGTAGGACAGGCTAGGAGCAACCTCCCAGAAACAGCATATTCCCCTCTATTCATTTATCTTGGCAGGGGTAGGGCAAGAAAGCTGTGTTAAGACCAAAGAAAGTCACTCACTCCGCCTTTGTCTTCAGTATTACAACCCAGAAGTCCTGAAAAACCAGCCCTCTCTCCTGGATACCCACAGCCTAAAGAGGCTGTGGACTAGATATTCTACAGGGCTGTTTGGTTCCTTAATGTGAATGACCAATGAGAGAGCCTACGGAACCAGATAATGCTGTAGCAGGCCCGAGGTAAGCACATTGATGCACTTCCCTGAAATGAAGAGATCCGGTAAGCAGAACCTGCAGTGAAATCCAAAGCAAAGCTTCTCAAACTGCAGGTCATGGACATCAGTGGACAGCAAAATCATTTTAGTGGCATTTAACATTTATGCTTTAATGCAATAGAACAAAAATGTATGGCATGTTGTAAAGATAAATATTTCACGTATGTGTATAATTGGTCAAAAAGGCTTGAAAGCCATTATTCCAAAGGGAGAAACCATTATCTGGCTCCTGTACCTGCAATACACATTAATGCACATAATGTATTGCTAGTCCTCCGATTTTTTCAAGAAAAGCCAAAATTCTGAACTGTTGTATAAAATCTCTCCAGACTTTTAAAGGAATCTCAAACAGTTTTTAAAACAGTATACAGGCCAAACCAAAATCTGAAGGCTAGACTTGGACTGACTGTCCTTGATCTCTGGCTTCAGAGAAATCCATAGCCATATTAATAAAGGAAAAGGGCAAATGTTTCTGCCCAATGTCCTTGGGTAACTATGTCTGGAGACACTTCCAGGAGGCATTTACCCAATAACACCCAGTGCTGGAGAGAAAAGAACAGCCCCACATGATCAGGCAAGGAAGGAAGCATGTGACCTTGGTGATAAGGAAATGAATGGGCAAAAAACCCCACAAAGTAGTGATGAGACAGGTTGTTTCTGTGAGTCTTCCTTGAGTTGAGTTACATGATGGGATGGAACTCTCAAACAGAATCAACCCTGATTTTCGCTTCATAGGTAGGTAAGTAGGTAGATTAAATAGATATCTTTTCTTTGGGAGGTGTGAAAAACATTTCAACCAAAGAATGCCTTCGGCAGTCAGTCACCTTTGAGTGCTATAGCAGGAAAGGCTGTGCCTGTCCATAATGTTCACCACCCTCGACTACCCCAGGATTCCACTGAGCAGTTGCAGGGGCATGAGGTGTGGCCTGGGAGGGTAAGAAACCATTCATATGGCTTACCTTTTGCTACCTGGCTGGACACAGACCTGGAAGTGAAGTGGACAAAAATCTTCATTCCCTGGGCTTCCTAAGTGACACTTGTTTGGCAGGGAAAAGTTCTAAATTGATGTGAAAAACATGGGCTTAGAGGATGGTGTGGATGAACTCAGGCTTCTTCAAGCTCTCCATCCCAGGGAAAAAGATTCAGAAAACCAGAGAATACTACCCAACCACAGTCCCATTTGCCTATTTAAAAACACTTGGAGTCTTCTATGCGAATGTGGAGGCCCCCAGCCTGAGAGCTGGTCTTGCATCAAACAGAAAGCAAGGCCAGACGCCAGCTCCAGACCCAGCTGTTCCCCAAAGCTTGTAGTGCAGGTGTTGAGATCATCCCCATGAACCTCACCTGCCTGCAGTTTGTCACCTCAATGTCATTACCACAGGCAGAGATGCAGTTGGAGCTTTTGTTTTACTTCACACCAGGGGGAAGTCATTTTTGGAATTTTTCATCTTAAATAGATTTTTCTTAAATGTATGTGACACATATTCCTCACAGGACTTAATAAAATAGATATTTCTCATGCCTGGAAAGTAAACTACAGCTGCAAAGATTGAAACAAAATTTATTTTTTAAAACTAACATTCTACTTGGAACATTTAAAATACATATTTAGCTATAATTTCTGAAAAAGTTCAGACCCAGTGAAAACAGAACTGTCTCAGCAAATAGTTTTTAATTAATACTATGCTAGTTAACAGGAAAAAGTATAATAACAAATATACATTTACTACTATATGTGGTATCTTTTTATCTACAAGGAAAATAGTTCAATTTCAAAACAGGGAAAGTTTCTGAACTTCTTTCTTCCCATCATGGAATTAAACAGGAAAGTCATTATTTTCAGATTCTTAAAAATCTATTCTGAGTCTAATATTTCTGTAAGAAAGGGAAGAAGTGATAATAACAACTATAAAACTTCTAGTTGCTTTAAAATGACTCTTCATAAACACAAATAAGTAAAGCCCATTTCTATTACAAGAGCTTACATTGAGCTATATAAGGGGAGAAGTATTCTTGTTTGTGATCTCAATGCAAAGAACGTGGGTGCTCTCATTTGGCTGTGTGTGTGTGTGTGTGTGTTTATAAATCAAATGTATTCCTATTCTGCAGTAAGCATACAGCAGAAATAACAGAAATGGGAATAGGATTTTCATGACATTCTCAGGTGACTTCCAAGATCTTGTCACAGTCAAGATTGTTACAACAAAAAATAAACCTCTGGGACTCCCAACCTCCCCAGACACAGTGTACTAAAATGTTTTGGCTTGTCTCGCCTCTCTTGATGATACTAGAAGCAGAAGACTGGTGACATGGACCACTGGGCTGTGGACAATGTTTTCTGGACCTACTTGTTTCATCTCCCCATTTACTTATTTTGTGTGTTGCCCTGGTACTTGCAGTGAGATGAGGGAGGACATAATGCCAGGCAAAAGCAATGAGAAATGTTTTGCCTTATCTGTAAGTAAGGAATGCAGGGAGGTATATATTTAAGTACTTGGTGCACAGCATGTGAACACACACATGTACTTACATACACACACTTATACTGAGGCACCTAATATGTCTTTACTGGCATAGACATATACCATGTTTGGTTTTATATAATAGATGTTGTCCTTGAAGTTGTGATCAATATTTTGCAACTGAAATATTCAAAGTCCCTACAGAAGCTTACTACTTAAAATAAATTTATTATGACTCCTTTCATAAACCAACATTCACTAATATAATCACACCTAAACTGTGCAAGTTTGGATTTATGTATTCAGAAACAGCATGCAAACCCATAGAGGTCACAGCTTGGAATATGTCACTCCTTTGTAAGATTTCATCTCACAGGTAAACAGGCAACCAGCACTTCAAATGGCAATTTTTGAAATAACAGGTATCAGCTAGATATAGTTCAAACAAGAAAAATAGCTCAAAGATTCTTATTTGGAACAGAAGCAGGGAAACTTAAACATAATGTGCCAATTGTTACACCCACAGAATACCGGGGGGGGGGCCCTCCACATTATGGTGATTCTACCCTCTCAAAAGACTTACCAAGATAAATAAACCACATTTGTCCACTGGAATTGGCAAGTACCTTTTTGTTCCCTATTGGTTCTAGGGCACTCAGAGAGATATTGCTATTCACTCTACCTTATGATCTCAAAGAAAACCAACACTTTAAATGATCTCTATCTAGTTTGCCACACCCCCACCCCTCATAACAAAATATTCAGTTTAGAGAACAAGTTATCATGAAAAGTAATTATGGGGAAGTAAGACCCCAAGAAATCACTGAACATATAATCAGCAAGATTTGTTTGATCAGCCTCCTAAAAGAGGCTGCTCAAATCAAACTCTTAAATTATCCTTGGAATGATAGTCCTAATGAGTCCGTGATGGCTAAAGTTTCCAGCATATTCAATGCCAAAAGACAGCACAAAACTGAAGGGGAGGATATGTGCAAACTGATTTTCAGGTCATGTGATATGTATTTTATAAAATCATTTGAAAACTGATGCATAAAATAGAGTTTTTCAACCATGATCAGCAGTCATAGGCATGGCTTCTGTTTATTGCAGAGCAACAGAAATTCATTGGAGCTGAAGGTTACTTCAAATTAAGATAACCAAAATTTTTTTTGTAATTTTAAAGTTTTTACATTCTCATTAAATACTGAATTCCAAATTAACTCTTTTATTGAAAACAAACTTATTTTTTCTGAACCAAAAGAAAAAATATCCTTAACCTTTCTAATATATATTTTTCAACGAGTTTCTATTTTAACTATTGTAAATGGATATCCAACTCCAATAATCAAATTTTCTTCCTCCTTATAATAAGGGGAAAGCATAAGGTAGCAATAGAGGGATAATGACCAGCTCAAGAAAGCAGGAGGAGCCCTGGCTGGTATGACTCAGTGGATCGAGCACCAGCCGTGAACCAAAGAGTCGCTATCTTGATTGCCCATCAGGGCACATGCCTGGGTTGTGGGACAGGTCCCCAGTAGGGGGCACGCAAGAGGCAAACCACACCTTGATGCTTCTCTCCCTCTCTCCCTCCCTTTAAAATTAAAATTTAAAAAAATCTTTAGAAAGGAAGGAAGAAAGGAAGAAAGGGAGGGAGGGAGGGAGGGAGGAAGGGAGGAAGGGAGGAAGGAAGATTGATTGATAAAGTTAGCAACTCACAGCACATGGCTCTGAAGTGAGAGACTAGTCCAGTCTTCTTTGACTTAAGGTCAAAAGCTGCTCACCCCTTTGTTCCCTCATTTGACCTAATATTTATCTCATCCGTTAACACTTTTCTTTCCCAATTTTCCTTACCCAGAATCATTGACATCAAGTAGCTAAAAGGCGGGGGGAGAGGAAGGGGGAAACATATGTGGAAACCACTAGCACCACAGATAAAAATAATAAAAAATATATAACACTAAAAACTAATACCCATATAGTATTACAACACTCATGCACAATAGACATATATGAGCCATACATGTAATTTAAATTTTTCTAGTAGTGACACTAAAGATTTTTTAAAGATGAGATTAATTTTTTTTATGTTTAGAGATAGGGGAAGGGGAGGAGGAAGAGAATGAGAGAAACATTGATGTACGAGAGATACAATGATGGACTACTTCTCACACCCCAACTGGGACCTGGCCCACAATCCAGGCACGTGCCCTGACTGGGATTCAAACCAGCAACCTTTCAGTTCGCAGCCTGGTGCTCAATCCACTGAGTCACACCAGCCAGGGAAAATTAATTTTTGATATAATTTTTAACCAAAGTTATCCAAAATATTATCTTTTCCAATGAAATACAGTATCTGGCTGAAGTAACGCCTGCTTGAGTGTGGTTGGTAAGTAATAATATAGGTGTAATCATTTATAGTTTTAATCTGAACATCTCACCTAAAATGTCATATGGTATGCTTGAGTGTGATGTTGTTATGTTACAGAATTACATGCTTATGATTTTGTAATAGATTTTGCAATACAAAGGGGGAGTTTGGGGCCGAACCCTATATATAAAAAATTGAGATATTTAGCATTGTATTTTTCATACCAAGTTTCTGAAATCTATAGAGTATATTTTACACTTACAGTACATCTCAACTTGGACCAGTCACTTTTCAAATGCTCAAGAGCAATGTGTGGCTAACGACTTCTGAACTAGATGGTGCAGGCTCATGAGCTGTCAGGAGCTGCTCTAAGTGCTGTAAACGCACATTCATTGTATCCTCATAACAATCCTACATGGTAAGTGCTACCATTATTCTCACTTTATAGATGAGGAACTTAAAGAGCAGAGACTCCAAATCACAAGCTGGTAGGTAACAGAGGGGAAATTCAGACCTTGACCCTCTGGCTACAACTACTGTGTTATTTATTAAGAGCCTACTGGGTGTATGACAGGCACAGAGCTGCATATCTAAATAAATTCTCTCATATGCTCCTCAGAACAACCTTAGAGGATAAGTATCAATACCCCAATTTTACATACTACATCATCATTAATAGAAGACATTTAGAGTAGGGACAGCATGACTTCACAAAGTAATAGATGGTGAATGATAGCAAGGGTGACCAGTCCCTAGGTTCTACACTAAAGAAACATGTAGTCTAGTAAGAGACTATAAAACCACTACAAAAGTTACCATACTATTAGGTATAATAAACTAAAAGAGAGGTACAAACTGCCATTTAGATTTAGAGATAAGAACATTGCATATTAAGAGAACAGGCAAGGACTTCACAAAAGAGAAACATTTAAAAAGGATTTAATTAGGTACCTAGAATAAAATGCTCCAAGAGCAAAGGAAAGGATATAAAAGAAATGAGCTCTATAGGGCTAAAATAATTGAAAAAATATCTGGAGTATAGAGTACATACAGAGAAAACACTTTCTCAGATGTGGTGTTGAAGTTGCCCTTGGGCCAGGGCATGGAAAAACTCAAATCCTGTGTAAAAGTTGAGGAGACTGAGTAGCATGATCAAAACCGAGCCTCGGGTAAAATCACTCTAGCAAGGCTGGGCAGGATGGACAGCAACAAGAGAGATTAGACATGGGAAGCAGACAAAGATGCTGTTAAAACAATCTAGGCAAGCAACTGCAAAGGTCACAGTCAATATTAGAATAGGAGGTGAATACAAGGCTTTGCGGGTGTGGAAGCATTAAGGTCTGGGGTCCACTGTTAAGTCAAAGCTGATGGAGTTTCAACCCTTGGTGATGAGCAGAGTGGTGGAACCATTTACAGAAAACTTTTGGATGTAACATAATAAGTAGGAGTTTTTATTGCCACCCTTTTCTATTTAGGATTTATTCTTAGAGAGCGGAGAAGGGAGGGAGAGAGAAGGAGAGAAACATCGATGTGAGGGAAACATCGGTTGCCCCTCACACACACACAGACTGGGGATGGGCCACAACCCAGGCATATGCCCTGACCAGGAATCGAACTGATGACCCTTCACCTTGTGGGACAATGCCCAACCAACTAAGCCACACAGGTCAGGACTATTCCCTCTTTTTATTTCAGCCTAAACTATTTTATCTGTGCTTCTCACATCAAGATTTGTATTACTATCTAATGAACTTATATATCTGGCTCTTATTTTCAAGAACTCCTCCCCCATCAAGCAGAGAGAGGTTAGCATAAAATAGCAAAAGGCATTATCTTTCAACTAAGAATAACTCTACATCTCCAAGTTCTTCAACCTAAAAACAGAAGATGCTCAGATGCTGAATTCCAGCACAGTTGAATTAATAGTTTGTAAGGGCTTAACGAACAGCCATGCCTAAAATATTGGCCTTTTGTTTGAAGTTCTTCATCTTTTCAAAGTAAAGTTAAAAACACCTTCCCTACTGCCTACTTCCCTTTGCACTTATTTATTATTTTTCATGTTTAATTAAAAATATTTCTTCTTTAAGCAAATATTTCCTTTTTTCCCCTTTAACTACCAGATAAACAGTAGTAGAGCTGCATAAATTTTGCCTGAGGTTAAAGCTGGAATAGAGCCTAATCACCAGCTTGAGACATTGTTCTGGCCAACTAAAGCAGAACGCCTTTATCCCGTGTGTTTGAACGATACTTAGGCACTTCCGTAAGACCTCCTTCACCCAGTAGTGATTCTGATTAACCCCTTTCCCTGACTTATGCAAGAAACCTGGGTGTTCTTCACACCACCACTGCAGGATTAAGGAAATGAACCCCAAAGCAGTGGAGTGCAGGGATGCACACAGTCTTCAGCAGAGCACACGAGCACATACACCATTCCTACTCCATCAAATGCCAACTCGGGCAGCCTTCTCTTGATTCAACTGATTCTGTTCTAGACATACCTTCAAGTTATTCTGCTGCTTCCCATAAAATAGGTGTTCAAAGTACAGTAATGAGAAGAGTTTAAAAGTTAAGGGGAAAATATAAGCAAAGCAAACACCAAAAGTAGGTTTGTTAAGCAATTAATTAAGAATAACTATTGTATTGGGTTGGCCAAAAAGTCTGTCATGTTTTTTTCCATAGAATGGCTTTAGTAGAGCTTAGTTGTCTCTACTTCATTCAAAAAAATGTTGTTAGCTTGCATTGTGACAGCTGTCACATCAGTGTGCACTAAAAAAAATTATCAAAATTGGTGAATTTCTGTGCAGCCATTTTAATATTGAAAATGGAAGAAGATATGCAATTTTTTGGTGTATTATGCTTTATTATTTCAAGGAAGGTAAAAACACAACTGAAACGCAAAAAAGGATTTGTACAGTGTATGGAGAAGGTGCTGAACGTGTCAAAAGTGGTTTGAGAAGATTCTTGTTACTATTAACATTTTGGCCAAATGATTCTTTGGTGTGGGGCTGTCTTATGCATTGGAAGATGTTTATCAGCACTCCTGGCCTCTACCCACTATAAGGCAACAGCAGAAGACAGCCGACATACTCAAAATATCCAAACCAATACAGTTATCGGTAAAGAGGAAAAGTGCGTCTTTTATTTTCTGGCCAAACTTTCTGGCCAACCCAGTAAGTTAAGACACATTGGGAAATTAATGGCACCTACATAAAGCAATGAATCTCAAGGCTAAATAGGCACACACACAGGTTATTGTGTGTGCTTTTTATTTTTCTTAAGAGGCTTCACTCCAAATTCTCAGGCTCAAGTATTTAGTCTTACATGTGTGGTCTAAAGATGCTCAAAGCACTTTTCTTATCCTTCAATTCAATCTAGTAATAAAAGTATGGGGCTCTGGAAGATTGAATTCAGGGCAGCTGGGAAGTTTCACTGGAATCAAATGATCTCATCCACCAACCATCCAGGACTCCCCAAAGTTTTGAAGTGCTTTTGTGTCACTGAAGATCTCTCTAGCAACTGACAAGGGAAGTAGAGAGGGTGGGGAGGCAGCTACCTTCCCATTTAGGGAAATCTTCCTACGCTCAAGTCCACTTTTCCATCTAAGATATATATAAAAAAAAATCACATAGGCAGAACACCTGATCCCACCTAGAAAATCTATCTCTGACATGGGTAGTTGGAAGGGATCTCAGGTAACTGCCTACTCAGGTAAATTTGTGTACACACCAAATAGACTGTGGGCAAAGAACAGGAAGTCCTAGAGACTCTGGATACCTGAACCATTGATGCCCGACCTTCTTTGGAGGCAACTGGCTGCTAGCTGAGGAAATCCAGAGGCGATGATGACAGTGATAATAATGATAACTATTAAAGATAACGGCAGTAACCATGTCTGGTGGGGCTAAGGATATCTGGAAAATACAAGACTTTGGATTCGGAAAGATCCTAATTCAAATTAAATATTTTGGACAACTCAAACTTTCTGAGTTCCCGTTTCTTCATTCAAAAAAAAAAGGGGGGGAAAGTAAAGCAGCATATGCCCAGAAAGCAGTTGTGGAGATAAATTTAGCTGTGTTGATGGAAACACCTGGCACACAGAAAGTGTTTCACAAATATTCATTCATTCCTCTCCCTTCCAGAGCACAGTCCATGATGCCTTAACAAATCAGAGAGAACTGGCCCACCAACAGGAGTAGAACCAGGATTTACAGTTTTAGCTCCTGTGGAGGCTTATACTCACTCAACAAGTATTTATTGAGTATTCACTGGGTGCCCAGCACTGTTTGGAGCACTTGCAAAATATGTGCTTTAATTTCTACCTTTATGGAATTCAGTATACTTTTACTTTATAGGATCAAAGATTTAAAGCAAAATTTCCTCAAAAAAGAATATCCATTTTTAGGATCATGACAGTGCGTTTGCCTCTCTGTTTTGATGCAGGCATGATTCATATTTATTATTTGTTCTATTCATCTTATACAAACCTAAATATCACAGAAAAGGCAAGATTAAGAGAGATGGATCCTGAAGAAGGACAAAATTAATACAGTGTGAAATCACCAGCAGAGATGGTAAACATGCAAAAATAAAATGAAAGAAATTTAAGCTCACACCGGAGAGAGGGCAAGGGAAAGCCAATATGGAAGTTTAAAGAGAACAGCAAAAACAGGAGTCCAATTTCCTCTGGAAATGATATGAAAATCACCTGTGAAGAGGTCATAATGCATAATAAATGGTCAAAAAGTGATGGCCATTATTATGGTGATTAGTATCCTGAATTTACCTATGAGCCTCTCGGTTTTCTTAGCATCAGAGATGTTCTGACTGGATCTGCCAATTTTTAAGAAAGGTGAGTTTCAAATTTTAAATTCATTAAAAGGTATCAGGCATTTTTTAAGGTTAAAAAGTACCTAGGCTAGAGGATATTGAAAATTTCTTTCTTTCTAATATCTGCTTATGACAATATACTCTTGCTTCACTTGACCTCAGAGCCTTGGTAACAGAAAAAGGAAGCCCCTTGATCACTTGTCTCCAGCAGAAAAGCAAATTCAAATATTCTAACAAAAATTAAATGAGCAAAGAGGTTCACTGTATGGATCAATGAGAAAAATGTCCATGAATGAAGGAGTGAGATTAACATAACCCTCTTCCTGTATTTAAAAAACAAAAAACAAATAAACAAAAAAACCCTGTAAGCTATTTATACAACAAATCCTCAAAAAAAGCAAATAATTTAGTAGAGATGATATTTGTTAGATTTCGTAGTCATTACAATAGTGTGATATATGGTACAACTATATGTGTTTTTAAAAAACAAAATTACTAGTTGGAAATACATTAAGGTTTTTTAATAAACTGTTATAGCAGTGCAAATAATGTCCTACTAAAACCAGTAAGAGATATCAACTAGTAGAACCACATTTATTATTTTATTTATTTATTTTAAATTTAACTTTAATTAGAGTTGACATACAATATTATATTAGCTTCAGGTGTATAACACAGTGATTCAATAGTTACATACCTTATAAAGTGGCCAGCACAATAAGTCCAGTAACCATCTGCCACTTACATAGTTACTAGGATATTACTGACTCTATTCCCTGTGCTGTACACATTTAGGTTGGCATCAGACAAGCAGCACAACATTATTTCTGGACACTGATGAAATACGCTATCCAAGCCAATACCCATAGAAATTCAAGTATTACCAACTTTTAAAGCTATATTTACATTGTATACCAGGAACTTTGCAAATTTCACCTCATTTAATTTCCACCATTTCTTGAGATATATATTTTTAATGCCTCAAATTGCAATAATAAGGCCCAGTGAAGTTGAAAGCTTTGCCCAAGCTCATATTGCTAAAAAGTGAAGAACCAAGATTCAAATGATAGTATTTGGTTCCACATCCCTGCCTTTTTATATGCTTCCCAAGAAATGGCACTTCCCAGGTACCGTAAAGGTATGCACTTAACTTGCAGAGCATGTCATATTTTGTTCCATATTGATGACTGTCTGCATATTGGGCTAGTGAGGTCACTAATAACTTGGTACTAGAACAGAAATTTCTCACAAATACAGATTATACACACAGATTTTTTTAGAGTTGACAAAGCAACTACTCACATTAAATTAAAATGGACCAAGTATATAAAGGAAAAGGGGAAAAAAGCCCTAAAGGCCTGCAGTGGGGTGGTACTCGGCTGATGCATCCAAAACCAAACAGCAGTGGGCAACCCACAGACTAGAGCAGGAGGCAAAGAAAGGGAACTCAAGCAGGAAATAGGATGATACAGTTAGTCATATAACAGCAACAGGGTCTGCAGGCCACGTCAAGTTTACTTTAACACCCTGCATCCTGTTGTTCTTGGGGTTGGAGGAGGGAGAGTACTGGCTGCAGGTATTTGTTTGCCTTAATAACTTAATGATGCTTACGCTTTATCTAGCAAAGAGAAAAAATTCTTTTAATTTCTGATGCAAGGCAATAGTTCAAAAGCTATGGGCTTCTCCAACAAAAGATACCTCTCTCTTGTGTAGATATATATGAATACAAAGCATGTCCTGGCAGTATCTTTCATTACCTCCACAAGAGTAGAGATTATTGACAGCAAGGGGTTATGGTGGATCAGGCTGAACACAAGTCGCAAGGACTGTGGGAAATAGTATATAACTAAGAACCTCCAAATCCCAAGGCAAGGGGTTCATTACCAAGTCTACAGCAAGTTACAGAATAAACACCCTGAGGCCAGTCTTTTAATCTCCTTTTTCTCTACTTCCATTATCTCTAAAACGGAAATTGTAATTTGACATAATGTAAACAATAACGCAAAATATAAAGTGTTAGCACTACATTAAATAAAGCATGCTTTGAAACTCCAGAGAAATACAAAAGAAAATCAGTAACTAAAATCACCCATTTTTATATGGTCATATATTTGATAAGCATATCCTCTCATAATTGAAATTAATGTACATCACTAAATCTATTAACTAACTATATTTCTCCTCCACTCATTAACCATTTCAATCTTTGAGGATGAAAATGGAAGAATGAATGACAAATATACTTGTACATATATATCATGACCCACCTTTAATAAAAGGTGTGACAATTTTTCAGTTACTGCATACTGATGAGGTGGGTATTTGGCCATATAAGAAACACACACAACTCTTCTAAATATGAATATTTATAACAGACCTAAAAACAGCAGAATTTCCTAGTTCTGATTTATGAATCTTTACTCCAAGAGGAGGCCCCTGAGATATTTAGACTATATTAAGAGATTCCTTGGTTATATGTGGGTATGTATAAACAAACAAATATAGTGGTAGGAGTTGAAGTGTTAGGTTTTTCCCTTCAAGTAAACTCAAAGAAGAAAAAAAAAGTATTAAAATGTACTAAGTTCTCAGACATGCATTTTCAACTTAAATCATTAGTTTTCTCCTACCTTCTTTTCATTTCTCAGAAGAGTATTTGTGGTAGCTAAGTAAACTGAGGAAAATGCACTGGGAAGTTACACTTCAGAGATACAAATTAAATGAGGAAACAGGTTACCAGATGGGGAGGAGGATCACGGAAGAACAAACTGGGTAAAGGGGGTTAAATATATGGTAAGGGATGGAAACTAGACCTCAGGTGGTGAGCATGCAATAGAATATACAGATATCAAATTATAATGTTGTACACCTGAAATTTATACAATGTCATTACCTCAATACCTTTAATTTAAAAAAGAACATAATTTGCAAAGCAATGTACTCAGTTTCTGACCATTCCCCAAATATTCATAGTCCATTTAAGCTTCACACCAATTTTCTATTTCAATGATAACACTAATTATCAAATTCTCTACCTCTCTTTTATATGTTGCAGTCCAGACTAGGTTTTAAATTCTAACATTATCTAATTTTATCCTCACAAAAGAACATAAAATAGGGCTAAATATCATTTTTTTTTAAAAAGGAGAAAACTAAGATGACAAACTTAAGAAACTTGCCCATGCTTACAGGTCAGTTATACAAACCCATTGAGCCTAGATGAAGAGACTCATGCTTTTAAAGTCCCGATGGTACTGAAAGTAGCGTTAGTACAGCAAGGCCCAGCAAACTAGGTAGTTTCCTACTGCATAGCTTTTAAGGAAGAAATTTAAAAGGAAAGATATAAAGAGGGATGGCAATCCATTAAGAACTTACTGGGAAACTGCCTGGAGCTAATTTGAAGGCTGATTTCTCGAATCAAGGAACATTTTTAAAACACGAAAGTTGTCGTCATTTACCCAAATGTGTCAGATGTGATACAGCAAATTCACGTCAATTTTTTTTTTAAACCCTATATGTGACAGGTGGGTAAGAAAGGATTAATAGTGTTGGATAACTGGAAACTTTCTAACTGAAACTGCCTAACATAGTTTGGAAATTAACATACTCAACTTTGAGGACCATTTAAAACTAATCAAACATTTAATCATTACTACTCACTAAATTTATACATATACATATATATAGCACCAAGAAAAATTACAGAAGCTCTGAAATTTTTTAAAAAGCCATGAATTTAATGTTAATCAGCATACGCTCCTTTTCAAATTACTGTAACTTGTCAAGGAGTTTCAAGAACTTAGAAATGACTTTGACTCATAGATGTAAGTCTTCCACAGGATGACTGAAACCATGTTAGGCCTGTCCTCCAATTTACCAAATAGATCTTTCTCGTACTAGGAAATTAAGCTAAGTTTCCGAAGACAATCATCTAAGTTGTTTGTGCTTTGTTGTTTTACTTACAAGAACTATATTAAACAGTTTACTAAGAAGCAAACTCTTAGTACTCATATTAAAATCTGGCCAGTGAGCTCTCTAACCAACAAACTCTTTTTCTATAATATCAAGTAGATAACTCTGTATATCAAACATTGTAGTATGTCCAATAGTTCTAAAATGGCATATAAGAATTACAAGTGAGATTTTCATCTTAAGGAGAACAAATTTTAAGCCCACTCAGGAAAAATTTTTACCTGCCCTGATTTCAACAAGTACAATAACATCTAGTGCATAGAAATTATTTGCTTTGTAAACAGGTGGATTATAACCTGAATGACTTTTGACTAACCAGATAAATGAACTATGAAGGGAGAAAACTCAAGAAGCTTTAAACTCTGCCCAAAACACTGACTTCCCCTGAAGGTGATTTTCCCTCTCTATGGAGGTGCTTTGGAAATTTCATCCAAATCCCTAACAGCGTCTATCAAATCATATCAGAAGTGTGACCTTATGATAAGATGTCTACAGATGACTCTAATTAATCATAGTTTGTACAAAGGATTAATGAATGCTTTCTGTAGCTCTTTGCAAAAGATTACATATATGTCCATTAATCAGTAGTGAGCATCTAAGAATAACTCATGGAAAATCTACAAAGATACTCAATGGATAAGAGCAATAAGAAATTTCTGACAAAGTCCTTTGGGAACCAGTATATATATAGCCTCTGACTGCTATCCTTGAAGAGATCATGTATCAAACAATAGTTGAGGAAAAGTATTTATTGTTCTCTTTCCCTGAAGTGTATAATTGAGACGGTTTTTAAATGTTTGTTTGGTCATTTTATGACATGACAATGCACAAGACAACTGTAAGTCTAATGGCAGAATTTAAGACTCAAAACTTAAAAGAAATTCAAAGACCCTTCTGCAGCTCTGAACATAGCTTGCTTTGTGTTCTTCCTTCCTTAAGGCCATGTGTACAACACTCTTTCAAGTAAAAGCTACTATAGACACACCCCGGAGAAAATGTGAGTTTGGTTCCAGACCACCACAATAAAGTGACTAGCGCAGTAAAGCAAGTCACACATTTTTTTGGTTTCCCAGTGCCTACAAAACAATTTACACTATTTGTAGCCTAATAACTGTACAACAGCACTATGTCTAAAAACAAAACAAAACAAAACAAAACAAAACAATGTGCAAACCTTAATTTAAAGATACTGCTAAAAAACGCTAACCATCATCTGCGCCTGCTGGGAAAATGGCCTCAATGGACCTGCTCAACACAGCTGACACAAACCTTAATTTGTAAAAAACGCAGTATCTGTGGGGCACATAAAAAGCAAAACACAATGAAATGGAGGTATCCCTGTTCAAGAAGATAAAGGGGAGAAAAAGACTTGCCTGTCGTCAATCACCTCCTGGTCCCCTTCTCCTTAACTATTACCTCCATGATAAACAAAGGTACTTGAAGGTGCTTTCTCAGTCTCAGTGCTCCAGCACCAGTGATGACTGAGAGGCCCCCAGGCACTGCAACCCAATGCTGTCACTTCTAGTCACTGCTTGGCCCAGCTAATGCCATGCCTGTCATGACAAGCACCCATCACCTTAAGGCGCCACACCTCTGCCTCGACAAAACATACCTTTGAAAAGGTATGAGCCACAGAGGGAACCTGTTTCAGGGATTGCCAAGGGAAGCTAGCCTTGTCTATAAACAGCGGAGCAGCAGTAAAAGAGCCCAAAGGCACAGATACAAGGAGGCCTGCTAGCCCTGAGTACAAGTAATTGTTCTACTTCCTGTGTGTGGACAGGGAAAAAAACGACAAGTTAAGATACCATTTGACCACACTAAAGTGGGTTTAGTTGTCAGCCTAAACCTGCCATCTGGTGTTAAGATACAGCAGATCACACCCCAGATGTGTTCCTTCAAACAAATCACATCTTTTTCCCTTACCCCCCCTTTTTTTTGCTTTCTGTAAAGACAGAGGTGTCTGCCAAAGATACAAATCAGCTGAAGTTTACTTTAAATTAAAAACTCTTGTTAATTTACTCAGCCAAATGAGCACGTATGTCATTTCATGCACCCACACCCCAAAAGCCACAACTTTTCAGAATGGTATCTAAGGGATACTGAGAGGGAAATCATTTGTTTACTCATCAACCCTAAAAATTGAGGCTATCCTTAGTTACCCAAAAGCTATTTCATTTGAAAAATGAAATTTGTTTCAGTGAAGTAGAGTTCTCAAATCCTCGTCTTCCTCTTTATTTTTGACTCAATATCTCATTCCACAATTGGGGTGGGGAAGGGTTATGCAGTGCTATCATTTGCACCTCATTACACTTGGGCTGGAGCTTTGAGAAAGCTGATATTCCCTCTAAATTTTTACAGATGCTTCTAGTTTACCAGTTCATGACTGCACTACTAGAAAAGACTTCCTGCCTCTAAACTGCTTGCTGGCATGTACGCTGAATTTCAAAATCCCTGAAAAAAGTAAACCTTTGTGGTGTTCTCTTAACTTGCTTGCTGGGGAGAGGGGGAGGGTCACCAAAACCACACCAAGCTAAAGCTTTTTCTCCTATAAAGTGAGGCTAACTCTCTCAGAAACATCCCCTCTTAACTACTGACTGTTCATCTTGATTTGGAAACACCTCACAAAAATGTTCATTAATGTAAAGTTATTGTAAAAGGTGTTTTTCATCATCAATTATAATTCTGACATGTACGATAAGTTGTAGAAATAACGCAATCACAGACAACCTCTCACCTGAGCCTACGTGTTTCCTTTTATTTCATATGTATCATTTGAAAAATACTTTGGAACAGAGAAAAGAGATACTTTCTACAGGCCCGACACCCTTTGTTTAACGGGCCCAGGGTTTTCCAAAGTTCAGGGCAGGTGACACTAGTCTGTTCTTAATCTTCACTGCTTTAGCAATGTTAAGGCTGATGACGAGGGACACAAATCCCCTGATGGAACTGAATGCATTCCAAGCTCCCTGACCCACTCAAAGCCATAATCCCCTGCAGCTGGATCTTACTTACCACCATGCACAGCTAATACATTTTTTAAAAGCTAGTCACTGGTGACAAATGTAAACTGGACAGAGCAGCAGCTCCCCCTTCTCCCTGCCTCACTCCCCCACCCCTCAATCTTCCCCCATAACCCAAAGACTTGCTGTTCCTGTGATGAATAGGACCTGCCTTTGAGAACCACCAAGCCTGTGCCATACAGCTCTGCTCTAAGTGACTAGAAGGGTTTAAAAGCATCTTCAGCTGTCAGACTGTAACAAAAACAACAAAAAAAAAGTCATCCTTAACACAAACATTTCACGTCTGAGAAAACTCTGTAAGTTGAGAGTATCCATGCCATACTGAGTTCACTACTTAGGTATCACATACAGACAAACTGTTCTGGTACCTTGGCTGCTTGACTGAATTAGCTGGGTGCCATATTCTTGGGCATCATAAAATAAATGTTGTTGAAGATTTGAAATGTGAGGATCTTTTGTGATTCATTTTGTTTGGACCCCTTCACTTTTTTCTTTTGGAAGACTCGACAGTAATATAGGTAGTAAATGGGTTGTCTCATATTATGCGTATGTTTTCACCATGGACTTTGATCATCCACTTAAAAAGGGAAACCAAGTCATCCCAGCAGGAAATAGCTCTGTGCTGGATGAAATCTCCAAAAATCAGGACAACAAACTATGGAAACCACACCTAAAGAGAAATGGGAGGATCAATGAACAGGTATCTAAACTAGGGAAAAAATGGCCTCAAATGCTATCAAAATGCCATATAATACAGATGATAGATTTTGATAAAGGGATAAACTATGACTGTGATGCAGAAAAACCAAAGGCTAGTATGTGTGATTTTTTAGATTTATTCTAGTTCCCAGATAACAAGCAGTAAGTGCCAAGATAAGGGCTATTACCAATTAGACTTGGTGACAGCCACCACGACACTGACTGTAACACTTAAATTACATTAGATTTATTTACTGCAAAGTTAGAAGAGGAAAGGGAAGCAAAATTTCATAACTTCCCTCAGCTCAGACCCTGTATGATACATAACCAACCAAGCAATTGAGACTCTGAAGTCACCACAGTTAATAATGTATAAATAGCAAGAACACAGGAGAAGCACCAAGCAGGTCTCTGTGAATTAAAACCACATATGGTTATGTGACCTCTCTGTGTCCTCCTGGCATTGCTGAGAGCAGGTACTCCAAAGCAGCCTGGTGACCAGTCTCAGCAGGACCCATGGAAAAGAATTTGGCTTGGGGTGGGGGGAAGAGGGACTGTACCAATGGGAAAAGAATTAGGACAACGTGCTCAAAAGAATCCAGCTCTGGTTTTCCTACTTGTCACCATTGTCACATTCCCAGAACCCAGACAACTCAGTCAACATATGAGTAATTCAGACAGGAATCATACGAACTCTGTTGTTCATGGTGACTCCAGTGCTTTGGGTCTAAACTTAAATGTGGGTGTGTGCAAGTCAGGGGAAATTGGTGAGTTTTAGTGACAGCACAAGAAAAAGGGAGAGATTACTATGTGTACCCATGTATAAAAGAATATTTTGTGGTACATGTGAGGAAAGTGTGAAATATGTATAGGTGGCTAAACTTTTCAAGACTGAGAGTATAGGAATAAACAAAAAAAAGTAAAAGAAAATGGGCCCCGTGATTAATAAACTTCAGAGTTATGATTAATGGCAACACATATTTAGTATGAAACTATGCTATCTATATGCTCACTTATCAAAAAAATTATTGAGGAATGTTGCATTCTTCATACAGTAATCAAAGACAGCAATGCTTTACAACATTCCCTTATACATCTATTCTAAACTACAAGTAGTATTTCCACTTCATAATACAAAATGACCTCAAGTCTAAATTTCCATGTTTATAATATGTTCACACTATAAAGTTGTCAGAAAATCTATACAAAATGTAAAAAGTTAAGCCTCAGGGAAAAAAAACACTGAATTATAACCAGACTTCTGTGTATTAGTTAAAATGTGATAAAAAGTTTGCTTAATTGGTCAAACATTTTTACTACTAACATATACTATAACTGTGCCCAACAAAATCACAGGTAGAAATAAGTGTGACTAACCCAGTGAAAAATACTGATTATATCTGATAGGAAAATCACAACAAATTATATGTATCTGAACTTCCAGACACCAATTCATAATACAAAAACCTAACTGAAAATGCTTAGTCTTGAATAAGCATAAATCTTTCCAGTGAAACAATATAAAATGAATACTGTCTCTTTAAGTTGAAGGACCTACTATAGCTAGGTAGTATGAAGCCAAGAAAAAGTTCTGAAGTTTAACTCTCAGGAGCAAATATTTTCTACTTGTGAAGTAAACTCTGTTGAAAGACAGGAGACTATGGTCCCACCAGTAAAAACAGGAAAAGTTTTCAGCCAGTGACAGCTTTGCCTACAGAGAAAAAAAAAAGTGTCATAGACTCACTTTATTAAACCATATGCTCATTGCCCTGTGAAGAAAGCAGGGTCACTAATTAGTTCATTCTGTGAAAGAAGCCCTTCCTGAGCCCGTTGACTTTTGTCCCCCTGGTTAGCTCCAGCTATTTCTGTCATGCAACTTGAAAATCACTGGAGGGAGGAAGATCGCCATAACAACCGCTGAAATGATCTTGTGGAATGTGTCTAGTGGCACTGGAATAACCTGAATATGTGCTCCAGATGTGTCGGCTGTCAGGAAAAAAGTAAACACATCTGATGGACAGCGTATGACTAGATGGCCTCCAAGCGACTCCAGAGGCTCGGACAGGGGGGAGGGGCCGCATCTGTGAGCAGAGGGGTGGTGGGGTGCGGCGGGCAGAGGAGAAGGGAGCAAGTCTGCAGCCGCCCAAGGCATCGCTGGACCTGGGGCCTGGGGTGCCTCGGAGCAATGAGCGCCACTGTTCCGCCTGCATCCCTCCCCTGAGTGGCCTCCGTGGGACTGCAGGGGCCTCTGCGAATTTCCGTCTGGCACGGACTTGTGAGCATTTGGGAGCAAACTAAAACATGAATGCTGAGAGGAAGGGGAAAGAGAGAGGAGTGGGTTCAAAATGGGTTCTGTCTTAAATATTAATGGTAACATGTTTTTAAAGCATTCTGTCTTCAGGGGAGGGCTGTCTGCAGGCCCCTTACCCTCCCTCTACCAAATGAATGTTTTCCTTTTTGCTCTATATGCATACTCTGAAGCTCTCTTTTTATTAGGTGACTGGGTGATTACATTCCTGATCTGAAAATGTCTTTTTTGATGTTGGTGCTGTTCATTAGACTGTCACAAGTTGGTGGGTTGGTTCCCTAAACCAAAATATTTTTTAAAAATATTTTTCTAATGAAATACATAGAAAGGACTAGAAAACATGATATAGGCCAAAACACATTTTCACCTTAGGTTCTATTCTCAGAGGTGTTTGCAAAAGGGAAGGATTTAGATCTATGCCCAGTGCTTATGTTCACAAACAAAACAACAATTCTACAAGTATCTAGCACACAGGAGGCACTCGTTGAATATCTGCTGAATCAAACTAGTTTTTAACGCATAAGATGCATCTTAAATTGCTTCTTGGTTGCCACATATAAACAGTGGCAGAGAGTACTTAAAAAATAAGTAACCAAGTTTAAAAATACCTAAGATAAAGAAATGGGAAGTTTATTTCCCCAGGGCATCAAAAATGCCACCCCAAAGAAAATAGGAAACACCATATACCACTACAGTACAAAAACCACCTACTTGTGCATGAATCTATCACATTTTAATGTCTACGTGCACTCTTAATAGTTTGTAGAATGGACTTAAGATTTAGTGAATATGTAAAAAATTATTCACTATAGTCTTTCCATAAATGCTTGCATCTGTGAAAAGGCTACAAAGATTTGTGCAGAAATTTAGAATTGATGTCAAAAGCTTTTCAAGCAACGTATTCCAGATTTTTCTTTCAAAAGTTCCATACAATTATATTTCAATAAAATTTCTAGTAGTTTTCCACCATGCTCTAAACAAAGAACAAAACTGTATTGGAGGATATTTATTTAGATAAAATACACCATTAAGATATAAAATTGCTTACAGTACTTAAAATCTTTTAAATTGCTTATGTTAACATTCATTAAAATCAATACATTATATCACCTAGGCTGAGGGACAACAACATTTGCCTGGTAAGTACTTTCATTCAAGTTGATTGTCAACTTATGAATCTCCTTTCAATTTCTATGTATCTAAGTACATGTTCCTCCTTCGATAAAACTCATTTAGTAACTCAGACTCTGAAGTAGATCACAAAAGGGAAGAATAAAACTGTGAGAAATTATTATTTAAGAGCAAGAAATGGAACAAATCTTCAATGCACTTTTTACTCTGTAATTCACATGTTTAACCTGGCAGAGGAAGACCCTAAGGATGCCTGGAAACCAAAGGACTCAAAATTTGAAGACATTGGTGAAAGAACAGCAAGAGTGAATGGCATCGCTTCTGCCTTCTAGAAATTGGATAACACTGGCAGCTGGCTGAATGAAGCCAATAACAGATTCACGGTTGTGGAAAATGTTTCATACTCCTCTAAGCAAAAACGTTGTTATTTTCTTGTAACAGAAACTGTACTTCTTGACAAGTTAGACAACCTAAAATAATCATTGCCAAGGTGCAATTTATAAAATTTGTTGGCAATCTATAAAAAAAAGAAATAATCTTGATATTTGCAATTATTTGCAGACCATACTTTATTATTATTCCAGTCTAATCTAGCCCCCCCAAAATTAAAAAACTTCAAAAAGGGATGACAGATTTCCAAATATTTAAAAGTTTTATGAGCCAAAATCATAAATGTGCACATGCGTACAATGAGATGCCAAATGTCCAAAAGATGGATGAGTTTCAATGATCATTTTCATTTGCCTTAACCTTAGTATTCAGCCAATAAGCAAAATGTTCATGTGTATTCAAAGAACTGGAATGTACTCGTATCCATTCAAGTGATGTTTCTTTCCCATCTAAAATTTCTTACACTGAACTTGTAGTTAACACTTGTAAGAAAGAAGACAAGTAGAGCATTGGATCTTTCCTCAAATTCACAGTAATAGTTTTTCAGTGAGAGTTCTTTTACATTTTTGGTTCTTCAGAGTATCAAAAGGTTGAATGGGATGAAACTTGGAGTTAATATAGGAAATAGTCAAGTTCCAAAAGTTACATGATAACTTATATGAACAGATTTGGTGGCTGAACTCCACATAGTTAAGCCTGTGGCTGAAATTAAATTTCCTACCTATATTCTGTCATTTCACTGTGTTCAAAACCCAGTCACGTGCACATGGATGATTTCTCAAACCACCAACTTCTCTTAGACAACACCACCCAAGTAGCACAAGTACCATATAGACTATTCCTAATGCTTTTATCTAATCCACTCCACTGAGCAAAGAATGGTGGTGATGCTTACAACATGCACAGACTATTAGATAAGCAGACCCATCAAGCAACATCTAGGAAACTTTCAAGAGTTTACCAACAATTCTTTTACCATTCAATACAGCATTACAGACTAGCACATAACTACTAACAAGTTAAGGAAAGCCATATAAGTTGAATATTTGAGCCAAGAATGAAGGAGGAAGGAAGGAAGAAAGGAGGGAGGGAGGGAGGGAGGGAAGGAGAAGGGAGGGGAAAAAGGAAAGAAAAAAGAGAAAAACTAAAAGGGCAACCAGTAAGTCAATCTATAAAATTCCAGCTGGCTACGAGTAAAACACTGCAATGCAGTTTTCTGGCTGCAAGATTATTTGAACGGGTCATGTAACAGCCTTCATTCACATGGCACCGTTTCTTGTACAGAAACAAAAGAAAGTTACAGGAATAAATGAAACCAGAATCTAGACTTAAAGCAATGATTTTCAGATTTCTGTTGAAGAAGGGAATATGTATTCTTGAGAAAAGCATTTTAAAGAATATGAACAAGAACTCCTTGCTTACTGAGTCCTTAAGACTACAAGGAAGCCTTCAAAGGAAAAATGTGAAGCCATGACATGTACTTAAATGCCAACAGAATAAAAGAAGAAAATCCAGAAGGTTCTTTGGCGTCATCATGCTTTTAGGAGAAAAGAAGCCACGGAGCACCACAGAATTCCAAAGAAAAGCAGGCCATCTGTAAAATGAAGCACAAAGAACAAGTATGTTCTGCCCAATTTTAGAGGCCTAAAACGTAAGACTTCCTTATCAAGAACAAATAGCTATAACATTTGATCTGATTATAATAAAGTAATGAATTTTGGAAAAATTTCTAAAACAATCCACCCCTCTCATGCCCTCACTATAAAACAAGTAAGTCAATGAAAGCCAACCAAGTTTTAAAACAAATAGAAAATTCCGTCAAAGTGTCTGTGAATTCCTCGAGACAAAGCATAACAATACACATTAATTTTAAAAATAAACATTTTTACATAGCATTTAGAAGGAAAGAGAAACAAATGGGAAGTGTTGAATAAACCCTGAGTGAAGTCCCTCTATCCACATTCTTTCTTATTACAGACAAAGAACTGGTCTTATAAAAGTTTAGTGACTGCCCCAGTCACAGCTTTGTATCTGGAGAAAAATTAGAACAAACCCCTCATGGCGGTGATACCCTACCACAAATCCATCCCCATCATGCCAAAATCAACCTCACTCCCTACTCCCAAATGACAACAGATTTGAATTCCCCAGATAATGAATTCTTCTCAGAAGCTCTGCCTTTAAAAAGAAAAAGAAAAAGACAACATTAACAAAGAAATCCAACATTCTTCTGGACAATTCCAGCCTTCTGTCCCTATAAGCATTTTACCAGGACTGTTAACAAATAGAGAAAATATATACTTTGAGTTTGAACTCCATTCTTTTTCCATTTCCTGGAACAGGTACTCCCAAGCAATGAAATGCCAAGCTGGACTGAAAATCTGAGTGCTTCGGGGTCATTAGCCCCACAGTAGTAATGGTTGACTACATTTTTTTATTGTTCCTTTATGCTTAGTTCACTAAGGACAAAGAGCATTTTTTCCTCTGCTGTTTTTCAATGTTATTGTCCTTGCAGGCCCATCACGGGACCCTGACATGCTGGGAAGTGCTGGTTCCTTGGCTGCTTGCCCTAAGGAATCATCACTGCTACACATGGGACAGTGTCCCTGGCTCCAGACAGAAGAACATCTCAAATGGACTAACAGGTGGCAGAGCAAGCCCTTCAAAAGAAAAAAATCTCAGCTCAACCCCAGTTTAAAACTTTCAATAGCTTCCCATTTCACTTACAATAATGACTATGGTTCTAACATAGCCTACAAGCTCCTCCTCCTCCATGGTTTGATACTGACTCATCAGCCTTACCTCACTCTAGTCTCCCCAGACCAGCTACAATAGCTTTCTGCTCACATTTTCAATGCTCCAAGCTCCTCCTGACCTCAGGGCAATAGGCCCTTCTGCAACACTCCAGCACCCTCCACCTTACTTTCAATCACCCTGATTTCTCTTCATCCTTGAAATCTCAGCTCATACAGCCCTTCAGGAAATCTTCCCTGACCCCACAAACTATGTTCGGTGTTCCATGCTTTATATTCTGGGGATCAAATCCTCCCTTTGGAAAAGGGAGAGGGAGTTCCAAGACTCAAAAGAAGTTTGTTCATCACTGGGCAGTTTCAAAAGTCCCTTAAAGCAAAAACAATTTCAATATTTATAGTATTTAACTTCCACTCTTCAGTTAAACTATACTAATGAATGATTCAATATTATAAATTTATAGATCCCCAACTCTGATTGTTAGGGAAAATTTTCATTTATTTTAAACACTCCAAAATTAGATCAATACTTATATAAACTGTAGCCACTTTATTTCTTCTTTTCCAATGTTGGTTATAGAAAGTGGCAGTTGGAGAAGAATGAAAAATACAAAGGCTTAGAATCAGACAAAAGTCAGACTGCTACCGACCAGCTGCTTAACCTTAGGCAAGCCCTCTTTTTTTCCTCTGGGCCTATTTTCTCTTTTGTAGGAAGAGGAAAACAAGTTGTTGCTTAAACGACTCAGAAGACAACTTAGAGGAGGACTCTGGAAGTCAACATTTATACCACATTTACCATTTTACAATTTTGCCTAATTAAATAATATTAGTCTCCTCATCCACATGTAAACTCCATAAGGGTCAGGGATTGTTACACTTTTTCCCTGTCACTGAATTCTTAAGAGTCTAGTACAGTGTCTGCCATATATATATATGGCTCCCAACAAATAATTTTTATATAAATGAATCAATAAAAAGAAGGGCAAAATGGAATACATCCTCCATCTCCATTTTGTTAGTTTTGATTTCTTTTTTAAGTGAGAAGTTAATGATTCTTCAATGGGTAATATATCTTTGACATTCCCACCTGTGCATGGTTGGTTAATATTCTTGCATAGAAGTCAGTGTCATTGGGACAAAGTCAGTCATGTATACCCATGAGTACTTAAGAAAAATCTGGTCAGTGAGTCTCACTGAGTGATAATGGCTTCATTTATTAGGACAACACATTTCATGCCACTGTTCAAAAGGAGAACTGAGTTACAGAGTGTGTGCAACAATCTACACTGTCCTTCTGCACAAATGGAGAAAGAAATGATATGGATGAGATGTTAGCCACAGTGACTTCATATAGTAACAATAGCAAACAATGTCTAATTATTCTATGTGCATATCAAAATTGTTTAATATTTCAATTAACAACTGACTGATTTTTAATCAATCAAAATTGTTGGATTTTTCCTTGTTTCAAGCACCTTTACAAACACTTTACATGTAGGAACTCTTTTAATCCTCACCACCACAACACCATGAGTTAGGTACCATTTTTATCCTTATTTTATAGAGGTGGAATTTGAGCCTACATTGCCTTTGTGCTTATAAAATTTTTTTCATTTAACATCTACTTAGGAAAAATCTAGTAATGTGCAAGACAAAGTTCTGATATCATATTTTAAATATGAGATTTCTATGTCTTGCCAAGAAACACAGATTTAAGTTAGAAGAGGTTTTAACAGAACTGGTGTCTAAAGTTGTTTTGTGTTTTTCCCAGTCTTACCAGTTTTGAGACTTGCTCTAATAGGATAAAGCTTTCAACTGCAGGGAGCCTTCAGTAAAACACAGCACCCATCTCACCTAGTTAAGAATCCTGGCATTAGAAATCCATTTCACCCCACTCAGCAGCAGGCTGCAGGACATAATTATTTTCATCTGGTTATAACACAGGGTGGTGAGTTTAATCTCTAAAACCCTACAGGGATTGGTTTTAGCAGTTTTAGAAATTGCCTCTCATGCTATGAATGTGCCGCACAGCAAGATGGTCGTGCTAATGGTTCCCAGGCTAGGATTTGGAGGGACCAAAGACATGGTTCCCTTCTTTCCATTAATTTCCTTTCCTTTGTGGGCTGAGTCTATGGTCAGTCAAGGTATCCTGATGGCCCCGCTTTCAAAAACAGTTTGTTCTGATTTGGAAAAGGAATAGAGGTCATTTCTTTTTAAGTTACAGTCAATGATTACTGTTCATAGAGCCCAATGAATCAAATACAAAGTAGACCATTAGTGACATAGTCTTGAAAGCATAAAGATGTATATGCAGATGAAATAGATTCCCAAAGAATAATGTGGCCATGAATGTGACAATCTCTAGTTTACCTTTAGTTTTAAAACTTTTGTTCAACCCCTCCTTCTAGGAAACAAAATGCCTAGAAAACTAATTCAAAAATTTAATTTAGCCCTGGCTGGTGTGGCTCAATGGATTGAACACCAGCCTGTGAACCAAAGGCTCACGCCTAGGTTGTGCGCCAGGTCTCCAGTAGGGGGCGCGTGAGAGGCAACCACACATTGCTATTTCTCTCTCTCTCCTCCTCCCTTCCCCTCTGTCTAAAATAAATAAAACTTAAAAAAAAGAATATAATTTAATGTCTTCCATATTGTTTATTAAGTTTAACCCTATTCAGTCAATCCTAATTTCTCTTTAATTAACCCTCACCATAGGAACCAAAAAAAAAAAAAAAAAGACAATTTGATAATCACCTTTTAAAGCGAAATTGCTACAAGGACTAGAACTAACAAATCTCATAAAATAAAAATAATAATTTTTTCAGTTTTTGGTAGAGAGGCCAATGTCCATACAAACTAAACTTCCCTGCTTACAGAGGATTCAGAAAAGGCCCTTGGGCTGTCCACAGCATTTTAAGCAATAGCAAGCCTCTTACATTAATAATGACAGCTACGTATCTAAAAGTTAGCCAACTTACACATTGACTCAACACATTTCAGAATATTTTTGGCCAAAAATTATTTATCTTATCATAAAATCCCTCCCACTGTCCTACTAGATGATGTAGGGAACCATCTAGGTAAATTCTAAGAGTCAACTTTGTGTAAGACATAGAGATAGAGAAGCAACAAAAAATTTAAAATTTTTTTGTTTTCATGATCCTGGAGCTAAAAATTGACCCACAGCAAAGTTCTCAGTAGCATAAAACAGAAACACCATGAAGCAGTCTTAGAAAACCATAATCCCACCAGACTGCAAAGTCCTTGGGAAATTATCTCCAGCCTCAAAGACAAAATCTGGCATAAAAAAGGTCCTCAAATAATATTTGTAAAATGAGCCTTGACTGGTGTGGCTGAGTGGTTTGGGCGTCGCCCTGTGGACCAAAAGGTTGCCAGTTCAATGGTTCAATTCTTGGTCAGGGCACATGCCTGAGTTGCAGGCAAGGTCCCCTACTGGGGATATGCAGGAGGCAACAGACTGATGCGTCTCTCCTTCTCTTCCGCCTTCACTTCCTCTCTAAAAGTAAATAAAATCTTTACAAAATATTTGTAGAATGATAAATAAAACCTCAGAAGTACAGTATTTAAAGAACACATTATCACATTAATCCACCTAAGTTGTATACAAGGAGGTATTCTTATGCCATGTCAAAGATGAAGAATTAGAATATCAGAGCCACAACCAGCCTGATCTTAAGAGTTCCCCAGGCACGGTTTTCCACTACCATCACACCTAGGTCCCACGACTTAAAAAGCTCAGGGCAACCATTCTTTCACTTTTGCTCTGCTTTTTGTAGTTTATGATCTGTGGTGTAAAAACAACAACCGTGGAAGGCAACCAAACACTCAGATGCCAAAACCTAACAAGATCCACAACTGTCCTTTGCAGCTGTGTAAGTCTGACGGCTTAGACTACCAGATGTTTAGGTCTACTTAAATAATGCCCACATCACCCTGTATTTATATGGTACACAAGTTTCAACTTACCAGATATTTTTAACCAAAAATGTTTCTTTGGAGTTTTTTTTCACGCACAGATCTCTGACGTTTTAAGTATAGAAAGACTTTTACAGGAAATACAAAACAAAGAAAGGCAAGTTGTTACCACTCACTTTCCAGATTTTGTGTATTTCTCCATAAAAACTGATCAAATAGAATAGGCTAACCTACATGAACTGCCCGATGGAAAATCCAGTATATTTACAGATTCCCCAACTTCAAAGTGAGTATGATCTTCATCTGATAGCTCATGGTTGCTCTTAGGTAAAGCTGACTTTCAGCTATTGATTCAAATTTACGGAATCACTGTATTTCGGGCTTATACTAGCTCTGGTGACTCAAACATGAATAAAACATGACTCTTGCCCTTGGGTAGGGACAATCTTAACATTGGTCGAGACAGATACCAATAAATTTTTTTAAAAGTGTGTGCCGCTAATATGTTTGCTACATGTAATGTCTTAAATGCACACAAAGGAAAACTGCTAATTTTGTTGGTCAGTGAAGGTGAGCTCACAAAAGTTAGTTCTTACATAGATCCCTTGTTGTATAAAGGCCTAATACAAAAAAGTCACTAAACTACAGTTTCTAATACAGTGGATTGTCTTTAATAACTTTGTAATTTTCTTAGATAATGAAAGATGTTAGAAACATAAGGATTCTTTTCCTTAAAGTCAAGCATAATTGTCCAACAGTTTTTATATATTATACATCTGAAAGCAATTTTATTTGCTTTCGGTATTGCTGAACCAATCATAACTGGCACTCATTGCTAAGGATGCTGTATCTTTTAATGTCCTGTTATATTATGCTATGTATCAACCTAGCAAAAGTTACATACCATCAAAAATTCTCTTACCTGCCTTCCTTCTATTTGGTACTGAAATACACCCCAAAATACTACTTAGTTGTGTACATTATCCTAGAATAGAAATAAATGCCTTATATCAAATATTAAGCAGTGATAAACATTTAAGTAACTGTGGTTCATTAGATGGCTTTTCTGAAGGGACCTATTAGTTTTGAGTCACACGTTTCAAGGTAAAGGTTAGAATGGAACCCATGAGTCTATTTAAAGCATACTATATGCTCTTTAGCTCTGGCAGCAACCACTTCATTCCTTCCTAGATGCCATCACTATAAGCCTATTAGGCAGCTGGCTCTGTAGCCTATGATTCCCTCCCCAAAGCAGAAGTACACTGGCTAAATTTCAGACAGAAATTCAAAGGCTGATTAGAAAATCATCTCAGCTCTATAGGTAAGAAAAAGAATCTCTGATATATAACTGGTATTGAAAAGGATTCTTAATTATGTGTCAACAAATATGGTACATGTATATACATGCAAACGTGTCTGCCTATAAGTACACACTCACACACAAGACCACCCCAATGACCGTCATCAGCAACTGCTCAACTCCTTCCCAATGACCCAAGGCACAGTCTCAGAATCCTTCTGTTCAAACAGCCATTACCAATCTATCAGTACTGCATGAGAGTTGAAACCTGTTTTCCATCCTTCATTTCGTCTACTCTTCAGATAAGGAGTTCTGAAGAAGTAACAAAGAAGTCACAAAGATCAAACAGCTAGTCAGAGACAGAGTCTGGGTTAGAAAAAAAACAGACCTTGTGCCTTCTAGTCCATACCACAGTGCCTATCTGGAATGTTTATCTCGCACACACCCTAACCCCTACTATTCCTTGGATGCTTTGTGTCCTGAGCATTTGATTTCTTACCATCTCATTTTGGCTGCCACATATGCTCCTTCCCTTTGCTTTTAAAAGAAAATTTGGCATCCCTGGCATTAAGGACGGAACAGACTGTCATTTCATATCCATGAAGCTAATGAATGCCCACAGTTGACTTGGCATCTCCCCCTAAGTCATGCTAACATTAGCTGTCATTCAAAAGTTCACTCCATAGCTTGATCTTTACTTCTGCTCACAAGTATTCAACCTATTATGAAAAGTGTTCTTCCTTTAATGTCATGAGGGCAAAATACTGCACTGTCTACACCTTTCCAAACAGGCAGCTTTGTGACAAACACTTACATAGTTTTGTCACTAACACTTAAGAACTTAGTAAGATAACCAAAATTTAAAAAGAATTACCAGGTCAGGTGACTGGGAAAAACTGATAATCCTATGCTGTCACAAGCCACACAAATCATATATAATCATGTTTTATGAAATTGACACCAAAATAACATTTCAGTCACATTTAATTCAGTAGTTCTATTGTAAAGCAAGACTAAGACTGTGCATCAGAGAAGGGTTACCACCTATCAGTGTATTTTCAAACTGGACAATTTCCTATTTTTTACTTTTAAAAATACCATAAAACATTTTAGCCACTTCACAACAGACAGGGCTAACTTGAAACAGTAAGTATTATATCTTTTTAAAATATTAGCCTTTTTGGGTCGAAATGATCCCACCAGTTCCACCACTATCACCTAGGGTAACAGCTAGGGTAATTAATACATTTTTGCTCTTCAGATTCTTGATTTGAACACTGCAGTTCTCTGTCACAAGAAGAAATTACCAAATGTGCAATGTTCCAATCAAATAAAAAGGTCACATAAGTTAGTCAGCATCACAGGACTTACCTTAAGCAACACATAATGACATCCACCATTTTAAGGAGTTTTTACTTTATGTCAGGCACTGTGCTGATCCTAACCCAGACTATGTCTAATTTAATCCTCACTCCAACCCTATGTGATGGTGGTTGTTATCCTCCAGGTTTACAAAGAGGAAACTGAGGCTTCAAGAAATTTTGTCCCTTCACATACTTCCCACAGCACAGTTGGGATTCCAACTCATGCCTTTCTCAGTCATATGCTTTCTTATCGTTCACTACCTATGCTGCTTCCTATTACACTATAAATATTTAGAACATTTGCAACATTTGTGGTAAGGTATTTAGAACCATACCTAAGTATTCTTCAAAAAGCAGATATCTTAGCTAAACAGTATGCTCACAATCAAACCATCATATCATCAGAGGCTAATCAAATCCAGGTCAAGAGGTGTTCGTATCTGTCATTTAAGATAACAGTGGGACTCTTAAGATACTTTGACTGGTTTTACCACACTGTGGTATTTACGATGCCTTGTAATGAAGTGAAACACAGAACGTTTAAAATGTTTAAATATTTTTAGTTTTCTGAGGAAATTCCATACTGTTTTCCACAGTGGCCTCACCAGTCTGCATTCCCACCAACAGTGCACTAGGGTTCCCTTTTCTCCGCATCCTCTCCAACATTTGTTTGTGGATTTGTTTATGTTGGCCACTCTGACTGGTGTGAGATGGTACCTCATTGTGGTTTTTAATTTGCATCTCTCTGATGGCTAGTGATGCTGAGCATCTTTTCGTATGTCTCTGGGAGACCAAGCAATTCCACCGCTGGGATTATACCCTACGAATCCTGAAACACCAATCCAAAAGAACCTGTGCACCCCAATGTTCATAGCAGCACAATTTACAATAGCCAAGTACTGGAAGCAACCTAAGTGCCCATCAGCAAACGAGTGGATCCAAAAACTGTGGTATATTTACACAATGGAATTCTACGCAGCAGAGAGAAAGGAGGAGCTTATACCCTTTACAACAGCATGGATGGAACTGGAGAGCATTATGTTAAGTGAAATAAGCCAGACGGTGAGGGACAAATACCGTATGATCTCACCTTTAACTGGAACATAATAAATAGAAAAAAAAAAGGAAACAAAATATAACCAGAGACACTGAAGTTAAGAACAATCTAACAACGGACAGGGGGGAGTAGGGAGGGGACAGTGAGGAGAGGGGATTACAGGAACTACTATAAAGGACACATGGACAAAATCAAGGGGGAGGGTGGAAGTGGGGGAGGGACGGGGGTTTGGCTGGGGTGGGGTGGAGGAATGGGGAGAAAAGCCACACAACTGTAACTGAGTAACAATAAAAAATTAAAATTAAAAACATAAAATGTTTAAATAATGGATATATAAAATGTATTCAAAAGGAGATGACTTCAAAGATTAATCAATGAAAAGATTGGCATACATGATGGGCATCCATTTGCAAAAGATTTTTCCCTACCCTCTGTGTGCAAAATAATTTTACAAACATATTTTTGGAGTTTCACAGGCTACTTTACCTTACATAAGCTATTTTAATATAATTACCTCCATTACGTCTTTGAGTGTCTTAGAAATTGTTGGTCTGCTAAACTAACAAGATTTCTCTCTGAGAAAAGAAACAGTTCTCACTGGCACCCCAGCTTCCAGAAGTCCATATATATCTAAGTACGATATTTTGTTTTCCTATGATAAGGGAAAAGAAACTAATGGGCATTTGGCTTGCATTAGACAGACACCATGCTAGGCATTTTCACACGTGCTATCTCAAAATACTTCATTATTAATACTATTATATTTCACAGTGGGTCAAAAGTAAAGGCTGCCAAGATCCAGGTGGAAGTGTGAATGGAGAGTTACTGCTATCAGGTATAGGGTATCTTTTTGGGTGACAAAACGTTCTAGAATTAAATAGCATAACCTTGTGAATAAACAAAAAAGACTGGCTGTACACTTTTAAATGCTGAATTTTGTGGTGAGTTCTCTCTTGATTTTTAAAATTACATGGTCATGATAAATGTTAATATTGGGGAATCTAGGTGGAGGGTTTATTGAAACTCATTACACTATTTCCCCAACTTTTCTGTGAGCTAAAAATTATTTCAAAATAAATTTTTTTAATGGCACAATGAGAATATAGTTAGTGCTGCTGAATTGTATACACTTAAAAGCGGTCAAGCTCTGGCTGGGTGGCTCAATTGATTGAACCATCATCACATACATCAAAGAGTTGTGGGTTTGATTCCAGGTCAGGGCACATACCTAGGTGGCAGTTTCAATCCCTGATTGGGGCACATATGGGAGACAAGTGATTGATGATTCTCTCTGACATCAATGTTTCTCTCTCTCCACATCTCTCCCTTTTCTCTCTCTCTCTCTCTCCCTCCTTCCTCTCTCTAAGAAAAAAAAATCAGTAAGAACATATCCTCAAGTGAGGATTTAAAAAAATGTGGTCAAGAGGGTAAATATTATGTAATGCATTTTTTTACAACACATAAATAAAAAGGTAATGGAATTTGTACAAGATCCTACCATAGTAAGTAGTGGTATCCATATTCAAAAGCATATCTTCTCATCTCCAAAGCCAATATACTTTGTTACAAGACCAAAAAAGACCGGTTTATTATTCTGTTTGTCCTGTGATTATAATGAAATGTTACTTATGGCTACTCTTAAGCTAATACACACAATTAAGCTGCTTCTTTAGAACTTAAACTCTACCACCAACTAATGGGTTTTATTAAACATTTCTGAGCTACTTTAAGCCTGTCACATGACTATAAATCTGTGCGCAAGACGAGAAAGCTTGAGTACTATGCTATCCACCAAATAGTGATTCCCAATTGAGTGTTACTCATAAACAGAGCCTTATGTTAGACTTTCTCTTCCCAGTTGAAATTTCAGAACTGGTACTAACATGAGAAAGCAATGAGTATTTGAAAATACTTGTTTACATCAAATTCCATTTTTATTTACTCTTTTTCTTGATTTAAAAATCTTTCAACAGTTTAGAAATTTCCCACAAATTTAATTTTTTTAATTATAAAAATTTAGAGATGAGTTTCAACCCACTTATAATGTGCTGATATGCCAAACACTGACATACAATTTGATGGGTATTTGCATAAGTGGGTATCTCTGAGTTTGATTTGGGGCTCATGACTAAATATTTTTAATATGCAAAGTATATAAAATATCCATATACCTTTAGAAATCACATTTACTCAAGAACATTAAGAAGTGCTTTTGGGGTTCCACTTGTTAAGTTGCAATCAAGTACATACTGAAACAGAAACAGTCCTTTTAAAATAGGATATAAGAGTCCTGGCTAGTGTAGCTCAGTGGATTGAACATGGACTGTGGACCAAAGGGTCACTAGTTCAATTCCCAGTCAGGGCTCATGCCTAGGTTACAGGCCAGGTCCCTGGGGGGGGGGGGGCACATGAGTGTCAATCACACATTGACATTTCTCTCCCTCTCTTTCTCCTTCCCTCCCTCCCCTCTCTCTAAAAATAAATAAAAATTTAAAAAATATAAAATAGGATGTAAGGTGGGAATTCTAAGAGCCAAAAGTCATTTTTACCAATATTTTTCATTTTTATATTAGTAACTATTCAATGTTTCTCAGTAGAGCCATTGATATTTCAGGCAAAACAAGTCATTATTGTGGGTGAAGTCTTCAGTTGGGACAATGAGGTGTCCTTGGCCCATCATATAGCATGAGACACCCATTTCAGTCATTTGTGACAAACAAAAACACCTCCCAAAATTTCTAAGCACCCTGTGGAGGTGGCAGCACCTCCAGGTTCAGAATGGCAGACAAGCCTTAACATCTTCCACCTCTTAGTACTTCACAGTCACTGATGAGTGGGAAGGCCTGTTCCTGTCAGGCAGGCCATAGGCCGGCCTCCCATGCACTGGCAGAACGCCCCACACTTGGAAATAACCCTTTCTCTTAAGTGGTCTATCTGTTGCAAATTCAGATTTAATCACCAGTTATTCTTAAAAACCAAATACACCTGCATTAATTTGACTGACACCAAAAACTCTAAGAGAAATGAACATTTAAAAAATGGAAAGACAAAATGGAAAGACACTCTCATTATTTAACACATGCTTTTTACAGTCACAGTCTTCAACAGTTAGTCTGACTTTTTAATGTAAGAGGTCTTGATATACTGATTAGAAAGAAACTGCTGGGAGTTCAGTTTTCAAAAACAGAAAAATTATACCAAGAATCCAAATCCCACATTTCAGAACATAAAACGTTCAAGTTCAATGCCTGTGTATACTTAAGTTAGCATATGACAAAAACAACACAATTCATAAAAGCTAATTTCAACTATAATGAAAGAAACTTCAAAGCAAGAAATGCTTTGGCATAACAAGAGAAAAGAAAATCCCAGCATTTTCAGTGTTAAGTTGTAAACAATTATCAATAACAGCATTGCACAATCTCTTCACTATTTCTTCAATCTAAAAACCTGATTATTAATAAGAAAGGTCACTGTACTTCTTTCTGTAAAAAATATTAAATTACAACAAATTCTTTGGTATACTCTTGCCCAAGTTCTGACTAGAATCCTGGAAGTCTACAGAACTAGATCCCCGTGGAACACAGCACAACGCTAAATACCACAATCTATCAGCAGTATTAACTGCTCCCAGTCCTAAGACTTTAATTGCGACAAGGCTGCAGCTCAGAGACTGAAGAATGGTAAAGTCCTCTTTCAGCAGGCATGGACAAGGACCACATATTTTCGTACATGCTGGTGCGTATAAGAAACTGTTTGCTGCCCCAGTCACAAGCATGTCCAAGACAGGATTTCTAAGTCTGTGAATATTCTACTCTATGCATTTTCATAGAATAAGCCCCAAATTATTTTACCCCAATCCATGAAGATTAAGTGACCAAAGCAACAGCAGGTTTGCCACAAGCTACAATCTTTTGCCTAACTTGGGTAAAAAAGAAACCCCATAAAATTTTGCTATAACAACACTAGACCATCAATTTCTAATTCACAGATAAAATAACTCAGTCAAAACTAAAAGTGAATCAGTATTACTGTATAATTACTGGTAAAGACAGATGAGCTTTTAAGAACCCCTGAAATTTTTCTTCCCTTGAAGTACACCATTTCTGCAAATCACAAAGTGGATGATATAGTTAAAATATTAATATTGGTTTACAATGTCAACTTGCTGTATAGTGGAAAATTTGGTTTCTACAGCAGGTCTTCAAGATAAAACTAAATGTTAAATTGTATGCTGCGGTAGGTCTACTTTCCAATTACTAGAAGTAAGCATACAAGAGATATAATTAGTTATGACACTAGGACAGGCATACATGTTTCAACACACACGTAGCTCAGAACAAAGTTTCTGGCATTATATGACAGAGGACTTAAACCAAAGACTCAGAGAAAGGTTATGCAGTGTGTACGTCTTTTTATTTTAATTTAAAACTTGCCACATCAAATTATTTCTTTTAAGTTATAAGCATATTTTGATTTGCTTAAACATCTCTTTAAAGATTTCCTGGGGTGGGTGGGAATACCCTGTGGCTTTCACTGAGCCTACATTACAAATTAAGGAAGCTGACTATATAAAATCCATTTGGTAAAAAAGAATCACCTTTCAAAGAAGACTGCATATTGACCAAACACATTTAGTAAAGTCTGATAGTTCTAGTCATGAGTTTCTCAATCAGGGATAACACTAAACTGTAAAAATAGAATATACAAGGCAGTATAATGTAACTTTGTCCATTAAAGTCTGTCCAAGATATAACGCCAAGATACCCCAAAAACGTAAATTTTGAGCAAAATTAAAGCATGAAACTATTAAATAAATTATTTCTAAATTATGATCCAGTTAGGATCTTTGTTCCTTGATAAAGACAGAAAAACAAAAAGATCAAAATTATACACCTGAGAATCTACAGAGCTACGTATGTAGTAGATATATGAACAGTTGATTACAATAAAGTGTAATAAGCTCAAATGAGGGGCAAATTCAGGAAACTGAAGAGAAAGATTACACATATACATAAAAAAACTAAAATTCCCTAAGATCCTACTGTGTTAAATCTCAAAAGATCACAATGAGAAATATTCCAAAGCATTCCTTTCCTAAGGGAGTCTCAGTTTAGACATGAATTCAGTCAAAAAATTTTTTAAAACAAAACCTATGATGCAGTAGTTTATAACACCACAACAAAAATCTATCTCTTACTAGGATATACTGAGAAATATCCAATAATAAAAAATAGTGTTTACTAGTCTCTTATCAAATATAAATTCACTTTTCTGATAAAATTAACCCCTCAAATAGGTTTTAAATAGAAAGTTCCAAAATCTCAAAACGAAGAGAAGACACGAAAAAATGGAAGCAGGTTTTAAGTTTGACAGCTTCCATCTTTCAAGTTATATACTGCCCTCAATCTGCACATGATCCCAGGGATGAAGACGGGTATAGTGAAGAGGAGGTGGGTGTAGTGAAGAGAGGGTATTGTGAATAGGTGTTAGAAAACATAAAGCTTGTAATTAAGTTCACTCTCAAATATGACAATACTCCTGGAACAAGATAAAACATTGAGAATCCATTCAAGGTAAAGCTGCTAGACCTTACACTCCCACAGAAGTTAGAGCACATGACAATGAATTATGACAAATCCCATCTCATGAGCCAAATGGTCCATGAACACAGTACATGTGGTCCCTCCTAAGGCACTGTTAATGATGCACTTAGGTTTTGGTCCAGCAAAGCCTTCAGCCTTATAACAGGACCTGCTAATAGCCCTCTCCACTTTCACAGAACTATATGAGAAGCCTAGAATGCTGGTTATATATAAGTATACTTTTGTATTTGGCTAAAAGAAAATACCCAGCAGATTATAGCTAACACAAGAAAAGCTGACCCTAATATTTATTACTCTTAACTTTCTTTCAAATCAGAAAGTTCTACAGTTTCAGAGAACTCGGGAAGTGGGGAGGAATAAAGAAACATCTAAAATTAACTCTTCTGTAGTTAAGTTTATTCCATTCCTTTTTATTTCTTGTATTCCCATTCCTGAAAAAATATCTACAAACTTTTAAATAGGGTGTGGTTGTGACTTAATAAAACTGATTTTCAAAATTACTTTTGATAATTTTAAAATTATGCTGAGCTCTCCAGATTTCATGCTAAAATTGGCATCTTATGCTGTGGACAAGATGAGCCCTGACCACTGTGGCTCAGTTGGTTGGGCGTTGTCCAGCAAAGTGAAAGGTGGCCTGTTCAATTTTTGGTCAGGGAACATGCCTGGGTTGCAGGTTCGGTCCTGGTCAGAGTGCATACAAGAAACAACCAACTGATGCTTCTCTCTCATATCTATGTTCCTCTCCCTGTTTTAACCCTTTCTTCCCCTCTCTCTAAAAATAAATAAATAATCTTTAAAAAAAGAGGTTGAAAGATGACTTAGAAGGAAGTTCAACAACACAAGAAATTAATGCTATTTGTAACTGATAATCAGGAAGTAATCATAAACAAACTGATTTGTAAGTGTTACTTCAAACCACAACTTGAATTCAAAAACAAATCTTCGAGCACAAAAAAAACCCCAAATAAAATCATATTCCACTTTAGCAACTACTTTTCCTTTGACTTTTGTCAAATATTAGTATGGATAAGACTACCTTAGAAACAGTTACATATACAAATCTGTACTTCACTAGCTTTCTTATTTCTAAGTCTCTAGCATTTACTTACACCCAACATACAGATTTGCTCAATTCTAAGAAAAAGTATAAAATACAGGCCATGTGATGACCCATCTAATTTCTAACCAAAGAGCTCGATTTTGACAAGGTCTGTCCAGAAGCTATTCAGCCATGTAATATGAAAAATAGAGATACTTATTGAAGAAGATACAAGATACAAGAAACACTGTACATAGTACAAAGATGCCTCATCCCCTTCAAAGTAGGCACCTTGGGACCTCACGCAGTTCTCCCAATCATCATTAGCTGCTCCTGTTGTATTTTCCTTAACCTCATCAACAGTCTGAAATATCTTCCCTTCACAGGAGATTTTAGTTTTGGGAAAACCCAGAAGTTGCAGGTCACTAAATCTGAAATGTAAAGGGGCAGAGCCACCTGGGTGATTTGATGGTTTGCTAAAAGAACTGAATGAGATATGATTCATTAGTGGGAGCATGCATGAAAGCTGTCAATCACCAGTGCCCACTGTTGTGGCCTTCTGAATCATCAGAATTGTTTCCACAGAGGAATGTTCAAGCTTCACACAAAACTAGATGCAGATTCATTGCTCTACTCACTCAGTCATACTGCATGCAACAGTCACACAGTACACATGCTCACTCAACAGCATCTCCTGCCCCCAGTGACTAGTACAGTGAAGTCGTCATTGTTCACGCATGCACATTCCAGTATGCTCTCCTTGGCTGCCAAGTTACATCAATGCAGTGCAAAGTGTTCTCGTTATATTACAGTGGCTGGACTTTTTCCGGACAGACCTCTCATAAAACTATTTGTATAGTTGCATAGTCTCACATTTTAGTTAAAGTATTTCTTTATAATTTTTGCCTTTGGACACTTCCTCAGACCATGACCTACAGTAATTTTACTCAGATTCCACAAGATTTACCCTGAAGTAGAATTTATCAGGTACTAGTCACATGAAGTAGAGTTACATCGGAATACAAAATACAAAATTTGGTGGGTGCAAAGCTGTCTATAAGCATGCATGCACGTATAAATCTATGTATGCATAAAGTTTTACACTGATTATTATATAGCCAAATGAGTTTCCACAGACTTTAAAAATTCCACTACTGGTGAGGAAAAATAATTAATATATCTCAGTTGTTACCTCCAAACACTGCACTTATTCCAATGATGTAACTTAGTTCAAAACATTTCTGGAATTCTTCATTTGTAACTACTTCCAGAGCCAGTGTATAAGCTACATGGTAAAAATTAATGATGCTAACTTTTTTTCTTATCAAAAATGGAATTATCTGGCTTTATCACCCACCATGTTCATCAGGCTTAACTTCTTGATGATTCAGAAAATCAAAACTTATGTCACAGCACCTCCAAATATGCCAACATCTGAATCATAGGGATGCCAGAAGGAGAAGAGGAAGAGCAAGAAATTGAAACTTATTTGAAAAAATAATGAAAGAAAACTTCCCTAATCTGGTGAAGGAAATATACATACAAGTCCAGGAAGCACAGAGAGTCCCAAACAAGTTGGACATCAAGAAACATCGTAATTAAAATACCAATGGTTAAAGAAAGAATCTTAAAGACAGCATAAGAAAAACAAAGAGTTACCTGCAAAGCAGTTCCCATAAGACTGTCTGCTGATTCTCAAAAGAAATTTTGCAGGAAAGAAGGTGCTGGCAAGAAGTATTCAAAGTGATGAAAAGCAAGGACCTACAACTAAGATTCCTCTACCCAGCAAGCTATCATTTAGAATGGAAGGGCAGATAAAGTGCTTCCCAGACAAGGTAAAGTTAAAGGAGTTCATCATCACCAAGCCCTTATATGAAATGTTAAAGGGACTTCTTTAAGAAAAAGATCAAAACTATGAACAGTAAAATGACAACAAATTCACAACTATCAACAACTGAATCTAAAACAGAAACAAACTAAGCAAACAACCAGAACAGGAACAGAATCGTAGAAATGGCAATCACATGGAAGGTTATCAGTGGGGAGGTAGAAGGAGAAGAATGAGGGAAAAAGGTACAGGGATTAAGAAGCATAATGGGTAGGTACAAAATAGACAGGGGCATGTTAAGAATAGTATAGGAAATAAAGAAGCCAAAAACTTATATGCACGACCCATTGGCATGAACTAAGTGGGGGACTGCTAGAAAGAAGGATGGTACCAAGTGGAGGGGGGCAAATGGAAAAAAGTTGGGACAACTGTAATAGCATAATCAACAAAGTACATAAAAAATCTAATTTCACAGAAAACTGCTAGCACTGAACATACTCAGAAGAATCAGACATAGGCTGTCTGAAACCAATGTCAAATGAAGCACTTCAAAAACATTGTAAGCTATGCCACCACCAGTGTATGATCTTCTAGGGTGACTACCTTATAAAGGATAATACTTAATTATATCTGCTTACTTGTGGTTTTAAAGTTTCCTTACAATATTTATTAGTACATTAATTACTTCAGTATTTCACTCATATTTATGGACCCTGTCAAATATTTTATAAACAGGTCTTCAAATGTTTTAAAACCTCCTTTAATTTGAGAAGGTATTACATAATGAGTACCTAACCACATTTCCTTCCAAATTGTAACTTTATCATTTATTTATTTCTCTATGTCTTTAAAATTGCATAAATTGTAATTATAAAATACATTGTAAAACTTAAAATGGTGAATTGTATGGTATGTGAGTTGTATCTCAATAAAGTTGTTTTAAAAAACTGAAGACACAGAAATTTAAAATGAGGGAAAAGACTTATTCAAAGATTAATGAAAAGCAGAGATCAACCAGAAACAGGCCAGCTAGGTAGCAAGCAGTTTTGAATCATCACGGAAATAATTCACATACTTTTACACACTGGTACAAAGGGCCCCATCACAGGTCACTTTAACTGAAAAGACTTGAAAATTCGTAAGAAATTTATTAGAAAGAAATAAATATTGATACACACATGTATACTGAATTTCATACAAGGCTGGGAACCCCCCCCAAACCGGAATTATCTTCTGGAGGGTGGGCCCCTTACAGTACAGGGCTCCCCAGCTACATGAGTGTTCCAGGAACCCATCAGTTGGTGGTGTTGCAAGAGGCTGAGTTCAGCTTCAGTAAATTTTTTTTGAAGACTCTTTCAATGCATTTGCCTATTTCATGATGGGTGATTTACGAGTGCACGTGACCACACTACACTGACTGTTCAGCAGTTTTTGACCAAAAACGTAGAGCCCTGTGCCCCTATTCACCCATCTTGCTCAAGCAACTTTTTGTTTCCCCAAATGAAAAAAGCCCTCAAAGGGACATATTTTACCGATGTGAAAGAGGACAAAAAATGGCAGAAGCACTAAAAGGCATCAAAATTGATGAGTTCAAACAGTTTTGAGCAGTGGAAAAAACATATCAGTAGGTGAACTGCATCAAAGGGAGAACACTTTGAAGGGGACTAAAGTTTAAACATGTAAGAATAAATATTATACACAATTTTTCATAAACAAATTCCAAGGGTCCCCACTCATATATCTCACTCATAACCAAATATTAGATCTGTGCAATCTTCTGAATAATGGGGAAAATTTTTATAGACTCTCAATAGTGGTATCACCACCATCTTATCTGTGAAGTAGCATGACTATGGAGATAATTTTGCTTTAAACAAAGTTAACCATCCTTGCCCAGATCATGCTGAATCCACAGTCCTAATCTTTTTGACTGCACAGCGCATCCCTTACATTTGTACTAAGATATCCTATACACTATAAAACATAAAAACAGAAAAATGAGATAAATAAAATTTCTAGCCCTGATCATTGTGGCTCAGTTGGATGGGCGCTGTTCAGTAAAGCGAAAGGTCACTAGTTCAATTCCCAGTCAGAGCACATTCCTGGGTTGCAACTGATCAATGTTTGTTTCCCTCTCTTTCTCCCTCCCTTCCCCACTCTCTAAAAATAGATAAATAAAACCTTTTTTGAAATTTCTCATATATTTTCCCCACATTTTATAGGATGATATTTGCATACCCCTTGAGGTGTTTACATCTACCCTGGAAACCAATGCTCCAAAAAACAGTTCGGAACATGGCAACAGCGGTGCCACAAATAATCCTCCACAGAATAATTCAGCTCTGGTGAAAACTGATAAAGAATTTGTTTATGAAAGAAAGAATATATACTCATTCATTCACTAAATATCCTGTTGACTATTTCCCATACTAGTCACTGCTACAGGTAGTGGAAATTCAGAAATTACCAAGACAGGCAAAGGTCCCTGTTCTTATGGAGTTTGATATCCTTGGGGGTGGGTGGCGGGCAAATACATATAAACAAAAGTACATATAAACAAAAATAAATTTTCAAGTGGTGATAAAGGCACTAAAGAAAAAAGCAAGGTTAAGAGGTCAGAGGTGCATATAGTGTGCAGACACAGCAGGGGGAGGAAGTCCTCATGAAGTTCTCTTTGAGTAGGGTGACATTTCAGAGGAGAACTGAATAAAATGAGCTAGGAAGCCATGCAACTGGGAGATCAGGCCAGGCAGAGGAAAACCATGTGCAAAGGCCTGAGGTAAGTGCGAGTGTGGCATGTTCAGGGAACAGCGAGAAGGTCAATGTAACAACAGCAGCAGAGTCAGCAGTGGTTGGAAATATTGTTGGAGCATTGGGCAGAGATTTCATCTCATATATCCTTTTCAGTCACAGCAGGATTTTAGATTTCACTGCAGGTGTGATAAGAAGTCACTGGAAGGTTTTGAGACAGGGAAGCTATTTCTCTGTGAAGAATAGTCTGGGTATAACGGGCAGGGGAAAGGCAATAATGGCAGCACTCGTCCAGTGAGAAGATCCTGAGTATTCCAGGGGAAGGGTGATGGTGCTGGAACCAGGGTAATGGCAGCTGGGTAGTAAATGGGTGGTAATGAGGAGGCAGACCTAATAGGACTTTGCCCAGTAGATGAGGGGGCACAAGATAAGAAGACCCTCGAAGATCCTGGAAAAAACATGGTGAATATGGGTGTTCAGAAGCACATAAAAACAAGCTTCATGCCACTCCTTTTAACTGGACCTTCGTTTTTCAATGTATCTGACATTTAACAGTGTTCAACATTTCCTATACAATTTCTCTATTCTATTCATCACCACCCTCACTTTATTTTTTGTTCTGACACCTTTCAAGCTTAAATTTTTAAATATATTTAACCCTATGGGTTTACATGCCTAATAAAATTCTCACATTACACAACTGGACCATGACTGCTCTGAAACTTAAGGCTGCACACTGAAAATACGTGTGTAAGAATAAAAGTTAGACTACACCTAAGGGGATCACAATGGGTGGCTCCCTTGTCCACCAATATTTATCCTTCCGGCGTCCAGGAGATATCCAGTGCCTCATCTTTCTATCTTCTCTTCCCTTAAAAATTTTTTCTCTCCAGTCAGAATCTAATTAATATTAAAGTATTTTAAAAGGAACAAAAGACTAAAGTAAAAAAAAAAAATAAAACTGGGAAGTTGCTGGAATCAACCATTGTGAAGTTAATGGTATAGATTTAACTTTTTGGTCCTTTTTGGCACTTGTAAAATACCACCATATAAAAAGAGATGTTGAACATCACACAATATGAAACATTATTTAAAATCTAACCTTGACCTTAATTGTATAAAGGAAAAGAGAAGCCCAAAGACATTGAGGAACTTTCCTATCACATAGAAAACAGATTCAGAGATTAAATACACACAGACACAACACCTCTACTGACTTCTAGATTGCAGTTTATTTCTTTTTAAAAGGAAGCTTTCATTTTCTAATTTTATTTATTTATTTTTAGACATAGGGGAAGGGAAGAGAGGAAGAGAGGGAGAGAAACATCAATGTGTGGTTGCCTCTTGTGTGTCCCCCACTGGGGATCCGGCCTACAACCCAGGCAAGTACCCTAGACTGGGAATCGAACCGGCAACCCTGATTTGCCCACCGGCACTCAACCACTAAGCAGTTTATTACACCAATGTGTAAGGCCAATCTCAGATCAAGATAGTTCTCTACAGGGCATTTAACAACAGAAACTTTCTCTACCAAGTATTTAACTCATCTCAAAGCCTTTTATTAACCAAACAAACAAGCCAAAAAATCTTTTTTCCTCCAGAAAACTGTTGTCTTACCCTAAGCCTCCCACTATTCTTGCCTACTCGTATACAAAATACATGTAAGGTAGTACCATGAGGTATCTCCCAATAAATTTAAAATGAATTAAATGAGACTGCCATCTGCATTAGATCCATAAAAACACAAATAGATACAAAGTCACCTTAATAAGTAGCTCCCAAACCAGTAGACTAATATCTGCTTAAGAATATTAACATATCTAAAGAAAAAAAGCATTTGTCAATCAGAAAGGGGAATAGGAAGCAGAAAAAAAACAAGAGGGGTAAATTCTGTCAGTGCTCTTCCAGACACAGTCCAGGAATAGGGGTCCAAAGACAAAGGGGGATAGGACCACGGGTGGGAGGCAGGGATGGGTTGGTCAAGAAGGAGTGGTAGGGGGAAAATGGGGACAAATGTACTTAAACAACAACAAAAAACAGTAACAATAAAGTGTGCTTTATAAATAACACAGGCCACTGGAAGGTTTTTACCTATAGCGTGAGGAGGCCCGTAGACCCTCCACCTCCATCCCTAATATTTATTCTCTGTTTAACTCCCAAACTCATAAAGCAATGAGCAACATTTGGATTATAATTTGATTCTCTACTTAAATTTGCCTGCGGAAGAGAAAATGCACTAAGCATGCCAATACAAGTATATGAGGACTCCACCTAATATGGTATGCAGATAAATACATGTTCACACACCATGCATGCATGCACATGGGTATTCTCCACCCCTCTGTCAGTGAACAAGTTGAATGACTATATGAATAACTGATTTCTTTCAAAGGTGTACTGACAAAATCAGATTTCTAAGCAAACGAAGACCACGGGCAGACCCTGGTGTATGGTTATTCTTTTTAATATAATGAGTATCTTCCTGCCAATGAATTTTGTGCTCCTTAATGTTAGAGTTATAGCTTCTACTTCATCTGTATTACCTATAGCAACTAATAGAGTTTCATGTGTATCACAGAAACTCAAATGTCTGTTATTATATTCTAAAATAATTAGAATTGTGTTAGACTGGAAAATGAAGACAACTGGAACTCCCATACCTATGTTGTATGTAGAGTTTGAACACAAAACCCTGAAAAAAATTTAAAGCATTGTTTTTTAATTCTTATCAAATCAATACACTGTTGTCTAATATTGTTTCATGCAAATCTACAGGAAGTTATTCTACATATAGTAATCAAATATTTACTTACTGGCTATTAACAGATTTATTACCCTGACATATCTCTATTTCAGAAATACGATTTGATATTAGTAAAACTTTCACTGATACACTCAGTAAACATTCCTGCCATCTATACATAAACCTGAAACTACAAAAAAAACCCCACAATGTACCAGGTTTTACTTACTGCAATATGAAAATATAACAATGTTAAACCTTTCCCTTCCGCCCAAAAATAAAATGGAAGTAAATCATACTATTCTGCCTTCCCCACAAGGAAGTTTAAACTATCAGTTTCTCGTGGATACTTTAAACAAACACACACACATTTCATTAGATCTAATTATCATTGTACTCTGCACAGAAATGTCATTTTAATGACAGGTTGCTGTTGAGGGACATGGTGAAGCTGCAAAGACCAATGAACAAACACAAATCCTTTATGTGAATATACTTCTTAGCAGAGATACTACTAGGGCAAAATTTCTAGGTTTAAAAACATTTATTTATTTTGTAATATCATTTAAAGTTAGTGTACTCTGAAGCAAAATTAATGTTTTGGTTTGTACAAAACCAATTCAAACAAATCAATGTTTTGTTTCCAATCACCATTTTGAATGAGAGCAAAATCTGAACACACGGCGCTTCCAGCAGCATACCTGTTAGGTATGTACATGTTGGTAGAATAAACTTCCCTAATCTACTAGAGAGTGAAATGTGTATTACAGGGAGATTAGATACCACAGGCCAGAGAACTGAGTGGACTTTCTTTGTATGGCTGTACTGTTCTAATTAATTACCTCTTTAAGTCCTCAAACCATGAAAGATACTGTTCATTCCATATGCATATGTACACATGTCAAAACATGTTTAAAAAACAGAAAAGTAGCATTAACTTCTAGTTCAATATTAACAAAATGTGCCATTAGTATAATAAAATGTATATATAATCAAAAATTAAGTTTCCGGTAAATATAAATTTTTCTACCATACCAATTTTTATAAATTATTTTAAATCCTTTACAGAATTTTCACCGGGGAAAAAGTGGTCATGAACATGGTCATGAAAAAGGTGAAGGTATTAAGCAAAGAAAAAAAGATGATGATAAAAGACTCATGGACACAGACAACAGTAAGGTGATTGTCAGAGGGAAAGGGGAATTTAGGGGAGGTAGAAAAAGGTAAAGGGGAAATAAATGGTGATGGAAGGAGATGTGACTTGGGGTGGTGAACACACAGTACAAAATATAGATAATGTATTGTAAAACTGTATACCTAAAACCTGTATAATTTTATAAACAAAGATCACCCCAGTAAATTCAATAAAAGGCTTAAAAAGGAAAATAAATAAATTGGCTAATTACTATTTAAATATGTAAACACTGATGCAGGCAGAAAAAAAAATCTCTGTACATATCTATTTGATCAGTTAGCCATCTAATTAGCAGTTGATACAGAATGAAAAATAAAACTTTTCTCCAAAACAACTGGTAAAAGGCCCAAAATAGAAAATGCAGTTAAGGAAGCCTGGTTCACTAAAACACTAGAAAAGCAATTACTTGGATGGAAATAAAGGTCTTTATTACCATGGATAAAGAGAAATTAGAACTTTAAGGAAACAATTTTTTTTTTAATTCAACAATGATACAAGAGAGTTGCTTCCAAATTAAGTTACCTTTCATTTACTCTCAAGTTTCTCTAAATTCAACAAGGTATTTTAATGACAAAATTTTCCAGGTAAACTGTAAAACCTGCTCATGTTTCCAAATGTATCATGCTAGATTTGAACATGGTATTTATTTAAAACTCAATTAGTTTGGGATTGAGATGCTACAATAATTTTTAGTTTTAATCACTGTTGGTGTTTTTCTAGTTACGATGAAGTATCTAGGAAGAGAAATTCTCTCAATCATAATTTTTTTCTTTCATTTTGACATATTTATAAAACCAAAAACAATTATTTCTAGGTACTTAATTCCACCCTCCAGGGCATAAACTGTCTTTCTTATACAGAACACCTAGAATGCTTTTAAACGCAATGATAATTAAGAAACATCAAAGTAAAACCAGGGTATTTCACAGGGAACTAACAGCCATCATCTTTTGGATACCAAATGACACATTTCTTATCTGGTGCAGTACCAGCAAGAGTTTTTTACCCAAACAATGGATGATGCACTTTCTTAATGTAGCCTTAACTCTTTGAGGATCAGGTAAATTTGTTTTAAAAGTAAACTGATAAGGGCAACCACGACAAAAGAATAGACAAATGGGACTACATAAAAACTTTGGTACAGCAAAGAAAGTAATCAACCGAGTAGAAAAGCAACCTACTACGTGGAAGAAAATATTTGCAAACCACAATTCTGACAAGGGGGTGATAGCCAGAATATTAAACATAAAACTCAACCACAAAAACTCCAATTAAAAAAATAGCAAAAATCTTGAATAGCATTTTCTCCCAAAATATATACAAGTGGCCAACAAGCATATGAAAGAAATGATGTCCAACTCACTAATCACCAGGGAAATACAAATCAAAACTACAATGAGATACCACCACAGACTCATTAAAAAGGCCACTATTTAAAAAAAAAAAAAAAAGGAATAAAAGAAGTTCTGGCAAGGATATATAGAAATTTGAACCCCTGTGCACTGTTGGTGAGAATGTAAAGTGGGCAGCAGCTATGGAAAATAGTATGGAGGTTCCTCAAAAAACTTAATAATAAAATTACTATATGATCAGGCAATCCCATTTCTGGATATACTAAGTTTGTCCAGAAGATATCCAGTCATGTACTATAAAAAAGAGACATTTACTGAAGTTGTAAGATACAAGAAGCACTGTACATAGGACAATGACACCTCAGTCCCCTTCAAAGTAGGCACCTTGGGGCCTCACTCTGCCCTCCCAGTCATTATCAGCTGCCCTGCTGTATTTTCCTGACTCCCACTGTAGGTCTGAAATCTCTTCCCTTTCAAAGGTGATTTTAATTTTGGGAAAAGCCAGAAGTCACAGGGCGCTAACTCTGGACTATGGGGGACTGAGTCACCTGGGTGATTTGATGTTTTGCCAAAAAACTCTGCACCAGATGTGATGCATGAGCAGACACGCATTGTGGTGACGAAGGTGCCAGTCACCAGTTGCTCACAGCTGCAGCCTTCTGAATCATCCGAATAGTTTTCAATGAGGAACATTCAAACTTAATGAAAAATTAGATGCAGATATATTGCTCTACTCACTGAGTCATTTTGAATGTGACAGCTACACAGTACACATTTTCACTCAATGGCATCTACTGCCCTCATTGACTAGTACAGCAAAGTCGTCGTTGTTCACACATGTGCATTCCAGTCCACCCTCCTTGGCTGCCAGGTTACATCGATATTGCACAAACTGTTCTTGTAATATTAACAGTGGCCAGACTTTTTCTTGACAATGGGTAAAGAAAATATGATATATGCATATAGCCTTAAAAAAGAAGGAAATCCTATCACCTGCTACAACACAGATGAACCTCCAGGACATTATGCTAAGTGAAATAAGGCATTTACAGAAGGACAAATAATGCATGATTCCACTTAAGTACTTAAAGTAGTCAAATTCTTAGAGAGTAGAATGGTAGTCACCAAGGGCTGTGGGGAGAGGGAAAAAAGGAGTTGTTCAACAGAGTTTCAATTTTGCAAGATGAGAAAGTTCTAGAAATCTTTTGCACAAAACACAGTTAACCATTGTACACTTAAAAGTGGTTAAGTTGTTCACTTTATATGTTTTTTAGCACAATAAAAAAAATTTAAGTAAGCTGCTAAGGAACCAAGAATAGCAAAAATAATCTTGAAAAAGAGGGGTAAAATTGGAAGAGTCACATTTCTCAGTTACAAACTTAATGCAAAGCTACAGCAATCAAGACAGTATGATATTTGCACAAGGATAGTGATGTAGGTCAATGAATCCAAATAAAAAAAACCCAGAAATGAACTCTTACATCCATGGTCAAATGATTTTCCACAAAGGTCCCATGATTAAGTCAATGGGTAAAGAATTGTCTTTTCAACAAATGGTGCTAGGAACAACTGTATATCCACACTTAAAAGAATGAAGTTGGAGCCCTACTTCACATTATACAAGTTAACCAGAATAAATCAAAGACTTAAATGGAAGAGCTCAAACTATAAGACTCTTAGAAGAAAATACAGGGATAAATCTGCATGACCTTGGGTTAGACGATAGTTTCCTAGCATATCAAAGGAACAAACAACAAAAGAAAAAATCAGTAAGTTGGACCTAATCAAAATTTAAAGTGTCAATGCTTCATAAGATACCAAAAAAGTAAAAAGACAACCCAAAGAATAGGACTTGTGGGTTTATCTTATTGTAAATCTTATATCCAGTAAAGGACTTGTGTTGAGAACATACAAAGAGCTCTTATAACTCAAGAATGAAAAGATATCCGAGTAGTTTCCATAAAGGAATGTTCAAGCTTAACACAAAATTCAATGCAGATTCATTGCTCTACTTGCTCATTTTGAATACAATGGCCACACAGTACACACACTCACTCAACAGTGTCTACCGCCTCCACTAACCAGTACAGTGAAGTCTGTGGAAATTATTACAACCTAAATGAAAAATGGGTAAAAATATGGCAGCCACACAGCACAGATGCTCACTCAAAGGCATCTACCACCCTCACTGACTAGTACAGTGAAGTCCATGGAAACTATTATAACCTAAATGAAAAATGGGTAAACGATATAACAGATATTTCTCTGCTACACAGAGAAGATACACAAATGGCCAATAAGCACATGAAAAGATGCTTAACATTATTAGCCATCAGGAAAATGCAAAGCAAACCCCCTTCACACCCATCAGGATGCTTAAAATTAAAAACACAAAGAATAGCACCCTGACCGGTGTGGCTCAGTTGGTTGGTACATAGTCCCATAAATCAAAAGGTCACCAGTTGATTCCCAGTCAGGGCACAGGCCTGAGATGCGGGTTCGGACCCTAGTCAGGACAGAAGCAACGGATCAATGCCTCTCTTTCACATCGATGTTTCTCTCCCTCTCTTTCTCCCTCCCTTCCCCTCTCTCTAAAAATAAATAAATAAAATCTTTAAAGACAGACAATAGCAAGTTTGGAGAGGATATGGAGAGATCAGAAAACTTACACACTGCTGGTGAGAATGTAAAATGGCGCAGCTGCTCTGGAAAATGACGTGGCATCTCCTCAAAAGGTTAAAGACAAAGTTGCCATATGACTCAGGAATTCCACTCCTAGGTATAGACCCCACAGAAACGAGAACAAAATATTTGTACACAAATGCTCACATTAGCATTATTCATAACCTCCAAAAGGTGGAAACAACCCAAATGTCTACCACTGGATGAATGGATAAATATAAGGTGATACAGCCATACAATCTTATATTATTAATTATATATCTTAACTGGATGAATTATACAGTATATGAGTATCTCAATTCTGCTATTAAATATATTAAACTGCTATGATTATACAGTCTTATCACATAAAATATAAAATGTTCCAATTGAAAAGAAAATTAGAAATGACCAAACTCACTGGTTTTATTGTACAAATGATGAAATGGAGGCTCTCCAACCTGGGTGAAAGAGAATTGTGTCAGTCTCAAAACCCAGTCCCAGGGCTGTTCCCACTCTGGGGTGGATAATGGTACAACTGCCTTCCAAAGCATGGTCAGCTAGCTGCACTGATTTACTGACTGGCTGAAGAGTTAAAGGATTTCTATAGAGTAGCTACTGCTGTGTACCCCTTTCTCTTTAATTACCACAGAGTTCTGACCTATTTTCTAAGTGTTTTTGGGTTGGAGGGAGTTGGAGGTAGTGGCTAAAATTATAGCCCCTAAGTCCCTCCTTCCATCTTCACCCAACACAAACTATAATGAATGGAAACAGGACTACTAGAAGGGGAAAGTTAACATACCTTACTTTGTCTGTGGGAATGCCACAAGGTCACCTCAAATGATCAAGGCAAATTCACCTAATATAATACACACAGAACTTCCATCCAATGGCAAAGAGACTGGAACATGGCCCTAGGCTGGCTAGACACTTAACTGTCAATTATTGAATATGTTTCTCTGGAAGGGGGAGCATCCCACCTAAGGGAAGGAGTGTGAAAAATACAATAGCTCATCTCTCTTCCCTGAAACAAAGACAACTAAGCCATTAAAAGTTACAAGACAACATACAAAGCTTACCAGAGAAACCATTAGATACAACTATTAAAAAGTGGTATGTCACTAAAAAAGGTGGGTCAAGTGAAAACTACAAATAACTTTATAAGGATTGGTAATAAATCAGCAATATGTTTGCAAAGTTATTGGAGGGCCCCAAAAGAGTTTGGAAAACTAACAAAAATTACTCAAAGTAGAATTACAAAAATATTTTATCCATTCTTGGTAACAAAGATTTTCTTAGTTAAAAAAATTAATAAATGCACTTTTGGGTAGAAAGAGATGAAGGTGTTATAATTTACTATTTTCTACTCAAGTGTTTTGAGAATTCTTAAAAAGTAATTCTATGAATCTAAGACATTGAAGTAATATTTTCCAATTCAAAAGCTGCAAATATTTATCTTTATTATGAGTTGGAAATGATCCAATGATCATCTTTTTTTTCCTTTGCATTGAGGCAACAAGGTAAATGCGTTTCTAAAGAATCAAATGGTAATAGCAGGCTGCGCTACAGGGAAATCAAAAGGGGAACATAGTAGCCTAGGAAAACTAATAGGCTACATTATTTTTAAACAGATTTAAAAAATATGTATATGACATCTATTAAATATCTCAATTCATTTCTAGATATGTAAGAATTAAGGTAACTGCTAATAGATCCATCCATATACATGATTCAGACTAAAAATAGTTATTATACACTAAATAGTCACCAGAAATAACACTTTCCTCCTCTGAAAGATTAAAAATGAAAATAAGACTTTTCAATGCTGTCAAACGTATTCAATATTCCCCTCAAATGAAGTTTAGATGAAAACAATGTGACTGACAAGCTCCACACAGGCAAATCTTGGCAGCCCTCAACTCTATCTCCTTGGCCTGTTAAGCAAAATTCCTTTACAAACTGTTGGTCTTTGCAATAACTCCTACAAAGCTCATTACCGCCAGCACTGGCCTATCCCCCATGTTGTGCATTTATCCCTGGGACGCATATCAACATGTGGCACATGTCCTTGACACGCACAGAAGAGCTGCACCCCAGGACAGCAGTATGCACGACAATAGTGTCGACTCTCACTTCTTTATGGTTGCTGGGATGTAACCGAGAAATCTAATAACTGTGACAGTGGGGCCTTTCGGTTTTTCCTTGCCTTTCTAGACAGTGAAGCTGCACAGACACTAATGAAAGGTTAAATGAATAGGAATAGTTGACAAGAGGTACAATAAAGAAGGAGCTTGGTAATCCACAGACACTGAGCAGAGATCCTTGGCTCAAGCAGAGAAAGGACAGCACATCGTCGAGTCACAATATTTAAAACAGCTTGCTATACACAGAGGCTTTTGTGTCTGGGTACACGTCTGGCTTTGGACTAAAAAAAAGAAAAAAGATACTGAAAAGGAATTTCAGCATGGGGCACTTTGGCAAATGTAAGGTCATAACAAGAGAAAAATGTTTTGTGTGGGTTGTTACATCTTTGTACTAAACACAAAAAAGCAGGGACTATGAACTCATGAACCACAAGTCCAAGGCAATACTATACATTTTGATAACTACCAAATACTGTATCTAGAGGGCTGGTTTGGTGCAATTCCCACTGGTAAGATATACATGCAGTGACTCACTTAGCAGTTCCATATTCTGCCTTCCTTGTGGAAGAATTCCTGATATTCATTTTAAGCGTTTTACACTCAAGTCCTAGTCTTTAGTGAACGTGATTTGCTACAAATATCACCAAAACTCTCAAGCCATCTTCCTTCTACTCACTGCAAAACTTCCCAGCAATTTACTGTAAGGAAACTGAATTTATCATGCCAGCAATGTGTGAAGTACAAGGCAAACTTGCTGTAATTTCAAGTGGCTGCAAAGTAAAATGCCCTCAACTAGAATTCTTAATTACTGAATTTGTGTTTTTAGTGCCCATCTCAACTACACCTTAATGAAAGGTTGTACTCCTTATGGAATTGATTTTAAATTATAATAGCAAGACTACTTAAAGCACCAAGGGAAAAAAATGCTCCAGAATGTCAAAGGAAGATAAAGGAAAAAGAAAAAAATGACACTGTTAGGTACAGATATTTTTTAAAAAGTTATGACTCTGCTATGGGAAAACCTTAACAATTATAAATCTATAAAATCATTCCTATGCATATGCATGAGTTATAGGTTTATAATAAATGGTAAAAGCATACTGAGAACATGTTTTAAAACAAGGGAGTCTCTTTGAACAGCCAAATTAAATTATAGCTTGAACTCTTGAGTGTACTGAGGGTTCTAATAAGCAACAAATAAAGACTTTTATTGGCTAGCAATATAATGAGAGCTACTGTGCAAGAGATGAAAAAAAGACAAATCTGGCTAGTTTATGTCACTGGATTATATTATTTACTTAAATGGCAAATAAGTTTGTCCAAAGTAATGCTACTAAAAACTGGTATATAAATATTAAAGAGCAATTATGATCAATGACTCTTTAATGTAAATATATCACAAATTTTAGTAGGAAGGCTGAAACAAATGTGAAATTAAACAACAAATACTGAATTTAATACCACTTGAGTTCTAGTTCTTTAAATTTAACATATATGTTGATTTCTAATATATCAGCTTTATAAATGGTTTACTATTTATGCTTATCACATGAAGTAATTATTTCAAAGGAGTTTTCTCTCCAGAGTACAGCAGTTATATGTAGAACTACTTAAAAACCATTACATACAGAAAGGAGGTTGTCCTTAGTGAACTGAAAAAAGGTATCCCCCTCCTCAGTGACTTGGTAGGAAGTTACTTTTAATAGAATTTCAAAGGTTGGCCTCTCGACAAGAGAACTCCTTCAGTTAACAAAACGAGTAAACCAAAATCAGATTTAAAATGTATTTGGTTGCATTTTGCTTGATCTTCAAGTTTCTTAAAAGGTAGAACCTTAGAAATCTTAGCTGACTACATGACTGTTCTTATAGAAAGTTCTGTTGCTTCTGTCTGAACTTAAAAAAAAACAAAACCCTACAATAGCCTCTCCAAGCCTAAACACTAAGCCAGTATTCTTTATGTACTTTTTCTACAACATTCTGATTGCCAGAGTAATTTTTTCCCCCTTAGGTATATCTAATAAAATCACGAGGCTCCCTCTAGCTCTTTAGAGAGGAGTTTACTAACCAATGGCCCTATGTAATTTCCATCCAACAGGAAAGGTTTGAGAAGTCTGCTTCCCCTTCTACAAGAAATGTTTTCAACTGTTTCTTGTAAGGTTGTAGATGGTAAATGAGGCCATCTCCACAGGAATTCAGAAAACACTGCTCCTTATATCTACATCAAATTAAGAATCTATTAATTGTCTCCAACCTAAGCTTTATATACAAAATTCTATAATAAAACTTTAATCTGTTTAAACTGCATCTACTTTCTCAACTTAGATTTATCCATCTTCCTAAAATTAATTTTGGTCTATAAAAACAAGTAACAGCATACATTAGTATTTACAGGAATTCAAACTTGGGATCTGGTCTCAGTTCTAAAAATCTACATTTAAATGGAGAATCTTAAATTTTTTTTAAGTGTTACTAACAGTGTATCTGTGGGGGTTATGGAAAACAAAGATGCTCAGGGTAATTTGTAGAAAACATTTTCCTGCTCCACATTTATACACAACACGGGTAATGACTTTTTTATTGTTTAATCTTTTTTTGTTGTTGTTATTCACTGTTGGGCATTTTGGGATTGAAGTTATTTAGAAAACTATAAATAACATAGTTGAAGTATGCCATTGATATTTAGTCTATCTTACAAAAGCCATAAAAGCCGCATAGTCCACTGGCAAATCATTTCAAACAAGTGAATATGAAAAATGCTAAATCAAAATCCTCATATTCACTAGGACCATCTTTCAAATACGTAGGGAATATTTAAAATGGTGTGGAACCTTAACGCTAAAACTAAAAATAAAGGGAAGCACTAACTTCAAGTCATCACCTACTTTGGACTCCCTTAATATAAGGAATATTCACAGGAACAACAACAAAAAGAATAGTTCCCCCCACGTCCCCACCCCCACCCCTTTTGAGCCAGTGTCCAATTTCTTCTTTTCTGAACAGCTGTATTATCCAACTTAAGTTGCTCTGCTAATTTCAGTCCCACAAGGACTAACTTGGAAGGCAAAAAAATACAAGAAAAGATCAATTTGCTGGGAAAGATCAAATGAGAAAACTGTGGGGACAGCACCAGGTCAGCGTGTGGAGAACTAAGCAGACCTGTTCTTCATTAACTGCTGCTCTCTGGGGATGTCACACACTACCTGTCCATGGGCTTTATTGAACCGCCTAACCCGCCTCTCTGTTCCATTCTTCTGGGCCCAAGTGAATCATATCCTGCTGCTGACAAGTTAGCAGGGGACTGCGGCTGCAACATGAAAGTACTTTTCTTTCTTGTCTAAATCAGGCAGATTTTTGAAAAGACGACACAGCATTGACTCGTGACATGGCAAGATGAAACGAGAGGTCTGGGCTGGTCTTGGAGCTGTGCAGATAAAAGTAATCAAATGACACTCCTGGAATGCAAATTGGCATTCTTGACTGCAGCAATTGCACAACCATGAAACATCCCTGACAGCAAGCAAGATTAGGACAAAATGTTATGTAAAGCACTGAACTCAAAAACTCTCACTTGAAAATTCAAACTGTAACACTTACATTTTAATACAGCAATAGTCAGCTCTGCTTTTGTCTGCTTCTTTCTGTAATCACATGTCCCTGCCTGACAGATATCTTATATTTCAGGTAGAAGGAAAAAGAAAAAAAATAAGGTATTAGGAATGTACAATTACTATTAATATTTTCTTCATATTTATTTTTTAAAATCACGACGTTGCTCCCCCCCCCCCACAATTTTACAAGCAAACAACACCAAACTTAATATTCTCAAGGGGAAAGAAAACAGTTTCAAACTTTTCTCACAAGATTCTCAGAGTTCACATTCAGGCTCTGTGTTACTTCCCTCAGGTGAAGATACTCCAGTACTTTGGTAAAGTGATTAGCAATCTGGATTTTAAATACTCTGCTCTCCGGGAATAGAAGAGTAGCTACAACTGAGAACTTCATTAAGGCTGAACAGTTTAAATGAAACAGCTACAAATATAACATAAAACGCAGATACCCTATAAAGGTTCATAAGGGATTTTGGGGGTGATTCCAAAGGGTAAAGGAAGTTCTATTAGCTTGTACAAGTTCTCACTCCTCTTGAGTGCGTCCTCAGATCAGACATATTAAATAAGAGTGCCAGAAATAAATTCTCCCACTTAAAGCAAGAATGTGTGTGCATACTCACATCTGAAACTGCACAACACAAAGCAGTAGATGACAAATGGGCTCAGTCACTGTGCCTAGTGATCAGTATTTGGGAATAGATGTGCAGATAAATAGTATATAGGCAAAGGGAAAGAGGAAGAAAAATAATACCTATAGCCTGCTTTTACAGTTTTCTTGTATAAAATGCCGCTAGAAGAAAAACTCTCAAGTGCTAAACAGATATATTTAATATTTTGTTTTGACGCCTCCACTTAAACACAGTTCCAACCATTGCAGCTGTCCATGAAGTGCATAAAAAATAATGAAACAGGCCACTTTCTGCCACTTTAATCCTGGGTACACAGGATTATTTTATGATGTCTTTTGTACATCAGTTATACAATAGCTTGACTCTAGGGTAAATGGGAAGCACCATAAATTGCATGCTGCTTTCAAAACCACTTTAATTTGTCAGCGTTACTGTAACCACAGTCTTGGGCACACGCTATTGTGTGTGTGTGTGTGTGTGTGCGCGCCTGCATTTGACAGTCGCATCTCCTACACTCCAGTCGTGACTTTGATCATTGAAACAAGAGATGTCACATTAGGGGGAAGGGAAGAAGGAAAAAAACTGCCAACTCGCTACCTGCCCTTTTCTTACATACTCCATGTACATGTAAAGCACAATACGCCAGTCCCCAAGTGGGGGTAACAGCAGCAGCACTGGGTGGAAGCAAACTAAAAGGAAGGGTGTGGTCTAGCCCCATTTCTAAGAAATCACTTCCCCGAAAGCGGACCGAGCGCCGGTCCGCGGGCGAACTAGCCGCGCGTCGCCGCGGTGCCGAGAGCCGCTCGCAGGGCAGCACGGCTGTGCTGGCATCTCGCTCCGCAGCCTCTGCCACCGCCAGCACTCGGAACTTTTTGTTTCAGTCTCAACCTCACTTCACAGGGGATTTCATCTAGGGTTGTTGTTGTTTTTTTCTTTTAATTATTCTGCCCCCTCCCCGGGCCCCAAATGCCATCCCGTCGTCCACGTGTAAGTAAAACAAGTAGGCTCCTCCAGAACTGCGCCTCAAAATCTCTCTCTCTGGGGTTTACTTTCCTGCCTGCGTTTTGCAAATTCTTCATAAAACCCCCCAGGAGCACTTCCTACAATTTCTGCATTTACAAAGGAAGGGTTCCCCGACGGGCGGGCCAGGGGAGGGCAGAGCCAAGGTGCCGGGACGCGGTGGCCGCGTCCCCTGCACCGCGCGGCGCACCAGCGCGCCCCGGCGCCCACGCCCAGCCGCCCGTCCCACACTCGCGGGCAAGTTTTAAAAGTTCCCGTTCTCCGAAACGCTTTCCTGTCCGCCCCAAGTTCCTTCCAGGGCTCCGCTCCTGCCCCCACCTTCTCCCCAGCCCATCCCCAACTCCCTGGAGCCTGCCGCTCACCTTTCCCCGCCAGCCGCGAGAGGGGGCGACGTTCCCGAGCGCCCCTCACACACACCCTCCCACCTGGAACTCTCTTCGGAAACTTGGGCCAAGTTTTTTGGTGTGTGTGTGTGTGGGGGGGATATCAAGGGCACAGCAGGGGCCAGGTTGGACTGGGGTTCTCCCCTCCTGCCCGCCCTCCTCACCGCCCCCCTCCACCTCACGCCGCGGGACTTGAGAAAAACACGGCCCCCGGCGGCCCCGGGGCTCATTTCTTACGAAGTCTAGAATAGAAAGGAAAGGAGGGTGGAAACTTCTTACCATCTCGGCATGCTGGTTGTCAAGTGCAGCCCCCGCCTCTTGGTCTCCTCTTAGCGGCCGTGCCTGGACCAGCCCCTCGGCCGCCTCTCGCTCCTCCGTCTCGGCCTCGCTCTCCCTCCCCCTCCCGGTTTCCTCCCGGCCGCCGCTCGAGCCGCCTCCGCCTCTCCCCGCCCGCCCGCCCGCGCGCGCCCTCGCCGCGGCCCCTCTGCGCTCAGGTGACTGATTTACACACGCGCCCCGGGTCGCCCTCGTTCCCCGAGTCGGAGCCTGCAGCGTTCCCCCGGCTCTACTGGGGAAAGAGAGAAAAAAAAAAGGAACGGACTGTCCCGGGTGGGGGCTGCTACGGGTAGGGGTGGGGGTGGGGGGCGAGGTGACCTAGGGCGGATTGGTAAGCCCCACAAGATTCTCTCTGCGAAACTGTCGTGATTACAATGTTGCTTCCTTTTCGCAAAATAAAAGTCGGGTTAGTTTTGCTGTTGTTTGTCCTGCGATTTCTAGGGCTTTCCTGAAGGAGGATGTATATTTCTCCCCCGCTCACCTCCCGCCCTGTGGCTCCCCCTCCCCCGCTCTTTCTGGGGATGGAAAACAACTTTGGCGCCCCCCGGGGTGTGCGGGCGTGGACGGGGAGGTGGCCGCGAGCGCCCAGCTGTCAAAAAAGAGCGAGGAGAGGCGGGGACGGGAGGCTGCGAGCGCCGAGGAAAGGGCGCGAACTTTATTCCGACTGCAGCAAACCGCGGCGTCGCTTTCCTTTTCGGGCCATCGCCCGTCTCCGTCCCCTTTGACCAGTTCCTCCTCCCGCCCCCTCCCCTTCTGCCCTTCCCCTCTTCCTCCCCGGTGCCCGCGGCGGCGGCCCGCGCGCCCCTTGCTTCTGTCAGCCCGGGCTCCCCGCGCTAGGGGGACGGCGAGGGAAGCCGAGGAGACCCCAGGGGACGGCAACTCGGGACGAGGCCGTGCGGGGAGAAAAGGCAAAAAGTTGCGCGCAGCTGGGGGGACGAAGTTTTCGGTGGCGGCGTGTTTGGGGACGGCCGAGACGCCGGCTTGCGGCGAGGGCTTCCTTCCCCTTGCCCGGGCCGGGGCCGCGGGCCTCGCGCAGCAGACGGAAGGGGACTGCCGCTTCCGCGGGCGCCCGCAGGGGAAGACCAGTCACATCGTGGATGACACTCAGCCGACCCGAGTCGCCCTGCCCCGGAGACGCAAAAACCAGCAGGATGCAGGCTCTGCGCGCACAAGCCTGGAGCTGAAGGACATTTCTTAAATGCAGGCAAAACACACTCCCCGGCCGCAACCATGGGAGGAGGCGAGTTTAATCGTCTTCTTTCTAACGTACGCTTTGGGCCAAAACCAGAACATCTCCGCCTTGTGCAGATTTATCTTAGCTAGAGCAAACTTTCCGCGTGTCGGACAGGAGAGGAAGGCACGGGTTTCAAGCACACTCCCCGAGCACTTAGAAATCAGAATCCGCCAGGGCCAAGACTTGCCTGGCAGAACAACAGGTTTGTTACCGGTTGCCACTGAAAAGAAAATGAACCCTCCTTCCTTTCTCTCTTCCCTGAAGGAGAGAGAAGGAGAAACAGTTTAATTGCATTCAGAGGTCAGAATCCAATTCCTTTGAAAATATGCAGCCCTGGAATTACCTAGTTCTCTTTTTCTTTGATGTGCAGTCTGGTCTTAAGTTTAATACAAATTTTCACAATAATTAAAAATTTTCTTTCAGGAGCCATGACTGACTCAGGCCCGAGTAGCCACAGCTGCTCTGAAAATGTGATTAGGTTTCTTCACTTGGTGAGCTTTTTAACAGTGGGGCCGTGGCACCTGTAGTTCCGTGTACTGATTGGGTCCAAATTCCTGGCCTTTTTTAAAGGCCCTTTCAGAATAAATTTTAAGTCACTTCGTTTGTAAGTTCTCTGCATCATCTTATTGTGGAAAGGTGTGTCTGGTAAACACTTGTACGGTGTTATTTACAATGAATACCTTGGAGTTCTAGGCACATGGTTCATCTGGAGGTTTCTAGTGGGGAACAAAAGATGACTTGTCTCACTAAACTCTAAAAATACAGATTAGATAACTAATGACTATATATATATGTGTGTATATAAAAGCATGTTATCTAAAAAGGCTCATCTTTAAATTATTTGATTAAGGTGTGGAGCATGTTCCCTTATTCTGTAAACATTACTGTAACATCATCCTATAGTTTGTAGAAACTGATTACACAAGGGATAATGATGACCAAATGTGCATTCTGAGCAACTGAGGATCATCACAAGAATTCTCCAGAAATGAGCCAAGGTCCAGTGTGTTTTCCTGTGTTATGGAGACATGAGAAAAGCTAATTTCAGAGTCATTACCCATACAAATCCATTCACACACTTACCACTTTGGACAAGTGACAGACCAGCAATTGCCAAACAATTGTATACACACTGCATTTTTGGCTGCACACCTACACTGGCCAACAGGCAGAAGTTATTCCACATTAAGCAACCTGTAATTTAAATTCCCCTGATCAGTTTCAGATCTGTTTTTCATGTGAGTGTACAAACAATTTATGTGAGGTAAGATGTGTTTATCTGGGGTCCCGTACCTTTCTGGAGAGTCATCATTATAAAGATTGGTAATGTGTTAGGCTGAAGAGCAGCCTTTGGAGAAGGTGAACGAATTTATAGAAGCGAAGCCTAGCACATAGTAGAATTCCACAGTCTGTTATTTCCTCTGGTAGGTTTGTATGGCAATTCGAGTAAACCTTCAGTCCTTTTTGTGTCCTATGAGACCTTACTGGTTTACACCTGCCTGACCCTTTCAGCTGTTGTTTTTTTCATTCCCCTCGTACACTGCACTAAAGTCACACTGGCTTGCTTTCTGTTTCTCCACCTTGCCAAGCTCCTTCCTGACCTTTGCCCCTGCTGTTCTCTCTAGCTGGAATATTCTCCCACATTTCCCAAAGGTTCCTTCTTAGCAGTCACATCCCAGCTCTAACTTCACTTCTTCAAACTCTAATTAAAGTAGCTCTTTGCACACCACCTGAAACACCCCTCACGCCTTCTTCCATTACTTTTCTTTAGATCCCTTAGCAATATCTGAAATTGTCATTTATGTGCTTGTTTTCCTTCAACTAAAATGTAAGCAGCATGGGGGCAAAAGCTGTATCCACTGTGTTTGCTTATATAACCTCAACTCAAAAAGAAGTCCCAGGCATAAAATAAACTCTTAGCAATATTGTTTGAAGTAAGGAAGAAATATGAAAATCATTATACTATATTGGTGATAATCTTAAAGCTACACAAGTTCACTCTGAGAGTATGGAAAAAAACAGTTCCATATCTGTTCTTTGGAGGATGGGGCAAAAAGTGTTGACTTCCTGGACCAGAGATCCCCAAAGTGTGAGTCCCCAAGACCCTCTTAAGAGGGCCACGAGGTCAAAACTATTTTTATTACAAAATTGAGAAATGGTTTGCGTTTCTACTCACATTTTTTTTCATGAATGTACCGTGGAGTTTTCCAGAGATAATGTGACATGTGATATCACAACAGATCGAATGCAAAAGCAGATATAAACATTCACCTATCTTTTCTAACATTAAATCTTGAAGAGATTTGCCAAAAATGTAAGTCAATGCCACTCTTCTAATTTTTTGTTTGGATAATACAGTTTTTTAAAAATTTTAGAATGTATGTATTCATTTCCTATTGCTGAAATAACAAATTACCACAAACTTAGTGGTTTAAAACAATGCAAATTTATTATCTTTTTAATAATCAACCAGGGCTATCGCTAATCTTATAATTCTGGATTTCAAAAGTCCAAAATTGGTTTCAGTAAAATAAAATCAAGCTGTGGCGGGTCTGCTTTCTGGAGAACCTAAGGGAGAATCCATCCCCTCACCTTTTCCAGCTTCCAGAGGCTACTTGCATTTTTGGCTAGTGGTTCCCTTCCATCTTTTTAGCCTGTAATAGCTGGATGTGTCTTTCTTACACTACAGCACCCTGACACTGCCTCCTTCTTTCAATCATAACTATCCCTGTCATTACATTGGGCTTATTTAGTTAATTCAGGATAATCTACCAACTTCAAAATTCTTAATCACATCTGCAACATATTCACAGATTCTAGGAATGAGGATGTGGGCCATTGTTAGGGGCCATCAATCTGCCTACCACAATAGTAACAAATGATGGGTTTATAGCTATTATTTTTTTCTAGATTTTATTTATTTATTTATTTAGAGAATGGAGGGAGAAAGAGAGGGAGACAAATATCGATGGTTCAGTGACCACTCGCATGCCCAACTACAGACCTGGCCCGCAACCCAGGCATGTGCCCTGACTGGGAACGGAACCAGCAACTTTTCAGCTCTCAGTCTGATGCTCTATCCATTGGGCCACACCAGCTGGGGCTGTTGCTGTTATTTTAAATAAATTAATAACTTTTTAAATTTCAGAGTTTAAATTTCCAATACAATAATTACCAATAAACTGTTGCCCACATAAATAAAACCTCTGTGTAATCTTCAGTAATATTCAAGAGGTCACGAGACTAAACAGTTTGAGAATCTGAGAAGTGCATGCCTATACCATAGCTACTTTCCTTTCTTCCATGCCTCAAATTAAACTAGAGTGTACTAAACTGGTTATGATGGACCTCTTCCCTTTGCTGTGATTGGTTTAAAAAGGGGCCTTGGCCAACGGAGGATGAAGAGAGGTCACTGGGTGAGGGCTATTGGGTAAGATTACTTTACTCATTAAAACAACAACCAAAAAGGACTGACAGATGAATTCTCCCTTTTCTGTATGTGAGAATGTGGAACCTAAACAGCTAAATCTGTCTCAGGACCACAAGGGAGCTTATACACCTGGGATAACAAAGTAGGAAGATGGAAAGCACCTGAGCTCTTGATGCTGTTACTAACTTAATTAACTAACCCCAGATGGCTTGGGACTGCTTGTTATGGGATATAATTAATCCCCTTATCATTTAGGCCATTTTGAGATTGTCTTTCTATTATTTGCCACATAAAGCTTCCTAAATGTTACAAAAATGGCAAGTCTGTGTCGTATTTCCATGTGGGAATTTTTTCCTATCATTCTCCATCACATTTATATATTTTCCAAATCATGAGAAAAATCTGTCAAGAAATTGGTAAAATGGGATTAAAAAGTATGACAATTCTCATGTGAGAAAGAGTTAAAATTTCACAATCAATTTAGAGACAGTACTAGTTCAAATGAATATAAGAGCAGGAAATGCTGACAACAGAGTCAAAGGTTTTGGGGGACATTTCAAGAAGTGTTTACCATCTAACCAGTTAGTTTTGTTTGTGGTTGTGCCCACGTCATAAGTATGTATTCATGGCCCTGTATGCTGCTAATGATGAGCCATTCTTGCAAATTAAGTAAATACAATTTTATTGAATAGTATATTCTATACAGATCCTATGAGTTTTGTTACCAAGCAATAACATATTTGGAAACCAAGTAAGTTCTTAAATTGACAAGTGATTTTGTGTAGTGCTGTTAACCATAATAGGATATCCTAAATGTTATATTATGCAAGTGTTGCCCAATATATTCATAATGGACTACTGTTCTTTACAAATTCTTTAAGGGTAGAATAATTTAAAGAGAAGGAAATATAAATGTTACTGTGAAAAAAACCCTGAACTTAAAAAAGTAAATCAATTTCAAAACAAAATCAGGGCAAACAAAATATTTTCATCATTAAAAATGTGAGTGTGTGAAACAATATATACCCTAATGCTCAATTTGAAGATGCTTTTGGACTCACAATTAAAATTTGAGCATTGTTAACACAAAATGAAAAACGTTTTTGTACAAGTTGAAGAGTAATTATGAAACAAATATCATGACTACCACATAAAGCAATTAACACTTTCTAAGTTTTAAAATTTCATTTTAACAATGGCAACTTTTAAATATTAAATATTTGTGGTTTGATCTTGCAATTTTCAATAAATTTTGTTTGGCATTTATGTTCATGTTTTCTTTATTTTAGTGTTTTCTATTATTAAATGTCCATACTAGATAGAATTAAGTTTTACATGTTATTTAAATATGTAATCTCGCAGATATATTGGTTTATAATACTAATAAACCATACAATGATTATTACTTTTTTTCTACTTTTTTAAATAGAAGTTTCTTCTATTTATTCTTCATGTCCATCCAATCCCACGTTAGTCATATGACCACTATTCCTTCAAGTTAACTATTGCCACATTTTTTAGTTATACTACTCGTGTTCACTTTTCACTGTCATTCTAATCCATTTGCCAGATTTTAGCTCTTTCAACTCTATTTTTTCTGTCATTCACGTGTATAATAGTGGTTAAATAAATAAATCTTCTATCTCACCTTCTTTTCTACTATGGTAAGCCAAATTGTAATGTTTGCCTTTCAAGGCTTACCTTTATTCTACTCATGTACCTAGTACAGTGCCTGGTACTTAAGAGTTGCTCAATAAATTTGTATTGAATGAATGAGTGACTCACCACATCTATACAATGTTTTCCCCTGCACAAGCCTGCTGCTCTAGTCAGATAGGCTTTCTGACAGCCATGCACGATAATTTCCATATTTTTCTCTTGACTTTCCAACTGGATGTACTCCTTCCTCTTAAGTAATGTAAGTTCCAATTCTCCTAACATCCAATGGCCATTTGAAACTGTTCAGAAAAAGAGATGTAACTACCTTAAGATCATTTATAATTACAGTTCGATTTACTGAGTATCTACTGTGTGTTAAGTTATTTATTATATATTCTTTTTCTTTACAGATATTGTTGAATCATCCAAACAGACTGTAGAGTTAGAATTATCATCCCTGTACATGGATGAGAAAGAGTCTCTGAAACTCCAGCATGTAAGTGTTAAAGCAAAGATTGCATCTCAGGTTTATCTTCCAATCCTTAAACTCCACCCATCTTTCAAGGATTTGATCAGATGCCACATCCTGCATGGGGCCGCCTTTTATTTCTGTGGCTCTCTTTCTCCTCTGAGCTCCTATAGCATTTATAGTCTGGGGCATTGATTTATCACCTAATCACATGCTGCTATGTATTTATGGCTGTTTTACGTGTGTCGGTTTTATCTCTTCAATGAGAAAGTAAGCTCTTTGAGGGCAGAGACCCAACTGATTGCACACATCTCAGTTCCCCACAATCTGTGGTAGACTGACAGGCACATAAAGAAAAGTGTTTAATGAAATAATTTATGAAAACTAACTTCTAACTCTTAGTCAGGACATAATTTTTGATGAAAAACATATTTCTGTGGGAATTAAAGCCCTCTCATCACAGAGTCTAACATTACATGTGTTTATGGTAAGTTTTGACCCGAGTTGTATCTGGTCATGTGGATGTGAAGACCAGCCGACTTTTTGTTTGCTTTATTGTAATTGCATGCAGTGTTGATGTGCCCAGTTGTTGCTTCACTCATGCAGTTATGTCAGCTCTAAAGTAGGAAGGGGCTTTGTTAAGCCTCATTTCTTCTGAGTTATGTGGGTAATTACTAAGTAATTGTGTCAAACAGAGGGTCCAGCACAGGTAACGCCCCCTTTTTATTACATAAAAATCTTTTATAACAAAATCATAAGCATGTAATTCTGTAACATAAAAATACCACACTCAAGCACACCACATAACATTTTAGGTAAAATATTCAAATTGCTGTCCATCTCATGCAAGATATTCATGTACCCTACCAACCACGTTTGATGGCATTACTTCTGCCAGACCCTGTGTTCTCTCACACACACAGTCTCCTGTGTTCTCTCAGCTTACATAGCAAGTCACCTCTCTCCTACCAGGAAAATATGTATCTCACTTATCACCACATGCTTCTTGCTGTATCCATATAGAAATGTTCAATGTTGCCCTGGCTGGTGTGGCTCAGTGGGTTGAGTATCGGCCAGCAAACGGAAAGTTGCCAGTTTGATTCCTGGTCAGAGCATATGACAGGGTTGCAGGCCAGGTCCCTGGATGGGGGTGCATGAGAGGCAACCAATAGATGTTTCTCTCTCACATCAATGTTTCTCTGCCTCTCTTTCTCCCTCCCCTCTCTCTAAAAAAATAGATAAAATCTAAAAATAAAAATGTTTAGTGGTTCCTGACAATGCTTTAATGTGCTAGATTATTTAAATTTTAAGTCCCTCATTCTTATCCCACACTTGTAAGCCTTTACCTTCTAACTGGCCTTAATAAGTGAAAGCATTAATTATTTTGCTGGACTAATGCTATTCATTTCTATAGAACTATGATTGAATTTGTCTAGCCTTAAAAAAATGCAAGGGTCTTGTTTAATGTAGTGAATCTTCTCCAAGTTATCAAAGTTAAACACTTTCAACAGTTTGGTTTGAAGCCAAATAAAACTCATGGGAAATAATCTACACGAGTCCATCAAGTCAGCAAGTATAGACTGATGGCTATTGTGACAAAGCTGATGGGATTAGAACACTTAGAGCTTAAGAGCAGGTGTAAAAATGTGGCTGCTTGAACTTAAAACATAGTTTACCTAAGGATAGCTTTGTTTACTTCTGGCTGCACTGCTGAGTCTTCTGGGAACCAAAAGTAGGAGCTAACACTTACTGAATACCTACAAAATTCTTTACCCAAATTATTTCATTTCATTTTCTCAACAGCTCTATAAAGTAGCTATCATTTACATTTTTCAGGTAAAAAAATTAGAGTTCAGTGAGATTAACTTTGCAAAGGCACAAAGATAGAAAATACAGGTTATAGCACAAGCTACTAATTCCTATGGCAGTGCTTTGTCCACTAATGGACATATGTACTAATCAACCATATGGTCTCATGCCCTCTAAGACTTATGTCACCAATGACTTTAGGGAAGTCCCAGTCATTTAGTTACATAGCATTAATATGCACCACCAGTCAGCAAACAGGCTGAGCATTTGGCCTTCTATCTCTCTACTTTATACATATTAAGTGCACCCTGTACTTTACATTATTGTTCTCCATTGTCTTTTAATTTCTAGATTTATAATGGAGAAACCTTCTATTTAGTTGTAGGTTAGAAGTGGGTAACATCTTTTCTCCCAAAGATTTTAAGATTTTTATAACAATAGGCATTGACAGTGTTGTTATTTAGGGATTTTTTGTGTTTTTTCTTTTTGTTTCTTTTTATTTTTGAGAAGTGCCTTTTGGCATAGCAGGCAAAAGCAATCTGGTGGCTACGTGTGATTGCTATTCACACTTGGTAATAAATTCTGTTGGCTCTTTCAGAGGAGTCAGAAGGGAGTCATTGGTTTAGCAGAGTTGTGGCCTAAAAACACCAAGCCAGCTCATCGGTGCTGCTGATCTCGTGCCCTTCCTCTGGCAAACCATGTGTCGGATGTGGTAGGAAAAAAAAAATCTCCCCTTCAGCAGCAGAATGTGTACAAGCTACACCCTGAATTATCCCATGATGACCCTGCAAATGCAGCACATGCCCTTGTGACCACAAGGCCCAACAACTATAATTTTCTCTGCTCTTCATCAGAGCTCTTCCGCTGCCTGCAACAGGCACAGCATGCTGGGGTACAGCTGCTCCCTGAAACCCAGCACACCTGCCCTCCATCCTTTACTGCCTGTATGTAAAAGATTGTCCAATAGGAAGCTGACCCCACTACTTACTCAAACTCTTAGTTCATCTTCCTGCGTGAATTGTGAGGCCTGGCTAGTGTTTACTAGGTAACCAGTTGACATTTGGGGGATATTACCTAATGCACTTGCTGAAGTCATCCCAAATATCATTATTAGGCAATTTCTCAGAGCAATCCACATGTTGAAGAGGCATTTTCCCCAGTGACATCATTGATGGGTATTTCATTTACTCAACACTTACATATTTATCACTTACTAGGTGCCAGGTACTACTCAAAGGATGAAGTTGTGACCAGGGTAGAAAAGGCCCCTACTTTCCCTGAGTTTACTATCTAGTGGGGGACACACATGAACAAGTTAAAAATGAGAATTCAAATGGCAATAAAAGCTTTAATGGCAGTAGAATAGGGTGCAGTGGTCCAGAGTGCCCAGGAGTGGGATGTTAGTAGTAGCTAATGCTGGAGTAAAACATATTGGATAGTTAAAGAAGTCTCTGAGAAGGTGATTTTCTGCATTGCAAAGATTAGTGGGAAGTTCCTCTTAGGCAAAGAAAACAATACCTGCAAAGGCCCTGAGAAAAGAAAGAGGTGAGAAAGGAAATTAAAGAAGGTCAGTGTGGGTGAAGTGTGCTGAGGGATTAGAAATCAGGGTAAGGGTTAAAGTTGGAGTGAGAGGCTAGGCAGAAAGAACAGGTATGTTGAGTGTAAACTTTCAGTGTAAATAAGGAAAGACTCAAAGATGTCCGTAGTTCACATGAGATGAGATTCACCAACCAGAGAATTCACTGCTGACTTGGGGATACATGAGACCTGGGGCTATGGTAAAAACCTCAGTGAGTTTTCCATCTTTCAAGACTTCTATTGGAGGTCCAAATTTCCAGTCATTGCTATTGCCAATCCCAGATTCTACAACTTGATCCCTACTACAACCTTTGCTTTGTCGTTGGTGTCATTTTTAATTTCTGGCATTTCTTAAAAATTCAAATGACAGTGTACTTTAAAAATTTTGTTAAAGATTTTAATTACTTGTTTTTAGACAGAGGGGAAAGGTGAAAGAAAGAGAGGGAGAAAACATCAGTGTGAAAGAGAAACATCCATTGGTTACCTCTCATACACGCCCCAACTGGGGACTGCACCCATAACCCAGGCATGTGTCCTGAGAACTGGCAACCTTTCACTCTGGGAGATGACACCCAACCAACTGAGCCACACCAGTCAAGGCGACAGTGTCCATTTAAAAACATTATATTGGTTTATCATTTCATTTGCATTATACTCAGAGTAAGAGATGCATATGCAGGACCTGATATTACCCATAAATGCAAAGTGGCTTGACATTTAAAATAAATCTCCCCAAACCCCATTAAGTATTTGCTAACCACATGTTTTCTAAACCATATTCAGAAATGTTCACTTAAATTTCCAGGATGCCATCAGATCTTACTCTGACTCTCCAAATGGCTCTCTGGAAGCCTCCCTATGTGCCTTCATCCTCCCAGAGCTAATGGGTATCCCCTCCAAGGAACGCTGTGTGGCCTCATCAGCAAAAAGGCAGCATACCTGTGGTTTGGTACAAAGTGAACTGGGCCAGGAATCTGGGGAGCCAGCCTTTATTCCCATCATTGCCAGTCACTCTGGGATCTTGAGCTAATCAAATCCTCTCTGTACTTTAATTTATACCCATGCAAAATGGAAAACATAATACTGTAACAGTGCTCTGAACACGTGCAGCCAAATCTGATGAGAACAAAATGCTTAGGGTATTTCATCTGCTTTAAGCTCAAAGACACGACCTGGAATCCTCCAGCCACAGAGACTAGGAACTCTTAAGAAAGCCCAACACCAAGTAAGGTGGGGAGAGTTTTAGTCTATCTTAGATATGGGTATTTAGATCTAGCCATTCTTTCTTCTTGTGGAGGGCTATGATGAAAAGAATGTTGGGAAAAAGCTAACAAAAGGATACATTGTGTGACTATACCATGAAGAAAGGCTTAACATTAATTTATTTGTGCCCATAACATTGCATTAAAAAATAGCAGAGTCTGATATTGTTTGACGCCAGAATTAAAGGTTCCATTCCAACTCTAGTTCAAGAAGTTGATCAAATCCTGACTTTGAGTAGGCCATTCATTGTATTCCCACTGAAGGGCAATTACAACATGATTGCTTACGATGTAATAGGAAGATAAGCACAGTGAGGTGGGACAAGAGAAGTGCCATCAAGGAAACCCAAATAAAGACTTGTGGAAAGTCTAGGGCAGTGATTTTCCATCTTTTTCATCGCACAGCACATGTAAACTAAATATTAAAATTCTGCGGCACACCAAGAAGTATGTATTTTTGCTGATCTGACAAAAAATAGGTATAATTTTGATTCATTCACATTGGATAGCTATTGTTATTTCTTTATTTGACAATCTAAAGGGAAAAGAGGTCAGTGCCCCTGACTAAATATTCAGGTATTGAATATTTTAAAAAGTCTTGTGGCACACTGGTTGAAAATTGCTGGTCTAGGGAAATGAGACTATTCTGGTTGGAGAAATAAGTAGCAAGTGGTGTTTGAGATGGACCTGGGAAGATTCCAGTAGGCAGAGGACATGAATTGCAAGTGGAAGAAAATTGCAAAGAAAGAATATGCAAGAAGCAAGAAATATTTGTTTGGGATGGAAGAGGAAAGGCAAGGAAGAGCAGTTGTTCTCAAACCTGGCTGCACAAATGAATTCATAGGAGAGCTTTTAATAAAAATTCAGATTTCTGGGCTTTTTCCCAGACTTTTAAAAATTTTTTATTTTTTTAATTAAATTTTTTAAATTTATTGATTAGAGAGACAGAAGAAGGGGAGAGAGAGAGAGAGAGAGAGAGATTTGTTGTTCTATTTATTTATGCATTCATTGGTTGATTCTTGTATGTGTCCTGACCAGGGATCGAACCCACAGCCTTGGCATTTGGGGATGATGCTGCAACCAGCTGAGCTACCCAGTTAGGGCTCCCAGACTCTATGAATGGAGATTTTCGAGGGTAGAGACCTAGACTATATTGCTTTTTAAAAATTAAGTTATTTCAATTCTAATGTGCTTCTAGGTTTGGGGGTCACCAGAGCGAGTTTCACCAAACTCTGAAGAACATTGTCATAGTTGACCATGCTGTAGCATCATGCTTTTTATATTTTAGGCTTGAAAGTCAATTTTGTGAGTCTCATTAAAATTTTTTTTTCAAAATATAAGAATAGTGTAGGAACTTTTTTGTGAAAGATATTTTTTTTTTTTTTGAGAGTCTTTTCTTATTTATATGTTTGTGTTCTGGTTCTTTGTATGATATAAAATGTATTTCTCACTGATTTCTTTAGTCAAATGAAAAAATATGGAGAGTCCTGAATTATAGGAGATTGTATTTATTTGGGTTGGCAATGGGGAGCTATAGAAGGTTTTGAGCTAGGGAGTGACATAATCAGATTTACAGTGTGAAAATTATTCAGGCAGCAATGTTTAAGATGAATTGAAATGCATAAAAATAGGAATAAAAGATTAATTGGAATCTATATCCATTACTAATTTTCAAGAATACACATATTTTTTAAATACACATAAACTCTAAAATTATTTACATTTGTAATAAATGTAATTAACATTATCTTTATTATGTCAAAAGGTACATCAAGATTGATCAGGGCTTTCAGTTACACCAAACAGTAATTATTACTGAGCCTCTGTTTCCCAAAGATAGTGGTTAAATGATATACCTCATCGTATGAATTCCAGATTGCCTGAATGTGTTATAGGCAATCCAAAATTGGGTTTTAATTGAGAATAGTCTTTAAATTACTCCAAAGAAAATGTACCAATGACCAATAAACACATGAACATCATCAGTCATCAAGGAAATATAAATAAAAACTACAGTGTGCCCTGGCTGGCGTGGCTCAGTTGGTTGGGCGTCATCCCCCAGAGCACAAGGTCACTGGTCCAATTCCTGGTCAGGATGCATGCCTGCGTTGTGGGTTCAGTCCCTGGTCAGGGCACATAAGAGAGGCAACTGGTCGATGTTTCTCTCTTATATCCATGTTTCTCTCCCTCTTTTTCTCCCTCCCTTCACCTCTCTCTAAAAATAAATAAATAAATAAACAAGTAAGTAAGAAACACATTGAACACATGCTACAACATGGATGAACCTTGAAGACATTATGATAAGTGAAATAAGCCAGTCACTCTAAGACACATACTGTACGACTACACTTATGTAAGGTACCTAAAGTAGTTAAACTCATAGATGGTTGCCAGGGAGTGAGTGGAGAAAGGAATGTGAATTTATTGTTTAAAAGGTACAGAGTTTCAGTTTTGCAAGACGAAAAGAGTTCTGTGGATGGATAGTAGCGATGGTAGCACCATACTGTGAATGCACTTAATGCTACTGATCTGTACACTTAAAACTGGTGCATTTACCACAATTAAGTTTTTTTTTAAATCATATTTAGATACTGTTTTATACCTACGAGACTGGCTATAATCAAAAAGACAAATAATAACACATGTTGGCAAGAATGTGGAGAAATCAGAACCTGCATACACTGTTGGTGAAAATGTAAACTAGCACAGCCCCTTTTGGAAAAACAGTTTGGCAGTTCTTCAAAGAGTTAAACATAGAGTCCAGTCCTAGGTATATTATACCCAACGGAATTGAAAACATGCATCTACACAAAAACTTGTATAGCAATGTTTATAGCAGCCTTATTCATAAAAGCCAGAAAGTGGAAATAACCCAAATGTCTACCAAATGATGAATGGATAAATAAAATGTGGAATATCCATACAATGGAATATTGTTCAACCATAAAAAAGAACGAATTACTATAAATGCTACAAACTGGATCAATCTTAAAAACATCATGTTATGTGAAAGAAAACAAACACAAAAGACCACATGTTGTATGATTCCATTTATAGTAGTCCCGCCTTATTTGCAGTTTCACATTCCACCGCTTTAGTTACTTTAATCAACTGTGGTCCAAAATATTTAATGGAAAATCCCAGAAATAAATTACTCATAAGTTTTAAACTGAATGCTTTCCTGAGTAGCGTGATGAAATCTTGTGCTGCCCCCTTCTATCCCACTTGGGATGCGAGTCATCCCTTTGTGCAGTGTCTCCACACTCTTGGACACTACCCGCCCATTAGTCACTTCGTTACCATCTTGGTTTTTAGACCAGCTGTTATGCTCTGGCAGTGCTTGTGCTTAGGTAACTCTTATTTGACTTTATAATGGCAGATGGCAATTGCTGGTGATGCTGGCAATTTGGATATGCCGAAGAAAAACAATAAAGTGCTTCTTTGAAATGGAAAGGTGAAAGTTCAGTACTATTAGTGGCTCAATGACATTGAACAAAGTCATGTGATTTAAATAACTATTGTACTGTGTTTTTTTTTTATTACAGTACCGTATATAAGGGAGGGTTTTAAAAATGCTAAGTAGTTAAATCTCATAATATCGTAAGTGTCCACTCAATAGGGTACTGATTAAATAAGTATACTACAACTATACTTATTACACATGCAATATTATGTGGCTATAAAAAAGTGAAAATCTTTTTAAATATTGAAATGGAGTAAGATATAGTAAGGGGTAAAAGCAATGTGAAGAACAACATATATAGTATACTACTTTCTGTATAAAAAGGAGAGAAGGAATATCTCTACATATTTGCATGTATATGAATAACATATTTCCAGAAGAACCCACAGAAAATTGATGGCACTAATCACCAGGAGAAATAAATGAGACAGAGAATTTCAGCTGGATATATTACTTCGCTATATATTACTATATTACCTTATATATTCAATTGAGTTAGGAATTATGTGAATGAGTAACCTATTCTGAAAACAACTTAAATAATAAATAAATTACATGGTCAACTTAATTCTGAAAAGACTTATTTCCTGAGGATCTGTGAATCAAATCCGATGTTTTCATGTATTAAAAAAATGTGCAGTAACAGAAAATAATATAAGTAAATTGATTCTAAATATGGAGCACATCTAAATTGCTATAAATTAATATCTTGTTTTCTAGAGTACTATACTATTACACATTAATTTTATTAGAAAATATTCTTTTTTAAACAATATTTTATTGTAGAAAATATTCTTTAAAAGTTAAAAGAAATCTGTGACTTCTGGATTAAAAAATTAAAAACAACTAAAGATAAATGGCCTTTAACATTGGAAAGCACAAAGTTTAGTTCCTCTTTGTTTCCAGGACACTGTGAGTACCTCCATCTAGCATCTGTTTTAAGCATAACAAGTCCACTATTTCAAATCTAAATATTAAGTCAAATAGCAGCCCACTATTTTCAGAACACTAAATAGAAGCTTTGACAAGAAAATCATGTATACAAGGTCTTCAACACTTAATTGACATGGGAAAAGGAAGTTACATAAACTTCAGATCTGAGAAGAGCAGGGTTTTACTCCAATATTGGTCATTCGTAACAACAGAATAGGAATTTTAAAATGCAAAGACAGCCCTTGTGAAGGACTCATCTTTACATGGCAAGTGTAGTAGATTGCAAAATATGGCTCTAATGCCACCCATCTTGGTATGTATACACTTTTATAATGGTATGTATACACTCCTTTCACCAAGCTTGTTTCTCCACCTCTGTGAATTTGTGTCAGCCTTGTGTCTTCTTTGTTCAGTAGAACCTGGCAGTAATGATGTTATGAGATTTCCAAGGCTAGACCTCAAGAGGCCTTGCAGCTTCCTCTTTTTCCCTCTGGGAGCATTGCCCTGAAACAACCTAAGGGACCTGTTCTAGCCCACTGGAGGATAAAAGGCCACCTGAAGGAGAGCAAGGTGCTTGGCCCACAGTCAGCAACAACTGCCCTTCATGTGAAGGAGGCTATCCCTTCCAACCCAGCTGACCCCTCAGCAGGATGCTCTTCTAGCCTAACTGAGCCTGGGTGAAACCAGCTGAGGAACAGCACAGCCAATCAGCAGAGTTGAGGATGATAATTGTTTTATGCCAGTAAGTTTCAGGGTTGTGTGTTACCAAAAAAAAACCTAAGTCAATTAGTAAGGTACTTTTATTTTTATTTAGCACAAACTGTATCCTGTGCCAGGCATAATCTTTGTTTTACACCATCACCAGTATAATGCGCTACACTGTGGGTATTATAGTCCACCACACATACTGTAGGCACTCAATAAATACTTGTTAACTAGCCCCAACACACATATTAGCCTTAGGGTATATTTATATTTCTAAATGTACTAATTTACTAATTTGCAAACTGCTGAAAATCAACGTAATTATCATCAACAATTTGTATTGCTCTCATATCACAAGTGAAACAATAGAACATATAATTGGGATATTGCTCCCTGGCTGCGGTGAATTATAACTGTCATAATAATGCTGGTAAGATTATACAGTGAGTTAGTCCTCAAATGTGGGTTAATAAATGAACCAGTGGACTTCTGTAACTGAAACCTTAAGACCATTTTTTAAATTGCCACTAAAATTGTACTGGGTAGAGTCATAATAAGCAGATCAATGAATCTTGGCAATGGACCAGACATCCTGCTACTGATAAACTAATAACCCTTTGCAACTTGTTTACATAGCTGTCTCACTTAATACCAACATCACAAAAACTGATCCAAAATAACCACAATAAATATGCTGCTCAGAAAGAAAAGCAAAAGCAAATGAGGAAACTGGAAAATGCCCATACAAAATCAGTTATCTCAGTGATAAGGAACTTCACAGATGCTAGTCTACTCTTTTAAGTTGGCTATCATTCCCACTCTGATGTCAAATTAGAAGACACTTGGCATGCCACCAAATGTTATTCCAATAATGGAATACTAATGTGCTTGACTAACAGAGACTATACTATTATAAAGTGCTAAACACACATCAATATGAAGTGCAAACTTCTCTATACATATATTTATTCCCAGAGGCTTTAAGACATATTGCTGCTCTTTTTCATCCTCAGAATCTCTGAGAAACCACACAGAAGGTTTGGATAGGCCTGCGTGACCAAGGAGTCAGTATTGGAGCAGCAGCTACAATGGAGGACTCCACACTCAGATTACACACTGCAAGACGCTCCCGGTCAAAGGATTCCCACAGGGCACGGTTGGAGGCAGAGAAGGAAGGTCAGCTCTCCCAGGTGGTTTTCCTCCATCTCAGGGGCTTGGCTTCAGCCAGTCTACCCATCCTAGAAAACACTCAATTCCCAGGCATGATATGACTGGCTTGTGGAGAACAGAGAATCTTAACAAAAAAATGAAATTCATTTCATTATTCATAAACTGGTTACCTGAAATGTACAAGCTTTCCAAGGACTCACAAAAGTGCTTATGCAGTAGGTAAAGTTTGTCCTCAGAAAACCTGTAATCAATCATTATTCACAACTGATTTTAAGGTCCAAGACTGGGAGACTTTAATCTAAGACCCCCTCCAAGGCAAGTGTGTGAAGACCCAGACTTACCTGCGGGGTGAAGGGGGGTGGGGGATGTGTGGGAGAGGTTGGGGAAAACCTGAATTCTGTTTCTGGGGCTTCTATGTACCTCCTGTGACACTGGCCAATAACTGAAACTCTTGGAGATCAACTTCCAAAAACAGCGTTTAAAAACTCCCCCTTTGCCTCACAACCTCACCTTCCCATCTTCTCCTCTTCAGTTAAAAACGTTTTACCCACATGGAGACTCTCCTTCACTTACACGGAGAGAGTGTGCAACCAGACATACTTGTTGAATAAATATGGAGAGAAAGAGCCACTTCAGTGAAGAAAAGCTGGGAGTGGGTGAATGTAGAAATTCTGAATTTATAAAAGCTCTTGCTCTCCCCGGGGCCTTTTACATTTTTGAGTAGTAACACTTGGGAGGCACATTTTTGGGAGGTGGGAGCTATTGTTGACTTGGAGAATGTGGTTTATAATCTTTTAATTTTAAACTTTTTTTAAAAAAGAATACATTTTGGGTTATAAAAGTGAAAATATTGCAGAATTGTATAATATTGAACATTAGGATACTTTCATCTATACTCCATTCTGGCTCCTCTTAATATTTGGGTGTATATTCCTGACTCTGGTGAGGGACCAGACAGGAATCTACAATCTAACTGATTGCAGCTGGCTAGAAGCTTTGAGGAAGTGGGTGCAGAGGCCCTGTGGTCATTTAAATGCTATTTTAGGGTAAGGAAGCAGAAAAGCGTTCTGGATAAAAATCCTGTTCAGTTATAAATGCCTGACATGGTGGCTGGCAAGTCCCTCGAGGAGAGGAAACACTCATCCAGTTAAATGAGTATCATCTTCATTAACCCTAATGCAAGTGCCAGTAACTGGGAAATATTTACCCAAAGTACCAGCTCAAGTTTCTACCTTTTCCATTAAGTTTTTGCACCTACTTACTGGACACACCACTCACTGTAGCCTGCAGAGAAACTAGTGTGTTGCCTTAAATGTAATGACACTCAATTATTAGCCAGGTAAATGAATTACCCCCCCCTGCCCCCCAAAAAACTTCATTGGGATCAGCAAGTGTACCTTAATATGAAACTAATAAAACATCAGACTTGGGTTAACAGTCTTCAACAGTGCATTGAGTTCATTAAATAGTAGAATCCTACATCAAGAGAGACATACTTAAAATAGAGTTGACTTGATGCTTAAAGAAATTTGTTTCTGCTTATTTTACTATAACAAGAAAATAAAATTATTTCATTAAATGTCTGTGGAGAGATTGTTGAGTGTTGGGAATGTATCTTTGTAGCCTTGTGTCCCTCGGCACTGAGCACCGTGCACAGCATGTAATTGGCATTCAATAAATATTAGATGAATTATTGAGTGACCAAAGAAAGGCTCCATTAAAATGAATACCTGGGAACAACTGAGAAAATTTTTAAATATTAAGTGGAATAAAGATTATTTCAATATTGAAGAGCTAAACTATTTTCTGTAATGGTATAAATTAATTTCGGAAGTACAGTCAGTGTCTGAGCAGAGAACAATTAAAAGTAATTGTTATTTTAATTCTTCCTCAATGATATATGTTCTTTTAAAACAGCAGGAAATTACTATTTTATGATTGTGATAGAATTTGTTACAAAAACAAAGATGAGTGATAAAACTGAGTTACTTTTGTTTTGCAAAGCAGTCTGTTTAAAAATTCAAACTCAATTTTGCATTATAAAGCTATTTAAAATTTTTTTAAAATTTCCATTGCCTGTCCCTCTTTTCTTGTGAAAAAAAAAATAACTAAACTAAAGAGATTTCAGCATGATTTGGTATCATCATCACCATCTGAATGCTTTGCGGGGAAACATCCACAAAAGTAAATTATATATTCTGTAGCTGTTAAGCAGCAGGGAAACAAAATTTAGAGACTATTATATATTTTTTTCAGAAAATATAATTCCATTTTTTTTCTTCTTATACATTTACAATATATGGCATCAGTGAAACATTTTTACATGAGAACAGTTAGACATTTCCTTATATTAGCAACTCATTGCTCCAAATTAAAGACAGTTTCTGTTCTCAATTTTCAAGTTATAAAGCATTGAATGCCTGCTAAGCGCTATTTCTGTGATGGACACAGGGATACTTGAACCAAGATCCATCCCTACTAGAGCCCATTTATTTCACTGGGGAAAAAAAAAAAACAAGACAAAGAAATGTTATTAAAACCTCAAATTGTAAGCCAGCTATTGATATTAGTAAATAGAGGCTCCCTGGTCTCCTAGAAAGGGAGGTTGTCCACATACAATTTGGGTTCAAATTCAGATTCTTCTACCAACCAGCTATGTAATCCCGAGAGAGTTTATATAACCTTTGTCATGCAGAGCTCTCCTTAGGAAAATGACCTTAAGAACATTGGCTTCCTGAGGTTGAAATTATTAAATTAACTAACAAAGGCAAAGGGTCTAATAATACCTCATTGAGTGCCTCTTCCAAGTACAGTGCCATGGTGCTGATATTTCACATACTATTACAATGTCTGTGTTCAGAGGAAGAAATTGAGGCTTAGGGAGGTTGACTATTGCTTTGAGGTCACACAGTTATTAAGTGGCCTGGGTGGGGCTCCTTCAGATCTGTCTGACTCCAGGGTATGTCTTCAACAACCACATTTTACTGCCCATCAAATAAGAGAAATAAGGAGTGCACAAATAATAATCCACTGTACAATGTAGTAAATCCCATAAAAGAGGTCATCAAGAGAGAGTGGGAGGATGAGATATTATTTCTAGCTAGTGTATTTTATGATAAGTTTCCTGATAAGAACTGAGTTCAGCCAGGAAAAACCAAGAGATGTGGTGGATTTTGGGAGTCTGAAAAACTACTTTATAGACTTGGCAATCTGGAAAACAGCCTGTGCGTTGCCATTCCTAATGGACCTTCATGCCAGTTTTTCATCATTGATGGTCGAAAAAGCCCTGTTCAGTTCAGCCTGTGAACTTCCAAATCCTGAAGATTCACAATCAATTCTTAAGGTATTCAAGATTTATTTTTCCTTGACATGCCTGAGAGTCACATGCATTCTCATGAGTAGTAGACTTTTAACAATATCAGGGAGTCTTAAAGGTAATTTTTCCTCACTCCTGACTCAGAACTACTCCTCACTTCTACTTGCAGGGCCAGCCCAGAAACAGCCTCCCTCTGTTTCTTTAGTTTAATTTTCAGTCCTGTTCCATTCTCATAGCCCTTCTTTCTGCTGCAAGTTTGATTAATAATACTGAGAGTGATCATGCCCAATACTGGCCCCAATGAGTTAATTTACCAATAAATTGTGGCCTTCTAAGTGAAGTTAGAAATGGGGAATGATTTGCCATCAAGAACCATGAACACCTCATTAAAGTGTATCATGTAGGCAGCGACCTGCCTGTTAATGACACTGCCAACTCTAATAAGACATAGATTCTACCCCCATACAATACAGTTAATCTATACAACATTTTTAAGTCTCTTCTCATCAAGCAGACCATAGCAGGTTCTGACATCTTGCTCCCTCTTCTCAAAGGATAAACTCAGCATTGCCTATCACAAAAATGGAACTACGATGACACGGACTTTTACTCTGTTATCCATTATTTGAGAGCAGAAACCCTGCATATTGCTCTAATATTAGTTTCTAGTGCTTAAAATAATGACGGAGACATAATAGACACTTAGTGTGTGCTGAATGAATAAATCTGCTTAGCATGTGTTCTTATAACTATGTGCCTCTGTGCTTTTACCCTATAGGTAATAACAAAAATGAGGAGGCTCCCAGAATCCCTTAGGCTTACTTTATTTCAACATGGTGTGCTTACTTATAGATTTCAGTTATCTGTGTTAGCTACAGGAGATTGACAGACCATTAACATATTGTTATATAACCTGTTATACATACAGAGGAAGGAACACTATAAATATATGAAATATTCAAAATCTTCAAATCACTTTGTTTTCCATTTCTCTTTCACATGAGTCTTTTATTCACAATTTGTTTAGTCTATTTGAAGAAAGATGACTTGCTGTGGCTGAGTGGCACAGTTGGTTGAAGCGTGTCCTATACACCAAAACGTGAAGGTTGTGAGTTCAGTTCTCAGTCAAGGAATGTACTTAGGTTGTAGGTTTGATCCCCAGTCTGGGAGCATATGGGAGGCAACTGATCAATGTTTGTCTTTCTCTCTCTCCTTCTTCTCTTTCTAAAATTAATAAAAACATATGCTCAGGTGAAAATTAAAACACATTTTTTAAAAAAGATATCTTAACATTTTTACATAGTAAGTTTATCTTAGGATGGAAGCTATGTTTTTGACTGAGACCATTGAGATTACTACCCATGGCAGAAACAGCCCAATATCCATTTCCATGGTGTAGAGTTGTCATTGGATGGTGGCAGCCAGTTCAGGGACCACATATATTTCCCTCTTGAATGTAGGTAAAAATGTGATTCCACCAGAGAATTATAAGAAGTAGGCGGGTGTTGTATTCTCCACCCTCTCTTGCCCCATCTGCGGAGAATGCATGCAAATCTGAAGCCCTATAAGATGGTGAAGCCACAAGAGGGAAGGGCCTTGTCTCTGAGTTACCATGTAGTGGAAAAGCCAGCTGTTAACCCATCCTTTTATGGGAGCAACCTATATTTTTAATGCAGCCACAGACGTTTGTGCATTTGTCTGTCACAAAAGCAAGCATGACTCATGTGCCATCTTTTTCTTCCACTCACTCTGGTAGAGGCTCAAGGGAGTGAGTCTGACACTTTGTCCAAGGCATATCATTCTTAGGTGCAAGACAGAAATTGAAATATGGAATTAAGGAGTGTCAGATTGTCTCTGTTCAGGGGACAAGTTAGAGGACAACACTAAATGGTGACAAATTATGCTGGCACCTAAGGTTGAGGGAGGGAGCCATGAGCCTCTTGGGAAGAGATTGCTGGGGTGTAGGACAAAAAGGGAGCCAAAGAGGTTGTCTAAGAGAGAAGGTGAAAAATCGCACCATGATTAATCCAATATATTTTAGATTCCAGATTTTAGGGGGGACTCCAAACCGAAAGGAACAGAGTAAAAGGCAAGGTTTCAGAATTGCATCTGGGAGAGAATGAGCATTCTGAGTGTGGATGAAGGGTGTACCCAAGGTTCTCCAGGTGTGTCCTGCTGCATAAGGACAGGAGACTGGGCTGGTGGGTCATCCTACCTAACAACCAGCTGGGATTGAGAAGCCCAGAGATCCAGAGGCTATGGAGAAACTGCAGGTAACCAAGAGCCCTGATCAAAAAAGGCCGGGTAGATACGGCTGATCTTTCTGTGATGGTATTAGGGACCTGTCATCTGACAATGCTATGGAAAGACCAGGTGCTGGCTCCAGCCCCTGGGAACAATCTATACACATGCTCAGGAGTGAGCGTCACAAGCATGGAGTTTGGTAAAACGTTTTTGTCTTCTAGGAAGGGAAAGATAGACTTCTTCTGGATACTTATTGTAAATATGTGGGATGGCTTTGGAGCCTGGGCAAGAACTGACACAGACCCCGGCCATTTGGATGAAGTGCTATCCTAGCTCCAGAAGACCAAGCATTCTACAGCTTTAGCTGTGCACCAGGAACAAAGTAGAACTAAACCGAAAACTGCTTGGTCAAGTTTACCTCACTTACACCCCCGGTAAAGCTACATGGCTGGAACCACAAAGAACCAGTTAAAGCCCAGAAGACTCAAGTGAGCATTACTGTATAAAACATTCCCTATTCCTCTGTTTACATACACATAAATGTGTATTTGCAGCAGACTTGGCCATAGACTTGGGAAGATGATGGAGAATAGTTATCACAGCAGTGTGAACAACTAAAACTGAACTTTTCTCCCTGGGCTCCAGCATCCCACTACCTTACACAACTTCTCCTTCCATTTATGCAGTGTCAGCCCCCTAATGATTTACAGTTTTATTATGCATAGTAGTCAGCTCCTACTTCTCTGTTCTCTGCCCTCACTATGCAGTCGCGCATACTCTAAGCCTCATCCTCCTCATTCCAGCCTGCTTTGGGCTCTCTGTCCCGGCTCTCAATCCCCTAGCCCCAACCATCTTCTGCAAAGGAAAGGCAGCAACGCAGCCAGTGTTTCCCACTAAGGATGCCAGATTTATCAACAAAAATACAGGGCGTCCAGTGAAATCTGAATTTTAGTTAAACAATTTTTTAGTTTAAGTGCCTCCCAGATACTGCCTGGAACATACTTTTACTAAAATTTTATTTGTTATTGACCTGAAATGAAACTTATATTGTCTGATATGCAGTAGGTGTTCAATAAATATTTGTGAATTAATGACTGAATAACTTCCCTTTAACCTTTGAGACGGTTTAGAGTGATTAAGCAATTTGCCTTTTCAATGCTAACACTGGGGCAGTGCGGTAGGGGAGTAGATGATACAAAATTACTTCTCTCAATCTGTTTTCTAAGATTTATAGTTTAGGATGAAGCCATTGTCCTTATGAATCATATTATCCGATAGAAAAATTGTGGGCATAAAGTGATGCTGGTTTAAGAGAAGACTTAAAATGAATGTAAATTTTGACTACTTAGCATTTTGCAGGGGTAACATTTTAAAATATCTTTTTTGTTAAGGTAAATACATTGGATACGTCTTTATCTTAATCTAGAATACAATTTATAGCTTTGCCAGATTATTAGATTCTAACTTTTGATCTATATTTTCTTATTCCTCATTGTGTCTTTCAACTGCCTGGCAGATAACAGATATTCAATTAATGTTGGAGGGGAGGAAGGAAGAGACAGAGGGAGGAGATCTAGTAATAATGGGGAAATACAAAGGGAAAAATAAATACTTCTTATCAAATGCTTTTAAAAATGATTTTTGAATAAGCAAGACCCCCAAAAAACATCAAAAGTGAATTCTCTCATTCCAATAAACATAAAAAGTTCAGCAATTCAGTTTTAGGAAAATTCACTCTAATTCATCAGAAATATTCCGAGTGTTGCTGTATGCAAAGTCACTGTCATAAGCAGTCTCAATTGTTGGAAGGTATCTTCCTTCAAGAAATGTACTACCTGCCCTGGCTAGTATGGCTCAATGGATTGAATGCCAGCCTGCAAACCCAAAGATCACTAGTTTGATTCCCAGTAAGGTCACATGCTTGGGTTGCAGGCCAGGTCCCCATTTGGGGGCTGTTCGGGAGGTAACCAATCCCTGTATCTCTCACACATCTCTGTCTCTCTCCCTTCTTTCTCCCTCCCTTCCCCTCTTTCTAAAAATAAATAATCTTTAAAAAAAACTTTCTTAAAAAAAAAGAAGTGTAGTACCTAATTTTGTTGGGATGAGGGAAGGGGAATAAGGGAAAAGAATATAGTAGTTTATAAGCTTAATTTGTGGTAAAGTAAAATATGTCATAAGAAAGGGACAAAAAACAGAATAAGGAGATCATGTTTGGTTGCCGACATCAGGAGAGGCTATACCATTTGAATGAACTTTGCATGGAGTCCAAAGGGCAGGAATTTTAAATTAAGAGTTCAGCTTGAGCAGACACAGAGGTGGGAAAAATCTAAGGTCTCTTTGGGGAAAAGCAAGGGAAGACATCTTAGATGGATATCACAGTGGCATTTCTACAAATTTTTACATCCTAAAGTTTGATACTAGCAATTGGAGAATAAAGCCAAATTAAAAGGCAAATAAGTGTAGACATCTCTGAGTCCTTTTTTGAATGAAGCAGTCTAGGATTTCATACATGCATATGTACATTCATACATACAAACACACACATACATAAATATGTAACCTCTCTTAAGAGTGTTTTTCTCATTGTCAAAGCCACCTGGGACAGTAGCACTTGAATATCTTTGTGCCAGTCATATCTGTGGGCTCTGTATTAGCAAGAATTTGATTCACATAAGAATTCTGCAGTTGGGTTCTGGGAACATCTTCCATGTGCTTTTTGTTAAATAATATGTCAGAATATCAAGAGAACTGAGTTACAATGCTCAGCACAGGAATGCTGAATCTTTAGCTACATATGCCTCCCAGCTACAATTTCATGTTTTTTTGAAAGACTAATCCAGGCATTACATTATTGTCAGTGCCTCCCAAAATATTCCTTGCCAATTATTCTGCTTGTTTTCAAAGGTTCTCTTAGTACAGGTATTTCCTGTTTTATTTCAAAATTAATGATAAATGATAGGCTTTTGAAGGTTTAGAGAATGAATTGTGGTCCAAGAAACATTTTTTTTTATTATTGGCTAGGCATTGCCTAAACTGTTCCAACAGTTTTCCTTCTCTAAGTTGAAAAGATAATTATTTTTTCCATAGTCATACATTCTTGAGGACTTAAAGAATATATTTTGAGAAGTTTATTTGCAGAATATATTTTCAAAATGAAAACACCATGACACAATGAGTAAAATTTTCACTTTTACATTTATTCAGTTCTAAAGCTTTGTCTCTATAATAGCAAACATCCTTGCACTTAATCATTTTAATATGGGTCATTGCTCTTTTTCTTTTTAATTGCCCCAAAACTTAAAAGGGGAGAAATGTTTCTGAATGAACAAGTACCCATTTTAGGAAGGATCAGTCCAATTTTTTTAGCATCAACATTGCTCGTGATGGGACGCTCTGCAGAACGTCAGTTTCCTTTTCTTTTTTCTTTAATGAAATGATAGTATATCAATATGTCATAAGCTCAATTAACACAATGCAGTTGCCTGTGTGAAAGGCTACCAGTGCAAAAACTGAAGGGCAAAGAATATACTTGGAATTTATCATTATGAAAAACACACATGCAATTCAAGTGTAAAAATTATAGTTACATTTTTTTCCTGCATTAAAATATAAGGAAGACATATTCCTTTGGATCTTAAGGATATTTTACCTTATCCCTAAAACATTGGCTGGAACTCTCTGTCTTTCAAAGTTCTGTGCCTGGCTGGGGCCTTCACTCACTCAGTACAATATGCCCAGGATCAGGATGCTCTTTCTGGCCGTGACTGAGTGTAGCTGGCACCACTTGCAATCCCTACAAACCTGGGCAAAGAACCAGAGAATCACACCTGGCACTCGGGTCCTGTCCACGGAAGATGAAAACAGGGCATGCTGAACTTTGACTGCCAACATGACGAAGACCGCCGGGCCCTTCGCACGCCTTTGTTCTGCTCCTGAAAGTCCACAGAGACCCAAGGTCACAGCCCAAACCTGACGAAGATCCTCTTTCTCCTTCCCAGATACTGCCACTGCCTCTGAGGTTTGGAGGTTAACCTTATATTTGTAGCACTTTTTTAGACCACCAGTTCTATACTGGAACTGAAAAAGAAGTGTGTGTGCATGTGTGTAACCATACACACTTACGTTTACACACATGTATATTCTAAAAATAAACGGATGGAAATTAAAAGAGTATTATTTTCAGAATTTCATTGTGATACTATTTTCCTTTGGGCAACAGTTACATATTTTAATTTGTTGGTGATATTGAGGTCCTTACATTTATTTAAGTTACTGAATTGCTTGTCACAACCACCTAGTGGGTTGGCAGTTAGGTTTACACGCTGAGAAGTAGGAGGAAAAGTAGTAATGATTAAAAAGGCATTTGAGTGCTACTTTGCCTCTGGCTGGTTTACTTTGGACATCATAAACCCTTTTTTTCAGGGTCTAATATTTGGGAGTATGCTTGAGAAAACAGAGCTTCAGGAAAAGCTAAGAATGACCTCTCTTTGGCTGACTCATTCTGACTTTAAAGTAACATGTCTTTACAGAACATAGTGAGAGTTCAAAGTCTGCTTTTGTTTTTCCCATGTTTCCTATTATGGAAGAAAAGCAATACTGTAACCCATACATTTGTTTAATTCCTACTTTTATTTCAATAGGAAAAGTAAGGTATTCTTTTGTCATAAAAGAAAGCATGATAGATAGCAGTGTTCCTGTCTTACAATCATCTTGGTGTTCCTTCCACCCCACAAGCTGCAGAAGTGGAGTTAAGGTTCTTATCAGACAGTCTGTCTCCACTAGCCTGGCTTTAAGGAACATAAACAGGAACACAAGAATATTCTGTGGTGGCAGGATGATGTTACAGAAAGAACATAGGATTGGATTAAAAATCTAGACATTTTGGTTTTTAGAGTTCCCCTGTACATTGGTGATAACCCCTGATTTATGGTGTCTTTATTGTGATTAAGTAAAAAGCATGACTGTAAAACTACTTGCATTGTACTTAGCACAAAGTGGACACTCTGGCACTTTCCACAGGTATATTGATGTAATTAGCAAAACAGCCCTCTATTCTCAGACCATTTTCAAAGTGTAAATTTTGTTTTGTCCAGATCTTACTGCTCAATTACCTCAGGACCCAATGGTCAGGGCCTCCTTGCTGCTTTCCAGGCCCCCACTCTTCGAACTTGATAAATATTCAAAATGCTGCTTTCCATTTTGTATCATGCAACTAGTAACCTTGCCCCCACAAGCTCCCATGGTCCTCCTTTCCGGTTTTCCTCCAGCACTTCTCTGCTGCAGCAACAGGAAGACGAGATTGCTTCCTGAATCAAGGTACCTGATCATTGTCCTCCGTCTCAGTTCTGCAGCTGGCTGAATATCGGGAACCCTGGGAAGCTGCTTACACGATAGGTGTGCTGTGTAAATGGATCTGCCTGGTGGGGCAAAAGTAGGTACACAGTTGTCTGTATGGAAAATAATACAATAATTAATAAATAGTGATATAAGAATACAGTCTGTGTTGCTCGTACTCACAGCCGTAAACCTGCTCTTGTCCCGCCCTGTATCTAGATTTCTGTGCTGATTCTCATTCAGGAGAACACAGAGTGTACATGGTGATCTGTCACACATTTAGATGGACTACATCACCTCCAATTTACAGATATAAAAGAATACTCGGTTTTCTTTTGTTTCACTTTGTACATCTTCTAAGGACCTTATTTTCTTCCAATTTACTCTTAGTCACTGTGCATTATCTCAGTCCTCTTGTTCTGATGACTAAACTCTTGGCTTTTCCCTAAAGCCTCCAGTTTGCCAAATAATGCTGTCCTCAAAACCTTTTTCTAGTCCTCATGCTCCTCTTTCTTCTACCTCTTCTCTAAATTTGAAGGAACTACACATTCTCATCTCCCCTGGATGCCTTCCTATCTTCTCTCTTTACCAGAAGGTCCTCTGGATTCTTATCTCTGAGCTACCCTCAATGCCTTCAGTCACATTCTCTCCTCGCCTGTCCATTCCTACTGGCCTTGGCTGCCAGAGCAGTATCTTCTCCAACTGCATTTAAAATCTAGTGGGAGCTGGTTGCCTGCCTGGGTTTCAACCCTGGCCTGACCCTTCTCCTTCTTGGCAGGATTTGCCCCCAGGGTGTAGTGACAGAGGGCTTTGCTGTTGCCATCTCCACTGCTGCCAGCTGGAGTCCCCCAGGGTTGCCATAGAATTGGGTTGCTAGGTTCCAGGCCCTGCAGAGGCTGTGGAAGCCCTGTGGCCGCTGGACCCAGGTTGGAGCCAGCCAGATCACAAGGGTGGTTCTGTGCAACCTAAGGGCTTCTCCCAGGCAGCCCAGGACATGGGCCTGGAGGGGAAGGCTTTCAGCCACACCCTGCCAGAGCTGTCAGTATTCTCAGGAGAGACATAAGGGTCAGGGAGGAAAGGCCGGCATGAGAGTTAGTGTCACTTTTTTCATGACTAGATCATCACGAATGTGAATGCCTCCACATGTCCAACCCGATCTTCTTGCTAAACTAAAGTGGGCAACACTAGCGCTTGCTGGACACCTCCGCCCCACCCTGAAGTCTTGCTTTAAAACAAAACTCATAATTCCTTCTCCAAAACCTCTCTGCTACTCCACACTTTCTTATAGTGATTCTATCTTTCTCCTTTTTACCCAGGCTTGAAAATACAGACTTGTACTGGCTTTCTCTTTTTCTCCCTATCCACCAGTTCCTATGACCAATTCCTTTTAATGCCTCCTCTGAAATGTCTTTTCCTTTTATTGATTTTATGGCTGGTAAGCCACAAGAAATCATTAACAAAGATATCCAAAAATGCTGCTTACTCAAACCCAAAAACTTTAGTACTCTAGACCCCAAAACTTTAATGAATTCTCATTGCTCAAAAAACTAAAATCAAACCCTTTCATTTCAGAATTGTCCTTTCTTGTTAATATTTGTTATCCTGTTTCTTGGAAGGAATTCTTGCTTCCACCAATCGATTTCTTCATTGTCCATTTATTCAACAAATGTTGACTGGGCTCTTTGGATGGTGCATTCTGTGGACATTGTTTACTAGACACACTGTAAATATTTCTGCTTCCCGACTTTGTCCAAATCTACCCCCCTACCTGACCTGCCTTCCCCTCCTGGTTTTCATCTCAGGTTTAGCTCATACCTCATCTTTTCCAAAGTCTTTGTGGGCAGCTCCAGGTCTGTGGCTTCCCTCAACTTCTTTGCCCATTATTTTCCCCAATATCTGTGTTACTCTTTGGTACTTACTTTCTATGTCCCTATACTTTGTCCATATGTTTAGGTAGACCCTACATCAATATCTTCTTTAACTATGTGTTGCTCTGAAAAGTTAGTTCAGGTCAACAGATCTCAAATTTTGGTCCCTGATCATCAGCATCAGTATCACCTGGGAACCTGTTAGAAATGCAAATATTCAGACCCCAGCCCAGCCCTACTGAGTCAAAATTCAGGCTGTGGAGCCTAGCAATCTGGTTCTAACATGTCCTACAGGGGAATCTGATGCTCCCTGGAGTTTGAGACCCACAGCTCCAGGTCATGAATTTGAGAACGAAGAGGGATTAGTCTGCCTGTTTATTCCCCAAGTATACTTGCAAAATATTTGGGACCCTTCTCTTTCTGGTGTTTTGAAAGCTCTTGGAAAACTCTAAATTTTCATTATGTACATACATGTAATGGTTTAATTTTACTTTTCTCTTTTACTTTTCTCTTTTCAAAAATCACCTGAGTCAACTTAAAAAGATGACAAAATGGAAAATTGAGACAAAGGAGGAGGAGGCAAATATACAAACTACAAGAGTGCTACTGTTATTATAGTATCTCTGAGCTTGCTGACAAGGGAAAAAGGAAAGTATGAGGTCTTTCTTGCTTTGTTTCTACCAGAGGAGGTCAAAATTCTATTTCTATAACTAAATTAAAAAGAAATTCTCATGTGGAACCTTTTAGAGGGGCCACTTAGTCAAAATACAATATCCAAAGGTTTTATAATATATGTAGCAATGATTTTCACATGACTGTTCTATGTTTATCACCATTATACAAATAGTTAATGCTTAACGAGCAAAAAAGGAGAAGCTAAATCTGTGACAAGAACTCTGTCTGTCATTTCTCATAGTTTGGTGGCTGGAAGAGAGGAGTTAATTTTTGGCAGCAAGCCAACCACCGAGAAAATAATGTAAAGTGTTATCTCAGAGTATGGTCCATTCCAAGTGGGTCCTGTTGAGGGCAGGAAAGGTACGAGGTGAGTAGGCCATTATCCACAGGAAAGAGTAAACACCTAAAGGACACAGCTGTGTAAGAGATCCCAGGCCCTGCCTGACTGGCCCCAAGGTCACTGAACCCAAACAAGGTGAGTTTGGACTGGAGCCCAGGGTTCTATACCAACAGAGGACTGAGGACAAATGCAGTGAGACCAGCATCAGAAGGAAGAGCATCTAAGAGATTAGACAAATCTCTCCCAAGTGCTGTCACCATGGAGAACTGTTTATGGGGTTAAGACAGGGTTTTATTGTGGGGATGGGGTACTTTTATTCAGTGCTTGAAAATAAGGCTTTTCTGAACCTAGGATTTCAACAAACACCACTGCATAAATTCAGCGCTGATTTTAGATAGGACTGAAATGCAAGTGAATTTATCTTCAGTACGTCCCCACTGACTTTTGAATGGCACTCTGTATCCCCAGTCTAGATCCTGTTCTCTTCAATTTGACAACTTTATGACACACGGACACCAGGTGAAGGACGAGGGCAACATAGTTTCTAAGCACTGAGTAACTCTTGACTATAGAGTGCTTTTACTTATGTTAAGTAATTTGGCACAAGTAATTTTCCTGAAGACAGCACTATAATGTGTCTCCAAATATTTGATAGAACAAGTAGGTGATGAAGAAGAAAGATCACAAAATTGAGAGCTGGATTCCAGATTCTGTCATTACCAGCTATGGGACCTCATCAGCCTAGATAATTTATAAAATGGTTTTTTTTTTAATTTTTATTGTTATTCAATTACAATTGTATGCCTTTTCTCCCCATCCCTCCACCCCACCCCAGCTGAACCCACCTCCCTCTCCCCCCTCCCCCCTCCCCCTTGATTTTGTCCATGTGTCCTTTATAGTAGTTCCTGTAATCCCCTCTTCCCACTGTCCCCGCCCCACTCCCCCCTGGCTATTGTTAAATTGTTCTTAACTTCGATGTCTCTGGTTATATTTTGTTTGCTTTTTTTCTTCTATTGATTATGTTCCAGTTAAAGGTGAGATCATATGGTATTTGTCCCTCACCGCCTGGCTTATTTCACTTAGCATAATGCTCTCCAGTTTCATCCATGCTGTTGCAAAGGGTATAAGCTCCTCCTTTCTCTCTGCTGCGTAGAATTCCATTGTGTAAATATACCATAGTTTTTGGATCCACTCATTTGCTGATAGGCACTTGCTTCCAGTACTTGGCTATTGTAAATTGCACTGCAGAGTGGGCAACATAAACAAATCCACAAACAAATGTTGGAGAGGATGTGGAGAAAAGGGAACCCTAGTGCACTGTTGGTGGGAATGCAGACTGGTGAGGCCACTGTGGAAAACAGTATGGACTTTCCTCAGAAAACTAAAAATGGAACTGCCCTTTGACCCAGCAATTCCGCTGCTGGGATTATACCCTAAGAACCCTGAAACACCAATCCAAAAGTCCCTGTGCACCCCAATGTTCATAGCAGCGCAATTTACTATAAAATGTTTTGAGAATTGAGAAAACTGTATGCTTTGGTCAGAAAAATTAATCTTTAAAAAATTTTTAAATACAGTTCACACTAAATTAAGAAATAAGAGCTATTTCAGGGGGATGGCATGTACACTTCCTGATATGTGTCACATATTCTCAAAGTCTTATTCAGCTCTGAACCCCAGCTCACATGTTACTGTTTTCCGAGTGCCTGTACCACCGCCAAGTGCTATGCTCGATTAACAACCATTTCACAAATGAGGATATTGTAGTGTCAAAATGTTAAGTGCCATATTCAAATTTGCAGAAAGACTAGGTCTCTTTAGTCAGTGCTTCTATTAGGAGAGAAGAACAGAGAGAAATAATAACAACAATAATAACTAAAGCAGCAGATGGAAATTCCAGCAATTTGTCAGATATTTTTCATGCATGATCTTGTTTAATCATCACAACAACCCTGGACAACCAGTCATGTGAGTCAGCCAACCAGTTGTAAAGATGAGGACACTGAGGTTCAAGTCTCGAAGGCATGTGCTCCAGGAAATTCAGCTGAGATGGAAACCCATTATCCTCAAGACCTTGATTTTCACACTGTGTTCTACCGCCTCCCAGAGTAGAGCAGGGATAAAAACCATCACATTTCTCACTTCCAAATCAATGAATTCATCAATATCAAATTTTTGAAAACAATCCTCCCTAAAATTTAAGTAAATTTAAGTCTTTACTACATTTAAGTACTGAAAAGATAGTAATCTGTGTGGTTGTGTCCTACAAGTTGCTACAGTGGCTTAGGTGTATATTGTATTTAAGCGGGATCTGAAGGGTCCCATGATCTATATAAAAAAAAAAGTCACTGACTGAATTGTTCTCCACAAACTAGTATTACTTTCTAAAATATAAGAATAATTTCAACTGATCATTCCTTTTTCTGATCATTCTCATACTTTCTTCAGGATACTGTCCTTATCTTCATAGAACATGATTTAGGTGAGGAAAGCAGGTGAAGAAAGGGCATCCTTTTGCTATCTGTAGTGTAGTTGGCTTGATTCTATGAAAAGAATGTATCGAGGACTCAGGATGCTTACCTCCCCACCCCGTATTGTGCTTGTTAGTTCCTACCTCCCAGCAATTCTAGCTATATAATTTGTGGGGCCCAGTGCAAAATGAAAACTAAGGCCCCTTGTTAAAAAACTACTAAGAATTTCAAGACAGCAGCAGCAGAACATAAATGGGTGCTCAAGGCCCTTCTAAGTGGGGGTCCTACGAGACTATTCAGGTCACAAGCTCATGAACCCTACCCTGCCTTTCATTGTTGCCCAGGAACCATCAGTAACAAACTTACCTCGGTGTAACCAGAGTCCAGTATTCTTAGTGAGCGTGGAGTTGGCCCTCTTAGTGATGTCTGGCGAAGGAGCTCCTGGAAGGATACCTGAAGCTTTTGTTACCAGATTCACTCAAGGCAATCACAGACAAAACATAGGAACATAAGCACGTAAATGCTATAAGCTATTTCCTTTTAGAAAGCCACTCCAGTGTTTTATTTAAGTCAATGATCATATGAAATATTTTCAAATGTAAATACAATAAGGTAAAGTAACAATATTGTGAGGTTTTTTTTCCAAAGAAAAAATATGTTTGAGCTATGATCTTGGTAGCTATCATTGCGTAGTAGACTGAGCTAGAATCTGACCCTGAAGGAGACTGAGAGGCCCAGGTAGGGCATGGAATGAAGCACTGGTCTTAGGAGTTTGTCTCTGTGTCTGAGCGCACTCTATTCCCCCGCAAACTAGAGAAGTAAGGAGAGAAATAGGGGAGGGGTGAAAACCCAAGAATAGTACATGTCTTCTATGTAGAACTATAGAAAAATTGCTTGAAATGTTATAAAATTATAATTTTCTTAGGCAAGTATTTCTGGAAAAATAGTTTAAATAGTTAGAATAATTATATTTTAGAGGAAAACTTAAAAGATTCCCTTTCTGCTAAGATTTTAACTACTTCCAAGTAAAGAATATAAGAAATGAAATCCTTGAACTATTTCTTCTTCCTTCTTAGCTTCTATGTAGATTTTTACTCAGGGCCCTTAAATAGATGAAGGGAAATTTAAAAAAAATAAACAAGTTAAATAAGCCATAGCTTGAAAATGCTAAAAGACAGACACTTGATGGAACCCTGAAAAATAAATAAGCTACGTGGTTTAGAGCTTTTAAATGAAGTGATCAGTTTTCCTTGGGTGGGTTCTAGGGTGGAAGAAGTGGAGAGAAAGAATGCTATAAAACTGTCACCCAGAGGAATGATGGCTTCCTTTGCACCAGGGCCGATGGTCAAGTTTGCTTGTTAAATATCATTGTGGAAAGCAGACGCTGCCTTTGAAAGTATGACATACAGTCAATAAGATAAGCAGCAGATCAAGCATGGCAAGTTTTCAAATTTAGCAAAGAAATAAAGGGGGGTACATTTTCGAAATAGGGAACAGAAAACTGAGGGAAGGATTAGCTACATAGAAAAGCATGCTGCTGAAGGAAAACACAAGGAATTTAGTGGAAAGGATTAGAAAAATATGTTAAATATCTTGAGAGGTAGATTTTATGTCTCTATATCCAGTATAGAGACACTGGCTTGAAGTAATTGACAAAATTGAGGTTGAGCCTTTAAATATACACTGAATTATATTTTTACAAAAGACAATTTCCTGGAATTGCCATAAAACTGAGGTAGAAGTTGAATCTGAAGTTACACTGTAAGAATCATATACTTTAGTGCACAGGTGGCAAAGACGAGGCCGGCGGGCCGAATCCTGCCCTCCACCTTGTTTTATCCGGCCCAGCACCTTGTTTCTACCCGGCAGCAGTGCTGAGCTCTCGCTTAACTGTTAAGGAGTAGTTGCATTTATACAGTCCTAACATTACATTCAGCCCTTTAAAGGCAACCTCAAGGCTGATGTGGTCCCCCAGTGAAAATGAGTTTGACACCCCTGCCTTGTGACCTCACTTTCTTTTTCACTTTTTTTGTTGTTGTTCAAGTACAGTTGTCTCCATTTCCCCCTCCCATCCCAGCCATCCCCACTTCCCACCCTTGATCCTACCCTCGTTGGCTTTGTCCATGTGTCCTTCATACATGTTCCTGACAACCCTTCCCCCCTTTCTCCCCATTATCCCCTCCTACCTCCCCTCTGGTTACTGTCAGTTTGTTCTTAATTTCAGTGTCTCTGTGGTTGGATATAATGTTTATCCTACATATGTTCACTCTTTCAGCATGTACTAGGTAGGGGCTGGATACTGGGCTTAGTTCAAGAATGTGAAGGTGAATAGGGCGTAGGCGAGGAAATTGTTTTCTCTACCTATAAGTTCTTGGCTAGGGCTGTGTAACAAAAGACAGATTAACAAGAGAAAAGCATATACATTTATTTAGTGTAAGTTTTATGTGACAAGGGAACTCTCATAAAGAAATGAACACCTAAAAAAAGTGGCAAAACCTAAGTGCTTCTATGTTAGGTTAAGCAAGGTGAGGCAATTGTGGAAAGTAGCTAAAATACATGGGGAGACTAATGGGAGATAAGAGTTCCTTTATAAGGTCTGTTTGTGCAGAATTCTCTCTGCCCCAACTCCCACCTTGGGTGATTAGAATGTTTCCTCTTGGAATAGGGAGGGCATCTTTCATGTGGGAGTTTTTATCTCCTGCTTTCTGGAAGAAAAGGGTAGGTCAGAGTGTCTTTCTTGCACCTGTTGTTTTTCAACTTTTTTTTTAGCTCAAAATAATTCTTATGCCAAGGTGGTATATTTTGGGGTGGCATATTCTGTCACCCTTCAGGGGAAAATGACACAATTAGACATAATGAAAGGACAGTGTGGTAAGTGCAATGGAGAGGCGTGCACACGGCCGTGAAAGGGAACCGTACTCAGAATAAGCTCCGTGAATGCATGTCTGAGGGATACTCTTGGGAAGACTTCAGTCATCTCCCCAAACACAGTGGTGTAGGATGAGGATGAGCTGGCCAGGCCAGCATTTGGGGTGCTGGTGGAGGTGCTGAGTAGAAGCCAAGTATGAAGGCACAGAGGGGAGAAACAACATGTCGGAGGTGTAAGGCTTGGAATCACAAACAGTCTGCTACTTTAGGAGCATAAATTGTATGGCAGAGATTGATGGGATGTGGTCTTGGAGAGGAAGCCGGGCTTGTTGGTGGCATGGAGATGTGGAAGGGTTTTAAATAAGGGAGAGTCCTGCTGAGATTTTCATGTTAGAGAGCCCATTTTGTCTGTGTGACTGAGGGTGGGTTTGGGTAGGACTCACTGGGGATTGGTGCCATAATGTAGGGAGATATGGCGGAGGCCTAAAGAAGACAGTGTCATGAGGAGGCAAAATTAGCTAGACTTAATACAGGTTATAGGTGGGCGTCAGGCAGGTGAGGAGAGGATAACATGGGGCCTGACTCCCAGGTTTTAGCATAGGTGATTGGGTATTTATGGTCCCACAAACTGAGGTTTTTTTTCTTCAAACTGAGTTAATAAATACAGAAAAGGGGCATGTATGTCTTGTTCAGGGTTCCCACAAGAAACAGGAATCACCCTCAGGTTAGGCAATTTGAGGAGAGTTTAGTAACTATGTTATTCATAAGGATGTGGGCAGGGTATAAAGAAACCATAAGGAATAAGGGACCCCTTGCCACCAATAATAGTGGGGTGAGGGAAGGAATGCCATGAACAACTCAAGACCTGAAGGGAAAGACTACTGGATCCTGGAGACAGAGGGCTGACATTTGTGACCTCAGTCCAGGAAAAAGGGAGGCAGCCAGTTTGCTGCAGCCCTGCAGGGAGGTGAAGGAAGAAAGTTAAACACTTTTCTGGGCTCTCCTCTGAGCTCCTACTGAGGTCACTTCTTGGCCAAGCTGAACTGGGAGCCAAAGCAGAGGGTAAAGAAGCCCACTGGTATAAACAGGTGGAGTTTGAGGTTTGTGAGCGATTTCTGAAGGATATATAGCATAATGTTTAATGTTTAGTGGGCTCAGAGGCAGAATTGCTTGTGTTTGCATCTGGGATTTACCACTTACCAGATGTGAGAACTTGGACACACTTCTTAACTTCTCTGTGCTTCAGTTTCCTCATCTATAAAATAGAGGATAATAATAGTACCTACTCCATAAAGTTTTTGTTGATTATAAAAGAGTTAACCCATGTAAAGTATTTAGAACAGTGCTTGCTTGCCACACAGAAAGCTGTAAATAAATGTCTGCTATTATTGCCTATTATCCATATGGAAATGCCAAGCCAGCAGGTGAATATATGAATCTGAAGGTCAGGGAGAAGGGAGATTAAATTCACAGAGTTTTGAGAGAATTTATGACACTGAATGAGATCACCAGGGAGAATGTCTAGAGCAGAACTGTCCAGTAGAAATACAATGCAAGCCATACATGTAATTTAAGATTTTTGAAATTAAAAAAGAATAAAAACATTGCTCATATATCTGACATATCTACTCAGGCAAGGGAAACAAAAGAAAAAAATAGACAAATGGGACTACATCACACTAAAAAGGCTTTGTGCAGCAAAGGAAACCATCAACAAAATAAAAAGTAAACCCATGAAATGGGAGAACATATTCACCAATACATTCAGTAGTGGATTAACACAAAAATTTTATAAAGAACTTATAACTTCTGGCCAAGATGGAGGCATAGGTGGACACACGGTGCCTCCTCACACAACCAAAAGAAGGACAGCAGGGAGGGAAGATGGCGGTGAGATAGCTGGGAGCACTTACCCTTGCACACGGGTGGAATACCTAGCCGATCTTCTGAGGAATAGAGTGAACAGCCAACAGTATCTCAGCATATATGAAGATTGGAGGCCAAAATTGTAGAGGACATTAAAAAATTAGACAGTAAGGAGACTGCTTTGGGACAATAAGGTCTCCGGGATCAGCCTGGGGACCAGGATGGCTGCAACTCCAGGTCCAGCACCCGCCTGGTCTGCTGCAAGATTCCTGGGAGAGAGCCAAGTCAATGGCTCCCTCCCCTGCCAAACAAGGTTTGAGCAGTACCAGGAGGGACCTGGAAGTTGCAGGGGGTAATAAGGACCCAGTGGCAAACACACTGGGTGGTGTGCACCCACTGAGACTGTGGACACAGGCTGGGAAGAGTTTGGCCAGGAGGGGCCTGACCCAGGCACTCCCTACTCTGGTTGGAGAATTGGGCTGTGCAGAGGCCAGGCCCTTGTATGGAGCGGCAGACTTGAGCATGAAGAATTTTTCAAAAAGGAAAAGAAAAAAAGAAGCACTCAGCAGCTGTTTGGGGAATTCTCCTGGGGTAGCCACCTATGACTCCCCTGGATTCACCTGAGCAGCCTCCGCAACCTTGGCCGTGGGCACACCTCTGCTGCCAGGACCATGACTGCACCCACTAACCCTGGCTCTAGTGGCAGAGGGAGCCCAGTCACACCCACGACTCCAGAGGTGCGCCACCCACCCCGCCGACCCCCACCGGCCTGGCTGCCACTGCAGCAGCTGTGCACTCACACCCAAAACCCCTGGGAGAGTGCACGCCCAAACCTGTGGCCGGGCGCCAACCCCACTCCAGCGTGGGGAGGCTGAACGCCCACGCCCACGGCCCCCACAGCAGAGTGTGCCTAACCCTGCTGCCCCAGCTGACACAGCGGCTATGGCCAAAGCCATGTGCTCTGGTACCCACAGTCTAGGGGCTGCTGGTCCCACCCCTGCGGCAGAGGCAGAGAGCTCTCTCCCCTGGCCCCCAGGGTGGAGTGGGCCTGACCTTGCCGCCCACATGCACCTCATGCCCAACACCACCAATCCCCCCACAGTTTACTGCAGGCAGGAAGGCCAGCAGAACTGGTTTGGCTTGTTTAAAGCCAGCAAGAGGATTCCTTTTTATTTTTTTTTAATTTTTAAAAAAATTTAAAAATTTTAAAATTCATTCTTCCTTCCTTCCTTTCTTTCTTTTTTAATTCCTTCCTTCTTTCCTTTTTATTTATTTTATTTTTTATTTTATAATTCCTTCTTCCTTTCTTTCCTTCTTTCCTTTTTTATTCCTTCTTCCTTTCTTTTTTTAATTCCTTCTTTCTTCCCTTTTTAAAATTTTTTTCTTTTATTCCCACAAGTGAAACAATAAAACCTGGAAATGTGAAAGGGCCACTGTTAGACCCAAAGAGGGGTCATCCCAACAACTGGGATAGTGGGACAAATTTCGCTTTGCTATTCCAGAGCCCTTGCAAGTTATTGTATATTTATTATTTTTTTCCTTATTTTTACATCTTTTATTTTATTAGTATTTTTTATTTCTCTATCTGTTTAGTCTTCTTCGCTTGGTTTGTTAAATTACATTGTTTGATGGGTTTCCCTTGTTCTCTCTTTCATACTGTATTTTTAATTTTCCATCTTTCACTTCACTTGTGTTCCAATAGCACACTACTCTAGGTCCTGTACTTCCTATTCTTGTTATTCAGATCACGTAGATTCTATCATATGATTGCTGCTCCATTACTATTGTAAATAATAGCGGTTCCATACAATTGTAAATACTGCACAGCATCCCTCTCAGACCTCATTTCACTTCACTGTTTCCGAAACTTCAATTCTGTTGTGGTTAACTCTATTATATCAAACACTACACCTATTTTTTATCCTTTACTATCACTTTACCTCATAATCTGACCTCCCATAAGCTCACTGCTATCCAGATCCAACTTGCAATCCTTCCCCACCCCACCGCCCAACAAGAGTCTTATCACTTTTCCACCCTTTCTAAAAAGTGGCTACTTGGGTGAAATATCACAATTAACACTATACATATCCAAAGGATTTCCTGTAGCTTTTCTACAGGTTGGTACTTTAAATACCATAGAATATATTCCTGCTGTATTAAACCATTTTGCCTCCCCGCTCCAACTAAACACAAACAAACAATAGGAAGACAAAGAAACAATCCCCAAATGAAAGGAAAGGAGGAAGCCTCAGAAAGAATGCTAAATGAAACAGAGGCAAGTAAACTATCAGATATCGAGTTCAAAGCAATGGTTATCAGGAGGCTCAATGAGCTCACAGAGTATTACCAAAAACTACAGGGAAACTACAATGAACTCACTGCAAACTATATCAACATGAAAAATGAAATAGAAACTATCAACAAGGCCAAGAGGAAATGAAGAATACAATTTCTGAACTGAAGAACACAGTAGAAGGAATCAAAATCAGGCTAGATGAAGCAGAGGATTGGATCAATAAGCTGGGTGACAAGGTAGAAAGAAACAGCCAGAAAGACCAAGAAAAGGAAAAGGGACTCAGAAAGAATGAAGACGGGTTAAGAGAAATGCAGCACAACATGAAATGTAATAATATCCATACAACAGAGATACCAGAAGGAGAAGAAGAAGAGCAACGGATAGAAACCCTGTTTGAAAAAGTAAAGATGGAAAATTTACCTAATTTGATGAGAGAAAAAGTCACACAGATCCAGGAAACACAGAGAGTCCCAATCAAGAGGAACCCAAAGAGGCCCACTTCAAGACACATCATAATTAAAATGACAAAATCCCAAGACAAAGAGAGAATACTAAAGGTAGCAAGGGAAAAAGAGGAAGTAACATACAAGGGAGCCCTGATAAGACTAGCAGCTGACTTCTCAAGGGAAACCCTCCAGGCCAGATGGGATGGCAAGAAATATTCCAAGTAATGAAAACCAGAGGCCTGCAACCAAGACTACTTTATCCAGCAAGGCTCTCAATTAAAATAGAAGGCCAAATAAGAAGCTCCCCAGACAAAAGAAGCCTCAAAGAATATACCTCCACAAAACCAGCTCTACAAGACACGCTAAAGGTCTGCTTTAAGCAAAGGAAGAAAAATAGTGAGAGAGAGAAACACAGGTATGAAAAAATGGCAATGAATAAGTACCTATCAATAATAACCTTAAAAGTAAAAGGATTAAATGCCCAAATCAAAAGACATAGAATAGCTGCATGGATAAGAAAGCATGACCCACACATATGCTACTTACAAGAGACCCACCTCAGAACAAAAGACCCACACAGACTGAAAGTGTAGGACTGGAAACAAATATTCAAAGCAAATGGACAGGAAAAAAAAGTCAGGGTAGCAGTACTCATATTGGACAAAATAGACTTTAAAAAAAGAGCCATTAAAAGAGACCCAGAGGTCACTTCATAATACTGAAGGGAGGAATCCATCAAGAAGACATAAACATTGTAAGTATATATGCACCCAACATAGGAGCACCCAAATACATAAAGAAAATCTTGGAGGACTTCAAAAAAGATATTGACAGCAACACAATAATAGTAGGGGATTTTAACACCCCACTGCCAAAATGGATAGATCTTCCAAACAAAATATCAGCAAAGATATTGTGGCATTTAACAATGCCCTAATCAAATGAACTTAACTGATATATATAGAGCCTTTCATACTAAAGAAGCAAAACACACACTCTTTTCAAACGCACATGGACCATTTTCAAAGATAGACCAGATGATAGGACTCAAAACAAGCCTCAACAAATTCAAGAAAATTGAAATCATATCAAGCATTTTCTCTGACCATAAGGGACTGGAAGTAGAAACCAACCTCAAGGAACAACCCACAAAACATTCAAACTCATGGAGATTGAATAGCATGCTATTAAAAAATGAATGGGTCAAGAATGAGATTAAGGAAGAAATCAAAAAGTTTCTGGAAACAAATGAAAATGAACTCACAACAATCCAAAATTTATGGGACACAGCAAAGGTAGTCCTGAGAGGGAAGTTCATAACTATATAGGCCTACCTAAAAAAGATAGAAACATTTCAAATAAACAACCTAACACTACACCTACAAGAACTTGAGGAACAACAACAAAGACATCCCAGAGCAAGTAGAAGGAAGGAAATGACCAAGATCAGAGCAGAATATAAGGACATAGAGACTAAAAGCACAATTTTAAGGGCCAATAAATCCAGGAGTTGGTTCTTTGAAAAGGTAAACAAAATAAACAAGCCTTTAAGCAGACTCATCAAGAAAAAAAGAGAGAGGATCCAAATAAACACAATCAGAAATGAAAGAGAAGAGACTACAACTGATACCACAGAAATACAAAGGATTGTAAGAAATTACTAGGAAGAATTATATGCCAAGAAATTTGAAAACCTAGGTTAAATGGACAAATTTCTAGAAAAATATAATTTTTCAAAACTGAATGAAGAAGAAGCAGAAAGCATGAACAGACCAACAACAGCTGATGAAATTGAAGCAGTAATCAAAAAGCTTCCGACACATAAAAGCCCTGGACCAGATGGTTTCACAGGAGAATTCTACAAAGCATTTAAGGAAGAGCTAACCCCTATCCTTCAGAGACTATTCAAAAAAATCCAAAATGATGGGAGACTCTTAAACACTTTTTATGAAGCCAGCATCATCCTAATCCCAAATCCAGATAAAGACACAACGAAGACAGAAAACTTCAGGCCAATATCTCTGATGAACATAGACGCTAAAATCCTCAACAAATATTGGGAAACCACATCCAGCAATATGTTAAAAAGATCATACATCATGATCAAGTAGGATTCATTCCAGGGATGCAAGGATGGTACAATATTTGCAAATCAATTAATGTAATACATCACATAAACAAAACAAAAGACAAAAAACCACAAGATCATATCCATAGATGAGGAAAAAGCATTTGATAAGGTACAGCACCCATTTATGATAAAACCACTTTGCAAAGTGGGAATAGAGCAAGCATTCCTCAACATAATAAAGGCCACATACCACAGACCTACAGCCAACATCATACTCAATAGGCAAAAACTTAAGCTTTCCCACTAAGATCAAAACAAGACAAGGATGCTCACTTTCACCACTTCTATTCAACATACTATTGGAAGTCCTAGCCACAGCAATCAGACAAGAAGAAGAAATAAAAGGCATCCATATTGGAAAGGACGAAGCAAAACTCTCACTGTTTGTAGGTGACATGATAGTATACATAGAAAATCCTATAGGCTCCACCAAAAAACTACTTGACCTAATAAGTGAATTTGACAAAACAGCGGTATACAAAGTTAATATTCAGAAATCAAAGGCATTCTTGTACACCAACAATGAAATACCAGAAACAGAAATCACTAAAAAAATCCCATTTGACATAGCAACAAGAAAAATAAAGTACCTAGGAATAAACCTAACCAAAGAGGTAAAAGGCCTGTCTGCAGAGAACAGTACAACACTGAAGAAAGAAATTAAGGAAGACACAAACAAATGGATGCATGTACCATGTTCATGGATTAGAAGAATTAACATCATCAAAATGTCCATACTACTTAAAGCAATTTATAGATTCAATGCAATCCTTATTAAAGTGCCAATAGCATATTTCACAGATATAGAACAAACATTTCAAAAATTTATATGGAACCATAAATGACCCAAATAGCTGCAACAATTTTGAGAAAGAAGAACAAAGTAGGAGGGATCACAGTACCTGACATCAAACTGTATTACAAGGCTACTGTAATCAAAGCAGCCTGGTATTGGCATAAGAACAGACACATAGATCAATGGAACAGAATGGAGGGCCTAGATATAAACCCAAGTCTCTATGGTCAATTAATATTTGACAAAGGAAGAAGAAGCATAAAATGGAGTAAAAATAGCCTCTTTAACAAATGGTGTTGGGAGAGCTGGGCAGGTATATGCAAAAAAAAATGAAACTTGATCACCAACTTACACCATACACAAAAATAAATTCAAGGTGGATAAAAGACTTAAATATAAGTTGTGACACCAGAGAAGTCCTAGAGGAAAACATCAGCAGGAAAATCTCAGACATTCCATGTAGCCACATCTTCACTGATACATCCCCTAAAGCAAGGGACATAAAGGGAAGAATAAACAAATGGGACCTCATCAAAATAAAAAGCTTCTGCATGGCCAAAGAAAACAGCATTAAAATGAAAAGAGAACCAACTATATGGGAAAACATATTTGCCAATAATACCTCAGACAAGGGCTGGATCTCCAAAATATATAAAGAACTCACATGACTCCACTCCAGGAAGACAAAAAACCCAATTAAAAAATGGGCAAAGGACTTGAAAAGACACTCCTCCAAGGAGGACATACAGAGGGCCCAGAGATATATGAAAAGATGCTCAGCACACTAGCTGTCAGAGAGATGCAAATAAAAGCACAATGAGATACTACACACGAATGGAGAATCGCCATCATAAACAAATCAGCAAACAAGTGTTGGAGAGGATGTGGAGAAAAAGGAACCCTACTGTACTATTGATGAGAATGCAGTCCGGTGCATCCATTGTGGAAAACTGTATGGAATTTCCTCAGAAAACTAAAAATGGAAGTGTCTTTTGACCCACCAATTCCAGTGCTGGGATTATAAACCAAGAACCCTGAAACACCAATCCAAAAGAACTTATGCACCCCAATGTTCATAGCGGCACAATTTATAATAGCCAAGTGCAGGCCACAACCTAATTGCCCATCAGTAAATGAGTGGATCAAAAAACTATGGTATTTACACAATGGAATACTACACAGCAGAGAGAAAGAAGGAGCTTATACCCTTTGCCACAGCATGGATGGAACTGGAGAGCATTACGCTAAGTGAAATAAGCCAGGTGGTGAGGTACAAACACTGTATGATCTCACCTTTAACTGGAAATCAACAAAAGAAAAAAGCAAACAAAATATAACCAGAGACATTGAAATTAAGAACAATCTAACAATAGCCAGAGGAGAGGGGTGAGGGGACTCTAGGGAGAAGGGTTTTAAGAACTACTATAAAGGACACATGGACAAAAACCAAGGGGGAGGGTGGAAGCAAGGGAGGGAGGTGGGTTTGGCTGAGCTGGGGGGAAGTGGTGGGGAGAAAATGCAGGCAACTGTAATTGAACAACAATAAAGTAATTTATGGCGGAAAAAAAACCCCAGAACTGACAGAAAATTGAACTGTACAGAAGTCCAGCAACCAAGGAATGAAAGAAATATTCATCCAGACCAGTAGGGGAGGTGGAGACAGGCAACCAGGTGAGAGGACTGCTGGTAAGGCAGCAGTTGGCAGACAGGGAGGTCCCACATTCATGTGAGGATAAACCAGGAGGAACAACTGGGGAGCGAGACAGACCTTGAAACCCAGAGTTCCAGGCAGGGAAATAAAGCCTTAAACCTCTGATTGAAAACACATGTGAGGGTTGAGGCGGCAGCAGGGGTAACTCCCAGCCTCACATGAGAGTTCATTGGAGAGACCCACAGGGGCCTAGAATGTACACAAGACCACCCACCTGGGAATCAGCACCAGAAGGGCCCAATTTGATTGTGGGTATCAGGGGAAGTGATCAAAAACCGGCAGAGAGTGGAATGAGTGGTATTGTTCCCTCTCAGACCCCTCCCCCACATACAGTGTCATAAGGAAGCAACATGGGTTGCCCTGCCCTGGTGAACACCTAAGGCTCCACCCCTTTCTATAGAACAGGTGCACAAAGACAAAAAAAAAAAAAATGACCCAAATGAAAGAACAGATGGAAGCTCTAGAAAATATATAACTAAGTGACAAAGAGATAGCCAACCTATCAGATGCACAGTGCAAAACTCTGGTAATCAGGATGCTCACTGAATTGGTTGAATATGGTCGCAAATTAGAGAAAAACGTGAAGGCTATGCTAAGTGAACTAAAGAAAAGTGTACAGGGAACCAACAGTGAAGGGAAGGGAACCAGGACTCAAATCAGTGGTGTGGACCAGAAGGAAGAAAGAAACATTCAACCAGAACAGAATGAAGAAACAAGAATTCAAAAAAATGAGGAGAGGCTTAGGCACATCCAGGACAACTTTAAATGTTCCAACATCCAAATCATAGGAGTGTCAGAAGGAGAAGAGGAAGAGCAAGAAATTGAAAACTTATTTGAAAACATAATGAAGGAGAACTCCCCCGATCTGGCAAAGGAAATAGATTTCCAGGAAGTCCAGGAAGCCCAGAGAGCCCCAAAGAAGTTGTACCCAAGGAGGAACACACCATGGCACATCATAATTACACTACCCAAGATTAAACAGAAGGAGAGAATCTTAAAAGCAGCAAGAGAAGAGGAGACAGTTACCTACAAAGGAACCCATAAGACTGTTAGCTGATTTCTCCAAAGAGACATTACAGGCAAGAAGGGGCTGGCAAGAAGTATTCCAAGTCATGAAAGGCAAGGACCTACATCCAAGATTACTGTATCCAGCAAAGCTATCATTTAGAATGGAAGGGTAGATAAAGTGCTTCTCAGATAAGGTCAAGTTCAAGGAGTTCATCATCACCAAGCCATTATTATATGAAATGTTAAAGGGACTTATCTAAGAAAAAGAAGATCAAAAATAGGAACAGTAAAATGACAGCAAACTCACAGTTATTAACAATCAAACCTAAAACAAAAACAAAGTAAGCAAACAAGTAGAACAGGATCAGAATAACAGAAATGGAGATCACATGGAGGGTTATCAGCAGGGGAGTGGGAGGGGGTGAGAGGGAGATAAGGTACAGAGAATAAGTAGCATAAATGGTAGGTAGAAAATAGGGGGAGGTTAAGAATAGTATAGGAAATATAGAAGCCAAAGAACTTATATGTATGACCCATGGACATGAACTATAGGGGGGGAATGTGGGTGGGAGGGGGTGTGCAGGGTGGAGGGGAATAAATGGGGGGAAATGGGACAACAGTAATAGCATAATCAATAAAATATATTAAAAATAAATAAATAAAAGAACTTATAAAACTCAACACCAAAAAAACAAAATCAGTTAAAAATGGGCAAAGGACCTGAATAGACACTTCTCCAAAGAGGACATACAGATGACCAATGTGCATCTGAAAAGATGCTGAACATCACTAATCATCAGAGAAATGCAAATTAAAACCAAAATGAGATATCACCTCACACCTGTTAGAATGGCTATCGTCAATAAATCACCAAACAACAAATGCTGGTGAGGTTGTGGAGAAAGGAGAACCCTTTTGCACTGTTGGTGGGAATGCAGATTGGTGCAGCCACTGTGGAAAGCAGTATGGAGATACCTCAAAAATTAAAAATGAAACTGCTTTATGACCCAGCAATTCTACTTTGGGGAATTTATCCAAAGAAACCCAAAACACTAATTCAAAAGAATACAAGCACCCCCATGTTCATTGCAGCATTATTTACATTGGCCAAGATGTAGAAGCAGCCCAAGTGTACATCAGTAGATGAGTGTATAAAACACCTATGGGACATTTACACAATGGAATACTATTTGGCTGTAAAAAAGAAGAAAATTTTACCCTTTGCAACAGCATCGATGGACATGGAAAAAATTATGTTAAGTGAAATAAGCCAGTCAGAGAAAGACAAATACCATATGATTTCACTCATATGTGCAGTCTAATGAACAAACTAACAAGCAAAACAGACAGATTCATAGATAGAGTAGGCTGACAGGTCTGGGTGGGGGCAGGGAGGGTTAGGGGGTAGAGGGATCAAGCAAAAAAGAAAAAGGACTCATGGACATGGACAACAGTGTGGTGATTGTGGGGGAGGTGAGGGGGGTAAAAGGCAGATAAATTATAATGGAAAAAATAAAATAAAAAATAAATTAAAAAGAAGAATTAAAAAAGAACCCATGACATTAAAAAATGAAAGAACAGTTGAATTTAATTTTGTAATATATTTTAACCCAAACATATAAAATATAAATACAGTATGTATTCAATATAAAAAATTAGTGAGATACATTACTTTTTTCTTTTTGCAGGAAGTCTTTGACATTTGGAGTGTATTTTCCACTGAGAGCACATCTCAGCTTGGACTAGCACATTTCAAATGCTCAAGAGCCACAAGTGCTGGTGGCTACAATAGTGGATGGTGATGGTCTGGAGTCAGAAAAGCAGGAAGACCAGGAGAGGTCTTTAAAAATCACTCATAATTAAGGCTCTGGGGTAGGATAAAGAAACTAGAATGAAAAAAAAAGTTATAAGAATTAGAAGAGCATGGTGCTTCAGACTTCCAGGTCATACAGAGTTTTAGTACTTTTAATGAATTTCAGTTACAGCAACAGGTCCTGTTATAACAGGTCTGTAAAATGCCCACTGAATTTGGCAAACTTAAGATTGTTGGTGATTTTGGAGAGAATTGCTTATATAAGTAAAATGGTAGCCAGAGGACAGATAGGAATGTGTTGTACAGTTGTGATGGAGGAAGAGCTGAGGTTATGGGAAATTTGAAATTATTAGGGAGAAATAGCATATAACAGAGCTTCTGTTACATCATTAATGAAATACAAGCTCAAAAGTGTTATACTCACTCTTCTTCTGGACATCACTTGTATTGCTGTCCTCCTCACTAATTTCCTTGCTTCTAGTCTTATAGCCTAATCTACCTCCTTTATATTTGTACCAGAGAAATTGTATTAGGTTACAAATATCATTAATGCTGGAAATTTTTGTCTACCTACCAAATATTTAATGGGGCTGACTTGTACATTGCTGTTTACTCATTGACATTTATTTTTTTCTTTTTGTGTTCTGTAACCCTCTTGTTTCCATTTTGAAATCCATGTGATTCTACAGTTGAAGCATGTGGCCTAGACTACTCCGTCTGCTTTTACATATGGGTTGGTTCCTATTTGACATTTGATTTAAGTCTGTCAATTAGAGTGAATCTTAAGATCTGCCTTGAATGTTAGGATAAGGGTGTTCTCTTTCCCTCTAGATGGTGTGGTATGCAGACATGAGGCCTAGAATTGTAATAGCTGTATTTGCTCTACAAGGAGATGTGGTCAGAAGATAAAGAAGACAGAGAGAGGAGAGCAGAGCCAAGAGGATCACAGAGAAATGGAGCCAGAGCCCTAACAACAGGAAACTGGTTCAGGCGACGCTTACAGTCTCTCTCGAGGAATTTTGTTCTGTGAACCAATAAGTTACCTCTATTTTTAAACCAGATTAAATTGCAGTTTCTATTACTTGCAACCAAAAATATCTACCTCAAAGTTTGCCATGTGCCAGTAATGTTGCTAGAATGTTGAGGTCATTCTACTACTTAAAACTTAAATGATTTTCCTTGCCTATAGTGATGTTGATAATTAGTATAATCACATACAGCAAAAAATTTCAGCTCTTTTTTAAGGAGTTTCAAGTAAAGCAACACCCTCCCTAGTGTAGCTCTGACTATATGTCCAGCTGCATCCCTCTGTGGCATTTTACCCTCTGGTACTGTTTGTAATTCTCCAAACATGTTCTGGAGATTTTTAAATATGGCCACAAATTATTTGAAACTACTCCAATTGTGGTGTGATAAATATCTCCTCTCCTTGAATCTGGGTGGAGTTATGACTATATCGGCCAAGAGATTATAGAAGAAATGGTGCCAAAGTGGTTCCCAAAAGTAGATCCTAAGAGTTACATGGCTTACTATGTTTTTCTGGAATACTCACCCTCTTGATGCGTCCTCATTGGGCTTTCCCTTTGGGCACCCAACCATCATACTGTGGGAATCTCAATCAGTAACCTAAACTAAGCCCTGCCTTAGAGTCATCCAGACTCAGAATGTGAGTAAAGAAACCTTCAGATGATTCCAATCCTCTGGCACTTGAGTCAACTCACAGTGATTTCTAGCGTTCTACAGTCTTTCTAGATGGGGCCCAAGATATTATGGAGCAGAGAAAAGCTGTCCCTGCTCTGCCTTCTCAGAATTCCTATTTCACAGGTCAGTGAACATAATAAAATGGTTATTACTTTACACTGCTGAGTTTGGGATCCTTTCTTAAGCACCAATAGATAATTAGAACAGAATTTGGACTACTATTAATTAAAATTCATTCTGAATAGAACAGAAGGTTGGAAGAAGAGAGAATTAGCTCTCTCTGCCTGTCTGTTGAGCTCAGATATTAGTCACCTTCTGCATTTGCAGCTCACAGTTCTCAGGCCTCCAGACTTTGACTGGAGTCTGTATCTCAGACTCTCTGGCTCCCAGGCCTTGGAACTGCAGCACTTCCTTTCCTGGATCTCCAGCTTGTAGATGGCAAGTTATGGGACTTCTCAACCTCCAGAGTTGCATGATCCAGTTTCTTATGATAAATCTCATTAGATAGATAGATAGATAGATAGATAGATAGATAGATAGATAGATAATCCTATTGCTTCTGTTTCTCTGGAGAACCCTAATATTATTATCACATCAAGGTTTAATTTTAATGCCTTATTTACTCCTTGTGACCTTGAGTGCACACTCCCATTCATACTAGGAGCTTCTTTATACTCCCTTTGAGCACTTGACTCAAATGTCCACTAGTGTCATTTTTAATACTAGTTGACACATAATTATCAGACTCTGTTTGAATCTCTATTATTAAGTTGATTTCTGAAGGAAAGGGATTTTCCTTATTTATTTTTTCATCCTTGGTATCTAAAGCAGTCATCAAGGAATTCAGTGAATGTTTTAAAACTGATCTGTAAATAACTACCATGCAAGTTGTTACAAGGATCATGTGAGATTGTGTATGTGATTGGTGCCATAAACTAAAAAGTGCTTCTCAAATATTGGTTATAATTATTATGTGCTAAATTGTGGAAGGGCCACCCAACTAATGTGACTTCCATTTATATCAATGATTCTCTGACAAAGTCATTGTAGTAGTGATCACTGTTGTGCGTTGAACGCTTCCATAGCACCATGGCCAGCACACAGTGTTTCGGCCATATTTACTGATGTGTACAATCGTTCTTTCTTTTTTCTTTTTTTCAGTTCTCCCTGAGGATATGTTTATTGATTTTAGAGAGGGAGGAAGGGAAGAAGAGAGAGGGAAACAATGATGTGAGAGAGAAACATCAATAGGTTATCGACTGGGGATCAAACCCTCAATCTAAGCATGTGTTCCAATCGGGAATCAAACTGGCAACCAACTGAGCCACACTGCCTGGGGTCAATCGCTCTTTCTTATAGCAGATCTCCAGACCTCGAGTTTTGTATTTCTTGGCTCTGATCTTTCTATTCTGCCTAGATTTTGTAAGCTCTCTTCTCCCTGTAGGGACTGAAGCCTGCTTTTGTTCTTCCAGATGCTGCTGAGGGCATCAGGACTGACCTGACCACCTGCAACAGGAGACTGCAACTGATCCAATGACCACCCTGCCTGTGGATATCTTCAGTTATGGCCTTTCCATGGGCCCTGAAACGGTGGGGTGTTGGAGTAAACTAAGATTAAGTCAAGACTTTTTAGCAGAATTGACAAGCTGATCCTAAAATTCATATGGAATTGAAAGGAACCCAGAGTAGCCAAAACAACTTTGAAAACAAAATTGAAAGGCTCACACTTCTTGGTTACAAAACTGCAGTAATGAAAACAATGTGGAATTGGCATAAGGATAAAGATATAGATTAATTAAATAGAATTAAGAGCCTAGGAAAACTCTTACATTTATGTTGAATTGATTTTTAATAAGGGTAGTAAGACAATTCAATGTGAGAAAAAATAGTTTTTTCAACAAATGGTGCTGGTACAGCTGGATATCCATGTATGAAAGAATGAAGTTGAACCCCCACCTCACATGTACACAAAAATTATGTCAAAGTGTATCAAAGACATAAATGTAAGAGTTAAGACAATAAAATTCTTAGAAAAAAACATAGACACAAGACTTTGTAACCTCAGATTTAGGCAATGGTTTTAGATATAAGACCAAAAGCACAAGTGACAAGAAAAAAATTAAAAATTACACTTCGTCTAAATTAAAACCTCTTGTGCTTCCAAGGACACCAACCAAAATGTGAAAATGGGAGAAAATATTTATAAACTACGTATCTGATACAGGGCTTTTATCCAGAATATATAAATACTCTTACAACTCAACAATTAAAACACAAACAACCCAATCAAAAATGGACAAAGGGCGTGAATAGACACTAATTCAAAGAAAATATACAAATGGCCAATAAGTATATAAAATGATACTCAACATCATTGGCCATTATAAAAAACACAATAAGATGCCATTTTACACACAATAGGATTACTATAATAAAAAAGACAGACAATAACAAATGTTGGTGAGGATGTGGAGAAATTGGAACTGCATACATTACTTGCACATTTGTAAAATGGGTAGGCACTTTGGAAAACATTTTGGCTGTTTCTCAAAATGTTAGATAAAAATGTTCCATTGTACTCATAGGTATATATCCAAGAGAATAGAAAACTTAGTCCATATAATAAAAACTTGTACATTAATGTTCATGGCAGTCTTATTCATGATAGCTCAAAAACGGGAACAACCCAAGTTCCATCAACTAATGAACGGATAAACAAAGCGTAAGTCTGTAAAATGGGATATTATTCAGCAGTAAAAAGAAATGAAGTACTAAAACATGTTACAACATGAACGAGCCTTGAGAACATTACGCTAAGTAAAAGGAGCCAGTCACCAAAGGCCACACATTGTATGTTCCCATTTATATGCATTTTCCAGAGAGGGAAATCCTGGGAGGGGCAGAAATAAGTTTACAGTTGTTCATTTAGAAAATAATACAATAATTAAGAAATAGTAATACAAGTATAAACACTGTGTTTCATATACACACAACTGTAAACCTATGTTTGTCCCATTCTTTCTGTAGAGGAACAAATGAATGGTTGCCCAGGTCTGGGGGAGGGGAAACAGGGCGTGACTACTAATGGATATGAGGCTTGTTTTTGAGGTGTTGAAAATGCTTCAGAGTCAGATATTGGTGATGTTTACACAATTCTATAATTGACTAAATACCACTGAATTGTACACTTTAAAAGGCTGGATTTTATTATATGCAAATTACATCTCAATTAAGTTGTGGTAAAGTAAAAATATTAATTGAGATTTCCTTTCATTCCTTGGGACACTCAAATTTGTACTAGCACAAGAACTAGCTTTGAAGGGGTATTGGTTCACTAGACTTTGCCTCATTTTCCTACTCCCCTGCCCCCCCAGATTGAATTCTGAGGTTCCTACATATAGTTTTTTTGACAATCCTGAATCAGACTAGGTTAATGAAATATTATTTTGTTAGTCAGCAATAATATTTTCAGACTCCTGAATGAAATACACACTGTTAAGCCACAGCAGTATATTTCAAACTTATCTAAATATTTTGATATAGTGATTACTTTGGGATTTAAACAGAAACAATCAAGGTCACTAGGTCAAGTATCTGAATCTAGAATAATTAAGAGATTGACACGTAAAAGTACATAAAATATTAACCTGTTTTTAAAGATTTTATTTTGATCATTAAAATTGTCCATCTACTGCTACTTTCCTCCTATTTCCCCAAAGTTTCTCCTTCAAGAAATAAACAATATTAAATGGTGAAAAGAAACTTTTTTCTTTGTGAAAGTTCTTCAAGGTGATTTTTAAAATGAAATCTTAAATTTCCCCTCTTTCTCCAAACTCTGCACCCACTAAGAGACTTGGGGGCAAAGTGTAATTATGTGAAATTCATTCTTGACATGTTCCTGGAACCCCTATCCCACTATTCGGCAAACTTTATTTCAATGACAGAGAATGTACTATCACAATATTTCTACTGAGCAAATACAATTTGAGTCTGAAATGAATGATACTGTACATTATTAGGCATATTTGCAAGGTTGAAACCCAAATGGTGAACCTACTTATAACACACACTAGACTCCTAAATTCTGTTTCAGTCTTCTGCCTGTTACTGAATCCCTTTCTACATTAAAAACACTAACCACATTCTCCGTGTATTTGATAGACTGCAAAACAATAGAGAATAAAAATTCTGCTTGGCTATCACGTCTCCACCGTAGACACAGCAGCCCCGCACAATGGTGGTCAGGAGTGTCTGAAATACGGCACTAAATATAACCCCCTCTGTGTGAATTGAATTAATTGATTTATTAGTCACAAAATAGCCAGGTGGATTTAAGCTAATTAAGAATTTGATTGCTAATTGCCAACAAGGGGGGATTAAAAAATGAGTAAGTTGAATAAGGGATATACTTGTAGCACATACAAACAGCAGGCTGCCTCCAGCAAGGAAACAATGACGGGCTAACTATGTTTTCTCAGTAGAAATAAAACAGTCTATTTTCTCTGTGATCCATGAATGTGTCTGGTGGTGTCACCTCCCCTTAGCAGATACCAGTAGGAAAACCAGCCAAGACACAACAAAAGAGCATGTAAAGTTAAGAAGGATCCTCCAAAAGGACATATGAACTGTGAAATAATTATAAACTAGGATGGTTTGCTTTACTAAGGGAATGACGTGAAGTAACATGTTTCATTATATATTTCTGTACTCATTCTTTTGTCCATCCTACACATTCATCTACCGCTATCTATCTAACCATTTGTTCAGTTTGTTGAAATTTTTTGTATACTGTTATATCCTACTTCTTTACTTGATACTATATATTTAGAATGTCAACATATTAATAAAAGCACACCATAATTTTTCAAATATTTATTTAGCATTCATTATGTGCAATGTTTTGTGCTAAGCACTTTACATGCATAAATACCTTTAATCCTAAAAAAAAGTTACAGATGAAGAAACTGAAGCTTAGATATGTTAAAATAATTTGCCCCAAAACACGAATCCGGTAAATTGTAGAATTGGGATTCAAACATAAGCAATCTGTCTCCAGTGCTCTGGTGCTTAATTATTTCCCTACACTGCTTTTCCATAAGTCTTTCTAATGGCTATATCATATTTCAGTATTTTGATGTGATATAATGAATGTCATTAAATCCCAATTTGGACATCTAAGTTGCTTCCTATTTTCTTTTGATATTAAATAAAAGTTGCTGTAGTGAGCATACATTTTATTAATTTTATTAATTTACCTCTATGATTGTTTCTTTCCCATTTGTGTATCTCCCTTGGAGAAATTTTGACTTAGATGCTTTGCCTATTTTTAAATTTGATTTTTTGTCTTTTTATCAGAGTTTTAAAAGTTATTTATATATTTTAGATGGAAATTCCTACCAGATACATGCTTTACAAATATTTCCTCCCATTCTGTGGATTGTCTTTTCACTTTCTTGAAAGTGTCTTTGAAGTACTTCTAAGAGTTTTGGGTCTTACTTTTAGGTCTTTGATGCATTTTGAGTTAATTTTTGTGGATGGTTGAAGGAGGGGTCCAACTTCATCTTTTAACATCTATATAGCTAGTTTTTCAAGTACCATTTGTTGAAAAGACTCTCCTCTCCATATTAAATGGTCTTGGCATACTGTCTAACATCGGTTGACCCCAGGTACATGAATTTATTTCTGGACTCTTCATTTTGTTCCATTGATCTGTACGTTTATTCCTATGCCAGTACCAGACTGCCTTGGTTATTTTTGCTTTGTAGTCAATTCTAAAAATCAGCAAGTGTGAATTCTTCAACTTTGTTCTTTTTCAAGAATGTTTTGGCTATTCTGGGTCCATATGAATTTCAGGACTAGCTTATCAATTTATATAAAAAAGTCAGCTGTTATTCTGGTAAGTATTGTGTGAATCTTTAAATCAGTTTGGGAAATATTGCCATCTTAGCAATAATCAAGTCTTCTAATCCATAAAGGGGCACTGTTTTTCTATTTGTTAGTTCATCTTTAATTTGTTCCAAAAATGTTTTTTTTCATTTTCAGAGTATAAGTTTTACAATTCCTTGGTTACATTTATTCCTAAGTATTTTAATCTTTTTGATGTGAATGTAGATTCACATCAAGCATTGTTTTCTTTTTTAAAATATTTATTCATTTAGTTAGTTAGTTATTAGAGAGAGGGGAAGGAAGGGAGAAAGAGAGGTAGAGAAACATCTACGTGAGAAACATTGATCAGTTGCCTCTCATTCACGCCCTGACCAGGGACAGAACCCATAACTTTGGCATTGTGTCCTGACTGGGAATCTAACCAGTTACCTTTTGTTTTGCAGGATGATGCCCAAACAACTGAGCCACACGGGTCAGGAAGGAATTGTTTTCTTAATCATATTTTTGGATTCTTCACTGCAAGTGCACAGAAATACAATCTATTTTTGCATATTGACCTTGCAAACTTGCTGAACCTTTTTGTTAGTTTTAGCAGTTTGTTATGGATTCCTTAGGATTCTCTCTATGTAAGATCATGCCATCTATAAACAGAGATAGTTTTACTTTTTCCTTTCCAATCTGCATGTATTTTATCACACCATTGCCCTACCTGGAACATCCAGGACAATGCTAAATAAAAGTGGCAAATATAAGCATCCTTGTCTTGCTCCAGATGTTAAGTTGAAAGTATCTAGTCTTTCTCCACTAAGTATGATAGAAGTTAGTTGTGGATTTTTTATACATGCTCTTTTCATATTGAGTAAGTTTCCTTCTCTTCCTAGTTTGTCGAGTGCTTTTTATCATGAAAGTGTGTTGGGATTTGTCAAATATTTTTTCTGTATTTAATGAGATAATTGTGTGGGTTTGTTATTTATTCTAATTATATGGTGTTTTGCATTAATTGATTTTCGAATGTTAAACCAATCTTGATTTGGGTGTATAATTCTTTTTACAAGGTCTGTCTGGAAAAAGTCTAGCCAATGTTAACATAACAAGAATGGTTTGTACAACATTGATGTAGCCTGGCAGCCAACAAGAGTGGCTTGGAAGGCGCATCTGTGAACAATGACGACTTTACTGTACTAGTCAGTGGGGGGGTGGTAGTCGTCCTTGAGTGAGCACATGTGTACTGTGTGTCCATCGCATTCAAAATGACAGAGAAAGTAGAGCAATGAATCTGCATCAAATTTTGCATTAAGCTTGAGCATTCCTCCAAGGAAACTATTTAGATGATTGAGAAGGCTGCAGCTATGGGCAACTGGTGACTGGCAGCTTCATCACAGCAATGGCCCCCTCTCGTGCATCATGTTTTGTGCAGAGCTTTTTGGCAAAACATCAAATCACCCAGTTGACTCAGCCCCCCTACAGCCCAGATTTAGTGCCCTGTGACTTCTGGCTTTTCCCAAAGCTAAAATAATCTTTTAAAGGGAAGAGAATTCAGACCGCCAATGAAATATGACAGGACAGCTGTTGGCAATAGGGAGAACTGCGTGAGGTCCCAAGGTGCTTTCTTTGAAGGGGACTGAGGTGTCATTGTCCCATGTACAACGTTTCTTTTATCTTGTATCTTCTTCAATAAATGTCTCTTTCTCATATTACATGGCTAGATATCTTCTGCACAGCCCTCATATATGTTGCTGAATTTTCTTTGCTAGCATTTCTTTTAGGAATCCTGTGTTTATATTCATAAAAGATATTGGTCTTTAGTCTTTTTTTTAATGCAATGCCTTTATTGGGTTCTGGTATCAGAGCCTCATAGAATGAATTGGGAAGTATTCCCTCCTCTTCTAATCTTTGGAAGAGTTTATAAAGAATTGGTGGAAGAGATTAGCCAAAGTATGTATATATATATATATATATATATACACACATAGCCCATGGACACAGACTGTGTCAAATATATAGACATTTGGAAAACTCTTTATATTGTACATATTGCTAAATTGCTTTCCTGGGTGGGGAGTGCCAGTTCGTACCACCACTAGCAGCACACAAGTAGGACATAGCTTTGCTGTCAGTAGGGTATCACTAAATTTATGTTGAATTGAACTTTATTGATAACTGGTTCTTCCCAAACCTGAAAAACAACATTTACTAGTATATCAATCAAATAATTTTTCTCAACTAGTAGTTTTAAAAATGATTGTATCTCTTATTTATAGTAATTAAAATGTTATGGGTCTGTTATATTGATTTCAGGCTAATCACAACCAAAATGAACTTATATTCTCTAGATCCAGCATATTTGAGAGTTCAGTGATTAATAAAGGCCTATATACTTCTGTGGAGAAACTTTTCACCTATAGTATAGCTTTCTTTCTTTCTTTTTAAATTTTCTTTAGTTATTTTTAGAGAGGGGAAGTGAGGGAGAGAGGGAGAGAAACATCAATGTGTGGTTGCCTCTTGTGCGCCTCCTACTGGGGACCTGGCTGGCATCCCAGGCATGTAACCTGACTGGGAATTAAAACAGCAACCCTTTGGTTTGCAGGCTGGCATTAAATCCATTGAGCCGCACCAGCCAGGGCTATAGTATAGCTTTCTTAAAGTGTGGTGCATCTATATGATATGCTAAAAACAAATGTGACCACAAGCTAGTTCAGTTTGTTTTGCTATTATTGTTAACGAAATGATATAAAAACTATATGGCTTCAATAATTATGAATAGTAATAAAAATATTTGGCAGATTCTTGTGTCACACTTGGCATATGCAAGAGACTTCATATCTCCACCACAACCTTCATGGCTCTTCTATTCATTTCCCATATGAATGAAATTATGCACCTACTACTTTTTAAACTTCTTTTATCTTTATTGAGATATAATTAATGCATAACATTGTGAAAGTATAAGGTGTACACTGTGCTGATTTCATACTTATTTATATTTGATTGTATCTAAGAATTTTCTGATTAACTGAGATACTTTGAATAAATAGAAATTGTGGTCCTTAACTGTGGAATGTAGGAAATGTGAGTTTTGTGTCTTGTTCATTAACCTTAGAGCTCATTTTCCCTTTGATGTACTCTGTTGACTGAGGGAAGCTCCTCCTCTTCATGAAAGGTCTTGGAGCTTGTCACCCATTGTCCACTTAAGCACAAGGTCCATTTTAAACTGGCCAGATCCAGGTCAGTGTTTTCTTACTTTGGTCATTGTTTCTTATGAAACTAGGAAAAACAACTCATAATAATGTAAGCCACATTCCATACAGGTTGATCCTAGCGAAGGTTTAGGCAACCAGTTAAATACATTCTTTAATCACTCTGGTTGCAGAAGCTTATATTACTGAAAATGGCATTTCAGGCAGTAGTCATTATAAGTCTTGCTTCATTACATTTGAGTATCTTATTTTCCTTCTTCTCTTTTATTACCTTTCACTTTGGTGGTTGTTTATAGCCCTGCTGGGCTCACTTGTTTCTTTATTTAAGAGTTCACTGGGTTTGTAGCTGATCTTATCTGTAGTGTCATCACCTTCCCACCTCTTGCTAGTTGATTTAATATTCATAGTGACATTATCTCCAACTCCCGTGTGAGAGAATTCGTATCCAACTTAGAGCAAGATACTGCATGAATTATACACCAAACATTGCTAGTCTAAGTGGCAGAAAAGTTTAAATTCTGGATTTTTTCCTCATTTCTTATGTCTCCCATTTTATTTCTGTGTTTGTGCGTGAATTTTAAAGTTCCCCAGGTTTTATAAGAATTTACTAAACATTTACAATTTTATCTCCTAAACTTTATTGTTTTTCAGTTTTAGATACTGAAGATAAAAAATTTTATATTTATTTTCATGCTTAACTATTTCCTCTCAGATTCACTGAAGAGTTCTACAGGGCCATGGGCCTGAACCTTTACATCACACGAAGTTTCCAAGAGCAGTACAGATGTGCTTAGAGTGTGTGTACTTCCCATTTCTTAGCTAAGCTGTTTTGGTTGGAAGTAAGAGAAACAATCTGCCTAAATATTGTAGTCAAGGGAATTAGTTGGAAGGATGTGGGAGTATGTCAAAGAATTCAAAGACAGCTGCCTGCCCAGGGACTAAACACAGAAACTGGAGAGCCACCTGGCAGTCATACGGATGAGACTGTTCTACATTGCTAGCTCTGCTTCTCTCTGTGCATCTCCAGGTCAGTTGTCTCTGGCTTTCAGGGCACATGATAGAAAAAGTTCACCAAAAGGCTCCTGAATTTACTCCATCTCACTGTTTTTCCATATCTGAAAATAACTAGATTGGTCTAGTTTATATCAAGTTCATTTCTGGTCCAGCCTCTGTGACCAGTAGCCCATAGCAACCTGTAGTAGGGATAGCTGAAGTAGTTCTCAATAAAAAGGTGCCACATAAGCTAGACGCACACCTTTGGAGTTTGTTTAGTGCACTGTTTAGGTACTTGTTCATGAATCACAGAAAGTAATCATTTAACGGACAATAAGCCATATCAGGTCTCCTTTGGAAATGTTTATAAGGTTGAGATTTCATCAGTATGATGTGGCTTTTTTCTCATAATTGCATCTCATCTTCTATGGTCACACTTATCCACAAAGCCTCTTGGGCTCATTCTTATACTTACTTATATGCCCTTTCCAGATATAAAGGAAATCATAAATCATTTTCAAAATTTTCTGATTCATTTATTACTGGGTACAGATAAGTAGAAGGAAAGGAACTGCCCTAGTGAGATTCAGTTTCATGCTCTTCAAAGTTGATGTGGGTGTTATTTCTCCAATAAGCATTCTTAATGTTCTCAGTAATACCAGCTGTTGTGATTTTCTTACTAACGTGGTCTTTAGTGAATTTCTTTCTCTGGCTTGTTACAGCACATCTGTGTGACAATGGAAAATTGTCACATTGAACTTCACCATGAACTTGGGTTTGAATTTTGAGGAAAAACTTCTGAAGATATATCTATTTAGAATCTGGGGGAGTTCCGGCCAAGATGGAGGTGTAGGTAGAAGCCCTTCCCTTCCTCATACAACCAAAAGAAGGATAACAACAAATGTAAAATCAATAAACAATTAAAAGTGCCAGAAAATCAAACTGCATGGAACTGTAACAACCAAAGAATTAAAGAAACAGTCAACCAGACCGACCAGACCGTAAGACAGGCGGATGAAGAGAACCCGTGGCAGGGTGGTGGACCACTCTGACTGAGCTGCCTGAAAGGACCCATGGTGAGGCAGTGGACTGAGTGGGCTGGGCTGGCTGAACGGGAAACTGAGACTCAGAGCTGACTGTGGTCTTCGGCGGGGGTTGTCTCAGTGGGAGAAACTCCCAGTCTCACAGGACAGTTTGTGGGAGAGTGGGCTAGAGACAAGAAGGTGAGCCACATTGTTCCCTCTCTGGCCCCTCCCCCACAAGTAGCACCACAGAGCAGCAAGGAGGGTCGCCCTGCCCTGGTGAATACATAAGGCCCCGCCCCCTTACAACTTATCAGGTGCACCCAGACAAAGAAATATGGCTCAAATGAAAGAACAGAGCAAAACTCCAGAAAGAGAGCTAAGTGATGAGGAGATAGCCAACCTATCTGATGGAGACTTTAAAGCCCCGGTAATCAAAATGCTCACAGAATCAACTGAGCTGGGTTGAAAAATGAAAGAACTAGTAAAAGATAGCCAAAATGAAATAAAGCAAAATATCCAGGGAACCAACAGTGACGGGAAGGAAACCAGGACTCAAATCAATGATTTGGAACAAAAGAAAGAAAGAAACATCTAAATAGAACAGAATGAAGAAACAAGAATTCAAAAAAAATGAAGAGAGACTTAGGAAACTCTGGGACAACCTGAAATGTTCCAATATCTGAATTATAGGGGTGCCGGAAGGAGAAGAACAAGAGCAAGACATTGAAAACTTATTTGAACAAATAATGAAGGAAAACCTCCCCAATCTAGTGAAGGAAATAGACTTCCAGGAAGTCCAGGAAGCCCAGAGAGTCCCAAAGAAGTTGGACCCAAAGAGGAACGCACCAAGGCACATCATCATTAAGTTTAAAGATAAGGAGAGAATCTTAAAAGCAGCAAGAGGAAAGGAGAGAGTTACCTACAAAGGAGTGCGCATAAGGCTATCAGTTGATTTCTCAAAAGAAACATTACAGGCAAGAAGGGGCTAGAAAGAAGTATTCCAAGTCATGAAAGGCAAGGACCTACGTCCACGAGTACTCTATTCAGCAAAGCTTTCATTTAGAATGGAAGGGCAGATAAAGTGTTTCCCAGATAAGGTCAAGTTAAAGGAGTTCATCACCACCAAGCCATTATTATATGAAATGTTAAAGGGACTTATCTAAGAAATTGAAGAAGATCAAAAACTATGAACAGTAAAATGACAACAAACTCACAAATATCAACAAATGAACCTAAAAGAAAAGAAAAACAATGAAAATAAAAACTAGGAAAACAACTATAACAGGAACAGAATCAGAGAAATGGACATCACACGGAGGGTTTTCAGTGGGGAGGGGGAGGGGAGGAATAGGGGAGAAAATGTACAGGGAAGAAGAAGCATAATTGGTAGGCATAAAATAGACGGGGAGAGGACAAAAATGATATAGGAAACAGAGAATTCAAAGAACTTATATGTATAACCCATGGACACGAACTAAGGGGGGGAATGCTGGAGGGTTGGGGGGGTGCAGGGTGGAGGGGGGATAAGGGGGGAAATTGGGAAAACTGTAATAGCATAATCACTTTAAAAAATAAATAAAATATACTGTAAAAAATAAATAAATAAAATGTTTTAAAAAAAGAATCTGATGATAGCAAGGTGTATATCCCCATGTACTATGTTTCTAGAACGATTACTTATATTCACTTATTCATTAACCTTTTATTTAACGCTATCGTAAAATAAACATAGCACTGTGTGGGCTAAAAAGAAGTGGAAAACTCTTCCACAAGGGATTTTAAGATAAGCTTTTGGAAGATAAAGGACAGTGTATAAACTATGTTATGAAGATTGAGATAGAAGAGTTAAAGAGGAGCCGTCCAATGCTATCAAGGAGAGGATCACAGTATTTGACAAAGTGAACCTATCAGTTGCACTTAGAAGAGCTAATTTTTAATTATTTAAAACAATTTATTTTTGCTATTCACTGTGTCTCTATTTTGGCCATTGTTCACATTTAATAGTTTTATTTAACACTTTTGAAATACTGAATGTTTACTCAATTATTTCATCAGTCCACGATCATGGGAGTAGGAGGAAGAGATAGGCTCAACCTTGTCACGTGCTGGAGGCAAGCGTACAAGTGAAGACCCATGTGCCATAGGTCTAAATATTTTATTTAAAATTTTAAATTAAGCTCAAAAAGTTTAAGTTGACATGTTTATTTATTTTAAATGTATTTTACAGGCAAAATTAAATTTTATTTAAATCTTATTAGAATTTTTGTAAACAAAGCTATTCTCAAGTGTAGCGTTCGTGGATAGTGCTCAGTGCCCATCTCGTCCACAATGTAGTCAGTGTCCCACTTCATGCACGTACTGTCTAGGCTTATTAGTATACAAATGTAGGGTCATAGGAATTATTTAATTTTACAGAACTTTATTTAACTGCCATGGTTATCTCCAGAACTCTCTGGTACTGTGAGATTTAATTAAAAGGGAAGCCAGTATTCAGATGTTTGGCTAATGGGAAAGTATACTTCCTTATGCAACAATTTATTAAATTCATGCTCTCTCGGAAGAGTTTGACAATTCAATTATTTTGCTTTTTTTCTTCTGTCCTGAAGCAGAGTCCCCCTCTGAACTTGGCAATGGCACAATCCTCAAATCTTCATGGTATTTGGATACAATCACCTTTTGTTTCATAAAGACTGAGGGAAAAAGCTGTGGAGAAGCCTATCCCTATGTGTGAGTGGTGCTAGGCAAGGGGGCGGTGGTGGTGATATTTATGGTGTTAGGCTGGGCAGGGTCAGTACTGGGAGCCTGATCCCCAGTGACTAGAGTAGCCACTGAATAGACTTATTTGTGTGTGTGCATATGTGTATTTGAGACACAGGGGACCCAGCACAGGGACTACCCTTGCTCAAGTCTAACATAAGTGTGGCAAGAGAGGGAGCAGATGAACCCTCTCTTAGGAGATAAGGGTAGCTTGAACACTTCCCACTAGTACAGAACTCAATAAGGGCTCCAATTTCTCCATGTATCCCAGGACTAGAATAGTGTCAGATACTTAGTAGACATCCAAGGAACATTTGTTGAATAAATGGCTAGTGTCCTGGTAGTGAATGACGGCTTGATAATTACAAACACTAACTGAAAGCTCAGGGGCAGCCATTCAGCTGGCAATACCTAATAGTTGTTAAATGACTCTCCTAGGAATTTTTTTGATCATATTAAGTCTACAAAAATGAATAGTCTGTGCACTTAACTCATTTCTTAAATGTGAAACTTTCTTGCCAGACTTAGACTTTTCCAGGCGTCACGTAACGTGGAAACCATAATCCCTGCGTTACTTTGACAGAGGCTGGCATACTTAGTGATGCTGGTAGCGTGCTGCCAGAGCCTGGGAAGGGCCTGTCTGAAAAGAGCCACGGAAGTGCACCGTGCTCTGCATGTGTAAGTGAGGAGCTGCTCAGTGTGTCCCTGCAGGGACAACTGTATTGTTTTTAATTGTCTCTTTTAATAGGCCTGAATAAAATATTCTTCTGTTTTATTTGATCTGCATCCCCTGGTGGGATTTCTCCCTGCTTTCTTTTACCACTGTGACAGTTTCCTATTTAGACGTTTACTTCTTTCGACAGGGTCTCTTGATCTTCAATGGCAGTGACTGTTTCTCCATCTACTGATGTTCAATCCTAGTGGTCCCTGACCTATGGGATCATTTGCAGAAAAGGATTGAGTTCTGGGAGTCTGGGATAAATGAAAGAAATTCCATGAAATAGCAAACAATAACAAAATCAAGCACAGGTCTGATTTAAGCAGCTAAATGAATCTGGATTGATTTTTTTCAAATGTTCGTAGCAGTGATCGTAGGCATCCAGGATTAACTCTAGTGTAACCACACCCAATCTTCACTAGGTGGCTGCTCTAACAAATTCAGGACCACATTAGAATGACCTTTTGGTTGGACAGTTTTCTCCTAGGAGAAGTATCTGGCTGATGTCGGGTGATGTAATAAAACATGATCAGGTCTGGGAGGCAGGAGATGTAAATTTTAGTACCAGCTCTGTCACTACATGACTATGTGGCCTTTGTTGAAGTATATAGCTCCTTGCCTAAAAATATAAGCAGATTGGACTAAGCCCCTCCAAAGCATTCTTTACTCGATACATACATTGCACCTTTGTTATTTTATGTGGATTTTGACTTCTGCTTTGCATCACCTTATATATTTGAAAGGATTTATGTTCCTTCTTTATTTGAAGTTCGAGGTGACTCACTGGAGAAGAGCCTGTGAGCAGCCCCCCTGACTTTATCACTGGAACCTGGCTAAGAAATGGGTGTAGATAAAAGAGGCTAGCATTGTAAACCCCTCAACTGTATTTTCTGCTTATTTGTTATCCATACTACACTTTGCTGTTCATGCAGCAAGTCTCTTCTCGGAAAGACAAAGCCAGGAAGCCCTAAATAAAACTGTCAAGTCACAAAGTTGTCTCTGGGACTGGCCCCACTCTGCTACCTTCTCTTTCATAGACTTTTCCCTCCACTGCCCAAGGCTTTCAAGCTGCTTTCCTCTGCAGACAGCCGCCCCTACCCTACCACCAAGGCCTCAAATCCTCAAATTACGCTGTGTTCCAAGACCCCCCATATACGTTAATGACAAAAAGTAAGAATGTTCAAAATTCATCCTGCCACTCTATATGGTTTTGGCAGCTCCAAGCCCATGACCAGGCCTAGTCAGTCAGAGCACCCAAACCTCCCCAGTAAAATGATTGTCTTAGGGATGGGCATGTGCACTCCATTTTCCAGCTCTTGGGCAGTGTCTGCCTCCTTCCCTGCTTCTACGTCTCTATCTGTATCTAACCAGGTCAGTCAGCGGGCTCTGCTCTGTGGATCTGGCCAGTCAGTGGTTAGGAACCATACATCCCACATAGGCTCTGAAATTTAAAAACGGGGTTTCCAGTCAATAGATTGGCAGAAATATCAGGGTAAGGAAATATTGGACATTTGTCAGAAGCTATTAAAATGAATATTGTCTTTCTTTGGTGTATATCTCTTTCAGTTAGAATTGCAAAAATGAGAGGACTGAGTTATGGGTTTCAGGTACATAAATTTAAAACTGCCCATCCTCAAAACCTTTGGTTGTTTCCATTACTTATAGAATAAATTCTAAACGTGTTTATATGCCATTATATATCATCACAACCTGCATCTCTGGCCATGTCTCCCACTCATTTCCCTGTGTGCAACCTAGGTCATAGCTACAGGGCAGTGCTTTCCATTGCTCGTCATACCAAATACTTTCCGTATTTCTCTGTTTCTCCTACTGCCTTTCTTCTACCTGGACTTGTTTTTTCACCACCTCATCTTTCCCCATGCTTCGAAGATCAGCTTTACATGTCACATTCTTTATAAAGTTTTCCTCAAGTCTTAATAAGAATTAATTATACAGTTAGCTAATATCTGACAAAGGAGCCAAGACTACTCCATGGGGGAAAGAGAGTCTCTTAAATAAATGGTGGTGGGAAAATTGGATAGTTATATGCAAAAGAATAAAACTGGACTTGTACCTCACACAACAAAAATTAACTTGAAATGGAATGAATACTTAAATGTAAGACCTGAAATGGTAAAACACCTAAAAGAAAACATAGGTGAAAACCTCCTTGATTTTGGTCTCGGCATTGCCTTTGGATCCCAACTTCCCTCTTCAAAGTTTGAGACATACATTTTACCTCGAATTATATTTATAGACTTCTCCCAAGCCAACAAGAACATATGGTCTTTGAGGGGGCAAGAAGTATGTCTAATTCATATTTTCACTACCTTACTTCTATTCAATAGGCACTTGTGGAATGAATAAATAAAGAATAATTCTCAGACAAGGTAAGCCTGGGGCTAAAGGAAACAGACCCATTCATGCAAATGTAGACACTCTTAGGGTTTATCTGGTGTTGCTCTTGCCTCCTTCCTTCAAGGGAGAGACTAATTTTGGTTCCACCTATTCTCCTATATTCTTTCCGAGAAGCCTCTATATGTACTCATTCAAGTTGGCAACAGAAATATTTAAAAAGTCACCTGGAGTCGTGAAGTGGGAAAATTCCATCTTTATTCCTGGACTTTCTTACAGCTTCTGGTTCATTTCACGACTTCATAATCTTTGTCTTCCTGTCTTCCTGAACTCCTGCTTTGGCTCCCACAGCTTGACTCCTGTGTTCAGCATGGTCCTCTGATCGATGCCTTGGTTCCAACCACCACCCCTCACCTGACTCTTTATGCCCTTCAGCCTGCCAATACATGGCCAAAGGTAAGAGGAGCCCGTTTTCCAGGCCCCATGGTAGTCCTGAGGAGTCCATTCAGGTCCTGCTGAGCCCTTGCCTGACTCCCACCCAAAAGAGAAAAAGGATCCCTCAGAACCCTAAACTCCTATTGTGAGGCCTCAGCATCATCTCACTGAGAGTATTCTGACCTGGCTAGTCACCTGAATTGGATTTTATGAATAGGGTGGAGACATTGGTTTAATCTTGCTCTGCTGGTGTAAGATGGGTTAACTTGATTAAACGTTATTGGTGTGTTATAAATATGTATGACTCCTTAGAAGCCATCATATTGCCAAGTTTGCCAAGTCATATTGAATCATTCATCTGGAGGACAGCTGAAGGGGTTAATTAAAAGCAGCTGCATTTAATCCTGCTAATGTATACTTTCTCCTCAGAGGGCATAGGAAAGGCAGAAGGCAGAACACAAAAAGGAGGCCTTTCATGGAGAGAGGAGTTAACCAGAAGCCAAGATGAGTGTGGAGAGAGTCTGGAAGCTCTGAGAATCAGATCTACTAATTAAAATGGGTTGTAGGTAAGTACAAAAGTTATTCTAATGTGTCATTAAATAACAATATACTGCAATTAAGGAGCAAAACATGATTAGTTGTAAAAAGTATGAACAGTATACCTTTTCCACTTCAAATATTCTTCTTTTGTTTTTTCTATAACTTGGTACTCTTTATCTTGACTACTTCTTAATGTTAATCTGAAAAATTATGAATTAACTGAAATTAAATCATGTTTTCCTTATACTCTTCAGTGTAAATAATGCACATCAATTATTTCTATAAGTAGAAAACAGTGAATTTACTAATTGTAGTAATTATATGCTATCATATCAAAGTATTTATCTGCATTGCCTTTATATTTCTCAGATTTTCATCCACAAAGTGTTAAGTCCCTATGCTCTGCGATAATGTAAAAAAAAAGAAACTATATATGGTTCTCTGTATGGCTTTCCATAAAGCTTAAGCTGCAATGCCCACTGCTCCTTGCTGAGGGAAGCCAAGTCAGGGTGTTCATGTTGATGTGGCTACTGATTAAACCAAAGTTTGTCCCACTTACAGGCTGCCAGGTGGCGCGTGAAACCATGACGCTTGGCTAGGGGAGGTCCCCTGTCTAACTGAAGCAGTAATGCTTCTGTCAGACTTTGGACTAGAGAACATGTAGAGAATAAATCAGTTTGGTGTGAGAGAAGGGCACATTCACACAAAGGTAAATGCTCAGTGGTCAAAAGAGAGTTGAGATACCTAGAATTTCCTTGATTTTTCACAACCTTCCTGACAGTAAATAATTCTTTAAGGTGGCCTAAAGAAACACCTATTTCTTGCAATCAAGAGTCTTCTAGTTCCTTGCTATGTAGCATGGTCCACAGACCAGTAGCATTGGCATCAAGCATTGGAAGTTTGTTAGAAAATGTTGTGTCTCAGGCTCTGCCCCAGACCTGAGAAAGACCTGAGAATTAAATTTTGAGAAGCTTCATTCTAGTTTACCTAGTGTAGCAGACTTCTGTTATACCTCATCATCCATTTTCTCCCTCTTCCATAATAATAGAATCTTAGCTGGTCACATGGGTGAGTTCCCAGCTCCATTTTTACTTACCTCCCTTCTGACTGGGTGAGACTATATTCTGGCCAATGGGGTGACCAAAAGAATGATGGGAGCCACTTCCAAGTCTTGCCTTTAAAATATCTAGGTCTTCCCTCTGGCTGTGACGTGGGAAGAACTGTGGGAATCACTGTGGCCCCATAAGTGGGTGTCACAAGTTGAGCATGTCAGAGCCACCTACTAGCACAGAGCTGCCTACTGACTTCTGGACTGTTACTTGAGAAAGAAACATCTTTTTTCAGTCATTGTAAGTGGGAGTATCTTTAGCTCAGCAGCTGCTCATGTACACTGACTAATATAGGTTAGTATTAAAAGAACTAAATGAGCAAGTGGACAGTCTCTTCAGAATTAAATGTTTAACACATTAATAGTGCTAGGAATAGCACTTCAATCTGTCTGCTTGCTTGCCTACATCGAAATGGGCATGAAATAATTAGAAAGGGAAACTCCTAGTGGGAGTAGAAATGTAGCTTGGAAATTAACCGTATAAACATTGTTTTTTGATTAATGGACAAAGATTATCTGATATTAGTACTTACCCAGAGGTTGTTTCTTTCTTACAAAAAGTCTGTATCATCAACAAACCTCCACCCCGCTGCAATAGTCGAGTTTTCGGGCCATTGTAGGAGCTTGATTCTATGGAGTACACATCACAGAAAAAGCCCACCTCCAGATTTACATAAATTCTCAACATTGCAAATCAGCAAGAAATAAAACTAACACTTTCAATAGACGAAGTTCATTTGAAAAAATATGGACTTTTACTAATGTTTGTTACTCAGAGATTTCTTAGTAATTCATGACTCTACTGTGTTACAAGGAAATAAACAAATCCATGTGGGATTTGGAGTATTTGGAGACATAGAATTACTGAACTACTTGGATTCAGGATGACAAAATAAAAACTCATACCAAACCAGGCATAGAGACATTTTCTTAGTCATTCTTGGCTAAGAATTTTATAATGCCTTAGTATAGAAGTGTAAGAGGTAAAATACCAGATATCAGTTCTAATTATTATACGTCTTGATTGTACTTTGTAGTGTTTGTATGTTTATATTTAAGACACCGTGGAGAATAAGCAGACCTGTTAAATACTGTATTTTTCGGACTATAAGATGCACCAGATCATAAGATGCACCTAGGTTTTAGAGGAGGAAAATAGGAAAAAAAAAAACCCACTCCACCACATCCCCCCCAGCAAGCCAGGTAAGCTACCTTCGGACTATAAGACGCACCCGCATTTCCCTCCCAAATTTGGCGGGGGGAGGAAGTACATCTTATAGTCTGAAAAATAGGGTAATAACCCTTACTGAATGGGCCTAAGCAAGTCTCAGCCCTGTTTGCTTGTGGCACATAACTCACTTGTCTCTGCTGGAAATGCTCACCAAAGCTGGGGTCAGAGAACAAAAAACATACATGATAACGTAATTTACCCCCTTTCTTGGATCCTTTCTGAGCCCAAATTCTCTACTGAATACCTCATGAAACACCTCACCCCGCAAAAAGCATCTGGCCTTCATTTCTGTAATCTATTCTCCATTGTGTCACCTTCCAATTTAAAATTTCTCATTGTTTTCCATTGTCATGGTTTCTTTAATAGTGCACTGAAGCTATGGAGGGAAAATAACTTACCTTTTCCACTCTAGGTACGGTGATTTTATTGCTATTTTTAGGTTCCCAAGTATAAAGATAAGATCTTTTACAGTTAAAACAGATTAAAAGTTAATAAAAACAGTTTTTAATCCTCACTTGAGGATATGTTCTTTATTGATTTGAAAGAGAGAGGGGCGGGGGGTTGGAGAGAGAGAGAGAGAGAGAGAATAAGATATCGATATGAAAGAGGAACTTCAATCGGTTGCCTCCTGAAATAGGTATGTGTCCTTACCAGGAATCGAACCCCCAACCTTTTGATGTACAGGATGACGCTCCAACCAACTGAGCATATGGCCAGAGCTGAAAGTTATTTTTAATTCCTATTTCTCAATACCATTGTCTAAAATCAGACTCAGTCATTTCTAATTGCTTTTATCTGTAGTTGAGGGTAATTTTTATCCTGTCTTTGGAGCTAACGGCTAAGATACTATACGAACAACTAACTTCTGTGTCGCACTGCAGATTGTAAATGCTTTTCACACACCTTCCTTTTGGATTCTCACTACTACCTTGGGAGACAAGTACTACTGTTCACTCTTTTTCACAGATTTGTAAATTGAGCCTTCTGTTAGGAAATTTGCCCAAGAGACAAAGCTGGAAACTCAAACTGGGGAGGTTTTATCTCAGTCCCAGTTTCTTGCCTTTAGTTATCTTGCTTAAGGTGATCGTAATTATAACAATCATTGTCATGGCAGCCATTGATTACTGAGTCCTTTCTGTGTTCCTGAGAACACAGTATCATTTCATTTAATCCCTTTAAGAGCTTGCAAAGTCCTTCATCAATGAGGAAAGTTTTCAGCTTCCCACAGCACAAAACTAAACTGCTTGGTCTTCCATTCATGATCATATACTGACCAAAAGAGCCTAGAACATTGTACCATCATAGGACTGCATTCAAAAGCAGGAAGCAGAACAAAACTTTTCTTTTCCTGGGCCTCCATTATCAAAGAAGATCTCCAACTGATGTTCTTTTTTATCTCATTGGTCCACCATGTTGGTCCCTAGGCCAGACACTGGGCCTAACTACTTTCCTTGAGATCAAGAAATCTGCCCAGAAACCAAACTAACCAACCAACCAACCAACCAACCAACCAAATAAACAAACAAAAAAACCTGGGCTTCATTCAGGACCTTCCTGCACAAAGGTATCTAGCAAAGCCTAGAATCAGCCCATATCGCGTACAGCCCACATTTTAAGTTGTGTGACCCTTTTATGTCAGTCCAGAGGAAGTATACCACTTTTCAATTGATCTGCCTATTGGGCTGCCTTTTCATAAATCATAGGACGGCTCAGTAACAGTTAGGAGTGGCTCTGGCATGTTAATGAAGAAGATAATAATGGAGTTTGACATTTAGCAGGCATGCAATTGAATCAGCCACTGAAAGTCATTAATAACCTCATTTTAAAGATGAGGAAACCAAGACATGGGGAAATTATTTGCATAGGTTACACAGCTACTGACTTACAAAGCAGACTTTGAAAATGACATTTTCTGATTCTGAGGCCCAGATTCCCACCACAGGTCTAATTACTATACTTAAATAAAGCATAATATTGGCCCTGCAAATTTACACAGGCTCACAATCCTACAAGCTACATGAAATTGATTCCTGAAGGAACTAGACTCCTGATTAATAAAGAATGGAAAAGCTGATCAAACTGCTGAAATAATTACGTTTAGGGGCTTCCAAGATGTCGTTAGTTGTACATAGGGCAAAGGACACTGAGCATATGCATATTGGTAAAACTTCTTAAAGGCTTTGGGTTTTTACTGACTTGCAAGGAGAATCACCCTGTCAGAAGAACTGGAGATTCTAACTCTAGTTGCCAAATCTACCAATGATTTCCTCTGCGACAATCCATATTCACTTACCTCCATTTTTCCCTCAGGTAATAACACGTGTCAGTTGGAGCTCAGTGTTTTATGAACCAAGGGTGAAATTATTAAATTTTATTGTTTGTGATTCCTTCCTTAAGTTATATTTCTATAATTGCAAACTTACTGCATTCCCTAACCTCTATTTTGAATTTATTACTAGCCTTCTTACTGCCTTTTTAGATCTCAGAAGCAAACTTCAAATATTTACAAATCTCAATTTCATGTTTTCCTTTTCATAAATCTGTGGGCAAGTTCGGTGCTGGAAACAGAGAGTAATAAATCTGTATATTTATGTATTGTGCCAGCAGGCACTGCACAAACTTCCCCGCGTAGCTTGGTCAATGAGCTTTAGTCTTGACCTGTAACACTGGTTCTAGTCTAATCCTGAGGCTCGTATTAACAGAATCATTATGAAACATCTGGTGACTTGTATATACAAAAACCCCTCCCAGATCCTTCAGTCATAATTTGTAATCAGACAAGTTTAGGAGGCACATATGTTCTCCATACTAGCAGATGAAAGGGAATCAATGGTGTTTATGCCATTTATTATGCTTATCTTTTAAAATAGGGATATAGTGATGACCACTCTAGTTTTAAGGGTATGGTAAAACTTGTAAGTGATATGAAAAGCTATTATTTTTAAGATCTCTTATTTTAAGCATATCTAATGTGCTCAAAAATGAAATATAAAGTTCTAGAAGAAAACACAGTAGAGTTAACAAATGATTTTACAGTGGAGAAAGTTTTACTACACCTAACACAGAATCCAGAAGCCATAAACGAAAGGCTGCTAAAAGTGACTACATAAAGACTTCATGCTTATGTGACAGTAACACCCAAAACAACGCCAAAGCCAAGTGACAAACTGAGGAAAGATATCTATAGAGCAAAGGACTATTTTTTCAATATGCAAAAATATCATAAGTGAATATGAAAAAGATGAATAACTCAATTGTAAAAGCAAATAAAGAACAAATAGAAAGTTTACAGAAAGATACAAATGGTGAAACAGAAAAAATAAATAAAAATCTGGGTTTAATATCATTTATAATTCAAGAAATAATAAAGACAATAAGATTTTTTTCAACATTAGATTGGCAAAAATTAAAAGGTGATAATACCCAGTGTTGTCAAAGGTATGATTTACAGGCTCATTCAAGCATTGCTGGTGGGAGGATAAATTAGTGAAGTCATTTAAGTGGCAATTTGGTAGAATCTGTCAAAATGTAATATATACTAGTATGCTTTGGCTTGGCAACTGCACTTTAAAAAAAACCATTTTATATACATATATATGCATGCTTTATATATATATAAATATATATACACACACACACTATTCTCTATATAACATGCACTATATATACACACACTATATACTATATATATTATATATAGCATTCATACACTATATATGTGTATACATTGTTGGTACTTTCAATGAGGCAATTGGTTAAATAAATAATGGAACACCCCTATAGTGCACAGTAGGAAACTTAGGTAATACATCAAAAAGGTTGTTAGCTTACCCTGGCTGGATGGTTCAGTTGGTTGGAACGTTGTCCTGTACAGGGAAATGTTTAGGTTCAATTCTCGGTTAGGGCACATGCTTAGGTTGTAGGTTTGATTCTCGGCCCAGGTGTGTTCAGAAGGCAACCAATCAATATTTCTCTCTCAGGTGGATGTTTCTCTTTCTCTCCCCCTTCCTCTCTCTCTAAAAGCTCTCTCTCTAAAAGCAATGAAAAAGTGTCCTCAGGTGAATGTAAAAAAAGGTTAGTTCTATATGTCCAAGACTAGAGGGAATTCTTTTAAATTCATTATAGCATGTCTGTCATTTGGGTCCTTGTAGTAACAAAATTCTGAAGTGAAGTAAAACCCATCATAACCTGAAAATATTCACTAAATAACTGGCCACTCAAATATCTCCCCTTGCTATCTCTGCCCCTCGGATAATGAAAGCAGTTCAAATCATACCCATTCCAAATGCTGGTGTGGTAGTGTGAGCCTAACAATTAAAGAAGACAAAACCAATAACAAGGATGACAAGATAGGCACTTCAAATGAAAACAATTTGAATATCAAAGGATTTTTAGCTGAGATGCTCAAGAAAGCAGATAAAGCCAGAAATAGGTTTGTACAAATAACTGTCCTTAAGACAATGCTGTGAAATTTAAATGTGAGTGGAAAGGTACTATACTGAGCTATCATAAAATTTTGGAGGGGTGAAGGACCCAATCTTTCACACCCAGCAACATTGGATTTCTTTTCTCCAGGAAATACCACAATGTTGAAATTATAATCTAAATTTTGTTTAGAATGAGAAATATATTTTTGTGATTTTTAGGTTTTTTAAAAGATTAAGTCCCAATAAAATCTTTTTCTAACTCTTAATTATTATATTTTGGCCTCTTTTAAGAGGCCTTTTTTCAACTGCAGTTGTGCTAATACTACCTCCTATATATGGTTAAGTAAATAGAGTAGATTGCCATAGTGTTTCCTCTTGCTTGAATAAAATTTTAAAAGCATATACATATACACAGGAATGGGCAAAAGTAGGTTTAGAGTCGTAATACAAATAAATAATGCAATAAGGAATAAATAATACAGAAATAAACTGTGTTTTGCCTACTCACAACTGTAAACCTCCTTTTGCCCACCACTGTGTGTATGCCTATATATACCTACAAAGAACATTCCTGGTCCCAGTAAGATTCATAGGAAACTAGTGATAGCGGGTACCTGTGGGACAAGGAGCATGTGGAATTGAAGGATAGAGAAAAAGACATTTACATCTTACTATTATTTCTAGATATGACTTGTTAACCTTTTAGTGTGAGCACATATCAATTTTATAATATTTACAATCTAGCTAATAAGAATTAATGAAAACAATCATAATGAAAAGACCAATTCTATCAACAGTTTTTAATCACTGTTGAAGTTATTATTGAATAAGAATTCACACAGGGTGAGTAAGAAAGCAACTATTTCACAAAAACAATCTTGTAGCTTTGGTAAAAACTCCCCTAATTGTGAGGGTGGGGCCAACCATTTCAATAATTATCACGAAATTCCCAAGGTTTCTTTTTACTGTCCAGTAATACCATATTAAATTTGCAGTGTTAAAACATGTATTATAAAGACAGTAGTTAAAATAGGTTTTTTTAGGACTTTGAATGATTTCTAGTGAACAAATGATGAAGGATGTTTTTAAGTGGGATGAACTAAAATCAGATTTTATCCATTTGCAAAAACGTTTATTTTTAATTTACCACTGCGCGTTCATTAAATGGGGAATGGTTGAGGATCTGTACAGTTCAGAAAGTGAGTATCAGTGAAATAGAGCATGTGCAATAGTCGAATGGTCCCTAAATTGTTATTACTATCATTTTAATTATTTATGCAGTAAACTGAATAACATAACAATAACATAAAAATAAATACAGACCTTAGCTCCCTGACATGCTGCTTCTTCCTGCAGGTCATATTTACAATTAACCAGGAGCTGGAATTCCAAGTCTTACTGAAAAAATATTTCACTTACTTTTGAATTGTACCAGCCCCTTCTGAGTCTCCCTACTGTACGGTACATCTGAAGAAACATTTACTTGAACAAACAGAATACATATGTACAAATAAATACAAATGTCAGGAGCTGACACACAAATGCAAACACATGTCTTTGCCCGCACCTCCCATCTGACAGCATGACAGGCTGAAGAGCGTTTAGAATGGAAACTACGCGTAAAGCCCTGAAACGAATGACCGGACAAACGTGCTGTAATAAATTCAATGTCTTTAGTAAGTACACTTTTCTCTAAAAGTGTGATTCTTTGATGACTCATAGTGACAGGCCAGGTAACAAAGGAATGGATGCCTGGAATGGCAGGATCGCAACTGAAGACGGCCGCCCCACAGCCCCATTACCTGACCCCGCCACTTGATTGTGGAAGAATTAAGGGCAAGTTTCTGAATCTTCCTGCACCTGGATGCCGGGAAACCAATCATCCCCCAACCACTTCGTCGGGCCATTAACAGAGCCTTGAACTCTATCTTTGTCCAAATGAAAGTACAAAGAAAATAATTTTTCATCTGAAGAATCATCTTAAGATCCCCAAATGGAAAGTAAGGGGAGCAGTAAACCTCTTAAACTCTTGTTTGGCCGCTCTAACACAGGGCATTAAGATAAGAAGGTTATTTATGGCAGAAGAAGGGAGAGAGAAGAATTCTAAAGTGAAAAGTGAAAGGACAAAAGGAGGATCGGAGGCCAACTTGCATCATCCCCTGTGCCATTCAAACGTGAAAGGAAACAATTTTAATCAGGAATCAGGTGCTACAAATATTCAAAGGCAAAACCTTCCCTTCCGACTCAGTCACCCAGATAATTCATGCACAGTGTATATTTCCACCCTCAAACAAAATATGATTCCCTCAGAATTCCCCTTCACTTTGTCTGCAAGGATGTGTCTGCAGGACATTTTCTCTAGGACTGGCTGAAGGCTACCCTCTTCCATTCAGCTCGCCCTGCCCTTGGCCCCTCACCGCCAGGCAGCCCCCAGCCTTTCTCCACAGCTTGGGACCAGGATGCTTCTGTGGGGCTTCAGAAGGCAAGGATTTGGTTTTCTGCCCGCCAGCCTGGAATTTGAGATTCACTTTGCAGACCAATTCTCCCCACCCTCCATTTTATTTTGCTCCCCTCAGATTTGAAGTAGAGAGTGGAGTAAGGAAAAAGTTTTCTCTTTTCTTTTATAGCACTATATTCTTCCTGGTTCCCACAGGAAGGGGGTAACAGGTGAGTCTAGATGGGATTACTTTGAGTTTCCAGGCTCCTCCCGGGCACAGAGGGAGCTGGATGGACTGACTCTGGGTGCCTTTGCCCCCATTGAGGAGCCCAGTGTTCCCAATTCTCAGCCAGGCCACTTCTTTCTGCTGAACAGAGAGATCTTCTAGACCCCAAGTGGGGGAACCTGGGCTGCTTCTGACAAACAACGGCTGTAATCATTTTCAAAGGTACCGTTTTTCACCTGGGAAGGGACTTGAGGAGGCAGCGTAGCACACATGAATATGTATCAGGGAGCTGAGGGAGCTCCCTCCTGTGTGCGGGAAGGATCCCTGTGACAGTGACACCCACTCCCTCAGGCAATGCCTTATAGGAAGTTGGAACCAGAAGAAGGTCCTCTGTCACCACAGTCCTCTGTTGGTGTTGGGGAAGTTTGGTCAGGGGATCTAAGAGCACACTCACTGTCCTTTGGCTATTAATGCCACCGAACTTGGAACTCGCTTAGCTTTAAATATATCTTCTCTTGTAATCCAGGGCCAAAAATCTAGAGGTAGGAAACTGGCCGCCATAACCTGAGGCTCCCCAGCATGGTGGAGACAACCTCTCCACCGCGCCCTTTTACTTGGCAAGGAAACAGTTGCTATAAAACACAGGAGGAAAATGGCTTTCTGTGCTATATAGCTGCACATCCATGTGGTATTTGATTAATCCAATTTCTCCAGAGGAGTGGGGGTGTGGTAGGAAAACTGTAGGGCCAAGAAGCTGGAACTCCTTGGTCCTAATCCAACTGCTGGGATTTTGGGACCACTCCCTTCTCCATCCCCACCGGTTCCCCTACTTTTTAAGCACAGAATCCTTTTTGCAGGGGAAATGATATAAGAAACTTTAATATATAAAGCAGATCAAAGCAGAGCTGCCCCAGTTGAAGGGGCTGAGTAACACAGAGCCCTGGAGCCCTTTCTCTCCTTGTGGGGGTGGCGGCATAGCCCCGAGGGGCATCTGGGAGATCCTGGAGCTCTTCAGAAGAATTTAAAAGCCAATGAACTGAATGATCTCTAAGATCACTTTCAAATTTTCATGTCTCATGATTTATAATGTCTTCCTTCTGAAGGGCTTGTATTGGTAACCAGCACAGTTGGGAGGAGAAAGGGAGGGAGAAAGCCACCGTTGTGAATTTGGATCTCACAGAGCAGGAGTCCCGGTGGAAAAATGTCTCAGAAATTTCAACACCATCTGGTGTGCAGTGTGGCTGCTGGTTTTGGCCTTTCTTGTCTGTGTGCAGCAGCAGAGTAAGTGAATGCGCTTCATTTCCTCAGCAACAACACTCGGTCCCCCGTCCTCTCCCCCGGTGAGCAACCAGAGGAGCGAGTGGGGTGTCATGGTGTTGCCAGGGACAGGCTGACAGTAGTACCAAATTAGGGAAAGGACTGACTGAGGATTCCTGGCCAGACTGCATCACCGACGCCCAGCCAGCAAAATCAGTGGAAGTGTGTGTAATCCTGTATAGAGGAAGATGATATGTGCTCTGCCAGCAATGCAGGAAAAAGGATAATCAAGAGGGACATGGTTCTTTAATAAGTATAAAACTAAACATCATCAAAATGCTGCAACACAATACCAGGGGCTGGAAGTGGTTAGTGTTATGATTATAGAAAGGGCATCAGTATAGGATGTCATTTCTCAGAAAGATCCAAGAAAACGTCTAGCATTCATTTGTATAAACAAAGCCATAGCACACTGGAGTTATGTCTATTTCAAACATATAGTCACACCACCTTTATTTAGAACATGGGCGAGGGGATTGGAATGGTATATAAATCTGGGACATGACTCCTCAAAAGAGCAAAATGCTGGGCCCATTCTAAACAAATGCAGGGCTATTCAGCTCTGGAGCATTGTTAATCTCTTCATTAAAAGGCACAGTCATTATGTTCCAAATCCTTTTTCCAAAGATCAGATCCAGATTTTCCAGCAAATGAAACAATGGAGTCATTTCTACAAAACCCAGAAGAGAGACAGACGCTAGACAAACATTGGAGACCAGATCATTACAGTCCTGGAGATTTGAGCGGGGACACACGCGCACGTGCACACACACACACACACACACAGGCACACAGAGGTGTATAGAATGCACTCTCTGCAAAGGAAAATATTAGAAGCAAAGTGATATGCTAGCCTATGAATAAAAGAAAACATGAATAGCCAACCACTCCTGCTGCTGCTACGACACAGTAGAGCTGTGTGTGTGTGTGTGTGTGTGTGTTTCCTTCCCATTCCTGGCATCAGTTTAAGAACCACATTTGTGGCTTGTGACTGTGCCTCAGCATGCCAATCTAGGGTGTTGCTGTTTAGAGAAGTTAGTCTTTTGGGAACAAAAGGTATTTTGATCTACTCTTCTCTCCTGAAGCCCAAGCTGCCTAAATGTAACTTTGGCTGAGCTTTGTGACGAGAAACATGCTGAACAGGCGGGAACCTCAGCAGTGGTTAAAATATATGGGTGCCAGTTCATTGTCGGTGACTACACTTTGCCTCCGGTAAAAATCATAGAGACAAGAATGAGCCTACATTTCCAGATGCATGTTCCCTTTGAATGAGTTTCCTGAGGGTGTAAGGTGGGGGAAAAGATGTGCAGGGCTGGCCGGTGTTATAAAAACTCATGGCTTGGCCCTGGCCGGGTGGCTCAGTTGGTTGGAGCTTTGTCCTGTACACTGAAATGTGGTGGGTTTGATCCCCAGTTGGGACACGTACCAGAGGCAAACGATGTCTGTCTGTCTGTCTGTCTCCCCTCCCCTCCACACTTCATGTCTCTCTAAAGTTAATGAAAAATATCTTCAGGTGAGGATTTAAAATTTTTTTAAAAACTGGTGGCTTGTGCTTTTTCTGCATTTCCTTGCTAAGTGTGTGAACCCATGAACAGTGGGAAGAGAAACGAAATATATTTACTCACAGAGATGTGCGAGGTGATCAGAGAGAGAAGAATAGCACGTTGTCAACATATACTTTCTGGCACCAGCAAATATATTTTGGCGAAGTTCTAAGTACTAGATATAAAACCCCCTGGCTTTTTTGAGTTGTGCCGGGACCCTTTGCACATGAGCTGATGAAAACTATGTTGTACCAAAACTCCCTCAGAAATTCCCATGCCTTTGGGGCGCAGTCTGTGAGTGGAAGGAATGTGGCACTGAAGGGGGACATTCACTTTGCTGGCGACCTCTGAGAAAACAGAATGGAACATGGATAAAGTGTTTCATTGATCTAGCACCTATCTCAGGAGAACAAGGGGAATTTATAGACTACTCACCATCAATCATACTTCCCTCGAGGTACGTGGGCTTCAGGTGACATAAGTAGGGAAAGGTGAGTTGTCCCAGGTTCAAAGGCAAACTCATCACCAGAAGAAATTGTATATTTTCTTTGTAAGTAGTATAGTAGTGTTACAGTGCTGAACTGAAATACCAAGGCTTTGCCTATGACTATGGAGAATCAGATATGGGGGAAATTGGTGGGCCAGTTTGATCAGAGAATTATAGGCGCTGGTGGCACTAAGCCCCCACAAGCACCCATCAAATCAGCACTCAATCCAAGGAAAAACACAGTGCTTCCCCTGCAAATGCTGCTTCACAATAACTCCCCAAAGTTTTTCTCATCAACCAGCTTTCTGCTCCTTCCTATATGGATATTCTAGCACCAAAACTGATCTTGCTCTTATTGGGCAAAAATGATGCTTCGTCATCAAGCTGCAGTGGAGAAGAGATGGATTTTTGTTATTATTATTGTACGAGTGAGGCTCATGACAGGAAACAGGTGGCCTACTCAATCTGGGTAATGTAAGGAAAGCTTAATAGAGGGACTGCCTTTGAAGGAGTTTGCAGGTTGTGATGAAACTATAAGAAATGGTACAGAACTGCCAGGCTGGTAGCAACTGGGTGAACACCTCCAGCCTGAACAGGTGAGGGGAAGGAGTAGCTCCTGGAACCTGAAGAGAAATAATTGTGCAAGAACAATCATCTGACAGGATACACAAAACTTCAGTGGATGGACACAGGGAGGCCTTGGATGACTCCAAGAGAGTTCTCAAGAAAGGAAGTGATGAGAATGAATACATGGACCTCATTCTCCTTTTTCCTTTTCACCTCCTGTTGGTGCTCCACATTGGCCAAACCCAATGGGAATCCAGTAGTGAGCCTAGACCAATGATGTGGTCCTTACAGGTTAATCTCCCAAGACTTAGTGCAGGTTACAGAGAATAAAAAGTGAACCTGTGGCAAATGAGTGCACTCCAGCATGGTTGGACCTGAATTCAAATCCATGTCTCTCCATTGCTAGCCATCAGAAAGATGCAAATTAAAACCACAATGAGATACCACTTCACACTGGTAGAATGGCCATCATAAACAAAGCAACAAACAGTAAGTGTTGGAGAGATTGTGGAGAAAAGGGAACCCTAGTGCACTGTTGGTGGGATTGTAGACTGGTGCAACCACTGTGGAAAACAGTATGGAATTTCCTCAGAAAACTAAGAATGCATCTGCCTTTTGACCCAGCAATTCCATTGCTAGGATTATATCCTAAGAACCCTGAAATACCAGTTCAAAAAAAGCTATGCACCCCAATGTACATAGCAGCACAATTTACAATAGCCAAGTTCTAGAAGCAACCCAAGTGCCTATCAGTAAATGAGTGGATCGAAAAACTGTGGTACACTTACACAATGGAATACTATGCAGCAGAAAGAAAGAAGGAACTCCTACCCTTTGCGACAGCATGGATGGAACTGGAGAGCATTATGCTAAGTGAAATAAGCCAGGTGGCAAAAGACAAATACCATATGATCTCACCTTTAACTGGACCCTAATCAACAAAACAAACATACAAGCAAAATATAAGCAGAGACATTGAAATTAAGTACAATTGGACAGTAACCAGAGGGGAGATGGGAGGGGGGATAATGAGGGGAAAAGGGTAAAGTGTTTTCAGGAACAACTGTAAAGGATACATGGACAAAACCAAGAGGGACTGAAATCAGGGGAGAGAGTTGGGGAGGGCTAGGAGAGGGGGAAGAGGTGGGAGTAAAAGGCAGAAAACTGTACTTGAACAACAATAGAATTAAAAATAAAACAACGAAATCCATGGTTCTCGATGAGCTGTTTACATTGGGCAGGTTATTTATTTTCCCTTAGCCCTCCCTCTTACGTGATAGTCACTTACATATCATTTCTGTCCCATAGCCCCGGTATCCACTCTAACACCAAAAAAAGGGGGATTGTTAATGTTGTGATTTTTCTTAAACGGGAAGTCTTTAAACAACATTTACATATACCTTACTTACTGGAATGTTTTAAGTCAATAATATGCATTTATATTTCATGTTAATTCTTAATTATTTCATATTTGTTATTATAACTACAAATTTTAGCAGCTTTATTGAGATACAATTGACATGTAATAAACTGCACATAAAGTATACAATTTAATTTTTAACATATGCAGACACCCATGACACCATCACTACCTGAAAATAATAAACGTATTTTTTGCCCCTAAAATTTTCCTTATGAGTCATTGTAATTCTTCCCTCCATCATCCATTGATAAGCTTTCTATCAGTGCACATTAGATTTTTATACAGACTTATATGGACTCTTTGAGAAATTTGGTTTCTTTCACTCAGCATAATTACTATATGAATTATCCATATTGTAGGCTGTGTTGGTTTTATTCCTTCAAAATGCTGCCTACTGTTCCATTCTATAAATACGCCACAGTTTGTGTGTCCATTTGTCTCTCTACCCAGATGTTGTACATTGGTTTTTGTTTTTTTACAAGTTTTTGACTTTTTGAATAAGGTTACTCTGAACCTTCACAGAAACATGCTTCCACATCTCTTGCATGAGCAAAATGGCTGGATCATATGTGGGTACATGTTAACATTCCAGGAAACTGGCAAACCATTTTCCAAACTGGCCGTACCATTTTACATTTCCCACAGCGGTGTATTAGAATTCCGGTTCTTCCACAATGGTAGTTTCTCAAAAAATTAAAAAAATATATATAGAATTACCATATAATCTAGCAATTCCACTTTTGGGTATACATCCAAAACAATTAGAAACAGGAACTCAAACAAACATTTGCACACCATGTTCACAGCCGAATTATTGGCAATAACCAAAAGGCAGAAGCAGCCCAAATGTCCAGGGACAATCAAATAGATTTAAAAAAAGTGTGATGTGCACAAAATGGAGTTTTCAGCCTTAGAACTGAAGGTAATTCTGACATGTGCTACAATATGGATGAATATTGAGCACATTATGCTAAGTGAAATAAGCCAGTCACAAAACCACAAATACTGTATGATCCCACGTACATGAGGTACCAAGAGCAGTCAAATTCGTGGAGACAGAAAGTGGAATGGTGTCAGCCAGATTCTGGGAGGCGGGAGGAATGAGTCGTTTTGGGGACTTAGCGTTTCAGTTCTGCAGGATGAACGGAGTTCTGGAGGTGGGTGGGGGTGATGATTACACAACAGTGGGAATGCACAAATGCTATTGAACTGTACCCTTAAAAAGGTGGCGATGATAAATTCATGCTATGTATAGTGTTTTATAACAATAAACTGTAAACAAATAACTAAAATAATATAAAATAAAGAATTTTAAAATTGCAGAAACCAGGTAGGCATAAATATAGGAGGAAAACAAAGTGTCACTGGAGCCAAAGACTGGATCACCAATAGCAATTGATGGCATTGGGGTTGAAATGTTAGGTGTTGACTTCAGGTTGCTAGATACAGTGTACATACCCAGGAGGGTGAGGCTGTACCAAGATAATTAGGGGGAAAAAAGAGGAACGATGTCAATCAGCAAGATTTTATAGAGTACTCTAAAAAGTAACATAAAATAATAGTGTTCAAATGTCAATAAAGAAGTATTTTAAAGAGATTTTTAAAAGCACAAAACAAACCCTGAGCACTACAACTGACTGCTGCCCTTCCCTGGGTCTGTTTCACCAGGTCCTGTTCTTCCTCTGATCTCTGTATGTTATCTGCGTAGATTCTACTCTGTTCCCTTCTCTCACTTTAGTGCACTTTAGTCACAAAGACCCGGTCTCCCACCCTACCCTCCTCCCACCACACACAGGTGTTCTATTCCTGCCAGTTCCCCAAACACGACTGGCACAGGGGTCTCATGGCTCCTTTATAAATACTCTTCCTCCATCAGGAATAGCCTTCCTCAACCTGTCCTCCTGATGACCGAGTTTGTCCTTCCATATTCAGCTGAAACATCTCTTCTGTAAAGAGATGTTTACTCTTGAAATCATCTGTCATCTGAAATTATTGCCCCTTAATGTCGACAAATCTGTGAACAGTAGAAAAGGTCGCTTAAAAATCTACTAATAGCTAACACACAACACGAGAATTAATAGAAGAAACCTTGTTAATACATTAGCGCTATTTAAAATAATGGTGTTTGGATACTGAAAAACCAGACATGCATTCATGAACATAATCAAACTCCCATGAAGGTAATTGGAAAATTAGAAAAGCAAAGTACTAATGTAGAAAATGTGATACTAACTTGAATTCATGTTTCAGAACACCTCTATTCAATATCATTCTTCTGAAGTATTTCATTTGGCTCATAAATTTTGCTCACAATACTACCCTGGGAGAATAAAACAATTCTCAATGGTCAGATTTGGAAGATGGGGTGGGGAGAATATGGTCACATAAAGGTACATGAGGTGTTTCCTGGCTTTGCACCTAATGTGCTCTCATTAAAGGGTTTTTGCATTTCTTCTCCCCACTGTGCCATACCCCAGATTTAGCTGGTTTACCCCCAGGATGTGACTAAAGTAGAGCACTCTATCTTGGGTGTGGTTCTCTTTCTCTGAATGAACTTCAGAAGGAGCAGGAGGTCTGAGCCTAGAGTTGAAGCTTTCTGTAACCATGATCTCTCCCCAAAATGAGTCTTAGCACTTTAAGCAGTTACAACATTCAGAAGAGTAAGAATTAGCAGTTAATGTTTACTTAAGGAGTAGTTAACAACAGGATTGATGATTGTATTTTGGGAATCCTGGCTAAGTGTTTAGGATACTGTTATTTAGAATACATTACAAATAATAGGAGATTTTAAAGTTTTCAGGCCTGACCCCAAATAAAATTATTGGGCAGCTCACTATCATCAATTACACTACCATTAAGTGCCTGGCATTGCACATGTTATCTCAATTAATCTTCCAAGTTTCTGTAAAGTGGATACCAGTATTCTATCTTTGTAAGAAAGCAAAGGAAGTAGTGAGCGCGATTAGTAAGTTGCATTTGGTAACTTACTGGTAACCCAGGCTCTGGGTCTACTGTTTTTCTGCTTTATGCTGATGCTTCATCTTCCATACGTCTGTCTGGGTCGTGTGGATTTGTGTTTTTTTTATTTAAAGCTCTCATGGTCTAGTGGGGTTTGAGGACACTTATTTAAGGGTGGGAGTTTTAATGTGTAATCCTGCCAGCCATATAGTACAATATTTATATTTCAAAGGCAAACAATGGGAATTATCAGTAGTTAACATAAAGGAATTTGTGAATGATTAGTGAGTTTTACTTACTGAAGAAACTTTCCTGGGGACCAGGTCCTAAGGATCTTATAAGCAGTCCTCAAATTATACTGGAGTCAAGATTTTGCTACGCAATGGTGTGTCAAACTCTATTTCTTGATCCACTATCAACTTGCTACACTTCAGATAAATACGGCTTCAAAATGAAATATTTTACTTCCTAAAAATTTACTCCAGTTTGTAAATTATGAAAAGCATCAAAATTTTGAAGGATTTTTTAAAACTACATTTCTGAATGGGCATAGTTTAAATTTTTAGGTTGGAAGCTCTCCTGGTATTTATGCTTCAGAAAGTTCAGCTGTTTGTCTAGGAACGTCTTCTAACAAATGTGCAAATTGGAGCCTCGTCAGCCTTGGCGGCTGCGATTTTCTATGTTTTCTTCAATTCAAGAAAATAACCTTTTACTGTTGTTTTAGATTATTTCCTCCCTCCCATTTTCTTATTTTGCACTTTTCTGGAGTATCTTTTAGATGGATTTAGAATCTCTGGCTCTGTTGTATTGTCTTTTTCTTTTTGGACTGATATCATTGTGATACAGCATTGTATTAGTTTGAGGGGTACAACATAATGATTCGATGTGTGTATATATTGCACAATGATTATCACAATAAGTCCAGTTAAAACACATCACTTCACACAGCTACAAAATTTTTTTCTTGCGATGAAAACTTTTAAGATCTGCTCTCTCAGCAACTTTTAAATATATAATGCAGTTTTTAAAAATTTCAAATCCAAAAAATCATCACCAAGATGAATGTCAAGGAGTTAACTCCCTATGTTTTCTTCTAGAAATTTTATGAGTTTATGTTTCTGTTTGTGTCTTTAATGATTTTGAGTTGATTTTTGTATATGGTATAAGATAAGGATATAGGCCCCACCTTTTTTGCATATGGCTGTCCAGCTTTCTCAATACTGTTTATTAAAGAGTCTATATTTTCCCCATGTATATTCTTGGGTCCTTTGCTGTAAATTTATTGGTCATTATGTATGGGTTTATTTCCAGGCTCTATTTTGTTCCATTGATTTATCATACTGTTTCATACTACGGTTTGAAATCAGAAAGTATGATGCCTCTAGATGTGTTCTTCTTTTTCAAAATTGCCATAGCCATTTTGGGTCTTCTCTTATTCCATACAAATTTTAGGATGGTTTGTTAGACTTTTGAGAAAAATGTCATTGGAATTTTGATGGGGATTGTACTGAACTTGGAGGTCACTTTGGGTGGCAGGGACATATTAGCAATGTTAATACTTCCAGTTCATGAATGTAGAATGTTTTTCCATTTATTCATGTGTTCATCAATTTCTTTCCTCAATATTTTACATTTTTCAGTATAAAGATCTTTCACATTCTTGGTCAAATTTATTCCTATGTATTTTATTGTTTTTGATGCAATTGTAAATGGGATTGTTTTCTTTATTTCATTTTCAGATAATTCATTGTTAGTGTACAGAAATGCAATTGATTTTTGTAAATTGATTTTGTATCCAGCAACTTTGCTAAATTTATTAGTTCCAATTGTTTTTTGATGGAGTATTTGGAGTTCTCTGTATCTAATACGATGTCATCTGTAAATAGAAACAATTTTACTTTTTCCTTTCTGATTTGCCTGCCTTCTTTTTCTTTCCTAATTACTCTGGCTGGGACTTTTGTACTTTATTGAATAAAAGTGGCAAGAGTGGGCATCCTTGTCTTTTTCCTGATCTTAGAGGAAATGCTTTAAACTTTTCATTGTCTTGTATGGTGTTCTTGGTGGGCTTGTCATATATGGCCTCTATTGTGTTGAGGTACGTTCCCTCTATACCCACTTTGTTGAGAGTTTTTAATATAAATAGATGTTGGATTTTGTCAATAGTGGCTTTTTCTGTAACTATTGAGACAGTTATATAATTTTCATCTTTCATTTTGTTAATGTGGTATATCATATTGATTGATCTGTGAATGTGGAACCATCCTTGCATCCCTGAAATAAATACCACTTGATCATTGTGTATGATCCTTTTAATGCATTGTTGAGTTCAGTTTCCTAATATTTTGTTGAGAAGTTTTGCATCTATGTTCATCAGGATATTGGCTTGTAATTTTTTTCATGGTTTTGACAGCAGGTTAATTCTGCTTTTGTAAATTGCCTTTGGAACTGTTTTCTCTTGTATTTTTTACAGAAGAGTTTAAGAAAGATTGGTATTAATTTTCTTTAAATGTTTGGTAGAATTTGCCAGTGAAGCCATCAGATCCTGGTTTGTTTGTTAGAAGGTTTGGATTACTGATTCAATATCCTTACTAATAATTTGTTCATATTTTATATTTCTTCATGATTCAGTCTTCATAGGTTGCATGTTTCTAGATATTTGTCCATTTTTTCCAGGTGTCCAATTTATTGTCATATAATTGTTAATAGTAGGAATGAAGTATATAAGCAATTGGAAAAGGCCAGTGCAGTTGGACACCAGGAAAGCCAGAGGGAGCCCGAAGGAGAGTGAACAGGATGAAGTGAGGGGCACTTCATATGTGGTCTTTTAGAAGGAGGGAATGTCAGGGTTAGTAACATTGGCCCTGTATCAGTTTTATATGATCCTTTGTATTTCTGTGCTATCAGATGTAATGTTTCCTCTTTCATTTATAATTTTGTTTATTTGAGTCCTCCTTTTATTTTTTTCTTTGTAAGGCTGCCTAAAAGTTTGCTTCTCTTTAAAAAGAAAAAGCAGATCTTAGTTTCCTTGATTTTTACTGTTGTCTTTTTAGTTTCTATTTCATTTACTTCAACTCTGACCATTTTTATTTATTTTTAAAAATATTTTATTTATTTATTTTTAGAGAGATGAGAAGGGAGGGAGAAAGAGAGAGAGAGAAACATCAGTGTGTGAGAGATACATTGACTGGTTGCCTCTTGCACAACACCAGCCAGGGACCTGACCCGCAACCCAGGCAAATGCCCTGACTGGGAATTCAACTAGTGGCTCTTTGGTTCACAGGCTGGTATTTAACCCACTGAGTCACACCAGCCAGGCCATGTTATTTCTTTCCTTCCACTAACTTTGGGCTAAGTTTTTTCTTCTTTTTCTAGTTCATGAGGTATAAAGTCAGGTTGTTTATTTGACCTCTCTCTTTTCTCTCAAGGTAGTTTATCTCCATGAAATTCCCTATTAGAACTGCTTTGGTCCATTCCATAAGTGTTGGTTGTTTCTTCATTCATTGGACTCAAGATATTTTTTGATTTCTCTTTAGATCTCTTCTTTGACCCACTGGTTCTTCGGTAGCATGTTGTTTAATCTACACATTTTTTGAATTTTGCAGTTTTCTTCTTGCAATTGATTTTTATTTTCATACCATTGTGGGCAGGAAAATACACTTGACCTTGTTTCAGACTTCTTAAATGTATTAAGACTTGTTTTGTGGCCTAAAATATGGTCTATCTTGGAAAATATTCCACATGCACTTGAGAAGAACATATAATCTGTTTTTGCTGTTGGATGGAATGCTCTATAAACTTCTGTTAGGTTCATCTGGTCTCATGTGTTATTTAAGTGAAATATTTTCTTATTGATTTTCAAACCCAAGTTCTGGAGATTGTTAATAGTGGTTGTCAGAGTTGTAAGCCATAGTTTGAGAGCCTGTGATGGTCAGAATTTTAGAAGGCCCTATGAACTTTGCCCTCTGGTGTTACTAACAAAATTATGATATATTTCATGGGGAAAGACATTTTACATATATAATTAAGGTTTATAATCAGTTAATCTTAAGAGGAAGATTATTGAGTTCCGGCCAAGTTGGAGGTGTAGGTAAAAACACTTCGCTTTCTCGAACAACCTAAAGTAGGATAACAACCAATCTAAAATCAATAAACAACCAGAAATACCAGAAAATCAAACTGCGTGGAGCTCCAACAACCAAAGAATTAAAGAAACAGTCAACCACAAAAACCAGACTGGTAAGAACCCAAGTTGAGGCGGCAGACTGCACAGGCAGGTCAGCTGAGAGAAACTGCAGCAGGGCTACAGATGGTGAGGGAGGGGCTGGCTGAGTGGGAAACTGAGACTCAGAGCTGACTATGGACTATGGCAGTTGCAGAGGTGGGAGAAACTCCCAGTCTCACTCGGGAGTTTGTTGGAAAGTGGGCTAGAGTCCAGCAAGTGAGCCACATTGTTCCCTCTCTGGCCCCTCCCCCACAGGCAGCACCCTGGTGCAGCAAGGAGGGTTGCCCTGCCCTGGTGAATACATAAGGCCCCGCCCCCTTACAACTTAACAGGTGTGCTGAGACAAAGAAATATGGCCCAAATGAAAGAACAGAGCAAAACTTCAAAAATAGAACTAAGCGATGAGAAGATAGCCAACCTATCTGATGGAGAATTTAAAGCCCCAGTAATCAAAATGCTCACAGAACTGATTGAGCTTGGTTACAAAATGAAAGAACAAATGAAATATACCCAAAATGAAATAAAGCAAAATATCCAGGGAACCAACAGTGACGGGAAGGAAACCAGGACTCAAATCAATGATTTGGAACAAAAGGAAGAAAGAAACATCTAAATAGAACAGAATGAAGAAACAAGAATTCAAAAAAAATGAAGAGAGACTTAGGAAACTCTGGGACAACCTGAAATGTTCCAATATCTGAATTACAGGGGTGCCGGAAGGAGAAGAACAAGAGCAAGACATTGAAAACTTATTTGAACAAATAATGAAGGAAAACCTCCCCAATCTAATGAAGGAAATAGACTTCCAGGAAGTCCAGGAAGCCCAGAGAGTCCCAAAGAAGTTGGACCCAAAGAGGAACACACCAAGGCACATCATCATTAAGTTTAAAGATAAGGAGAGAATCTTAAAAGCAGCAAGAGGAAAGGAGAGAGTTACCTACAAAGGAGTGCGCATAAGGCTATCAGTTGATTTCTCAAAAGAAACATTACAGGCAAGAAGGGGCTAGAAAGAAGTATTCCAAGTCATGAAAGGCAAGGACCTACGTCCACGAGTACTCTATTCAGCAAAGCTATCATTTAGAATGGAAGGGCAGATAAAGTGCTTCCCAGATAAGGTCAAGTTAAAGGAGTTCATCACCACCAAGCCATTATTATATGAAATGTTAAAGGGACTTATCTAAGAAATTGAAGAAGATCAAAAACTATGAACAGTAAAATGACAACAAACTCACAAATATCAACAAATGAACCTAAAAGAAAAGAAAAACAACAGAAACAAAAACTAGGAAAACAACTATAACAGGAACAGAATCAGAGAAATGGACATCTCAGGGAGGGATTTCAGTGGGGAGGGGGAAAGGTGGAATGGGGGGGAAAGGTACAGGGAAGAAGAAGCATAATTTGTAGGCATCAAATAGATGGGGAGAGATCAAAAATGGTATAGGAAACAGAAAACTCAAAGAACTTATATGTACAACCCATGAACATGAACTAAGGTGGGGGATGCTGGAGGTTTGGGGGGTGCAGGGTGGAGTGGGGATAAAGGGGGGAAAATTGGGAAAACCGTAAAGCATAATCAATAAAATATACTTAAAAAAAGGGATATTATCTGAGTGTGACTAATTTAATCACATAAATCCTTTAAAGACAGAAGTGTTCTGTCTGGTAGCAGAAGTCTCAGAGATTCAGGCTATAAGAAAGACTTTGTAAACCACTGTTGCTTTAAAGATGGAGGGACCCACATGAGAAGGAATCTGCTGGCCTGGAGGAGCTGACAGTGACATCGGGCTGACAGCAAGGAAATGGGGAATCTCAGACCTACAAACACAAGTAGGTAGATTCTGCCAACAATCTGAATAAACTTGGAGGGGAATTCTCCCCAGAGTCCCCTGGCCACCTTGATTCTAGCCTTGTGAGATTCTGAGCAGAGAATCCAGCTGAGCCATTCTGGACTTCCAACCTACAGAACTGTGAGCTAATAAATGGGTATTGTTTAAGACACCAAGGTTGAGGTAATTTGTTATGTACCGTATAAAACTGACAGGGCCGGTGTTACTAACCCTGACATTTCCTCCTTCCAAAAGACCACATATGAAGTGCCCCTCACTTCATCCTGTTCACTCTCCTTTGGGCTCCCTCTGGCTTTCCTGGTGTCCAACTGCACCGGCCTTTTCCAGTTGTTTATACACTTCATTCCTTCTTTAGGTAGGCCCAGTGTCTGTGCTTTTCCTTCTGCCTGCAAGTTCTCCTACCAACACCCTCCCTCCTCTTAGGCATCTCCTATTCATCCTTCAGAATGGAATTAAAACATCGCCTCCCCTGGGGAAGATCTCTCTGATGCCTCAGATAAGCCCAGTGCTCCCACAAGACCTTCTATTTTGCTTTCTTAGTTTTTGCCCCATTTGAAAATATACTAGTGTGATTCATATTATTGAGATAAATGTCTCAGTTGGTCTTTGTGTTCCCAATCACAGCGTCCTGTTCACAACCATCAAAACAAGTTTCTCAACTTTTATTTTTATTTTCAGTCATTTGTTTTCCTCTTTATCATAGGTCTTCTCTAATTAGACTTTAAGTTTGTTGAGGGCAGGCACCAAGTACATGTGCTCACCATAGCATCTTCAGTGCTTAGCTCAGTGCCAACCATAGCTGGCCTTTGATAAACCATTTTAATTAAAGAATGAGTGAACTGAGTGAGAACTATGCAATCCTCCCTGTCACACGCACACACGATGTACTGTTAACAGTTTTGTTACAGAGCTGAGTATGGATTCATCTGTGCATTCATTCTTGGCTTTGAATTGTTTTTCTGCCAATTAAAAAATTCTCAAAAAAGGTGCCTGCAAGTAAGTAAAATAATAACAAAACTTACTAGATTACTGCATGAGGTATCTGAATCACGCTCACTTTATTTCAACCATTCAGCTGTGTACAAACACAGTAACTTAGCCTTTAAAACATTTAGAAAAAAAGGTATAAATTGTGACCATAAGGGGGATACCTTTAAAAGGATAAAAATATATACCAGGCTAGAAACTAGGAAAACTTGAGTTTTACTTTGGCTGGTTGGAAACTATTATTAACCCCTTAAGGTCTATTTATCAAATTAGAGCTTGAGACTATATGTACCTGAGGTTCATTTTCTAATCTAATTTTCAAAAGTCTTACACCTATGACTACTTAATTTAGCAATACTATATTGCAGTTCTTATTTCCTGGAGGTAACTTGTATACGATTTAAAAAGTCTATAGGACTAATAATTTTTATAGACATACCTCATTTAATAGTAAGGAATTGATGAGTTCCAGTAATGCTGGCATTAAATCGAGTTTCAATTAAATTAGTCTACTTTTCCTTGATCTCTACTGGTCAATTATAGATATGACTCACCGGAAACACTATCTCAAATAATATTAATGGTAATACTAAAATATTAATAAATACTAAGTATGAAGAATAAAATGAGAAACAATAAAATACGCAATAATATTTTCTACATAATATTCATGCTTACAAATTTTCAATTCCTTAAGCTTGATCCAGCTTGTCCATTGTACCAGTCTCAAATTACCTTACCACATACTACTTTTAAACCAAAACAATTCTCAAAATTTTTCCATAACAAATATTTTTCCAGTCTCTTTTGCTCAGCTGTATTTAGTAATCTTGACACAATAGTAAAATCTATTTACTCAGCCATGTATTTGACAGACATTTATTGAGGTTACACTTTTTGCCAAACAGGAAAAGATATGAGCACATCAGAAGGAACTTAAGTTTATCATTTTGACCCTTTTTGCTAAGTGTGTTCTGAGACTCGTCGCTGTCTCCCACCAATGTGGGAGCTAATGTCCAACAGTTATTGAGAAATGCATACATCTATAAATATTGTATTTCTAGCGTTAACCCAACTTGTAATATTTATAATGGGGACTTCAGGGATTCTGAGAAAGAAACCCATAAATTCCATGTAGTGGGGAAGAAAGTCAGAAAGTGGCTTTTGTTAGCAATATACACCTTGCTTACTGTGCAGACATCACCCACAACTTGTGCTGTCATAATCCTGATAGAGTGCGTTGGAATGATTGGAGAAGTAAAAGGGGAAAGAGAATGCATGTTCAGAGCCCTAATGCAGTGAGAGACTTGGCTGACTGGAAGGAATGAGTCTGATGTGGAGAATAAAGGTGGGAATGGGAAAGGACACCTTACATAAATTCTTTAGTGTTTCTCCTTTCCTTTACCCTCAATAAATAGTGCCCCTACATTCGAGCATTTCCATTTTAAATAGTTGTTGGGAAGAATGTTTTGGTGTGTGTGTGTATGTGTGTGTGAATATAAGTATAAAAGTGAGTATATACTTTAAGGAATTACAGACTGTGGTCAGACTGCATGCTGTTTTAATTTTCTGTGTGCCAACTTGCTTGTGCTTGCTCTTAATTCAGTGGTGGTTATTTCTGTCTTTTTCCTATTCCTCTACTGATTTTAGAGAAAAGATTAGTTAAGTGATATCTACTCATTGTTATACTTATACATATAAGTATAAACATGTGAAGCTTATTGAGTCTTTTTTTCATATTTCACATTTTTCATTTTTTCTTTTTTTATTGTTGTTCAAGTACAGTTGTCTCCATTTTCCCCCCATCACTCCTCCCAACCCCAGCCATCCCCACCTTCCACCCTTGATCCTACACCCCTTTGGCTTTGTCCATGTGTTCTTCATACATGTTCCTTGACAACCTTTCCTCCTTTCCCACCATTATCTCCTCCCACCTCCTCTCTGGTTACTAACAGTTTCTTCTTAATTTCAATGTCTCTGGCTTATTTTGCTTGCTTGTTTGTTTTGTTGATTCACTTCCAGATATAAGTGTGATCATATGGTATTTATCTTTCACCACCTGGCTTATTTCATTTAGCATAATGCTTTCCAGTCCACCTAAGCTGTTGCAAAGGGTAAGGAGCTCCTTCTTTTTTCTGCTGTATAGTATTCCATCATGTAAATGTACCACAGTTTTTTGATCCACTCATTTTGCTGATGGGCACTTAGGTTGCTTACAGAACTTGGCTATTGTAAATAGTGCTACTATGAACATTGGGGTGCATAGCTTCTTTTGAACTAGTATTTCAGGACTTTTAGGATATAATCTTAGCAGTGGAATTGTTGGGTCAAAAGGCAGTTCCATTTTTAGTTTTCTGAGACAATTCCACACTGTTTTCCACAATGGCTGCACCAGTCTGCATTCCCACCAACAGTGCACTAGGGTTCCCTTTTCTCCACAACCTCACCAGCACTTATTTGTTGTTTTGGTTATGATGGCCATTCTACCAGTGTGAAGTGGTATCTCATTGTGGTTTTAATTTGCATCTCTCTGATGGATAGTGATGCTGAGCATCCTTTCATGTGTCTCTGGGCCTCTCTGTATGTCCTCCTTGGAGAAATGTCTGTTCAGGTCCTTTGCCCATTTTTAAATTGGGTTGTTTGTCTTCCTGGAGTGGAGTCATGTGAGTTCTTTATGTATTTTGGAGATCAAACCCTTGTCTGAGGTATCATTTGCAAATATATTTTCCCATATGGTTGGTTCCCTTTTCATTTTGTTGATGTTTTCTTTAGCTGTGCAGAAACTTTTTATTTTGATGAAGTCCCATTTGTTTATTCTTTCCTTTATGTCCCTTACTCTAGGGGACATATTGGTGAAAATATTGCTGCATGGAATTTCTGAGATTTTCCTGCCTATGTTTTCCTCTAGCTCTTTTATGGTGTCATGATTTATATAAGTCTTTTATATAAAAGACTTGAGTTTATTTTTGTGTATGATGTAAATTGGTGGTTGAGTTTCATGTTTTTACATGTAGCTTTCCAGATTTCCCAACACCGTTTGTGGAAAAGGCTATTTTTGCTCCATTTTATGCTCCTGCTTCCTTTGTCAAATATTAATTGACCGTAAAGATTTAGTTTATTTCTGGGCTCTCTGTTCTGTTCCATTGGTCCATGTGTCTGTTTTTATGCCAGTGCCAGACTGTTTGGATTACAGTGGCCTTGTAATGTAGTTTGATATCAGGTATTGTGATCTCTCCTACTTTGTTCTTCTTTCTCAAAATTGCTGAGGCTCTTTGGGGTCGTTTATGGTTCCATATAAATTTTTGAAGTATTTGTTCTATATCTGTGAAATATGTCATTGGTACTTTAATAAGGATTGCATTCAATCTATGAATTGCTTTGGGTAGTATGGACATTTTTATAATGTTAATTATTCCAGTCCAGGAACATGGTACATGCTTCCATTTGTTTGTGTCTTCCTTAATTTCTTTCTTCAGTGTTGTGTAGTTTTCTGAGAACAGATCTTTTACCTCCTTGGTTAGGTTTATTCCTAGGTACTTTATTTTTCTTGTTGCTATATGAAATGGATTTTTTTTCCTGATTTCTGTTTCTTATATTTGATCATTGGTGTATAAACATTCTTTCAATTTCTGAATATTGATTTTGTATCTTGCTGTTTTATCAAATTCACTTTTAGGCCAAGTAGTTTTTTGGTGGAGTCTACAGGGTTTTCTGTGTACACTTCATGTCATCTGCAATGACAGTTTTACTTCCTCCTTTCCAATTTGGATGCCTTTTATTTATTTTTCTTGTCTGATTGTTGTGGCTAGGACTGCTAATACTATGCTGAATAGAAGTGGTGAAAGAGGACATCCTTGTCTTGTTCCTGATCTTAGTGGAAAAGCTTTTAGTTTTGGGCCATAGAATATGATGTTGGCTGTAGGTTTCTCATATATGGCCTTTACTATGTTGAGATATGCTCCCTCTATTCCCACTTTACTGTTTTTATCATAAATGGCTGCTGTAGCTTATCAAATGCTTTTTCCGCATCTATCGATATGATCATGTGATATTTATCTTTCTTTTTGTTTATGTGATGTATTACATTTATTGATTTGTGAATATTGTACCATCCTTGCATCCCTGTAATGAATCTCACTTGATCATGGTGTATGATTTTTTTAAGGTATTGCTGGATGTGGTTTGCCAATATTTGTTGAGGATAGTAGCATCTATGTTCATCAGTGATATTGGCCTGAAGTTTTCTTTCTTTGTTGTGTCTTTATCTGGTTTTGGGATTAGGTTTTGGGATTATGCTGGCTTCATAAAGGGTTTGAGAGTCTTTCCCCTTTTCTTGGGTTTTTTGGAATAGTCTATGAGGGACAAGGTGTAGCTCTTCCTTCAATGCTTTGTAAAATTCTCCTGTGAAATTATCTGGTCCAGGGCGTTTGTGTGTCAGGAGTTTTTTGATTACTGCTTCAATTTCATCAGCTGTTATTGGTCTGTTCAGGCTTTCTGCTTCTTCTTCATTCAGTTTTTGAAGATTATATTTTTCTAGAAATTTATCCATTTCACCTAAGTTTTCAAATTTCTTGGCATATAGTTCTTCATTGTAATTTCTTACAATCCTTTGTATTTCTGTGGTACCTGTTGTAATCTCTCCTCTTTCATTCTGATTATGTTTACTTGGCTCCTCTCTCTTTTTTTCTTGATGAGTCTGCTTAAAGGCTTGTCAATTTTGTTTATTTTTCAAAGAACCAGCTCCTGAATTTATTGATCCTCAGAATTGTTCTTTTAGTGTCTATGTCATTTAATTCTGCTCTGATCTTTGTTATTGCCTTCCTTCTACTTGCTCTGGGGTTTGTGTGTTGTTGTTTCCCAGTTCTTGTTGATGTAGGGTTAGGTTGTTTATTTGAAATGTTTCTATCTTTTTAGGTAGGCCTGTATTGCTATGAACTTCCCTCTCAGGACTGCCTTCACTGTGTCCCTTAAGTTTTGGACTTTTGTGAGTTAATTTTCGTTTGTTTCCAAAAACTTTTTGATTTCTTCCTTAATCTCATTCTTAACCCATTCATTGTTTAATAGCACGCTATTCAATCTCCATGAGTTTGAGGGTTTTTGAGTTTTTTCCTTGAGGTTGGTTTCTAATTTTAGGCCCTTGTGGTCTGAAAAAATGCTTGATATATTTCAATTTTCTTGAATTTGTTGAGGCTTCTTTTGTGTCCTGTCATGTGGTCTATCTTTGAAAATGTTCCATGTGCGTTTGAAAAGAATGTGTATTTTACTTCTTTTGGATGAAAGGTTCTATATGTATCAATTAAGTCCATTTGAGTAGGGCATTGTTCAATGCCACAATATCCTTGTTGATGTTTTGTTTGGAAGATCTATCCATTTCTGACAGTGGGGATTTAAAATCCTGTAGTATAAGTGTGTTGCTGACTATATCTTTCTTGAAGTCCTCCAAGATTTTCCTTATATATTTGGGTGCTCCTATGTTGGGTGTATATATGTTTATAATCATGTCTTCTTGATGGATTCTTCTCTTGAGTATTATGAAGTATCCTTCTGTGTCTCTTTTTATGGCCTTTGTTTTGAAGTCTATTTTGTCTGATATGAGTATAGCTACCCCGGCTCTTTTTTCCTTTCCATTTTCTTGGAATATATTTTTTTCCAACCCTTTACTTTAAGTTTTTGTGGATCTTTGTCCTGAGGTAGGTCTCTTATAGGCAGCATATGTGTGGGTCATGTTTTCTTATCCATTCAGCTACTCTATGTCTTTTGATTGGGGCATTTAATCCATTTACATTTAAGGTTATTACTGATAGGTACTTATTCATTGCCATTTTACTCCCTTCGTACCTGTGTTTCTCTCTCTCTCACTCTTTTTCTTCCTTTTGTTAAAGTAGTCCCTTTAGAATATTTTGCAGTGCTGATTTGGTGGAGGTATATTCTTTGAGGCTTCTTTTGTCCAGGAAACTCCTTATTTTGCCTTCCATTTTCATTGAGAACCTTGCTGGATAGAGTAGTCTTGGCTGCAGTCCTTTGTTTTTCATTACTTTGAATATTTCTTGCCTTTCCCTTCTGGCTTAGAGTGTTTCCTTTGAGAAGTCAGTTGCTAGTCTTATCAGGTCTCCCTTGTATGTTACTTCCTGTTTCTCCCTTGCTACCTTTAAGATTCTCTCTTTGTCTTGGTATTTTGCCTTTTAATTATAATGTGTCTTGAAGTGGGCCTGTTTGTGTTCCTCTTGATTGGGATCCTCTGTGCTTCCTGTATTTATGTGACTTTTTCTCTCATCAAATTAGGGAAGTTTTCCATAATTACTTTTTCAAATAGGTTTTCTATCCCTTGCTCTTCTTCTCCTTCTGGTATCCCTATGATAGGGATATTATTATGTTTCATGTTGTCCTGCAGTTCCCATAACCCCTCTTTGTTGTTTGTGAGTTTTTTCCCTGTTTTTTTTTTTTATCTCTCTGGGAGGTTTTTCTGTTGTTCTCCAGCTTGCTAATTTGATCTTCTGCTTCATCTAGCCTGCTTTTGATTCCTTCTACCGTGTTCTTCAATTCAGAAATTGTATTCTTCATGTCCTCTTGGCTCTTGTTGATAATTTCCTTGCCTTTTTCATTTTGACATAGTTTGCAGTAGGTTCCTCATAGTTTCCCTGCAGTTTTTGGTAATTCTCAGTGAGCTCACTGAGCTTCCTTATAACCATTGTTTTGAACTCAATATCTGATAGTTGACTTGCCTCTATTTCATTTAGCATTCTTCCTGACGATTCTTCCTTTCCTTTCATTTGGGGTTTGTTTCTTTGTCTTCCCATTGTTTATGAGACTCTTCTTGTTTGCCTCTGCTTCTTAAATTGATCTGTTTTGACTCCCTGAGTTTGTGTTGTGAACTTCTATGGTAGGAGACCTGTAAGATTCAGTGGTTCAGTCTCCTTGATGTCCTGAACTTGATGCTCTTGGGATGACCTTTATGCTGTTTATGTTGGTTCTTTGGATGTAATCGAGTTTTGATTGTTGTTGGGTCATTCTTTGGTGAGTCCTTCCCTCCAGCTGATTGACTGAGGGTCACTCTGCCCACCATGTCTTGTATGCTGTTGGGCAGGTGCTGCCAGGACAAAACCACAAAGCCCAGGGAAAAAACCCATATCCGCAAATATATCTCCCGCCCACAATCCCACTGTCAACTGCAAATGAACCAATATTGATTGATAAGGATGTAAAAAGATTAAGACCATTATAAGAAAGGAAGGAAATAAACTATAGTATAAATTCTAGTGACTTAATATGCACAAACTTGATGGACAAGAAAGGAATGTTAGAACGCTATGCAGAATAGAAAATATCACAAATCATGGGGAAGACCACAGTGGATTTCATCTTGGTAGCCTTTAGTATTTACCACTGTTTTTTCTTTCTGGATTTGCCTCTGATGATGTCAGATGTTGACCCTGTCTGACCTTAGGCAGCCTGCTCTGAGACTGCCAGGGATCTACTGTGGCTGTTTCCTTCAATTGTTAATCCAATCAGCCATTAGGCTTAATCCCATAGGGCAGGGCAGAATCCCTTCAGGTGTTGGGGCTATTGTTTCCCCTCAGGCTGCTGCAGCTTGGAGGAGAGTGGTCTGCCTGGACAGGATGGCTGCTGCCATATGGGGGATGACTCAGCACTTGGATCCCAGTGGCTACTCTCTAAGCTGTCTCCCCAAAGCTCCCCTCCCCAGTCTCTCCTCAGGTGTCTTTAGCCTACTCTGTCCCTGCCTTTGCCAGAGCTGCGGGTAAGTGGCTACAAGTGAAAATTTATGCATTGGACCTTTTAAATGGCTCTTTACATCTCCAGCTGTCTGTCTCTGGCAGAGAGAAACCCTTCTGCTTTTTGCTGGCTGTTCTTATCTATATAATTTTTGAGCTCTGGTGTTCTAGGTTGGGGATCCCAGCTTACAGTTTAGACCCCATTCTTCTCAGGGGATCCAACCTGCTGCTTAATTATCCCTCTGGCGCTGCTGCCTGTAGGTGCCCAGCCAGCCTTCTCAAATCTACACCATACTCCTTACCAGACAGGTTGTGCTGAAAGTGATTCTTTTGTCTGTTGAGCGTAACAAGGCTTCTCTCTTGCTATTGTTCAGTTGTTTTTTTCTGGGTGATATCTCCATAATTTAGTTGTAATTCCAGGTTGTTCCTGGGAAGAGGTTAGTGTGGCTTCCATTCACCCCTCTGCCATCTTGCTAGCCTCCGAGTGTCTCCAAATCTTTTCTTATCTTTACACCAGACCCCTTTCCTAGACAGTGTGGAATTTTTTGCAAAGCATTAACTTATACTTAGCCTGTGAGAATTAACTGTCTCAAGTTTAAATGGAGAAAAAATATAATTTTTAAGTTGTTCAGAATGTTTCAAATGATTGTGATAAATCAGTGGAGGAAGTGGAATTCAAGTGCATAATGCATAGAAAATATTGTGAAATGATTGAATTATCAATTAGAATAGTCATTGGGGTTTATATTCTACCAGAAACAAGCCCCTCTCAATACTCATTGTGGCTGACTAAACTAAAAAATTATGGTTAGCATTTGTTTTCTCTATAGAGAGGGTATTAATGAAGTGCACATTTGTTAGTTTGAAATATTCTTAGTCTAGCGATCTCTTCCACACTAAAATTATAATTATTCTTTGATATATAATGTTGATTTTAACACCACTCTAGTTTTTCATTTTTAAATAGAGGTAATTCCACAATAAAAATAATACATGCACATAATAAATTTTTTGAGTGTATAGAAAAATAAAAAGGAGAGGGGGGAATTCCACCGGTTTCTTAACATTTGAGTTCAACCTAGCCAGCTTGTCACAACTGAAATTTCATAAAGACAGCAGCAAAAGCCAAAGGGGCTTCTGATTTGCATCATCTGTGAATCACTTATTGCAAGAAACACTCTTTCAAGGAATTGCAAATTGCATACTAGATCAGACTATATTCTGTGTTCATTTTCTATTTGACAATAGGTTGTGGCTGCTCTTCAGTGGTTGTCATTTGCCATGTTGTTCCTGTCCCTCTATTGACTTTAGATGAATGGCCCTATAGCTATTTAAACAAAAGCAAAGAAATGTTTGTAAAGTGAAATGATATAGTATAACATTCTATACCATCAGAAACAGTTATGAGTTGCCTGATTTGGTGGCTAAGATTTGACTCACAAAGTTATCGGACCTACAGGCAGAGCTCTGAGACCTGAGGGGAGAGAAAAGCCCAGCACCCCTAAAGATTCCCAGTCTTTCCAGTCTGCTTCTCTGTATTTCAGGTGTATAGGAAGTCTCCATGGAAAGTCCATATGCAAATCTCTATATTCACTTGTACAGCAACTTAGGAATAAAGCTGCTATGTCAAGCTGAAGTTATTATTCTGATAGCAATTACTGTGTATTTTTAGATTATGCTTCTCCTTTTGTGTTGGTTTGATAATGAAACCAAAAATCAGTAATTAACACATTAATAAGTCCCATGGCTAATTTCCCTATAAATTCAAAGACATACCAAGAAGAAATGAACTTTGGATTTTGGCATGCCTATACCCTCAAAGTAGCTGAACTACAGATTTTTAAATTCTCTTTTGGAAATAATTGACTCTAAGCTAGAGATATTTTTGGCTAAATTTTGTCCCAAAGCCATTTTTGAAACTACTTGAGTTTATAACTACTGAAAACAAAGAGTAATAAGGAAAGTACTGACGACAGTATAATTTACAAGAGTGGTGTTTGGGTTTTTTTTAAACGACAACATGGAACTGGAAATCAGGAATCCTGGGTTCTCTCATTGGTCTTCCTATAGACTCCCTTTGTAACCCAGGGTGAGTCGCTCGATTGTGTGTGTGTGTGTGTGTGTGTGTGTGACTTGGCCCTTCATCGGAGCCCTCCCGAAGATGGAGTGCGGCCTTCAGTTAGCAACATGGAAGGTGCTATGAAGGTGCGGAGTATTATAGCCTTTCCACAACTCTCTGGTTTTACTTTTTAGAAAGATTATTAACATTTGGCAAAAAGTCGTTACTTAACAATTTATTATCCTGTTCAAATCCAGGTAGGTTAAAAGTTTAAACTTTTTATACCAAAAGTCAAGTCTCTTGTGCTTTGTAGAAACCCCAGATACCACATGGTAAAAAAAAAATCATGAATTTCATTTGAAAAGCCTATTTTCTGGCACAAAGGCTCTGCATTATAATGAAATATTCCATTGAAACGTCTGCTCTGGCACTGCGAACAGGGAAAAGTCTTGTGTTTGTATACTCTGTGAAGTTGAACAACAATTTCCAACATATGTTAGGAGAGGCTGCCCTCTTTGGAGATGGGAAAATGGATAGCTCCAGAGGGAAAAGAAAACTGAGCGCTGAAAAGTTTTTGTTAATCTTTTACTGGTGAAACAGAACTGGGAACAGAGCAGCTTGTTGGCTGCAGGGAAGGCTGGAGCCAAAAGGCCCAGCCCACAGGAAATGAAGGCTGTCCTCCTCAGCGAGGCTACTTAAGCAGAGAGAAAACATTTACAGTACTTGTAATTACGATGGTTTTCGGCACCTAAATTGTCATAAATCACATCCATAAAAGCCATCTTCGCACCAGTCAAAGTTTGAAAGCTGCAAAATATATTCAGCTGGTGGGTAGTTTGAAACGGTGGTACATATGTTTGGAATAAATACATGTTATAATTATGGTTTTTAATACTGGGAGGTTTCTTATGAGGATTTATACCCACATACTGATGATAATGGAGTACATTGTGAACATAATAAAGTGGTGATGGGTGGTATTTGTTCCGGCATTTCTACAACATACTGCCTCTAAGTCTAAGGGGATATGTTTCTATGTAAATCCCCATACATCAAGATAAAAATATACTTCTCAGTATATTTCCTGGAGCAAACTACCTAGAGAGAAAATACCTGCATTTTCACAACCAATTCATGGATCTTAAAACATAATTATGTCTTATTGCATTGTTGATCCCAGAGCAGTATTTGAATTAAAAAGGAGTGCCAATAGAATTGGTAGAAAGTAAAAGAGCTCTATTTTATAGCCAAGAGCATGGTAAAGTAAAATCTAGTTTTAATAAAAGACTAGTATCATAAGAAGCAGATGAATCTAACTGGTAATTAGAATTTCTATTACATATGTATTACCTAACACTAAAGCTGGTCCTACCAAATAGAAAATGGATGGGGGGAGATGGTCATGAATTATGTAGTCTGGGAGGGTCAAGGAGGGATCCAAATGAATTATTTACACGCTTCTGACACTCTGGACAACTATATTTTGGGCTGTGAGGGTCTTGTCTGAGATCTTTCTCTATAATAATTATTCATTCAATTATTCACTCATTAATAATTACTAAGAGCCTCTTACATGCCAGACACTAGCCTAGCCCCTGGAGCCATACGTATGTGTAAGTCGGCACCTCGCCTTTGAAGAATTCCTCCTTTTGAGAGAAACAAAGGATAAACAAATAATTTCAAAGCAGCATATTATGTGCACTAGTAGAGGTGTGAGTATAATTTTTGCCTTGACATGCATTTCCATGGTCAACACTGAAATAGATAACGTACACTATGGGTTTACTGCTGCTGGGCACTGGTTAGCGATTGTAGCAGCACAGATGTTTAGTCAAAGGGTATGAACTACCAGTTGTAAGATGAATGAGTTCCAAGGAGGTTGATGGCTCTAGTTAACCATACTGTATTGTATACTTGACAGTTGCTCTAGAACAGAGCTGTGATGTTCTAACTATAACAATAATGACAAAGTGGTAATTGGGTGGGGTGAGGACGTGTTAACTAATCTTATTGTGGCAAATCCTTCACAATATGTACATGTATTTAATCATCCCATTGAAGACCTTAAACTTACAGAACAAGTCAATTCTAAAAAAAGCTAGAGGAACCCCAGCAGCTCGACTGAAACTATCTTAGAACTTTGCTGAGGTCTGCAGCTCTGCCTGCCCAACCATCCCCATCTCTGTCACTCACAGGAGTCAGACTGTGCACCTTGGTCCCAGGCTCTCCATGTCTAGTTCCTTCCCCTTTATTCCTTACAGGCATCTTTGGTATAGAAATCCTCTGTGCCTGCTTTTCAGAGAACCTGAATTTGCAAGTGGTATCCTGAGTCATCTGACGAAACAGGCAGCAAGATGGGGATTGAAGACTGCTCACCCAACCACCTGGCCAAAAAAATCATTCTGAGTGACATGTGGGATGCAGATAGTGCCTAACACAAGGTGGTGGCCCATTGGTAAAGATTTCACTGATGGTGAGCTGAGAAAGTGTCCTGGTAAAGAGGAACACCAACGAATGTACAAAGCTTTCTGCATTTGACAAAAAGTGGGAAGAGGGAGGGTCAATGCCCACAATGGCAGTGGAGTTGACTAGATACTGCTAAATTGTTTTGACACCCTGCAGAGGGATAACGAGAGAATGAGGGCTGTTAACAAGGTTAAAGGCTAAGTGGGAGAGCCAGAAGTCCCCTTTAGTAGCTTACAGAGAGGGCTTTATCTCCTTCAATGGAATAGCTTACATAACTGAGTGGCAGATGTGGGATCTGATAGTTAGAATCCCAGTGTTCTGAGACATATTTAATGTTTGAATGTTCAGCCAAAGCAGATCTGTTCTGCTAAAGTCAGGGCCCTGATCAGGAAATCTTGGGCCTTGAAACATTGGATAGGGACTTCTGGATGAATGACCCTGAGGATGTTGGCCCTGCAGACCACCCTAGACCCTCAGAGATTGAATAGGTGCTCCATCTTGCCAGGTAACATGTTAGAAGACATGACAAAAACTTTTTTCTTTTTTGTTAATGATATAAATTAACATTTTTAAAATCATTTTTTATTGTCATTCAGTTATAGGTGTTGCATCTTTTTCCTCTGGCTCTCCCCTGCTCTGTCCCCCCACAGTCAATCCCTCCCTCCCCATTGTCCATGCCCATGAGTACTCTATTCATGTTCCTAGATTTGCCCCTTCCACTTCTTTCACCCATTATCCCCTTCCTCTCTCTCCTCTGGTTACTGTCAGTTTGTTCTTTATTTAAATGTCTCTGGTTATATTTTGCTTGCTTGTTTGTTTTGTTGATTAGGTTCCATTTATAGGTGAGATCATATGGTATTTGTCTTTCACCGCCAGGCTTATTTCACTTAGCATAATACTCTCTAGTTCCATCCATGCTGTCGTAAAGGGTAAGAGTTCCTTATTTTTTTTTCTGCTGGATAGTATTCCATTGTGTAAATATGCCACAGTTTTTTGATCCCCTTATTTGCTGACATGATAAGAACTTGTTTCTGAAATGCAACAGGTGTTCCCTTCAGGAATTGCTTCCACCAGGTCTGTCTGTCAAGTCAAAAACTAGAGTTAAGTTCCAGAATCATCAGTTGGGGATATGTTAGGCCCGATGAGAGAGGAAGGAGATTATACACTGAAAAAGTATTAAGAACTAGATAGCTTATACCAACATTGGCAAGGAAAGTGCCAATGGATTGGATATTGAAGGTCTTTGACCAAGGAGCCAGCACATATGACCCAATAACCAAGAATTAATTGGATTTGAGATATGGGGTTTAACATTCTGGTAAGGACCCCAGGGAATGGGACAAATTCACTGCTAGCGTGGCTTTTAGAAGTGTAGAGGAAGTGCTAGTCAACGCTGAGCGGAACGAAAATGGCTGAGTTGTCTCAGCACATGACACAGGAAGGAATACAGAGTCTAGTGGAAATAGTCAAGCTAGAACAGATGTATTATGTCATAAAAGACTTACTGGAGGATTATTGTCAATGAGAGAGCCCAGAGGACACACCACTCACCAAGGCCATGAGCAATAAGCTGGTGAGAAACGACAAACCCCAGTGTGAGAATTGCAATGCAGGACCCTGGGATTTTTGGAACAAGGCCATGTCTTCTACAACAGAGAATTATATGCCTTTTGATTAACAGACCCTGGTAGAGACAAAACACTAGACCATAGGATACCAATTGACTGTGCACCTACAGCTGCCCAGTATTGGCTGTGTTCTACCAGAACTACCAAGTCATGAAGTCTGATTGGCTCAGCAGCAGCAACAGTCTATCTTAAGCTGGAAATGGCACAGCTCAGACAAACTGCTTGGGCGGGGAGCTCAGATCCCCTTGTCACCCACCACAGTCACACCAGGACCTCTCTGCTAATCACATCTATATTTGTACAGGGAGGATGTAAAGGTGTTCACTCTATACCTTAAGGAGGAATAACAAATCTGAGTTTGATTTACAGGCAACCTAACTTGGTGTATGGATGCAAGCCAAAACTGAGTGGTAGCTATATTGTAGCCACATTCAGTGGTTGTCTTGAAAGATAGTGAAGAGGGAAAATCTTCCCAAAGGTGGAGCTGCAATCAATTCATTTGTCCATCTAGGTACAGCAAATTTTTTTTGATGTTCAGTTAATGAATAAATTGGTGAATAAACACAGAGCACAGGAGACATCGAACACCCTGTGGTGATTTGTATTGGCGAGAAAAGGATCAAATTGTTGCAGAAGTTGAATCTCTAGAATTTCTATTCTGTAGTAGACAGAATACTTGAATAAGACAGAAAGGAAAATTTTGCCCAACCTCTATTATGCCAATCCCACAAAGGGAGGACCCCATCTGAACTATATTACTGACATAAAGTGCCTTCTTTTAGAATAAAGTACTCAATGGAGTCTTTCTCTACTTCAATGTATCAAGTAGACCAAGTTGTGGCAAAAATAAAGGTTACATTGAAAGCCAGACTAGGAAATGCATTTTGTGGGAATCTACTTTCCTATAGCTCAGAGCAAGTATTGAAGGGAACAATTAAAAGAAGATGAGAGAAGGTCTTTTGGATTAAAAATTCTATCCTCCTCAGAGATACTTTGCAAAGTGAGAACAGATGCATATAGTCAATGGCACATTTGTTTCAACAATACTTTAAAGGACATTGTTGGTGCCATTTAAAACCAGTTTGCACTGAACATTAGTCAAATTCTATCTTCTTTTAAAATAAATGCTGCTATAAGTAGAATATTAACACATATTATGTTGTCTTATTTATTTGTAAAGCTATACATATGAAAAGGAGTGAAGCCCCTGTCTTTATATGTACTAACCCAAGAAAAATAGGTTCAGACTTACATATGCCACATCATAAATTGTAATGCTGATGTTTATTTTTCATGTACTTTACCCACATATTAGAATAAGAAATATGCCATAAATGTATACTTAATGTTTACATAAATGTAAAAGAAAAGTAGCATTGTAAAACATATTTTTTCCTATAATAAAAACTGGTGACATTTCTGGTTGGATTATTGGCATAGATTTTTTTAAAAAATCACTGGTTACACTATTCCTGAACTCTCAGAGAAAAAGCATTCCGCAGGAAGCCAAGAAATATAATTTTAGTTGCAGTATAACTTTCCAGCTGTTGCAAATAGGCATATTTTGGCATGTTTCAGAACCAGTGAAATGTAAGAAAATATTAACCAGCTAATGGTTGAATTCATTTCTTATTTTTAATGGCTGGGGGACAAGATTCACAAGCCACTGATTCTTATCTATTTCACAGCACCTTCCTCACAAATAAAGCCAACAAATTGGTGTCATAAAACCCTAATGCGTCTCTAAGATCCTTGGGACATGTGCATGTGACAGTAACTGTTAAGGACCTGGACGCACCCTTGTTTCCACTTTGCTTGTGATCAAGAAAAGGTGAAATGTAAGGGGTGACTTTCAGTCTTCATTTCAAGGACAAGTCTCATCAAACGAGTGACAGCTGAGTATCAACCAATATCAACTGCAAGTCCAAACCGATCATTTTTGCAGAAAGCAGCCCAAATTAGATCCATTTGAAAAATGGTCACATCTACTCATGGCCCCGATCACAGAACCTTTGTCCCCTTCTGGTGGCTGACTGTAACACCACTAGCAGATGGTAGTGCAAACCCACTGGCAGTTTGGTAGCCTCTGGACTTCTTTTCAGAATGTTTTAAATTCTCACCTACAGGATTTTTAAGAGAATAAAGTAAAATAGATAATCTTACAAAAAATCAGTTACTGAAGTATAGTTGTCAAAACATTGAGAACAATTGTATGCAGTAGTGTGGTATCTGTGCTTCTTTATTAACGCATTAAATAACGAGCCTTAGCAACAGGTCTAGTAACTACCGTAATTTCAAAACAGGGATGAACGTAAACAATAATTTTGAAGTATCTGAAGTAGCTGTACTATGTTATAAAAATACCTATGGTTTCTATTAGTGTCAACATCACAGGTACTATATGTGCTAATATTGCTTACCTGCATTATTCAAGAAATGCTACTTTTCAGTTAAAGGTTAGTGAAAATAGCAATGAAATAGCCTTTCTGTCCAAATTACCGATGTCCTGAATTCTAGCTCTAGTGTAGAAAACGGCCCTTATACTTCAGTTGTTTTCTCTGCGTCAGGCATTGGGCAGGGTGTCGTGCATTCACTCACTTCATCTCACAGCAGTTCTGTGAGGTGGGGAATATTGACTCCGTGTTACAAAGGAGAACTTGGAGATGCAGAGGACTTCCTACCCAGGGGCTGGTGCTCAAACCCAGGTGTGACTGATCCCCAAGCTGACTGATCTTTTTGCTTTAGTATCCTTTCTCCCTATAGAAACTTTGTTCCTGATTAATAATCTTAGACAAGAAGCTCTTCTCCATAGCAATTACCCGGCTTGCTCTTTTGTTAAAATAAAGCATGTGTGCGTTTATTTTAAATAAGTGTAAAACCTCGGTGGGAGTAGAATTAAGTGATAAACTAGTTATGTGTTTATCAAGGTTGTAACTAAACCGAATTCAAGTTCCTTCCTGGGCTACCACATTTTATTTCCCTATTCTCTAGTTCTAGTACCTACCTTATCTAAATAGAAATGCAGGTTGTCACTTACTGTCCCCCCAAATGATAAACTTCATTAGGTTATACAGACAAAAAGCTCTTTCATTTCATTCTCCTTTAATAACCAGCTCTCCATCTGTGAAGTAAGTGCATAGCTCGGTCCCAATAAGACCTCTACCTTCCCCAAGTCAAAAAGGAAGCCAACAGCTGCAGCTTGATCCTCCCAGAGTTTCCAACCTCAGCCTTGCCTGAGAGAGACAGTGCTCCTTCTAATAAGAGGCCATTCTGTCTCCCTGGGCTCATTACGAGCTCCTCCTGATCAGAGCTGCTGGTTCGAAACAGTGCCAAATTATGTGAGGTGGTTTCTCTTTCTATGTACTACTGTCCACCAGAGATGGAACTGAGGCCACTAAAATAATTCTGTGTGGTAGTCTAACTCATATTTAAGAGAAATATTTGGATACTTGGTGTATTTAACTTCAGGATAGAATTCTTAGCAATTCCCAGAAGAAATGGTCTATGTAATTTAGAGGAATCCTAAACATGATAAATGTATCATACACATGTCTTGATGTCAAGGGTAGAATTTATCCAATATAAGATCAGGCAAGTTTAATAAACCACTTAAGTGTTATAAGGCATGCTTCATACTAGGATGAATTACGTTCCTATCTGTGGTTCAATGTATATGTTCTATCATTTTGAATATTAAATAAAAAAACCTTATATAAATAATTTGAAAGGTCTGATTTAAAGCAACAAATGCTAATAAAAACCAAATTGAAGGCTCATAGACATTCCGTAACTCATGTAGATTGCTTAGGAAAGGTATAATAGGACGGTGTGAAACATGCAGTCCTAGAATTTTCTTTAATACATCTGGTTCAAGTCATAGGGAGTAACCTGAATTTTTCAAAAGTAAATCTAATACATTTGCAGAGTTTTGAACATCAACAATTATAATATTTGGTTTACATCATCTGTTTTAATGACTAATTTCCCTGAAAACCTGTGTTTCTCAAAGACTGGTCCTTTAATTGTGTTTCAGTGTGCCAGCTCTTAGAGACATTCCTTACACTTATAATGAGTTACATTTCTGCCGGAAGTTCCTATAAGGAAAAATCATTTAAACCAAACAAATCTATTTTTTTCACATTATAACAATGGCACAGTAGAAATGACCTTAGGTCATTTCTTTGTGGTACTGCTTTTAACAAATCAGTATCTTTATGATACTATTTTTTAACAAATCAGGAGTTAAGAAAACACCTAATCAGAGTTTCAAAATAATATTTTTCTTATGAAAATTTTAACAAGCAACATTAAGCACATTTTTGAGAGACCAGGATTATTTGATGAATTTTACATAAATTGATTCAGCAATAACAGTTTTGTTGCTCTCTTGTTCCCATCATTTGTGACCTGTGGCTAGCACGGGTATTAGGGTACAAAGTTCTTTTGCTGTCTCCCAGACAGAAAGTCTGCTCTCTGGAACTGCCACCTCAGCACTCCCAGCTTCATCTTGCTCCCTGATGTTATGTAAGGCATCACTACCTTTAAAATGCATGAACCGACTCTTATTTGCATTGGATTTTTCATCCTTTGATCCTTCATCATAATGTTGTTTCTCTATGTCAAAAAGCTTCAAAGCTTTGGCTTGAGTAGTAGCCAAACTCAAAGCTGAATTAGATCCTGACTTCACAAAATCTTAAATTTTTTCCATCCTAGCCTCGAATCTAGCAATTTTATTTGAATTAATGGACAGCAACCATCACTAAACTACTTTCAATCATTTTCAGGACCAGGTCTGTAGTATGAGTATCGGTGGGAGCTAATGAGACTAACATTTTAAAGAAATAGAACAGAATGAGCACTTATAGAAAGGAGCATTGCTCTATAAAGTAATCCCTTTGGGAAGCCATATACTTAGTCCAATAATGATGTTATTTCTCAAAACAATTTTGGAGATTTTCCTTTGGCCTTTAGAGAGAGAGTATGGTTGCAAAGGTAAACAAGTTTTTATTTCTTTATAGCTGAGGAAGTACAAGTCTCAGGCTGCAAAGTCAGCTGTGCAAAAAAAAATAAAGGTAACTTTTTTCCCTCTAACCAAACTTAATTTCAATCTTATTTAACTCAGGTTAATTCAGTCAATCATTTATTCAGCCAGTTCAGGATTTTTTCCCACCCTTTTTTCCTTGGGTTACCTCCAAGTTCTGAGTCTTTAAGTCATACCATGGTGTTCATGAGCTAGGAGGAGACCAGTGGTCCTCACAAATGATCCTTTATTCACAGTGGCACTCACTGGTCTCTGGGCATAGTACGCATCCCTGCTGACATCCTCAAGATAGCCTTGTTCTCTTCTGGACTCATATTTCCAGCCCACACTCCTGGCAAGACTGCAAGGCTGCTTGCAGTTCCCCTGAGCCTATCCTTTTCAACCCACTTGGGGTGGGAGGCAGGGAAGCACAGAAATGTCAGATTGCCCACCTCAGTTGCTCCTGGGCACTGGGAAACTTGGAGGAGCTTTATCATGCCCATGCTGCTCTGACATGTTCACCAGGCCCCGTTTTTACTTTCTCTGCTTTTGTACTGGCCAAGGGCATGGGGGCAAAGCAACAAGAGGCTTCATGCCTACTCAGGTTCCACTCAGGAAGTAAGGCACAGTCTTCCTTTGCTTGGATCTCCATTCTGCTTGGGCAATGCAAAAATTTGGGGGGGAACATGAGAAGCCTCATACTTCGATCATCATTGCATCATTTTTTCCCTAACTTTATTGCTTATTGCATCAACTATGTGCTTAGAGTTATTCAGGGTTGTGCCTTTTGGGTCTCCAAAAGTTTCCTCTCAAACCGTGCTGTGCCATGAATTTCAAGCTATAATGCAGTGGTTAGGAGCATAGAGTTTGGAGCCAGACTTGCTGGGATTGAATCCTGCCTTTACCGCATACTGTTTTAGGATCTGGAACCCTCTCTGCCTCAGTTTCCTCAGCTGTGAAAATAAGGATGATGATAATAGTGCTTGTCTCATGGAGTTGTTATGGGCATGGAGTTAATATTTATATAGTACTTAGAATGGTGCCTGTACATAGTTAATGTTATACATTATTAGTTACATTTGAAAAATAAATTTATTAACTGCAAAAGTTGAGTATTAGCTTTTCTATCCTTTGTTGCCTGATATTATCTGAGTTGGAAAAAGATGCTGTGATCATTCATTTTATGTGTCAACTTGATTACACTATGTTGTGCCCTGATATTTGGTAAACATTATTAAGGGTAGGTTTGTGAGTGTGTTTCTGCATGAGATTAACATTCGAATCTATAGGCTGAGAAAAGCAAATGGTCCTCCCCGGTGTGGGTGAGCCTCATCCACTCCATTGGAGGCCTAAGCAGAACAAAAACATGGAGGGAAGGAAAATCACTCCCTCTCCTGACTGTCTTTGACCTGAGACATTGGTTTTCTCCCAACTTTGGATTTGGACTTGAACTGGAGTTTATGTCATCGGCCCTCCTGGTTTTTAGGCCTTGGAACTGAGACTACAACTACATCATTGGTCTCCTGGGTCTACAACTTGCTGACTGCAGATCATAGGACTGCTCAGCCTCTATAACTGTGTGAGCAAATTCCTTATAATAAATCTCTTTATATTATTTATACAGCTGACCCTTGAACAATGCAAGAGTTAGGGAACCAACCCCTCATGGTTGAAAATCCACATATAACTTTTGACATCCTGAAAACTTAACTCCAGTTGTTCCTCAGTATCTGCAGAAGATTGCTTCCAGGACCCCTGGATGCCCAAACCCGTGGATACTCAATCCCTTTTACAAAATGGCATAGATCACTGCATACAGCTGGACCTCCACGGATGCAAAACCCAGTGATACAGAAGGCTGACTGTATGTTTGTAAAAAGAAAACAAACAAACCCTCATATGGATGGACCCATGTGGTTCAAACCCATGTTGTCGAAACTGTATTACTACTGGTTCTATTTTTCTGAAGAACCCAGACTAATATAGATGCATAGAATAAAATTTAAAAATGTTACACATCCATGGTCACCTTAAAACTGTCTCTCTTTTCTCTCTCTCTTTCCCCCATTATTCTTCATTTCCTCCTTTGCTCAAATTAGTTTAGCTGATTCAGACTAGAGGTAGTGATAAACAAAGGAAAGCTTATGATGGGAGCCTGAGGTCACTCATGATATTGGTACCTGGTCAGAACCTGATGAGTTCTTACCCCTGAAAAGTGTGGATACCATGAGTTTATAACATGGGGCACAATAGACTGTGCCTATTTAGGGCAACCGCCCCAATCACCATGCTGAGAACTGATTGTGGTAGTCATATATTAATTTCTGATTTTTGAATTACATTTTTACTAGAAGATTTATTTTCAACACAGATATCAGATAAATTGTGTGATTTACTTAATATAGACATTTATTATTGGCAATATCAAAATTGCTTGCTTTAGAAGTTTTAGGTTCATGAGATCTCATTTGTCAAAAAAATAACTGTTATCATGTATTTTATCTTGCTACTGTGATTTATAATGAGAACTGAAAATCAGAATTTTTTGTGTCCTAATCCTCATTCTAACACTTTATCTAATTGCAGTCTTTGGCATGTCATTTAATCTCTCCCTGACTCAGATTCCATTGGTAAAATGAAACCATTAAAAATATTTGCCTCCTACAGAATCGTTGTGAAGAGTAGTCAGTTAACATTTGCAGAAGATTTCTAACCATGCAAAGTCTATCACTGTGGACTGCTAGAGCATGTACTGCCCACATCTAGTTTTTATGGAATGTCCAATGTTTGAAAGATCCTTCAAAGGAGCTTTGCAGGACAACAAACTTATTGCTTTTGCACTATAAGTGGTAACATTTAATTTTTTTGATCTATTAAGAATTCAGGAAATTCCTGTATATTGCTATGATTATTCCCCTTTTAAGAATTTTTTCGTGGTGCTGTTTAGACACACTCTCATGTACCTGTCACATCATCCATGTATTATCCAGGTGGATGATTTTCTGATGATACTTGTAATGTGTAATGTACCTTTGTGTAGGTTAACAATTTAAACTATTTAATTACACAGCTCTGTGTGTGGTGCCACATTATTACAGAATTTAATAGGGGATTGCTAATCTATAAATTTTTGCTTTTTTTTTTTGGACAAGGACATATAGGGAGAAAGTATATATGTTTAGGTCTTTTACTGAGGACAACATGGCATGGTAACTATTCTGTTCAACCTGGAATCATTTAAAAGTAATAATATGAGTGAAACGCTAAGACAAGTTTTGTGTTTGGATTATCAACTTCTATTTGAAGATGTTGCTACATTTCAGTGGGCAGTGTACAGGAGTATCAGTTTTCTTATTCCACAGAGGTTTTTCAGTATCCAGAGAGAGACTGAAATGACAAATAGGCCCAAACTTTTCTCTAATCCCATTACTTATTGCTTTTCTAGTCTCCTATACAAAGCATGCCATGTGGCACGTACCATCTACTGATCACATCAAATTAAATCAGGGAGGAAGGAGGGGTGGGTCATACTTTATAAGTGATAAACATTGTTGTAACTGCCCAGTGGTCACTGGAATGAAAATTGTCAATAAAATGTCAAATGATACTAGCAAGTGATCACAATATCTTGAATCTAGAAATAAGGAAATCTGGATAGAAAAAATACTTTACTAAAAATACTTTATAGAAAAACCCACTTTACAGCTCAGGACATTTTTCACGGCAGATAAGAAGGAATTGGAGTTTATAAATAAGTACTAAAAGATTGGAAGACATCTACCGCTATAACCCCCCTGAGTAAATGGTGTGGAATAGGGAACAAGGGAAAGGAAGAGACAATGGCTGGAAATGCAAGGTTGAAGAGAGGCAGTGGTAAGGGACAGTCTTCTAGATGACCAGTATAGTAAGAATGACTTATTTGAACGTGGGACTGTGCAGGATTCCAACTTTTGTATGTTCCCAGGAAATGATCAGAGATAACTATATAAAATCCTTTCTCCATCCAACTCTAAGCCCTGGGAAAGAACATGGAAAGAAAAAGGAATAACATCTGGATTCTTTACTTTCTGGGAGGCTATTGATCACCCTCTGAATGCTCTTGTTCCTTTCTTCTCTGACTTTCCATTTTCCGAAGACTTGAGGTGTGGAGAGCTGTGCATGTTACTGGATGGTCCCTTTCAGCTGCCTCACCTACTTTCCGCACAAGTTAATGTCTCTCTCTTTCCCTTTTTACTTATTTTTTTCTTTTCTCCCTCCTTCCCTTCCCCCTCCTCCCTGCCTTCTTCCCTCCCTCCCTTCCTTTCTCCCTTCCCTCTGTTTCTATGTCTGTCTCTCTCTCTTCCTTTCCATGAAATCATTATTAGTAATTTGGGCAGATCATGCAAATATTCTGGGATCTTCCAAAACACAACTAAAATATTACTTGCTTCTCCCATCTTGAAAGGAATTTAGAGAACTTAAATATAGTTAGTTGTTATAGTACTTTTAGAAGATTGACCTTTGAAGTTCTTATTTCCATCCACATATACACAAGAGACTAGTAAGTGAAATCAGAACTCAGAGGAACAGCGTAGCCTCTCCCTTCAACGTGGTTTCTATCAACTTTGATTGACTTTTTAGAGATCAGTCTACTTTTCTTACCTGAGGTTTTAAAAATCAGATTAACAGAAGACCACACTCCCTGGAAAGAATTACCTGACACTGACTGTTGTTGCTTTTCTGGAAATAAAGAAAGGAAAAAAAAGAAATGCCCTCCTCAAGTCTCAATTCTAAAGAAAAGTCTGAGTTGGCTAGGAATTCTGTAAGCTCAGCATCCTCCTGGCCAGATGGAAACACGAAGCTTCAAATGTTTCTAGAGCTAGCTTGGGTCTTAACAGTCAAGTCGCTCAGAAGTGGAATAATTAGGAGCAAGTACTTTGGGAGCCCATTCACATCTTTGATCACTTAGAGGTAACTGTTCCTTTACAGAGCCATCCTTTTTCTTCTCCCAAACATGTGTCTGACATTCATTAGGACAAGAAAGTTTAAAATGTGTTCCTGAATGAATAGTGGTTCAGAACTCAGGAAAAGAGACAGGCTTTCACAGAAATATGCTGATTGTTTAGTTGTAAAATAACGAGGCAAGGGAACAGGGACATACACTGTTCAGTCCAGCTCATAGCGTGTGGCTGCCAGCTCACCGAAAGAAATCACATAGTTTGGCCCAGCAAAGGACCAGACCACAGCCAGGGACTGTAGGGGTACTGAGGAAGGCATGTGGCTGAAACACACCCAAGCTTGATCTCTGCTGAGCCCAGAGGTGGGATCTGGTAGTCTCTGCAGGACAAAGGGTGTCCATTACCTTCCAGCCAAACCGCTCTGTGCTCCTCCGAGCCAGCCGGCTTCTGACCAAGGCTCTTAACACCCCTTCTTGCCGAGCGGCCTCTGCTCTCCCTGGAATCTCTTGGCTTAGCACCTCTCTGGCCCCTCCCAACTGGACCACTCCTGGGACAGCGTGTGCTCTGCGTGGAATAACAAGGTTAACTGGACAAGGTTGAATAGCCCTGTGACGGGAGTGCCTTCAGGCCACATGGCAGAAATAAAAGAGGAGTCATAATGGCCAGACTGGAGGAGAATCAGATACTCCTCAAGAGTCCCAATCCCAGTCTGGTTTTCTGAGATGCCTTGACTCATCCTTTCCTTTCTCTCCTCATAAAGGTGGAAATACAGGATAGCATCCTTCAAATGTGGTAAGGGACAAGGGGAGAATAAAGTGTGGACACAGTCATTTTCAAGAGGGTTTACCCCCAAATCTGTTTCTGAGCAGAAATATTGGGAAAAGCGAAACCACTCAGTCCAAGGGAAGCCTGAGGGAAGTATAAAGAAGTCTTGGAAATGCCCAGGGGAAAAAAGTATCAGGTAGAATTTGATTTTGTCTTTATTGTCAAATTTTTGGCTCAGTGAGTTGCAGCAACGTTAGCAGTTCCAGGCAGAAAGCAGCAGCAGGTTAGAAATGGATTTTCTGCATATGGTAAAACCTGGTGTAGAAGGTGGAAAAGGCAGGACAGGCTGACCTCAGGAAGCCCATGGGCCAGGGAAGTAGGGTGGAGCCCCATCATGGGGCAATGATGCTGGGTTGTCAGCAAGCAGACACTGGGAGAGCAGGTAGGCATACACAAGCAAGGTGGCAGAACCAGCTCTCGAGCAGGCAGCCCTGGTCCTGGAAAGCAAGGCAAGGGAATGAAGCAACGCAGACCCCAGGGAGTTAAGATGCTGTGGGCAAAAAGAAAGTGGCCAAAGACCCCAAAGCAGTGATAACCCAGGTGATCTGCAAGAGCTGAAAATCAGAACCAGGTGTCAGGTCTAGATGCATGGAGTGGCTGGGGAGGAGGCCTAAGGCAAGCAATCGAAACCGCAGACTTTTGGTGGCTCCTGACAATCAGAGGGTCTTGATCCTGAGGGAACTTATAGTCAGGAAACCTCTAGACAAGATATGACTGTTACTTTTTTTTTTAAATAACAGACATGCCACACAAATAAGTGTTGGGAAATAACCCATCACCTCTCCCCTGGTTTGTTGTGCCAGCTTCTTATCTTGTCTGCCCGCATCTGGCCTTCCTTACTGACAACCCATTCCTCATACAACTGCCGAAACAACTGTAAAACATAAGTCTGGTCACATCTGCCCGCAGCCTAAACCCTTCCATTGGCTGCCCATTGTTTAAGCAAGACCCTCCAAAGTGTTTTGGAGACTACTCGTTCTGGGAGGAAATTAGCCAGAAAAGTTTAAAGGCTCTGAGAAGTCCTGCAGCAATTATTGAATGTTGATTCCCAAATATTTTAAGCCACAAGGCACCTTCTCTCTTATTCTTCCATAAAGTCTATCAACATTGACTGAAAATACTTTGAGAAATACTGACCTATGGAAGGAAAATCTATTCTGCTTACCCTGAAGTTGTTAAGTATCTTTTTGGCCTGGCCCCTTCCTGTCTGCCCCTGCTGCTCCTCTCCCACCACTTTTTCCTGGGTTTTATGCTCTTACAAAACAAAGCAGATTATTGTTCTCGCACAAATCACTATTTCATTCATCTATTCTTTTTAACAAAAACATTCTCGCTGCATCTCCCTTAACCTCTGTATGTAAAATATTACTTATTCTTCAAAATCCTGATCATATGTCAAGTCCATGGGAAGTTGTCTCTGTAGAGAAAGGGCCAACAAACTTTCTGTAAAGGGCCAAATAGTAAGGATTTTAAGCTTTGAGGTGTACACGGTCTTTGTCACTGCCCCCAACTCTGCTATTGTAACGTGAAAGCTGCCACAGACCATCTGTACATAATGGACATGGCTATGTTTCAACCCAACTTTATTTACAAACATTGGCCATGGGCTATTAGTTGCTAACCTCTGTTCTATAGTCCACTTTATACAGCTCTTGCTGAGGCCAAAGTGAAATCTCTAGATGTGAAAAATCCAAGGCCTCCAGGTGAGAGCAGTAGAGATATGTATTTAGTTCGAACAGACATGAGAGCAGAGATAAGGGCAAATCTGACTCATGAAGCATAAGACACGGCTTAGTTTAGACTTTGGCCATTGCAGTTAACTGTAAGAATGTACTATGAAAGGTAACATAAATTTAGAGATTCTTCTATAATGTTAGTTTAGGAATAAGCCCTTGAAAAGTACTACCCAAGGCAAAAATGTCTATTAAAAGCTGGCTGAGACATGGTTATAAGGGAACAATTTCTATCTGAAGTGCTAAGCACTCATTATCTGCGAAAAAGCTCCTCTACGTCCCTCATCTGCTGTCTGAGAAAAGAAAATGAACTAGCACACTAGCAAATCAGAAAGGTGATGGGCCTGGCGAAGCTTAATGCCCGGAACTGCAGGACTGGCTGCTGGGGATTGCAAGTGTTTGGGGACCAGAAAGGGTGGGGGGGATCAGAAAGCTGGAAGGAAGATGGAGACCTGCCCTGGAATGGGGATGACCAGAAGGTGATGAGCAGGGACTATTCCTGGGGGAAATGATAAGCAGGAACCTCTGATTGAATAGATTCAGGAGACAAAATTCATAGGGCCTCTGAGGTCAAAAACTGACAGGAAAAACAGGCCATGGAAAGGTTAAGACAGAAGAAATTGGAAATAATTTCACTGGATAATCTGAATCTCATTGAATGGCAAAAGGTCCAGCTCCAAAAAATGCCCCTTCCTGTCTTAGAGTTGCAGCTCTCTGTGTCCAGCTTAGTAATGATGGAAGTCGTAAATGGCTGGCTGTCCATTAAAGGTTCAGGCCCCCCATCCATGAGATAGAATTGTTACAGGAGCCTCATTTCCCAGCCCCCTTTGCATGTAGGTGGAAACATGAGATCGAGTTCAGGCCAGTGAGATGTGGATGGAAATGATTTACATCACTTCTGGGCCAGGCTGGTAAAATCTCCCACTGTGTTGTCCACTCTTTCGCTACCCCACGTTCTGACTAGATTTGGGCCATTAACATGTGTTGAAGGCAGCAGAGCTTCTATCAGCTTAAGTCTCTGGTAGATCCTATGTAACAGAAAGTGTTTCCTCCCCATTTTACACACAGAACTACCAGCATAAACTTCTATTATATTAAGCCAGCGATTTTCAACCTTTTTCACCTCATAGCACATATAAACTAATTATTAAAATTCTGCAACACACCAAAAAATGTTATATTTTTTGTCAATCTGACAAAAATAGGTATAATTTTGATTCATTCACACTGGACAGCTGTTGTTGTGTTGGCTGTTGTCGTTTTTTTACTTGACAGTCTAAGGGGAAAGACTGTGCCCCTGGCTAAACAGTCAGGTATTGCATTTTTTAAAAGGTCTTGTGGCATACTGTGTGAAAATTGCTGTATTAAGCTATTGAGTTTTCAGTTTATCTACTATGGGAGGAAGCATTTACTTCACAAAGTACAAGCAGAAGATGGACATTGCTTGAATAAGTAAAAGGTTCCACTATACAAAGCAATTTTAATTAAGAAGGTAGGGTACACTGAAAACATAGGGTAGACATAAAAGTCCGCAAATAAGCTTTTATTTTCAATTTCAAATAAATGTTACTTCCTTTAACAAATCATGTTTTTAAAAATACATCTATATATGTGTCACTACCTATACTGTCAAATTAATCAACTGAAAATCCTACTTATTTTAGAAGTTTTAAGACACCAAAACAAAACCCCCCAGAGGAGTAAAAGTAAAAATAAAAACCAAACAAACGTGAGCAATATAGAAGACTCAATGCTTAAAAGCCAACCAAAAGTTAAGGTTAAGCCCTTTCCATGGGAAAAATATCAGAAACAAGACAATTAAACACCATGACAATATAATTAGCCAGATCAATTGTGTATCATCTAAGGTTGATCTGAAAAAGCTACTCAATTTGGTTATCTGTTCACACTCCCACCCCACTAATGGTGGAACCCATTTGAAAAGTCATTTAAATTTTCTTATTTAAAATGTTTTTTCTTCATAAAAGATCATTGTAACTGTGATTCTTTCCCATAAATTTCATATATGTGTATGTTATAAAATGATTATCACAATAAGTTACTATCCTTTACCTCACACAATTACAGTTTTTTTCTTAATGAGAACTTTAAAAATCTACTTTCTTAACAACTTCCAAATATGTCATACGGTATTGTCAACTACAGTCACTGTGCTGTACGTTACATCCCTTACACCCGAAGTTTTTGAGCACCTTCACCCATGTTCTCTCCCCTCACTCCCTCCTCCTATGACTCTGTTTTCTGTACCAGCGTGATTTCTGAGGAAAGGTTCTAGTGTGTGAGAGTATGTTTATATCTTTATGACCAAAGAAACCAAAGCACATAATTGTTGACAGAAGTTCTAGATGACATGAAGTCTAGATGACATAAAGTTATCTTACAGATAGTCTGTTCAATTAAAGATAATCAATCATGGTTTATTAAGCAACACTGGAGAAACGCTTTGTTTTTATTTTTATTTTTTTAAAATATATTTTATTGATTATGTTATTACAGGCATCCCATTTTTTCTCCCCATTATTCCCCTCCATCCTGTACCCCACCCTTTCCCACCAGCATTCCCCCACCTTAGTTCATATCCATGGGTCATACATGTTAAGTTCTTTGGCTTCTCCATTTTCCATACTATTCTTAGCACAACATTAAAATATCAATTAAAGAGAAGACTTTCTAAGATGTCCATTAGTATGATGACACTAAAAATTACTCTCCTTTTCCAGAATTGAAGCAGTATAGTGTGGTGGTTAAAAATATAAGCACTTCTGCTTATCAAGACATCATTGCAAGACTGAAAAGGCAAAATAGAGTAAGATATGATCATTGCAAGATGTACATATTTCTGACAAAAGATTTTGTTCAGAATATATAAATATTTCAAAAAATCAATGAGCAAAAAATGAATAACCTAGTAGAAAAATGGACAAAAGACAAGAACAGGTATTTGATGATTTGCTCAACATTGTTAGTTATCAGAGAAATGCAAATGACAACCATTATAAAGTATTATTATAAATATAGAAGAATGGTCAAAATAGAAAAATAGACAATATCAAGTGTTGATGAGATGTAGAATTATTGAAAATCTCATACACTGCTGGTGAAAGTGTAACTTGGTACTAACACTTTGAAAATTGTTAGAAGTTTTCAGTTAAAGTCAGAATACACATGCCCTATAACCCAACAATTGATTATATATACATATATAATGTATATTTACATACACAGATATACATAATATATGTACACACACATATAATACACACACATACACATCACCATCTCACAAAAAACATGAATAAGTATCTTCACAGTGGCATTATTTTTAATAGCCCCAAAACCAAACTGGGAATTGCTCAAATTTCCCTGAGCAGTAAAATGGGTAAATTGTGGTATAGTCATACATTAGAACACTCTACAGCAATAAAAATAAAGTGGCTATTCAACACTTCTGTATGCAATGGCATGGATGGCTTTTACAATTATAATGTTGGGTGAAAGAAGACAGATCCAAAAGAGAAAATACTGTATGCTCCCATTCTATAACGTGCATAAAGAAGCAAAACTACGCTATGGTGTTAGGAGTCAGAATGGTTGTTGCCTCTGGGAAGGAAATAGAAACTGGAAGGGGGCACAGAGAGGGGCTTCTGGAGCGTTTCCTCTGGGTGGTGTTGCTCAGCTGAGTTTACTTTGTGAAAATTCACTGGGCTGCATGCTCATCATTTGTGTTCCTTTCTCTATCTTACAGTTTAATACAGAGTTTACTAGAAAAGGAGAAGAGATCATAGACTCTGCTATTAAATTGCTTGGTTTCATGTTGTAGCTTTACCCATCATTCATCAAGATCTTTGGAAAAGTTGCCTAGCCTTTCCTTGTCTCAAGTTACCCATCTGTAAAAGGGAGATTATATAATTACCTTCCTCGTAGACTGTTAGGAAGATAAATCTGACAATGCATACCAAGCTTATTGAACAGTACCAGGCACATGTTTAGCATTCAATAAATGTCAGCTGTTGTCATTCTTGTCATTAACTCTTGGGAGGACCAATTGATAAATATTATCTTAAAATGTCACTGGATCCAAAGTAAGAATAATTAGAATAACACAGAAAAACATCTGATATTTTTATTTGGCTTTATTATTTTTTTACTCCTTGACCTTCAAACTAGGGAGTTTCTCAGAAAAACCAACATGGACAACTCCCAAAGCAAAAAGAAAATTTGTTTGAAAACCATGGTGTAGGCCTAAGTAATATAAATATTATTGCTATGAAGGCCATCTGTAAGTAGGTAAAGTGCCTGAGAAGAAATAAAAAAAGATCAGGTTACAATTATGTAAGGTATAAATTCTTACTTTAAAAGGGCTAGTAATACAATGCTCACACCTCAAGATGGAAGGAATTAGTCAATTTATTTTTGTGTGCAATAAAGCATGGTTTTTCATAATGTAGATATTTTTTATTAGTAACATTTAAAAAATTCACCCTTTTGGTATACTGCTTTTCTACTTCAGTATATGACCCAATACTTAAAATGGTCTATACTGTCCTTTATGTTAACATTTTATTTCATTTATATACAAATCCATCCTGTGCTTGCTTTTATTTCTGAAATCAGGTCAGAAAATTCAAATCCCAACTGCCAATATTAGGTTAGGAAATTCAAACCATAACTTGGATCTTTACCAATGTTGGTATTTAATTTAGTACTTTTAACCAACAGATCTAACCATAGAGCTTTTGAAATATTGATGGTGATATTCAAACCTAGAAAATTTAGTGTCGTTTTTACACTATTATGAGAAATTGGAGTGGAAAGAGCTTTTTGGCTTCGTGCAGTTCCATCTTCTGCCACGTGGACTCTGGGACAGCTGTGTGGGCTTCACAGGGGGCTTATCGTTCGTGTTATCGTTTTCCTTCTCAGTCAGTCCTGGTTGTCTGAGCTGAAAACCCCAAGGGGAAGGGGCCACGTCTGTCTTGTTAATTATTACATTACCAGTTTTTAGGACAGTGCCTGGAGCTTGCGTTGGAAAGTATTTCTTGTATCAGGGAATGAGTGTAAGAATGGGAACCAGTGGATGTAAATTCTCAAATAGCACATGACTCAAAAATAATCAATTGAAACTATAAAACCAAAATAATTAGGATTTTGAGTTATTAAGATTGATTTGTATGGTCTGCGGCTTTAATTATAAGAAAAACAAGCAAATTATGCCAAATAGTTCACAGATGTGGGATTTTCTTCATGCTCTGATCTCTCCAATGTGACCCAAATGAGAGACTGGATGTGAAATGATCCACCAAAGGCAGATGACTTCAGCTCACCATGGAGAAGAGCTGAGGACTCCTTTTACCTGCTGTCCCATGTGTGGTGGTTTCATTGTGGGTAGGCAGAGGAAGGATGGCTTCACAAAGGGTGACTCTCCAAGGTAGGTGCAGACAGCACGGGGTGGGGGTCACTGGGACCTCCTCTGTGAAGCTCCTTTGAAACTATCACTTAATATAGCAGGAAAATGAAGGATTTTCTGATCAAGGGCTGGAATAAGAGTTTTTTCATAAATTAGAATGTCTGATTAACTTAATTTTGGGCTATTTAGCTTAACCAGATCATCTTGCATTGGGCTTTGAAAAATGATTTTGGAATGGTATTATGACAGAGGAGTTTCTGATGTTCTAGGTATTCCTAGCTTTTCCAATAACACAACAAAGTTGCTCTTGACCGTCCAGCTCCTTCAGGCTTTTCCCCACATCCCATTCCTGTTTTTCAGAGAGAATGAAGCACCTTTCAGGAATATGAAAAATTTTCGTCCAAAGAGTTGGTGTCTCTTAAAATTTACTGTTTACCATTTTTTTAATTTATTGAGGTAATACTGGTTAATAACATCACATAAATTTCAGGTGTACAACTTTATAATCCATCTGTATATTCTCCTGTGTCTTCACCACTTGAAACCTAGTTTCTCTGTCACCATGTGTTTGACCCCCTTCCCCTCTTCTAATAATGGGCTTAAGAAAAAAATGTGTGACTAACAAATAATTTAAAAATTTACTTATAATTTTCTAAATTATAAACAGTACATACTAGTTTAAGTCAAATAATACAGAGGTATATAAAGAAACATTTGTCTGCCCTGGCCAGGTAGCTCAGCTGGTTAGAACGTTGCCCCCATACAGCAAGGTTGCAAATGTGACCCTCTGTCAGGGCACATACAAGAATCAACTGATGAATGGATAAATAAGTGGAACAACAAACCGATGTCTCCCTCTCTCTCTAAAAATATCAGTAAATACAAATTTTTAAAAAGAAATATTAATCATTTCTCTTATTACCTCTCTCATTCCAACCCCTACTAGAATAAATGTAGTTAACATGTTAGTATGTATGTATATATCCTTCAATACATTTCTCTGTGCTCATGGAAAATATCACACAATGGAATACTATGCAGCAGAGAGAAAGGAGCTCCTACCATTCACGACAGCATGGATGGAACTTGAGAGCATTATGCTAAGTGAAATAAGTCAGCCAGTGAAAAGACAAATACCATATGATCTCACCTATAAGTGAAACCTAATCAACAAAACAAACATACGAGCAAAACAGAAACAGACATAGAAATAAAAAACAAACTGACAGTGACCAGGGAGGGTGGAGGTGGACAATGGGGGAAAGAAGAGGAAAAGTGAAGGAACATATGTTAAGGACACACGAACAAAGACAATGGAGGGGATTGAATGTGTAAGATGGGGGAGGGTAGGGCAGGGGAGAGTAATGGGGGAACAATGAGGACAACTGTAACTGAACAACAATGAAAAAAATATGTAGGAGTTTTCCTATTTCTTTAAAGAAACGAGATGATCCTACTGATTGTTCTCTGTAATTTCTTCCCACTTAATATATAATGGGAAGCTTTCCAGATTAACATATAAGACTGTAACTTAATATTTGAATAGCCACATAATACTACATAGTATGGATATACCATGATTTATTCAACCCTTTTCCTATCAAGGGATATTCAAGTTGATTCCAGATTCTGGCCACTGTGGATGATGCGGTAATAACCCTACACACGTGCCCAAGCATACACACATCCAGCCTCATGTGTTAATGCTTTCACTTGTTCAGGATGGATTTCCAGTGTGACATTGCTGAGTCAATATTATGTGTACTTTGAATTTAATAGATGATGTTACATTACTTTATAAAAAGATTGTAGCAATTCACATACTCATCAGCAATTAGTAATACTCCTCAGTATTACTAATTATTAAAGGGTGAAAAAATGCCTCATCGTTCTTTCTTTCTTAACTGTTAAAACATACTCCATGTGCAAAAGAAAATCTATGATGCATATGTGATGTTAAAGGAATTATTTTAAACACCTGTGTGTCCACCACCCAACTTGTTTGTTACCCATATTTCAATGGGAAGTCCTGAAGCCAGTGACTGGCCGAAGTGTTCTGTGTGCCAGGCATGAGCTGGCCAGCACCTCCGTGTGCTCAGCCACGGCTGGCAGGGGCCTGGGGCGCTGGGCCTTCCTGGGTACAGAGTCACCTAGAATTTTCAGGGAGTTATGTTCCTCACAGATGGGGATCTTATCTTTTCATGACCTCCAAGTATTTTACAATATTTATCTGCGATCAGGTTGAGGATCTTGTTATATGACATTGTCTATTTGCACTTACTCTTCTATAAATTTCCTAATTATTGCCTTCCAGGTTTCTATTAGATTGTCTTTTTATTACTGATTCATAAATGCTTTGTTTGTCTAAAAAATAATTAGCTGTATGTTTTATGATATATAACAAGTATTTTTTCCCAGCTTACCTTTTATCATTAGATTTTATACAAGGTATACTTTTTCACACAATAATTTCAATTTTGACATAGACAAATCTATTTTTTCTTTTATGGCTTCTTAGTCCTTTGAGTTGCTTAAAAATGATTCCTCAATCCTGCATTATATAAAACATTATAAATTTTCTTCAAATATCTTATAGTTTTGTTTGCATTTACATCTCTAATTCATTTGTATTTTTTCATTTGTTTTGGTGTGTATGTCAAATGAAGAAGGTGTTTAAATTTCCTTTTAGATGGATAGCCAATTGTACAAATATTATTTGTTAAAGTATCCATTCTTTCCCCATGGCATTGAAATGCCATCTTTATACGGTCTAAGCTGAGATTCCTAGAAACATGTAATTTTGATGTTCCTCAGTATTCACTCAGTATTTTGAATTCCTCAGTATTCACTTCAGTACCTGGAAGAGAGCAAAAACAGACTCTTCTGAGAAGACAAATGACACCAAATTGATACCTGTGCGTGAGGAAGTGCCCATTCACCAAAGCTTAGTATAAGATTACCAGAGGCTTTATATGTACTATTTCCTTTCTCTATTAAAGGAAAAAGAAAAAAAAAAAACCCTGCCTCTCAGCAGTATCGTAAACAATGATGATTTTCATGTTAAATTTGACTTTTAGCTTTTCAGAAAGGAAGGAAAGAATTATAGTAGAAACATACGGAATGATATAAATTCTCAGCTAAGTAGAATTCATAACTGATTTGGTACTTAAAAGTGGAAATATTTCAGTAATTGGTTTTATGACAAAGTATGTGTATATGTACATGTATAGGTATTGTATAGGTATATGAAACATATATATAAATTTATATATATACATATATAAAATTTCCCTCCTACTGAAACAATAATCTGGGTTTAAACCCTGGGTCTATTACTTACTAGTCATGTAACTTTATGCAAATTACTTCACTTTTCTGAAAATCAAATTTTAATAGTCAATTGGGATGAAAGCCAATTGCAATGTCATCAATAAAAATCTCCTGCGCTTAATCTTGTGATAATAAATGTTAGGTGACATACTTAATCATACCTTTATTTAGAAATTCTCACCATCGGGCCTCCTGTATCCTTACTTGAGGCAAGCCCGTGCTGACCGCCTTACCTACCCAACCCAAGGACAGGACATTCGTGTTCACATGCTTCCCAAGTTGTTTGGCTACCACTAGAGAGGCCATTGTCTCACCGGTGGAGTGATGTCTCTTTTGGAAGCAACACATACTTAATTGACCCCGTATGAAGGAGCAATCCTTTCAAGGAAATTCCTAGGGACGGATTATTTTCCCAGCAAGTAGGGAGCAAGCAAGTAGTGGCGGTTTCTCAATGTCTGGGAGACATTTGGCAGGGAAAAAAACAACAAAAAACCCAGCTTGGAAGTTGTGGTTTGTAAGGGCGTGTGCAAATCTCAGCATAATAGGCCCTAGCCTAGGTGTCTGAAGATAGTGTGACTGTAAGTAAAATTGTTTTGTGGGTTAAAATACAAAGATATATATCTTAGAGACACATAGGAACGCCGGAGTGAAAACCAGGCTAAACCTTGAAGTGGCATAACTGTGAATGTTGCTGTCTTTCCTAAAGAGCATTTTGGTGCTCTCTCTAAAAATGCACACAAACGCTTGTAGGAAGGTTCCATGAGTGCAATGCTCTCTCATTTGCCCCTGGCATGTTATTGAACTAATGCCACCATTTAGGAGCCTAAGTATCTTTGAATTTCTAAAGAAAATAGAGGTTTCCAGGTATCAGGAAGGAGAACTTAGCCCTCTTAGAGCGGTAATGACTGTCATTTCAGACATAATTATTTCCATGCTTTATTCACTGTTTAAAAGTTTCACTACAGACTGTGCAGTGATAAATGAAGAATGAAATTCAAAATCAGACTCTCGTAGGGCTGCGCTTTACTGCGGTCTAACAAAAAACGATATTTACATGTTATATTACGCCAATGTCATACATTGTCTCACAAAGATCACTTTTCATGGCTATTCTTTTCATTTTTGGTGTTACTTACAAAATTTGGGGGAAAGATCATTTGTGTATGGAAACTTGACTTTGTTTACACAGCCTTCTCAATTTTAGGTAGAGTAAATGTATATTTCTGCCAATCATAACATTCTCTTCCCATCACTTAAATACTTTGCAATTTTCTATAAGCAGCTTCATATGTACCCTTACTTTGTGATTTAGCAAATTTTGCACATAGTAATTAGACCTGGCAGGCCATATTTATGTAATAAAGTGTTACTTAGCACTTAGAATAATATCACAGGGTAAGAGAGAGGAGTGTTAAACTAACCTCTGAAAAAATGAGGTTGGCAAAATATTTGAGAACTTTATTGTTAATATGTTTGGCTTGTCTAATATTTGTAATAGACGTTCCATCTGAGCTCCTATTTTCCCTACAATTTAAGGAAAGCAGAGAGAACGGCAGGCACTCTTGCCTCTGCGGGAATTTTATTGAGAGGGATCACGGAAGTCAGGGGAGGGTTGCAGCCTCCAACCTGCTCTGTTCAGAGGACAGTGCACAGAGATTATTTAATGTTTTTGCTCTCACTCCATATCTGTTCCCTCTCACTACCCCTGTTTTTTAACATGGGAGATTTGTTGGCAGGCTTTAGAAAAGAAGACAGACCTAGGTGTGGATAGTCATTCATCTTTATTAATTCCAGAGTGGAGAGTGATGGTGCTCGCTAGGATTTCAAGTCCTCGATTGACTGTGGCATCAGAAAACAGGCAGAAGAATCACGAGGGTCTGTGCTGTAACACAAACAAGGGCCTTCTAGCTCTTGTGCTAAGTCTTTTTTTTTCCTTTTTTTTTTTTAAGGAAAGCATTCCTTCCACAGAAAATGTAAATCTGAATCCTCCAAAGTCTTGAAAAATAATGTCTCTACTAAAGTATTTTTAAAGCTTCAGCAAAGGGAAGGAATTACATTTCACAGTACTGAGAACCGTTCTAAAAATTCTCATTCTTGATACATTGTTCTCTCCTTTGAGTTCCCTGTTCTAGTAGTAGCTCGTTAGCACTTTTCTAGATGTTCCTCTAAATTGTAGGTAGTGCATCATGTCTTCCTTTTTCTCTCCCTTTGCAGATTTTTCCTCCTAGAGCAGCTCAATGGGTTTTCCCCTGTATGTATATGCTTCTAGTGGCTTCCGTCCTACCATTCTACGCATCACTGCAGTTGTGAAAGCAGAGGCCCAAGGCCTATAGCGTGTCAAATGACAAAGAATGTTTCCTTCCCGGCAGTAGGGCGGGAGTCTTATCCTTGTCACATGTGTTGCTGAGTATACACAGGAAACACGCAGTAGATGCCTCCTGAAAGGTGGCCTCTCCCGTACTCCAGACAGCCAGCAATTGAGGACGCACCCAGCACGGACAGAGCTAACACATAAAGTGTGCCAACCATGATCAGGTTATACAAAAGTATAGCAAGTTAACAGAAACCCCTGATGTTATTTGGAAATACTTAAATCTAGACCAGATTTTCAGATGTATAATGAAAGTATTACAATTAGGGGGAAACCAGGAAAAAAATGTAGAGTTTAGGTAAAAATGAGGCAATAATTGGAATTTTGCACTTGGTTTCATTGGTTGCCAACAGTGCGAGTGGCGCACAATGAAATCCATAAAACGTGTTGCCAAATCTTTGGTCAATTGAAACTGCTGTGTTTCATTCTTCTCTGGTAAAAATGTCTTAATTTTGGCTATGTGATGTTATTTGTTTCATCTGGTTTCTTGGAGACTGAAGGTCTCTATGCTAATAAACACAGGAGGCTGCAAAGACACTGAGAGAAACAGCAACACCCACTGAGGTCACTGCAGAGGTGATGACCAGTCACTAATGTGGTGATGACTGATGACCCTACTAAGGTACAAGAATAGGGATGGAGAGTTGTTTCAGGGTAAAAACTAACCTGCAGACTGGCTAGGATTCTGAGGAGAGGCAGTGTGACACTGTGGAGGTTGCTCTGCAATCATCTGGGACCATGTGACCTTAGGCAAATTACCTGTTTTCTCTGAGCCAGTAGTTTTCTCCTCTTTAAACCTGGAATTCTGAGGCAGACGCTCCTCTGTCTGTGACCTTGCAATTGACAGATTTAACCACTTCTAAAGTTCCCTTCCTCCCTCCCCAACATTTTAACATTTTTGAAATCAGATGTGCTTTATAATCAATAGTGACTTAAAAGAACTGTTGTCTCGGTTTACTTACTTACCATTGTGTATGTGTAAACATAAAAAGTGCCAGCATCAAAATTGCAATGTGGGTGTGGGAGGTCTGGAGGAAAATTACAAATATAGAAGACAGTGGAACATTTTTGAAACTCTTAGCAACTAAATGGTGATAGGTTACTGGCTGAGGAAGTGATGCACCAGATGTATGGAGCAGTATCTCCAAAGCGGAAGTCAGCTAATGGTACATAATTGCAAAGCAGACTTAACAACCCAAGCCCAGTGGTTTAATTCTTTGATATATATTCTGCTATGAAATGCTGCATCACTAATGCTGTTGCCGTACAAAGGACAGAATTTATGGAAAAATGTGGAAAATAACAATTCTGAGTAGGAAGGTAATTCAGAAGACTCAGCATTCCCCTCTATGTATGCAGAAGAGGCCATGTGACTTTAAAAAGTGGCCTAAGAGTGAAAATGCTTTTTCAATAAGTATAAAATGAACATCTTAAATGACAAGAAGGTGTAGTGTTACTCATTAGTTGGAAACACACATTTTGCTTTCCTAATTCTTAAAATACTTGTTTGTCTTGATGGCAGGTTGTCTTAGATTCAGCAAGTTGCAGTACATCCATGCAAAGCTACCTGTTAAAGCAAAAGCTTGTTAATGCTGCCCAACAAACACCAAGAGATCGTGTCAGTGGACACCTACAGAATGATGCTTTTGGTTTTATAACCAAAAAAGACAGAAAAATACACCTGTGTAACCATTCCTAAGGTTAATTAGTGTGTGTTCGATAATAAACACTTTATGAAAAGATTCTAATCTAGTCTAGTACAAAATAGTTTATATAAACATACTTAGTAAAACAGAGCTGTGTGTGCGCATGCGCAGGCAGGACAAAGTGACCAGGTAAATAAATTACTCACGTACGTTTATGAATTAATAAATTTGGTCATAGGATGGTGGAATGACTTTCCAAAAGCACACTGTTTTCTGCGCTAGAACCAGAACTAGACTCAAGTTTTTGATTCAATGTATTGTCATGTGTATTCATTTGTTGAGTGCCTACTACATGCAGTTCACCTCCGTGGGTCTGCGGACGTCACACTGCATATGCACTTACCTTATCCCAATTAACCGAGGCTCTGCAAAATGTGGGAGAGAGAGCAAGGGAGAACAATTTCAAGGGAGCAGCTAGCTCTGCCTACCTTTCCCTGCTAGAGGCACGGTGTCCAGAGTGAGTGTGAGATGGGCGCATTGGGGAGGTTTCTTCTCCTCAGCAGCCTCAGATCTCAAGTGATTCTCACCTTGCAAGCATCTCACCTCACTGAGGGTGGCCATTGTTTTTAAAGACATGCATGTTTCACACAACAGGGCCCTTACACACCAATCAACCACTCCAGAGAGCGTTTAACCTGAGCACAACAATCTGTTCTAATGCAAGAACGCCCAGCTTGCTGGACTTACTGGGAGATATAAAATAAATGCACTTGTGTTTGCTTGCTAGTATGTTTGGAAAAAATACTTCCTACAGTGCTTCACAAGGCAAACTGTTTAAGGAACTTTCGGGGATAACTTTGTGGAGCTTTTGGTGCATGAATGAATACAGTTAAGTCATCACTTAATAACATTGATGGTTCTTGGAACTATGGCAAAACAATGTATAGCAAAACCAACTTTACCATAGGCTAGTTTATATAAACAAGAGTAAAGTTCCTTCGATGTTTTATCGACATTATAATGCAACAACTTTGAGTGAACCAACATTATTTGACCTGCTGTACAGCAGTGGGTTTGGAGGGTGTGACAAGTTGGACCTTGGAGGAGAAAGACTAAAGCAGGGAACCAAACTCCCACAAAATGAAAAGTAAATGATAACAGCCTCATCCAGCAAAGACAGGGAAGAAGGGGCCGTGCAGGAGATGGAGGGGGCAAAAGCAAGCAAGGAACGATAAGCTGTGGAGTATTCTAGGAAAGGAGAATTAAAGTTTACTTTGAGTTTTCCAGTCTGGTAGATTAGGACAATGATTAGGATACAAATGACAACTGAAACAGGAAACATACGACATGAATCATTTCATCAGATTATGGGAAGGTTAAGCAACCCAAAGTATGACATCAGTTGTAGAGATACAGGGGTGAACAAAGTAGGTTAAATTACCAGCCATCATTACCTAAAAGATAAATCATAAGTAAGGATATAAAATAATAATAACAATAATAAGACAAATAATACAAATAAGTAATAATACAAGAAAAATCTCTGTGTTTCACATACTCACATCCGTAAACCTGCCTGTGCCCCCCCTGTACTGAGTCAGAAGTGCGTGAGACATCCAGGCGGAGACATCTAGTATGCAGAAAAGATGAGACTTGCATGTGGGAGTATTTCGGATTCCATATTTCGATTTAGTGAAGAAGACACAACTTGAATTCCCTGACCTCACTAGATAGAGAAGCATACAATGAGGTAATTTTAAATTTTAATATCCCAAGTTACACTGGCCCCAACCACACTGATTCATTGCCCAACGACAGGTACACCCTATCTTATTCTTTGTTCCCCAGAAAGCAGAGCCTAAGGAAAATGCTTGTGCCCTACCTCTTTGTCAGTGACTACAACACCAGGTAACATGAATGAGAGAAAAAGCAAGTGAGGCAGCAAAGGAGAGGAGCTGACATAAGAGTTGGTTCGTGACATTGCTACCCCTTGGTATCAAGGGTGATTGATTACTCAGTCTTCTAAGAATCCATAACAATGACTAGTTCTCAGGAGCACCCAGGGGGAAGAAGTGAGATTAATTCATTCTCTGGCTCCATTTCACAAAGGTTAAGGTGTGCACTATGGAATAATGACTCCCTTACGTGGCCTCTGAAGATACAATGTAAATAAGGATGCCCCGGAGCCAGGGGCAAAAAGTGGGAGGTATGGCATGAGGTGAAAACTCATGGGTTTCACTGCATGGACTCAAGGCTGGTCGTCACAGCAGTGACTGGCTGGGAACAAATTTCTAAAGGTTCTGAAGATAAGCCCTGGCCAGGTAGCTCTGTTGGTTAGAGCACTATCCCAGTATGCCAAGGTTGTGGGTTTGATCCCCAGTCAGGGCCCATCTCTCTGTCTGTCTGTCTGTCTCTCTCTCTCTCAAACTAATTTAAAAAAATAAATAAAGGCTCTGAAGGCAGGGAAAGCCAAAAGGATTTGAGGGGTAAATATTCAACCTAAATAAGCCCCAATAAATTCTGAGATTCCTCAAAGAATGTCTGATATGTGCCCACAAACCAGTCTTCCCTTTCATCTACTGTGCTCACTCCAGCTTAGCTCCCTCAACTGATGCCAAGGCCCTGAGTTGCCCCCCAAAAGTCACGGCCTCTGCTGTTCTTCAGGAAACAGTGGTGTCTAAGTCAAGTCTGGCTCTCTGATGCTTCCAAAGCCACTACTTCCGGGGTGTCCGAATTGTTCTGGGTGAGTGTGGAGGTTAGGAACAAGGGAGGGGACAAGAAACCAGTCTCCAACCTCTTGTCAATTTTTGTCTCCCATTCTCAGAAATCTTTACCCTTACTGGTCCCACAAAGTTTCATGGAAAAGCTGCTTCTTCTATTTCTCCCTTTCATTTCTCATCTTCTTTAAAACATCCTTCAGACGATGCCACATACCCAAACATTTCTCTTCCTGACTCCTCATCTCCATCCTAAGCAAGCAAACAAAAACCACCTCCCAACAAATAACAAACCTATCTCCTCAAAACAGAACAAGTGCAAAGGAAACTCGGAGAAACTGTCTGAAGCGCATAGGAACATGTATGCAGTAATTCAGGACACCGAACCTCAGTGCTCAGAGAAGAACACTCACTGTTCAGCTTCTCCCAGGACCAAGAATGGTACTTGCTTTGCATTTATGCAACCAGAATGTATTCCAGTGACCACCCTCCCCTCCAAAAGAGCAGTCTTATGCCAAAAATTAACTGAAGTCTACTTTAGAGAGGAAACTACACAGAGAAATAATCCTTGAAGTTAAGTGTTACTTGACTTAATAGATGAGTATCTTAGCCTGATTTTCCCCAAAAGAACCTGAGAAAAAGGTTTACAGCAGGAAGTTTGATCCCTGGAGCAGGAGATAGAAGGGAGTGAAAACAGGGAAGGAGAGAAAGCTAATTCAAGGACCCACTGTCAAACTGTTCACTACTGAGGGCAATAGGTGTTTTTGTCCTGGGAACTTGTGAGCAGCTGTGTGAAATGAGGTTCAGAACCATTCACCTATGGGCTGAAAGGGAGGTGGAGGTATTGATCCATTGCCTTTTGTCCTCTGTTGGCCAAGGATGGCCTCAAAAGTGTGGATATGCCCGCAGGATTGTATTGCGAGTTTCCTGCAGGTGGCCCATGGCAGGAAGCAGGAGCGAGCAGAGACCCACAGTGAGGTGCTGTCTGAGTCGCACCTGTGAGAAGCTGGTTGAAGTCTGCGAGGACTGGTCACCACAGCACTGGCTTGAGGTGAAAGTGGGGTTGAGGGGATCTGAGTGATGAATTAAGAGGATCTAACCCAGTGAGATTTTTCTCCACAGAACAGGGGAAAAAGAACAGGTCCAAGAACATGTGTACACTGACGAGTCTGAAGGAACCATAGAAAGGAATGAGAAGAGCCCAATGAAAAGGCATTAAAGGGTAGGAAAATAATAGTACTCTATAAATGTAGATAAACCAAGTGGTAGCCATAGCTCTTTAAGGATATTAACTCATTTAATACTCATAATTCTATGAGATGAACACAGTTATTCTCTTCATTTTACAGATAGGGACGAAAATTATGAGAAGTTAAGATCACGATTCCTAATTAGTAGAAACAAGATTTGACTTGAGGGCCTGTACCTTAACCACAGCATAGTGCTGACCCAAGGAATACAAAGCATCCATGAGACAGGGAAGAGGAGAATTCCACAAAGAAGGCCATATCAAGGGTCAGTTTTACTTACGAAGGAGAGGAGAGCAAACACTAAGGGAAGGTCATCTGATTTGTGACCAAGACGTAACTGGTCACTCATGAAAAGACAGTTTGAGCTGAATGGTAAGCCAGAACACAGTCTGGAAAGAGATGAGGAAGGCGTGGAGCCCAGGTGCATTTCTGGAGACATTTGCTACGGAAGAGAGTCAGTGTATTATTTTAGTAATACCCCAGGTCCTAATGTCCTCATAGTTGAGAGGGCTCCTGCATCTAGGGAAAGAAAGAGAAGGAGATTAACAAGTCTCTAAATATTACCAAGTTTGAGTTGGCACAGTTATCTCAGGTACAGCAAATGCCCCTCAGGTAGTGTCCTTCAGGCTAAACGTCTTCAAAGAAAGGTTAAGAAGCAACATAAGGCCCATTAAAGACTGGGGAAGCCTTTGGGGCGAAGAACAATGAGCAGATTTTTATTCTCATTCTTTGCCTTGTCTGATTTCCCACGAAATGGCAGAAAGGGGACATACTCTCTTGCCAACCTTTTTTTTCTTTCCTCCTGCCTCATTATCTGAGCCGAGTCATTATAGTACATTTTCTGTGCCTTTGGATAGAAAAGCCAGCTCTTCAAACCATAACATTGGCAACAGTTTTCTTCCTACAGTTTGTAAAAATTAAATCACAAATCAAAAGAATATGAGCCAAACATGCCACAGCCATTTGGAGTTACATGAAAGGGAGGCCATCAACACCTCCCTATCTTGGCTGATGAATGTATCTGATATTGCAGGCTCCTTTCTTGGTTCTTTCCTGACCACAAGACCAAAACTAATCAGGCCAATTAGACGAACTTCCAGATTATAGCTCTGAAGTCAACTCAACAAGTAACATATCCAACAATATAATTTGCCAAATTTAATTCAGAGGTGGAGGGAGGGTGGAGGGGAGACGGTTCCTGATTTATCACAGCAGCTACAGCCATATTCCAATCTGAACACAAAGCAGACAAAGAATGAGAAATAAGGCTGGACTGGGGGCACTGCCACTGCTGGTCATCTTGGTTCCCAATATTAAAAAAAAAAGAAAGAAAACAAAAACTGAAGTTAAGAATACCATCCTGTAAAGGCCCCTCGAAATAGTTGCAAAAATATGTAAATCACCTCCAAAGGAATTAGTTAAATGTAAAAAAAAAAATCTAATCCAAAGAGACCTAAGAAAATAAATTTTTACCTGATTATGATGGTAGGATGGTCTTTCTTAGCATGGAAAAGAAGAAAAAAACCATAAAGGAAAAGACTAAGAAATTTCACCACATGGATATTTAATTTTTCTGTATCAACAAAACTCATAGACAAAAGCAAGGCCTAAGATAAATGAAATAATATTTGTGAAGTATATGATACTCAAATGGTTTATATCCTTAACTACTTTTAACATATTGGAATATAATTCACACACCATACAATTCACCCACTTAAAGTGTATAATTAATGTTTTTATTGTATGTTCAGAGGATTCTACAATCATCACTACAATTAATTTTAGAATATTTTTATCACCTCAAAAAGAAACATTTGTATCCATTAAAAGTCCCACTCCCTCTGATCCCCTCAGTTCTAGGGGGTTTCCACTTTCTGAATCTACATATTTGCCTACTGAGGACATTTCAGACAAATGGAATCACACAGAAAGTGGTCTTGTGTTACTGACTTATTTCACTTAGCATAATATTTCTAAATGTTGTACCAATATTTTATCCATGTTGTACCATCTATCAATACTCGGTTCCTATTTTTTCAATTGAGATATAATTGGTATACCATAAAATTTACCATTTTAAAGTATACAGTTCACTTTTTTGTATATTCACCAAGTCATACAACTGTCAGCGCTATCTCATTCCAGACGTTTTCATCAACCCCTAAAGAATCACCATACTTGTTGGCAGTCACTGCTCAATTACCCCTTCCTCTAGCCCCTGGTAACCACAAATCTACTTTCTTTCTTCCTGTTTTTTTAATCCTCACCCTACGACATGCTTATTGATTTTAGAGATAAGGGACAGGAGGGAGAAAGAGAGGGAAACATCAAAGTAAAGAGAAACATCGATTGGTTGCCTCTCCTATGTGTCCAGACCAGGGACCAAACAAGCAACCTAGGTATGTGCCCCAATTATGAATCGAACCCGCGACCTTTTGGTTTATGGGATGACACCGAACCAATTGAGCCACACTAACCAGAGTCGCAAATCTGCTTTTTATCTGTATGGATTTGCCTATTCTGGATATTTCACATCAAGGGAATCATACAGTAAGTGGGCTTTTACATCTACCTTCTTTCACTTAAAATACTCTCTTCAAAATTCATCTATGCTGTAGCATGAATCAGTACCTCGTTCCTTTTTATGGCTGAATAATATTTCATTATGTGGATACACCTCATTTTATTTATTCATTCAACTAGTTGGACTTTTTTTTTCTAACTGTTTGGCTTTTAGGGATAGTATTGACATGATCATTCATCTCAAAATATTGTGGAAATTTTTTGCGGATATGTGATTTTTATATCTTTTGGGTATACGCTGAAACAGAATTGCTGGATCTGATAGTTAATTCTTTGATCCATTTTGAGTTAATTTTTGTACATGGTATTAATTCTTTTTCATGTAGATAGATATTCACTTATCCCAGCACCATTTGTTGAAGCTATTACTCTTTCACCATTGAATTATCTGGGCATTCCTGTCAAATGCTAACCGACAGTAAATGTAATGATTCGTTTCTGGACTCCTAACTATATTCCACTCATTTATTTGTCTAGCTTCATTCCAGCACCACACTGTCTTAACTCCTGCAGCTCTGTAGCCACTTTTAATTTGGGAATTTTCTGTTCTTCTTTTTCAAGATCGTTTTGGCTATTCCAGGTCCCTTGAGTTTTTCCATATGAATTTTAGAATATACTTGTCAGTGTATTCAGCTGGGATTTTGATAAGCATGATGCTGAATCTGTAGATCAATTTTGGGAAAATTACCATCTTAACAAGATTAAGTCTTTCAGTTCATGAATATGGGGTGTATTCCCATTTATTTAGTTATTCCTTAATTTCTTTCAATTTTTTTGTGGAAAATATTTTTTTTTATTTTTTATTATATTTTTCCATTAGTATTAGTCCCTTTAAGCCCCCTCACCCCCTGCAATCACCACACTGTTGTCCATGTCCGTGAGTCCTTTTTCCTTTTTTATAGTTTTCAGAGTATAAGTCTTACATTGTATTTGTTAAATTTATTTCTAAATATTACATTCTTGGTGCCACTTTAAATGGAATTACTAATTTTTAATTTTATTTTTCAATTGATTTTTGAATATTGATGCACATAACTTGCAGAACTTATTCATTGGTTCAAATAGTTTCTAAGTGGATGCCTTAGTACTTCTGTATACAAAATCATCTCACCTGAAAACAGAGATAGTTTTACTTCTCATATTCTTAGCTTTTATCATCTTACAAATCAATAAAAAAGAAAACAAAAACCCCAATTAAAAACTGGCAATGAATGTAAATAGGCAATTCACAAAAGAACTACACATGGCCAACAAAATATGCTTAAGCTCATTAGGAATTAAAAGAATGAAAATTAATTAATATGATGCCAAAATTTGCCTATCAAAATGACAAGGCTTTAAAAAAGGGAATTATACCCATTTTTTACAAGAATCCCATACCAAAGGGAGCATACACCTCTCCTGTGTGGTCATTTGAGAATGTGTATTAATCATTTTTAAGATTTTTACAGTGTTTGTCTAGTAATTCTTTTTCAACAATTTATTTTAGGGAAATAATCATAAAGGTGCACAATGATTTATGTACAAATGGATTCATGAAGCATTATCCGTAACGAGGAAAATGTAAAGATCTCAAATGCTTGACAACAGCGAACATAAATTTGTGTCCATAGGATGGAATACTATACTAACCATAGAAAGTGGGTGGCTAGGGACATGCAGTATCATAGGAACAAGCCCTTGATGTAATATTGAGTGAAATAAATACATATAATACGATTCCAATTTTGTTCAAAATTACTATATATTTGTGTGGGTGTTGTGTGTGTCTGTTGCTGGTGGCTTATTGCTGGGTGAGGAAATATGAATTCATATGACTTGTTTTCCACTTTATAGTACTTTGATTTATCCAATTCTTAAATATAGATACATTTATCACTTTTATGATAACAAAAACTTATTAAATCATTAGAAAAACACTGAGTCTGGCGTTCTGTTTCGTAGAGCCTGTAGAGCTAAGATGACTGGAGCAGTGTCAGAAACCAGATTCTTGCCAGTGTGAGAAAGGCTGTGCCAGGGGTAGCTGAAACCATTAGCAGCCCAGTGCTAGTAGTGATGCTGGGAGTTTTCTGAGCCCTGTTACTAGCCTAGAACATACCAGGAAACTTTTCCTACAAGACTGGGACCCACCGAGAGAATGATGCATTAGGTAGCATCAGAGCTGAGGCTGAATGGTCATACCATAGGAAAATGCTGGAAGAACAATGATTTGGGCTACCAGGTGAGCTGAAATTATGAGTAAGCCACATGAATAGAGTGTGAGGAAGTCTGTTAACAGTGAGTAGGGAGGGGACGGACGCAGAGACGACCCGAGTCACGTTAATGGCAGAATATTTAAGTCAAATTTCACATGCTCCTGCTGAGGCCTCCAGACCTATCCGAGATGCAAAACCTACCTCTCAATTCCAGTCTTTCTGAATTGGCTTTATTTCCCCTGAATTTCCATGGCTTTGTTAATAAATACTGAAGTCCTCCTTTCTGAAGGTAACATGAACGTACTTCTGTTGCCTGCAAGCAAGAGCCTTCCTGAGAGTTGCAATGAGTGACCTGGAGGAAGATGCAATGCAGCCTGCTGTGAGTGGTTTGGCTGGAGCGTAGGGCAGAAAAGGAGGGTGATGGGTAATGAAGCTGGAGAGGTGGACGGAGCCGGACCTTGGAGGGGTGTGAACACTGAGGCCTTGATCAGCTTCGTGCTCCAGTCTGGAATCTGTCATTAACTTATGATATGAACATAGACTATTTACCTTCTTTGACCTATAGTTCTCTCATTTGTAAAACTAGGGTATTGGTTTAGGTGAGCATTAAAATTATCTCCAGCTCTAAAAGTATTAGCGTACTGTTTACTTTATACCAAGTAAGCAGCTACGTACCTTACTACCTTGTCCAGAACTCACTGGTCACAGGAGCATGGGGCACTGCTGGGTGATGAGAGGACAGATCCAGAGCACACCTACCCACCTCCAGTGACCTTTCCTAGAACTTTCCAAGGCTCCCAGACAGCATGATCTCAACTCTACATCATGAAGACTGGGGGAGTCGGGGGACCCTGATTCATTTCATCTTAGATGAGGTTTGACATTAAAATATCATACTCTGCTATGCATTTCATGAGAACAGGGGCTATATCATTCTGTGTATCATTTTGTTTACCCCTGGAAGTTAGCCATTATTTGGGATTCAATAAATATTTGTTAAATAAATTAATGAACAAAAGTGCAAGTGACAGATGTTACCCAGAAGTACTGTGGTGATTGTCTCACAATGTGTACAAATATTAAGTCATCGTTTTGCACACTATTGACTGAGATTTTAAGACCCTCTACATTAGTCAGACTTTCTTGGTTATTATGGACAGACGTTCACTTCCTAATGAATCCAACCCATCTTCTCTGGTCCTCAAAGACCTCTGCTCAGAAATGGCCTGAGGCCCTGCCCCTGCCCCTAATCGGAGACAAGTGCGAGTGGAACCTGTAAGAGGATGTAGAGTGGGAATGGGATGAAGGTTTTGCAAACCGGGGAGCCAGCAGTCTGAGGAAGAGGGCAGAGCAGAGCCTGGCTGTCCTGTCCCTGGAGAAACTGTCCAGCCAACACCTGCAGCTGGTGGAGGGGAAATTACAGGTGAAGGAAGCAAGCAGCCCATAGGACCTTCTCCCCTACCAGCTCATTCTTCTCAACGAATTGTCCTCAGACCAAGTGTGGTATCATCATGGACCTCAAACTAATAAAAAATGGTTTCTTAAAATCCTTACGTGCAGTAGCACGTTTCCTTAAACTTTTATTTACATGTGTAAGTACTGCTTATCAGCAAATGCTAATTAAGGGTTACTAAAATATGGTTAGAAAAATGAGCTATTAAGGAAAAATTGCCACACTTTTTTTTTGTGTGTTGATTTAATTTTTTGTTTTTCTGCTGCAAACTAACCCAAGAAGAATAAAGCATCTGTTTCCCAGACCCTCTGCCCCAGGAAAAAACACACTTCCAATATTATCCTAAATTTTCTAGCACATTACACATTCACTACCTCACTCCTATAAGTGAATCGATTTTGTGTTTCAGGACCATCAAAGGGATTGATATGGGCTCTGGGAGTAGGAAAAGGCTAAACTGACTGGACTAAAGGGAGAAAACAGATCCTGAGGAAGGGACACACTTGGGGCTTTGTGAATCCAGCAGAAACCCAGGTAAGGTTTGCCCTCTGGTAAGGTGGGTGGATGGTATACCTGGTGACGCTGCACAACAGGCTTGGCTGCCGGCCTGGAAACTGCATGAGATTTGGGGTCTAGTTTTGGCCCGAAGGACTGAAGACACCTGCTTTTTTTCAAAATGGACTAATGTCTGCCTTAGCATACAACTCGGCAGTGACGGTAATGGATGGAAGGTGGTCCACTCCCCTAATGCTCTGGACTGCCGTATCCAGAGCCTCCCACCACACCCGGGGAATGGTGGGAGCCCTCACCTGCCATGATGACATTGGGCCTCCCACAGCCTGGCCAGTCGGGACTCAGAGCTGGAATTTAAAAGTTATACAACTTTTCCTCTATCCAAGTGGCGTGGAACAGATTCATAATTTCATATTTGGCAGTTATGAACTAAAATTAGCAAATTATTAGTGTTTGCTGAAGGCTAGTTCAGCATTTTACTAATAAGTCTGGCAGAGGCACATTAATTTGGCTTGCACGCTGTTAGGTATTAGGGACTCCTACCATGGTTATCCGCATATCATCAGGGTTGATTGGAGCTTTCCATGGTTTTCAACTGCCAATATTCTAGACTTTTAATTAATTTTTCATTTAACTGTGAGTTTTACTTCTTCCATGTTTTAGTTCACTGTGATTTGTTCAGTTAACCCTATGGTGAAAAATGATGTGTATTTTCATTAACAAAATTGTACCTGATAATTTCCCTATGTAAAAGTAGATTTTTATATATCTGTTTGTGTCTCAAACAGCAAACATTTATTCCTTATTACTTAAACGGATGTTTATATAACCATCTATACGCCAACTGAGTTAGCCTGAGTAGTGGTATTTGATGGTGATCGCCAATTTTTTTTCCTGCTATAATTTGGAATGGAGGGATAGGTAGAGTGAGGGTCCTCTCATTAGCAAAGTGAGCCTTTATCAGTAGGTTTGGGGGCTGCTACTCACACCCGAGACCTCCCTGCAGTCTCTGAGGCCTGTGTCTTCCTCTCTGTTTACTCTTTCCCTTGTCTTTTACCCCATAACTTCCAGAAACAAGAATGAAACTTCAGTTTATCAGTTTCAGTGTTATAACCATATATTTGTTATTATAAGATATGAAGATTATACAAATAGATTATATAAATAAAAAAATTTTATGTCTGATCAGCAAAAACACTATAAACTAAAATACTTTTGATGATAATTTATATAAAGTTTACTTCCTACCTTGCAAGTGAACTGTTTCCTAATTTTAATTCTAAATTTGATTTGGGACATACTGTTTTAAAATTAGGAAAATTGCTAATACAACTGTAGCCTCTTTTTCCTCAGTCTTATTTCTGTCTTTCCCAGAGGCGTGCATACTCACCACAGGATGTGTATCTAACATTTAGTACACGTCTCTATACTTTTACTGCCTGAGTGTGTACATAAACGGGTGTTGTTGTGTGTTTTTTAAATGACACTATAATGCACATATCATTCTGTAACTTTGCTTTCTCATTCACTATTATGTTTTAGAGATTTATTTACACATGTAGATCTGGTTTATTTCATCTAGTTCATTCATTATACAAGACTCACAGAGTCTTTATGTAAACATACTACATTTTATTTATCCATTCCCTTACCAATGGACCAATACAAAATACACAGTATTCTGTAAGTTATCAGCTTAACCATCATGCTCTGTAGGAAGGTTTTTCTATCTTCCCTTCCTCCCACCATTAGTCGTGTAAAAGGGCCACATATATCTTAGGCTCCCTCACGTACTGTTGAAACACGGCCCCCTTTGCCTTTGACTATAGGCTCCTCGGGATCAGGGACCTGTAGCTTTTGTGCACAGTGCTCACAGTGCAGCCCCCGACCAGCACTGTGCGTGGCACGCGGCTGGCACTCTTGATAAACAGACGAATGAATGATTCCGTGTCATAAAGCAACCTGTGTCGGTGACTTGCTGATTTGGTTTAAAATCGAGGCCCCAAACCAAGCACTCCTTTGTATTCTACCTGCTAGGCCTACTTGTTCCTGCCACTCAAATAATGAAAGTCTTTTACCATTTGAGGTTACTGCAAATTAAGCTAATGGACATATTTTCAATTTTAAGTTTGTTAAAACTTGGCCACCTGTTGCCACTTGCTTATATTAAAATCAAATATTAAATGGTATCTGCTTTAGTTCTAAATTATACATTTGTTTTAAATTAAATAAATCACAGTTTTCATGGTAAGCACCTGCACTTCCTGGTGCCCGCCGCTTGAATAAGTATGAGCACCACTGTGTTTACCACCTAAAAATGCAGACGCTCACATAGCCCACTGCTTTCAGAAGTAATGCTTTTTAAAAAATATTCCAAAATAGTAAACTTCTAGAAGTTTAAAACTGTACTACATGTATTAGCTTCTTTATTCTTCGCAATAACTCTGAAATGTAGGTATTGTTATTATCTGTACTTTACAGATGAGGAAACTGAAGTCTTCTTTTTCAAAAAAACTATTTATTTATTTTTAGAGAGAGGGAAAGGGAGGGAGAAAGGGAGGGAGAGAAACATTGATTGGTTGCTTGTCTCATACATCCTCACTGGGGACAAAACTTGCAACCTAGGCATGTGCCCAGACCAGGAATTGAACTGGTGACCTTTCAGTTTGCAGGATGATTCCCCTACCAAATGAACCACACTGGCCAGAGCAAAGAAACTGAAGTCTTAAAAAAATCAAGTAACTTCCCCCAAATCATAGAACTAGTTAGAGAATGAACTGGGATTCTTACCTATTACATAGTACAGCCTCCCTAGTACACTAGTTTTAATTTATTAGCCAGTTTTTATTTGCCTGCCAAGTATCTCTGTAGAGGTCCACAGTGATATAAGAGGGTATTAACCCATGGGAAAGGGTTGAAGGGAGGGTTGTAATTTTTTTATGGCTCATCTAGTAATTCATTCAACCAACAGTTATTAAACATTTATTTTGTTCTAAGCATTGGCTGAAAGAAGTCATGGTCTCTGCCACTGGGTTGTTTGCAGTCTTGTACTCCAGTGATTATGATTCAGTCTTCTAGGGTTCCAGAGGGGAATGTGCAAAGCACGTGGGGGTCAGGGGAGCACAGGGCAGCTCTGGATGTCATACAGGCCTTTGCAGAAGCGATGACACTGCAGCTTAACCCATGAAATCGTGTAGAATGAAAGAATCATGATGAAATACCTAGTTCAAAAATCTTAACTTTATATTTGCTATGATTTTTGGCAAATAACAATATATCTAAGTCTTATTTTTTTTTATGATGCAGACAAAAAAAATACACTCCTCATAGAGTTGAAGTAAAGATGAAATAAAATAAAACGTGTGGAGTATACATAACAGTGGGGTGACTGTTATCATTCTCATTACAGATGGTAGAGCAGGGGGTCCATGAGCAGGGAAGCTCCCTGTCCTGGCAGAGCCCCGCTGAAAACCTTAGTGATGCGACAAGCCCATAATTGGCCACCGCTGCCACTTATACTGCTCCTCGCCTGTAGGACATTGCTCTTTTTTACTTATATTGTGTCTGCAAACACCTGGCTCAGACTCCTGTCCCAGGTTGTCCCTAGATGCAAGGCCGAGGAGATGGACAGGCATGTCTAATCTGGAGGAGTTCTGAGTTTCTTTGGGGACCAAATGTTTGGTAGTGATACTGGGGAGAAAGTGGGTGGGGGAGGAAGCAGTGGAGTGAAAAGACTTGAGACCCCAGGCATCCGATCTCTGTCTATCCTCTCCCCTCCCATCAGAGAACTTTCCAGAGCCCTCCCAGTGTCACTACTTTGGGTCCCTTCTCAGGTCCAGAGCAGTTTTCTAGTTCCCCACCCCCACTTCAGAGTCCCTGTAGCATTTCTCCAACAACAAAACCTATTACTAACAGTTTCTTTGGGTAGCATAATTTTATTGAGTATCAATATGCCTATACTTGATTTAGCCAAACTTACACAAAATTTTTCCCTAAGCGATCTCTCACTAAGTTGGGACCCAGTAACTGTCTCCTCTTGCTTGTCTCCACCCTAAGTGCTAGAAGTCTGTTCACTCATTTAGTCCCAGTGACATCTCTGAGGTAGGCATTGTCATCATTAGTTTTGCCAGTAGGAGAACCAGAGCAGAAGAACACAAAGCGGCGTGTCCAGCATCCTCCTGTTGGTAATGGCAGAGCTGAGATTTGAATCCTGGCAGTTCACCATGCACTCTGAGCCACCATGCTATCCGGCGCCTATGGAGGATATGCAGCCAATGACTACATACATGGTGTTTATGGGAGGGAAGTACATGTTATGTTGGCCAAAAATCAATCTTCTGGCCGGGGCTGTGGTACCAGTGGTTTCAGTCACAACACTTTTTGTCTGGTCTGAATATTTCCATTGGTGCCTGGAGAGTAAAAGGGAAAGATCGTAAATAGATCAATATGTGATTGGCTTGTTTTGAATACTCTGTAGCTCTCAGTTTGCTAAGATGACACCTTGGTTTCAGCAATTTGCTGGTACAATGTGGGGGCATGAACTCACCCCAGTAATTTGAAAGAAAGTGAGGGAGAGAAAAGAGAGAGGAAGAGATGAGGCCAGAGAAGTGAATACACGTGTCAAGTGGAATGAAAGTTGCAGGAGAAAAAAAAAAAGTAGTCAGGCCTGGAAATGATTTCTATGTCATTTCACATCATTAATTTTTTAAAAAAATTAGCGGGGAAAAAAAGATTTCAAGAAAAGACTAAAAAGTGCATATTAAGCAGATTAGAGGAGGTTGCCGATGACTCCCCCTTTAGCAATGTTCCTTGGGGTCCCCCTTGCCTTGCTTGATCATTTAACTAATGTCTTCTAATTTCTTTTCCAAATAGCCACCCTGAACACATTAACACTAATATTGGTCAGGCCCAGCTGATTCACACACTATATATCAAGAGCAGGAGGTTTTGTTAAGGTAACCAATAAGAAAAACATTTTTTAAAACTGTTTTAGTTACCTGCAAAAAGAAGGGGTTTTAGATTTTGGGTGTCATAATTATTCCACATACACATTATCTGCTTAAATGGAGTTCTGTCTTGGGGAACTGTTAAAATAAAATCTGTAAGGCTGGAATTATCCGATGGCAAGAGAATCCATTAAAACAGAGAAAGGGAAAAGCAAATCATGTTCTCTCAATATCTAGCCCAGTTAGGTTGCCAGTTATTGATCTAGTCTGGAATAGAGTAGCTTTAAATCTCCCTCATTATACAAGTCCTGTATATCTTTTTAGCTTCTCTATCTGTGCTTTAATCTCTGGATCCAAAATTAAGCACAACACGCACGAACCATTTTAATATGTTCTTGTATCACTAGGAACACGTTTGTTCAGAAAGGTCTCCCTGGCATTATGATTTTGTTTGACTTGGCAGGGAATCCTTCCAACAATTAAAACATTCCGCTGTTCACTGCACACCTGACCTGAAAGCCACTGAGGATGACGGTCTTTTGCTTATTTCTTGTTTGTAGCCTAGTCTACATTTCTGAAATCCTGCCTATGAATCATGTGTAATAACCTAGATTGGAGTGATTCCTTCAAGTTTTCCAAGGCCTTGCATCAGAAATGCAGACTCTTGGGTCCTACACCAGACAGACCTCCGGAAACAGAATCTGTCTTTTCAGACTCTCTGAGCGATTGGAGTGTACGTTCAGTCAGTGATGCGGCAGTGATGCAGCCAGACAGAGCATATCAGTCTTTCTTCTTCTTGCTCATAGAAATATAAAAGCGTTTTTCTGAGGCAACGCTTGTGGAAGTCAGTAATTACCAAAACTTGTATTCTCAAGCTGAGTTGCATTTATTTTTGGACAGAACAGTATGAATAGAGGTGTTAAGGAGGGTGAAATGATGAAGTAAGGGGTTAATTTGACTGGAGGAAGTTCAACCTGACCAGGTGCGAGAATAACATGAAGTCTTATCTTTAGCACACTGATCTACTGGCTTTGGTCTTTAACTGTCACTTTTATTCATCATTTTCTTAACTCCCATTGACAACCCATGGAACACCAGACATGATTAGCTGTTAATTGTTTTGGCATGATGCTTGATGTTACCACTTTAACTGTTAATAGCATTGATCCAGGAATGTTTCCCATTTCTTCTTAAAACACTTATTTTTCATTTTTGTAGGCTTCCTTTGTCTGGATCATCATCTTGTAGAATAAGGTAAGAGAAAGAATATGTGAATAATTTTGTTTTGTAAAAACAAGCACAGACTACATGTGGGAATTGACTTGAAATGTTCCAGAAAAATAAAGTTGATAAATGTACGATTATTAATATTCATAGTCTCATCTACTGGGCTATAAGGATGATAATTGCAGGGACTATATTGTCTGGACCCCAAATTAGAACATACATGATCAAGAACAAAATATGTAAAATTGGAATTATCCTGGGAAATCTGAACAGTGGGTTAATTATTACTCATAAATAGGATGATGATTGTAAAAAAATTTGCAATTGATAGGCACATAATGGGATTACATGAAATTCATTATTTTGGGGTTAATTCCTAACCTTTTACAAGACTCAATATACATTTTAAGACTTTTGATTGAAATGTAATGTACATAAAGACAGGCACAGATTAAGTATATCACTTGGTACATTTTCACAGCAGTAACACATTCGTCAGGAAACAGAACAGAGCCAGCACCAGGGAAGCCCCCTTGTGCTTCCTTTGAACTATTATCCTGCTTTTTACAGCATGAGTTGTTTTACCTGGTTTTATACATTTTTCTCTTTTTTTTTAATCATTTTGTTCATTTACATAAATAGAGTCATGCAATGTATCCTCTTTTTTCTTTCAACATTGTTTTTGAGATACACCCGAATCACTGTGCGCAGTTTAAGATCATTCACTGGAATTGCTGCACAGAATCCCGCTCAGTAAGTAGGTACCAGTCTGTCCCTTCTACTGTCCATGGGCGCGTGGGTAGTTTCAATCTGGGACGTTACAATAGTGCTGCTCTGCATATTCTAGTGCACGCCTTGTGCGAACACAGGTGTGTGAGTTAGGTATCTCCCTGAGAGTGGGATTGCTGGGTCGTAAGGCTCTGCTTTAGTAGATTCTGCCAATAAAGTGGTTGTGAGCTCGTGCACACTCTAGTGCATGAGATGGGATTTTTCACATTCTCTCCAGCAGTTCTCATTTGGCTTATGAAAGTTTTAGCCATTCTGCATGTACAGTGATGCCACATTTAGATTTTGCTTTGAATTTTGATAGGGCTTATATTTTAACCAAGGTTCAGGAAGAATCTTGTGTTGCATCTCTGTTGTAAGTGGTCACGGCTGTCAGTGCCATGGTTAAGTAGAGTAACATTAGGCATTATTTGAGAGGTCCAAACTGTTTATTTGCTGAAAATTATCTACTTCATGAAGTTTTACTTGACATTTCCACTTTTAACATTTAGCCTTTAAGGGCCTTGTGGATCTATGGAGTTATTGTCTCAGCTAGAGAATTATGCAGCTTGTAGAAATTACTTAAGTAATGAATGAATATATTTAATTTGATGAACTCATCTCTGTTATTTACCACTTGATGGTAAAGGGTCCTTGCAAATTGCAAGACGTACACTGATGGGACTGTGTTAGAGAATGGAATGGGAAAGTAGAAGAATGAGTGGGCAACGAGGCGGGGAAATGAAAACATGTCGCGCCTAAAGCAGCACCACATAAACACACGAGGCCCTTCAAGAGGCCTGGGGTGGCCGGGGGCTTGCATCGTGGAGAGCAAAGTCTACACTACAAACAAATTAGATCTACCCATGGTTGGCCTGCCTGCGGTAGACAGGTGCAGATTCTTCTGCATAAAGAGAAAATAGCCTTATAGTCCTAGACAACAAATGTTCATCAGCTTCAAATTACAACTCAAATGCTGCTGGTGTCTGACCATTGATGGATGAGCTAGGTCTTTCCAGGTCTAATGCTGACTAATGAAAATTAGATTCTCCCGAGTTGTGCCTAGTGCAGCTGGAGGGCACAAAGTAGTTGCCAGGGACATATTTCCAGGCCAAATTCTCGCCAATGTTGTTAATAGTATTGTACCCTGTACGTGAGCAAGCACTCTTAGTTTTATTAATGACAATCCTATTCTTTTGCTCTTTCTTTTACCTTTTAATTTTTGAGTAGGGAATAACTTTGGTTTCATCCTGACTCTTCAGAAAGCAAATGCTAAGCTGAAAGGCACGCATTCAGTCCATCTTCTACCATGCTAACGGTGCATGGGCTCAGCTCAGATGAACCTCAGCTGTGCTGTCCCTCCTGGATTTGCATGCTATGCGTCATAGACAAGTGAAAAAGGGAGGGAAGTGCTTGAGTCTCCCAGCAAGAGAGGAAAGTGGCCTCATGGGCAGGAATTGCATTTCCTTATATTTTAGGGGTTATGGCTGCTTGTCCATTCAGCTCAGCCTTCATCCTCTGCTCCAGAAACACCCTGTCCTGGGGCTGTGCAGATAAGTGATTGCACAGGAGCCATGCTCTTCACTAGTTATGAGTGGAATATAGTGGAAAGAGAAAGAACATTCTCCCTTCTACATTAAGAACAGAAAAAAGAAAGCGAATATAGCCCTAGATGAGCTGCTCTCATACTGTGAAAATATAAATTTGTAAGCTACATAAGAAAAGTCAGTATTAAAATATGATAGATTTTGATAGCTACAATAGATTTTTTTTAAAGCACCCTTGCCACATGCCTCCAAAACTCCTTTGAACCACATCAATTCAATCTGATTAGAGACTTTGCACAAATAAGGGATTACTGTCGCAAGGCCTATTAAAACATGATGCTCATTACAAAGACGCGTATAACCAATGTTCTCCTGTCAAATCATGTCCTGCATACTTTTGTTAGATTTCTGTTACAATATTAGAAAGATACTGCTTTGTCAAAAAATTATCAGCAGTCTATCATATACAACTCATAGGAAAGAATGTTCTAGTAGGAACCTCAAGTGGAACAGATGTACCAAGACTCACCTAGGCATGCTAACCACTAGAGGGCAACATTGGCCATACACTTAAGGGATGTAAGTCACCTGTAGAGAGCAGTGTAGCTATAGAATGCATCACTATACACACAGTCAGATTTTTGTTGAATATCCAATGTGTGCTGGCATGGCTGGGCTTCATGATAACCACGGATACAAATGAGATCTTAATCTTAATCCTGAGGAACAAATATTTAAAATATTATAATCATGTATCGATTGTGATTAAACCATAAACTCTATATTTTAAATTGAATTTGTATGCCAGTTGATAGATGATGTTGTAATTTGATGTTAATAGCATTAAATAAAGATTCAAGTACTGCCACATAAAAACTATCCAAAGCATAAATGGAATTAGTTTGGAAGTCTGTTTGGCATAAATGAGTATTGGAGGACTGACTTAGCTATCTTTATTTTGTCTTGACTATAGAATAACCTGACTTAAGTAAAGACAGCTTGCAAATTTTTTAATAGGTTAATGGCTTTTCTTTTAGCATAGGTATATTACCTATTTTCCCTTAGTAGGACTCATAACTTTCACTAAATGTACTAGTGAAAGATGAGAGTGATTTCTTATTGAATTATTTATCATTTGTCTCTAGGATTAAAAATTGCTTAAAAAAATTTAAACTTACTGATTTTAGAGAGAGTGAGGGATGGGGGAGAGAGAATGAGAGAGTGAGAGAGTGAGTGACACACGCAGAGAGAGAGAGAGAGAGAGAGAGAGAGAGAGAGACATTGATGTGTTGTTCCACTTATTTATTCACTCACTGGTTGCTTCTTGCATGTGCCCTGACTGGGGATTGAACCCACAACTATGATGCTGTAGTTGATGTTATAACCAACTGAGCTGCCTGGTCAGGGCCTAAAAATTACTTTTAATTTAAATGAATCATTAGCTTAATTCATTATTTCATAAATTAAATCAATGCTGAAGTCACTCAGCATAAATCCATCATTTATTACTTTATTGACTTTACCCATTAGCATGAAAAGTTACTCCAGGAATATCAGTTAATATTTATTAAGCACCTTCTAGATACTCTGAACAATCCTATCAAGGAAAGTTCTTAATTTTTAACAAGCATCAGACACAATCTTGGTATACTATTATGATGTCAGAAAACCCAACTCTTTTAGATTAAGACAATATTTGGTTTGCATGTTTCTTAAACATCAAATATTTTTAAAAATGTAGCACCATTAAAAATGACAGCTTTTCAGTTAATATTGATTAAATTAAACTCAGTTTGGAGAGTGGGGAATAAAGAAACTAGACTAGTGCAAATTAAAAAAGTCTCAATTAGCGACATTACAGTTGTGACATGTGGACAAAAGCCAGATTAAGCAGATGCTATCATCAATTCATTTGTTGTCATGTTTACAATGTGGCAACCGGCTCTAGAGACAGAAGATCTTCTGGAAGTGGTGCATCCTGGGACTCATTTTTTGTTTACTCCACAAATGATCATCAGTCATAATGATGCAGTGATATTGGTACTTGCGTCAGGAACTGTCAAAGCAGAAATCGAGGGGAACCAAAGCATTAGCATGTGCTATTCCCTTTTTAAAAATCACAAATACTACTTTAAGGACTTTCCTCAAATTTTCTAAATTTTCCCCAAAAGGCAATGAACTCTCCCCCTCCCACAGAAATCTACAAGCATTTTAAATATATTAGCAATTTATTGATGACATACATACCTTAAGTAGTTCAAGAAAGCAGAATTCCATCAAGTGAAGAGATAAGCATGCATTACATGGCTCCTTTATTTAATTACAAAATACAAAAGCCCATTAGCAGACTGGCCTGCTGGCCCGGAGAGCGGATGCTGGCCTGCCATGTGGTGGACCTGCAGTCTTCTCTCCTGCTCTGGCTTGCCAAGCCGGCGGGGGCTGGGAGAGCAGGCACTGTGCGCACAGTTACCCTCGAGAAGGAGGCGTGTGATGATGCTGCACTCTGACAACTTCATTGTCCTCCCATTAGGAAAATATACGTATGAAGTTCCTGCAAAATGTGGTTATAAAAAGCATTTTGTAAATGTTTTATTTATGTAAGTTTGAATTAGATATCTTTAGGGAAAAAAGTATGAGATTACACATATCTGTAATCAAGTTTGGGTTCTGCTACAAGCTGTGTGGTGGGGAAGAAATCATTTTAAATCACTTACAATGTCTAGTTTCCCCATTTGTAATGGTGATAACTGGCCTGACCTAACTGTAGGAAGTTTGCATGGATCAAGTGAGATGATGTATGGAAACGCCACCATGAAAACTGAAAAGCGGAGGTCCTTTTTCTGGGTCCTGGCACCCATGGCTGGTGGGGCCTTCGCTGAAATCGTATCAGAACTGGGTGTGAATGCCCTTGTGCACATTTGCCCGGAGAGCTTACATCGACTTCTCAAAAGGATTTTGGACCCCAATACAGATTTAAAAGAAAACCACTACTGTAAAATAGGGAATATATATGTTATCTTATTTTCATTGTTATCCCATTAAATGATTCTTCCTGATTATTTTTAATCTATGATTTTGGAGTCACATGGTGAGTTTAATTCCACCGTTGACAATCTGTACCACAGCTCACACAGATGTGTTCCTCTTGCATGCAAGGAGGAGACAGATTGATGCTTTTGTTTAAGATTATCATACTTCTCAGGTTGAGAAATTTTTTAGTACAATTTATGAGCCCACAGTACCAGACATCCACTGGACGCAGGTGAAAGAGCTCGGGAGCAGGGACAGTGCCTCAGGCGGTGAGTGCCAAGGAGGGCCTTTCCCCAGGAGAGAGAGGAAATCCCCGTTGGCTGATTTCTGTGAGGCTTCCTTTTACCTCTAGTCCAACCTGGTTTATTTGAAACAAACAAACTACAACAACAACAACAACAAATAGTACTGCTTTAAAATTATAAACTATTACCTGTTCCTAGAAAATTTTCAAATAATGCAGACTTGCAAAGAGGGAAAAATCCTTGTTCATCACCCAACTCCCCAATGGTGACTACTGTTAAACGCAAAACATTAGTAACACTCTAAAATAATAACAGTAACTTTTGTTATCATTTGTTCAACTAGCATTTGTGGAGTGCTGACTGTGTCTGGCCCTCTGCTAGATAGACTCAACAAAGCAGTGGACACGGGGGACTCAACTTCTGTCATCAGGGCGTTAACCGTAAAGTGGGAGGCAGAGAAAAGCACACGGGAGGTGCTGAGCCTGGCGCCACGCAGCGGAGACTGTGGGAGATTGCCTGGGGACCACCTGAGTGAGGGAAGTAGATCCTAACCGCGATTTAGGGCCAGGGTGACTTGGCCAATTGGTGAGGGGCAGGATGGTCCTGTTTTATTATATTACATGTATAAAAGTCACTTACTCGCGTGATCAATTTTAGCAAACTTTGCTTTGGAGTTTTTCTATAAATGTCTTATCTGTTTCACTAAAACATTAGCTGATCTGATAGCTCTTCTAGAAAATTCTCTCTACCTACACAGAATCCAAATTTTACCCACATTCAGTAGCACCAGCCATGGTACCAACTCACCTATCAAAGCTCCCGAGTTATTCAAATCCCTATCCATCTATAAAATGTGTAAAACAGAATGAATTAAGGATGGTGATAGAATTGTTTCCTCTTCCCAGGTTTTAGTCTTTTCAAGTGGACTTCAAACAAATTAGAGGCCAGAAACATTCGCAGTTTTCACCGTGGCCCACAGCACAGCCCACGTCACTTTGGGACCCAGTGCACTTACGCAATGCACTCTGGTGTTTTCTATTTGATTCCATCTTATTTCATTTTCTTTATAAAAGTTCTAGTTGTATCCCACCAAGTGGGTTTTATGACCCTAAATTGAATCTCAGCCCACAATTTGAAAAGTATTTCCCTATCATTTATAGTACAATGTTGGGCACAGATTAAAATAAAATTAAAATGATTAAATGATTCTGATTAAAAGTTTGGTCAATTAGAAAATAAACCCACTTGCTAATTGATCTGTTTGATCAGAATAGTACTTTTAGGCACACAGGAAAAAGGCCTTTGAACTCAAATCTTACATTACCGGGTATATACAGAGGATAGGAAAGTTACAGGGGCCAAAGCCATTCTTCCAAGGCTGTGAGTTTTATCGGTCTAAGATGCAGCTCTTTTTATCCCTGGTGTGAAGTGAGACGCAAGAAGCAGAACGGGGAAGCGAGACAGCTGTCATGTGGCCCCGAGTCAAAGTTTCACAGCATAATTTTTTTTGTATTAAAGTGATTTCATGGAGAACAAAGTCAAGTGTAGATAATTTTGGCATTATCTGTTATTCTAAATTTTGTCTATTTATCTCATTTTGTTTTGTGAGTTTAGATCACAATATCTGGAGCTTGGGGACACAGGGAGGAAGTGTTTATTCTGCAGGGGTTGGGGATGGATGCAGAGCAGCAGAACAAGAATGGTGGGTGATTTTGGAGTAAAGAAGTGAGGGACTCTGAGGACTGATTTGGATGTTACTGGTGCAGGAAGGGAGGACGAGCACTGTGGAGAAACCAATATGAGCAGTCATAGTACGGAGCAGTGGCAGATGCAGTGACTGACAAGATGGGAGTCGAAAGAGAGAACAACACAAAATAAGTTCTTACAGAATTAGGCGACTGGTGATGACAAAGAAAAGGAACTCCGACTGAGGAGGCCTCAGAAGGTTAGGGAGGAGGGGAATGTATTGACTTTAGACATGCCAATGGCAGGGTTCGTTTAAAGCAAACCACCCTGGGAAAAGTTACAAAGTCAATGGAAAATGAAATACAGTGAAAATTATATAAAATTGTGCTACTGTAAATTCTTGTATATACTGTCTGATAAAATTACTTATGAAACTCATTCAAGTTGGCTGGAGTAAGACCATTGTTATAGGTATTTAAAATTGGCTCCCGGAATGTAAATATCAGCAGTGGTACATGACAATGTTATCCCAATCATTTAATGGGATAACAACATGACAACGTTTTAGATACAGCAGGTTGTCTAAAGGTGTGGTTGGTGTAAAGGCTAGCCCTGTGCAACAAACTGTTAATGAGCTGGAAGAGGAATTTAGCACATGATACATAAAAAGATTAGAAGAATAACACAAGTGGATGGATGAGGATAAATTGAAATTGTATTTGGAAGATGATCATATTCATGGGTAAGTAAAAAACAAATACTAAGCCACTAGAGAGAAATATATGAAAAGCTACAAGGACAAGAAAAGCTACAAGAGGTATAGGGTGTGGATAGGCATTATGTTAAGCATTATATTACTTAAAGACATAAGGAAACTAAGGTTAGTACATTACAAGGCAGTGTTTTTCCAAAGCAGTGTAGTAATAGTTTTCTTCCACACAGCGCTTGGGAGTCTTACAGTCTGTGTAATACAGAACATCAGTAACAATTAGTTAGGGATATAGAGTAACAAGTGACAAAAAACCCCTGATCAGCCAAGTTAACAGTTTTCATGTTTCAAAAAACTCATGTAAAAGGCATCATTTTATAGCAAAAGTGTACAGCCTGAAAATGAAAAATAAAATAAAATTGAATTTTGAGAACTATGATTGTTACTTTTCTTCTTGCATTATCGATAACTGTATGCATCCAGGGAAACGTTATTAAAGCTGTGGCTTAATGTGAAGGTAGATTTTTCTCTCTGAACATGTACAGGAGGCATTATTTCTAGACATACTTTAAGGAAGGCTGTTTCATTTAAAATTCATCTTAGGGTATAAATGAAATGAATAACCTTTTTTTCATCTTTACTCAATTTTTCTTTTTATGCATATCTTTTTCTGATTACAAAATAACATTTATTGTAAAAAATGATAAAATACAAAGGCACAAATAAGTAATTTAAATTACTCATAATATCATCATTTAGGGTCACTGAGAGTTATCCTTTTAGTCTTTATTCTTTCAATCTATTTTCTATACCCATAGAAACAAAATAAAATTGGGAACATATTTCCCATATTGTTTTGTAAGTTTTTTCATTTAATAATAAATGATGAAAAATTTCCATGCTATTAAATGCCTCCTATAATGTGATTTTAATGGTTACATAGTATTCCATCATATGAATGTGCCATATTTTACTTAATAGCATTTTGTTTGCATGTAAGTTACTCATAATTTTTAGCTGTTATAAGAAACAGTGACGACCATCCTTTCATGTAAACCTTTGTTTATCTGGTTTATTATAACATAAAGGATATAATATAATTCCCTAAGAGTGGAACTGCTGCATCAGGGTATTAATACTTCTTTTATAGCATTGAATACATATTCACAATATTCCTTCTATAAAAGTTGCACCAATACATGAAGTGCCATCTGACTACCTCTCTTGCCTAAATGGCTACACCGCAAGGACACACTAGGAAGTGACGGAGAGACAGACCACCGGCACACACAGGCGATGCAGGGATACAGAACCCAGCAGTTAAGTAGAAATCAGAATGTCCTGGGAGGGTGGGGGAACACAGTGACCTTGGACTTCTGTAAGCCTGTTTTGTATCATCTATAAAATGGGCATCATAGAAATAATAGTATAAGCCCCCAAATGTTACTTTGAGGAGTAAATGAGATAATATTTTTAACAATACTCTTTACTTTTTACATAGGTATAGAAAGGTTAGTTATTATTAGACTGAAGGAAAATGAAATGAGATGACCTTGATCAGGTCAACATTTGAGGTGTCTGTGGAGAGCAGACAAATAAAATGGCATTGGTCAGATCAAGATAACATATAGTATATAAACAAAGTAGGGTCACTTGTGTCAACCAGGATGGTGGTCAGTCAGCCATGATGCTTTTGTTCAAGAGGGAAGCTACCTAAATCAGAGCAGACACATCTGGCAAGGAGACACACCTAAGATATCTGCACACGTGATCAGAACAGCCTCGTCTGCAGAGCAGGACCACCCATAGATAGGCTTCTGGGAAAATCCCACACTTGGCGTCAGAAGTTGCAAGACATTTATCAAAAAGATCCAGAAGGGTGGAGTACTCCACTTTCAAGGGTATAACTGAGGCAGGTTCCAGACCACTGTTGAGACAGCCAAGCTCCACACACCAGAGTGCTGCTCCACACTGATCTCCCTGGGCATCAGCTGCCTGAGGCTCTGCCCGGCTGGACTGAGGACTTCGCCTGCCTGCTGCCCACCTGGCCCCAGAGATCCTTTCTTGCAGGACGCTGACAACTCTCTTGCCCGCTGTGCTGTCTCCCAGACCTGCAGACTGAGGCTCTGGGACTCAGGTTCATTATCCTCCATCGATTGCTGTGTGTGTTATATTCTCTTAGATTGTTAGAGTGTGAGTAGGATATTAATGTGTGTTGATGTTCTACTTTGAGTGAACCCGCACTCGATAAAAGCTGAATGAATAGCACAGTTACTGTGTGTGACTCTTACCTATTCCTTGGTGCCGGGCGGGCGCAGGCAGCGAGCTGAGCAGTTGCCCAGCTGACTTATAGGAAAGACCATACCACGAACGTACGCTCATGACAATGTCAGAGAGAAGTGAGAAGGGAAACATGATCTTCAGAAGGGCAGGAGTTCACATGTGGCAATTTTATCATTTAAATTTTGAATTATTTAAATTTTTGTGTAGTGTCTGTAAAATTTATTATTTTCTGACTATAGAACTACTGCATGTCTACTATATAGCACAAACAGGAAAATTTTTTAAAAATTACCTTCAGTTTCACCAGCCAGTGATCACCCTGTTAAATGCTTCCAGTTACTAGAAGGTGACCTTAGGTAAATTACTTAGCCTCATATTCCTCATACATAAAAGGGAAATAATAATAGTAATAATAATAATGGTTAATTATTGTACACTTACTATTGCTAGTTCTTCAATCAGTGCTTAATGTGGATTAATTCATTTATTACTTCCATCAGCCCTGTGAAGTGGACTTTCTAATTATGCCCATGTTACATAAGAGGAGTTAGGCTTAGAAGTTCAATAACTTGCCCAAAGTTGTATAACCAGTAGGATCATTAGTAAATAAAGTGGGAGCACAATTATTTGCACTAATGATCATGTACAACCAAGATGCATGAACAGGACACAAGTATGGAAATACATGATAGCCATTTGATGACCATAGCTAAGAATTTTTTTTTAGGAAAATGGCGAGTATAAATAATGCCACGCTCTTTTCTGATGATCCAAAGCGTGTGTGACTAGCAAGTGCATAGAGTGTGTGTAGGGAGTAGCCCTTCTACACACGAGGTAAAAACCAGCAATCGAAAGCGCCGGTGTTCTAGGGACTTAGCCCCAGGACCTTCCTTCCCACAGTGAGCCAGGCAGCCACTTCTCAAAGGATCAAAATCAAAGCATGTGATAAAACTTATTTGCTTTTCTGCTGGAATTACTGTACATTGCAACATTTCAACTTATTAGGACAGGGGTTGGCTGACGTTTTCTGTCAGGGGCAAGATGGGTGCTAAGAAGGCTGTATTTAGGTGTCTCTCTACTTCAAGCTGATCTATTCTGTTCCTTCTAGATACTCTCTCTTCCCATGGACGGTTGCACATTTTCATATTCCTTCAGTGACTTCTGTGTAACTCTGAGGACAAGGACAGGGTTGAGTGCAGTTGAACACCCATGCTAGGTCTACCAGATTTCTCTGCAGTCTGAAAGGTGTTTTAAGTTTGAGGCCGGGTGCACTACTAGCAGAGCCTGCCTAGGTATTCTGTATGTTCTTCTTCGTAGTTCTCCTCCAGCACCTGCTTAAGGAAACCACCTGATCCCAGGGGGTGGTTAAATTAGATCCAAGCTAATTTGGAAAAAGCACAGGATTAGGAGTTGAGACAAGACTTCTAGCCTCAAGTCTGTCACCAATTATTTGTATGACCCTTGGCAAGTTAGAATTTCTCTCGGCCAGTTTTCTCCTCTATATATTAAGGGGTTTGCTCTAGACCGATGGTCTTCAAACCAAGATCCTGTGGCACATGGGCCCTTTACCTGTGTGACTGAAGTTTCTGGATACTCAAATGGGATAACAGCCTGTCTTTTCCCAATTCTCAAAAATAAAGGTACTGAATAAATGTATCTTTCTAAATTTAAGAGTCTTTACCCACAATTTTTTCTTAAATCTTTTTTTGATTTTATGGCTAGTTGGATTAGAAGATGAAAAACACATATGAACAAGTAGTAAATGGTTTCACATTGAAATGTTTGGAAACAATTGATTATTTCAGCTTTGAAGACATGTGCTCACGGCAATGATTTCATATTATACATATGTAGTTTTGTCGTCTTAAAGAAAAACTTCTCATTTCACATGGTATTAAAAATCTATCAATATTTATGCTATTCTGAAAAGAATAACATGACTTCCAGGTGCTTTCCATCTGAGCAGGTCTGAGAACCACTATTCATACGTGGTTGTACTTGGGATTTCATATTGCATACATACAGTACAGCTTTATTTTTCTTCCAGCAAAATGGTCCTCAGTTTATATGAAAATAATATATCAGCATTTCACAATATATTGTAAGAATACCATGGATTTTCAGGTGTTTTCCATCTGGACAAATCTGAGGATGATAAGATATTGTATAAGGTTTCTCCCAGCTTTATTTGAAATTCTTCATTTTTAAAAGTATCTCCTTAAATCGTCCCTTTGCTTTATTCCCTCTTGTCTTTTTTCCCCCCAGCAGATATGAGCTCCTTTATCCTGCCATTATCTGTTCTCTACTTATCCAATCCAGAAGAGTTATTTTTCAAACATTTTACTGTTTGTGCTATTACAGTTGTCCCAATTTTCCTCTCATTGCTCACTCTGCCCACCCCCGGTCCCATAGGCAATCCCTACACCCTTGTCCATGTCCACATTCATGCATGTTCTCTGACTAATCCCTTCAGCTTCTTTCAACCAGTTCCCACCTCTCCTTCCCCTCTTACAGCTTTCAGCCGGTTCCATGATTCTGTGCTTCTGGTTCTATTTTGCTAATTTGTTTATTTTGGCCTTTAGATTTCACTTATAAGTGAGATCATGTGGTATTTGTCTTTCACCGACTGACTTATTTCACTTAGCACAATAGTCTCTAGTTCCATCCATGCTGTCTCAAAAGGTAAGAATTCCTTCTTTTTTACTGCTGTGTAGTATTCCACTGTGCACATGTACCACAGGGGGGGTTTTTCTGAGATGTTTGTCATGCCATTATTGGGAAGAGCTGGCTGTTTTCTAGGACCTGGGAACTGCTACAGGATTCTGCCATTTAGTTCTGGGGTCAATCTTCAAACTTTGACTGAAGATCCTAAGCAGTGTCTCAGTCTAGCTATTAGGCATAAATGTTGAAAATCCATAATAGGATTTTTATTTTTTATTTGTGGTCTCCATGGAAGATAAGAATACATAAAGACTAGATATTGTGGAGGCTTCTTCTGGGCTTATCTCCGCTCTACGATCTTTGACAGCAGTTGGATTCTACCTTACTCTGGTGGTTCTGTACCTTGTCAATTTAGCAAGGTTTGAACTATTTTTCCCAGAATCTCTTTTCATGTGTGGTACCAGGTTAGGGTTGCTGACCAAGGAAATTTGCACCAAATTTGAAAGGCGGAAGTGAAGTAGCAAGCCGTTATGTCCTAAGGGTTGGTGCAGGGCACCAGTAGCTGCTACAGCTTGTACACATTATTGCTGATATGCAGGCTTCAACTTGTCCTCTCAGGTTCCAATTTTTCTCCTCTCCCCAGAGTCACATCTAATATATCTTCCCGAATGCTGACCCTACTGACCTATAGTGACTGCAGGCAGATACAGAGGTAACATCCTTCTGTAGATTCCCCAGCTCCCACAGTTGTGTAATTTTTAATCCCTCTAATAAGTACTTCATTCCATAACACCCATAGTAATTCTGCATCCATGATGGAACACGGTGTTATACACTTGCCACTGGCACTGCTTGCTTTTCAACGTTGCTTTAATCTAAGAAGTGTAGAATGAAGGAAGAGCACATACTGGCCTTTTCTCTCCCCAGAGCAGGCCAGCAGGGCATGCAGTTGATCCTATTTCTATGAAGGACACAGCTGGCTGATAATGACTCACTGCCACTATTTGAAGTTCTGGATTGGATAAAACAGATAAAAAGATGCAAAGAAAACACATTCACCCTGGGTGATGGGATTAAAAAGGTAATCACCCTGGATTCAAATGTACGTCCCGCTTCCACTCATTTTCAAAATGCTGCTTTAGTTTAGTGTTGTGATTTTCATAGTGCCTTAAATCTCAGAAACTAAAGATCAGTGTATGTTCTGGATAAGTCAATGACTGCTGGGACAATTCGCTATTTCCTAAATGTAGCTCTGCTTACCTGTGCTATAAGGAAGGAACTGAAGTTTTATGCAGGGTTATAGGGGTCGTTACTGCTTTCCCAAACAAAATCACAGGAAACTGGGAACCACCTAAAACCATGTTAATAGATACCACCGGAGGTTTGCAGCTTACACTTTGGAAAACACAATGTAAATACTGACCTCAATCTTTTCTGTTCTTATCTGCCAGCAAGAACACTAAGAAGTGGACCAAGAAGTATAATTGAGGCACAAACAAGGATGAGCAGAGAAAAAGAAGTAAGTCAGAGCTGGGTACAATGAGTCCTTATGTAAGGTCAGAATTGGCAGAAAAAGCTGCTGATCTGAATATCCTTTAAGCACTATTGTATTAGTCTTGTATTGCTCCATAACAAACTACCACTGATGTAGCACTTTCAAACAACACCCATCTCTTAGCTCTGTCTGTGGGTATTAAGTCCTATGGTGCTCAGCAAAGCTTTCTGTTTAGGGTCTCGCCAGATGTCAACCATGCTGAGCTCTTAAATGGAACGTCAGGGGAAGAATTTGCTTCCAAGCTCATTCAGGTGGTTGGCAGAATTCAGGTCCTTGATCACGGGACTGAGGTCTCCAACATTTTCTTGACTATCATGATGCTAGCGGGGGTACCCAACCTTTTGGTGTCTCTGGGCCACCCTGGAAGAAGGAGAATTGTCTTGGGTCACACATCAAATACAATGAGACACGTAATCACACACACACAATCTCATAATGTTTTAAGTAAATTTACAATTTTGTGGTAGGCCGCAGTCATAGCCATCGTGGGCCGCATGCGGTTGGATGCCCCTGGTAGGAGTTATACCAAGTTCCTGGAAGCCTGTCTTTGCTCTGATTCTTGTCCCATGGCTCCTCCATGTTCAACGCCAGCGATCACATGTCAAATTCTTAGCTTTGTTATTCTCTGATTTTTCTGCTTGCCACCAGTCAGAGAAAATTCTCTGCTCTTAAAAGGGCTCATGTGATCAGATCAGGATTTTATATCTGCAAAAACCTCTTCACAGTAGTATCTAGGTTAGCACTGAATAAGCAGGGACAGCAATCTAAGCAGACTGTCTTTAGAAGGCTGCCTTCTACACTTGTCCTCCGAGGTCAAGCTTGACTGTACAGAAATGAAGTGGAGACCGTTATGAGGTTTCCCCAGTAATTCGTGACAGAATTAAAGGTGGACCTTAAACTAAAGTCTGTCTTCTGATGGGCAATGTCACATCAAGGCTCCAGAACAAATCACAAACCATAACAAATACAGAGGAGTTAAAGGAGTTAATCTATTTACTTTCATGTGAACACAAACTATTTCACAGTAATCCACAAATGAATTTCACTTAGAAATAAAAGGATAAAATGTCTATCTGATCCCCCACCTTTCTGTTTTCTGAAACTCTTAAACATAATGGAGATTTTTTGTTGTTGTTGCTCTTAAATCTTAAATTTCCACAATCAAGTTAATTATCTCACTCTTTAAAAATCAATTTGTGGGCTGAAAATATTGATATTTAAGTACCTGAACTACACACAAACACATACGCACTTTATCTGATTCTGCTTAAAAGCTAGAATCATCAACAGCCGACTCGCACTTTATCACTCAGATCTCAATCACTGCAGGAACACAGAGAAGTGCAAAGATACAACATGATTCTGAAGCCAAAATACACGAACTCCATCCTACTGGAAGGAGACGGTTGTATCCCACTGAGACGATGGAGTTCAGGCTACGACAAAAGTTCAGGCAGGCCCTCGGAGCACCTCCCTGCTCTGCAGTGTGCGGCTTCTCTCTGGCGCTCCCTGGAGCTGAGAATTTAACCACAAGCACTGCCTTGGGGAATGGTGTTAGCAGCTGAGAAACTGCACAAACAAGCTGCTTCTCAGTGACTCCCAGATACTAACAGAATGCAAGAAAATAATTAAAATCCTAATTAAGTAGTTTCTCATCTGGCTCATTTGAAGAAGCTCCAAAATGGTCAGAGTTAAGGCAGGGTAAACAGCTGAAGTGTTAAATTTGCTTGCTAGTTAAAACCTTAGTCGGAGGTCAGGTCTACATAAGAAATGTAAAATAAAGAATTGAGGCAGAATCTGAGTAATTTCATTCCTGACAATTTTTCTTTTGTTATTTGTATCTCATTTTTCTTTTACTTGATGTTCTTTTTGTGCAAATGCTGATTCATCATCATTTTAAGCATAGCTTTATAGATATAATTTTCATATTCATAAATAATATGGATAAAATGGGAGGTTTGAAAAAATTCTAAGAATACAATGAGGTTTTAAATACTAAATAAATTTGTCAAACTTTTTCTAATTTTGGCATTTTTTACTCATAAAATTACAAAGTTACATATATTACATGACCTTGTATTTTATGCTAAAAAGCTTAAATGCAAAATATATAAAATCTATTTACAATTATAAATGAAATTTAATGATGGCTTTGTATTTTGGAGGCTGATTTTCTTATGGCCACCTTCTTTCAGTTGTATTTTAGTTCTTCCCTTTCATAGAACCAGTAAAGGGCAAACATCATTGTGTTTTCCAGAGATGTCGTTTCTTAGGAGATAGTTGTTTAAATTACATTATAAAAATGCACCCAACAAATTGAAGCCTATTGAATCACAACCTTTGATGTATGTGTGTGTATGTGTGTACTGTACAGATTACTCAGGAGTGATTTGTTATGTTATTTTGAAAATGCTATTTGGAAGTGAATGTACGTAGCAGCATTTAAAATTTGAAGTATCAGTAATGTTATAATCAGTGTTATATATATCTAGTCACATTTTTAAATAGGAACATGTATGCCTTGTGATTCCCACCCTTTTTAGATTTTGTCCCCTGATCTTGCTGGTTTTGTCAAACATTGCTTCCGGGACTCCACTGTGTTGCTTCCTCACCTGAGTCTCCCCACCACTCCTCCTCTCTGTCCAGACCTTTTGCTTAGAGAAGAAAGGAGTGCTTCAAAGTGTGAACTTCGGAACTGGACTGCCTAGTCTGAGTCCCATCTGTGCAATTCACTTAACCTCTCATGCCTCTTTCCTCAACTGGAAAATGGAGATATTAGTGCATACTTTTGGCTATTGAGAAGAGCAAATAAGTTAAGCACATAGTATATACTTTATAGTTGTTGGCTAATATTATTTCGATTATATTATTGTTTCTGGAACCCTGTTCTACAATACCTCCCTCCACCCCTACTTCCTTAACCTTTTCTCCTGACCTCAGCTGAAATTCAGGACAACTCAAACAATGCAGGTGAAGGTGGCGCTATCTTGCAAGTCTAGTTTACTTCAGTCTTAGGAAGACTTAACACCCTAGTCACTATCATCCAACCTGGTACTCTTGAACTATAAGCAAAAGCTCCTTCTGGTTTGAAGTTTCTATCTCCCTCCCTTCTATTATGTTTCTACATTTATGGAATTTTTGACACCTGGGAAATGGGTTTTCTCTTTTCCCCTTGTCATCAAACTGGCTAATCTGCATCCGTGCAGAAGCCCCATGCAACACTGCACCTCCCCTGTAATCAATCTTCTCATCTGATGACCATCACCTTGTCAGCTCTTCACCCCCGCCCTAGACTTTGTCATTCCCAGATCTGCCCTGTCTCAGAATTATACACCTGAATGTCATAGTCTGTGACCATAAGGATGATCGGTGCAAAATGCCAAAGGAGCAACTACTATATCCAGACTGTAAATCAAATTCTTGACGATAGGCTTGGGTTTTTTGCTTGTTCATTTGCCTTCCCTACAAATTACATAGTAAGACTTTAAAATCTTGTTTGATTGACTTATTGCTAGATGCCTTTTCCAATCCTACCAAGGTAAACTGGAAACTATTCTTTTTCTTTCTGTGAAGGAAATTGGAAATAGAAGTTCATATTAAATAAAGTTAATATTTAGTAGCAAGGACTGTTATTCTGCATGGACATGGATGTAGGCAATGTTTTCTGAACGATAGACTTACATTTTCATGGAAATAGTCCAACCTCCGTTGTTCCCTCGAGCTGAAAGTGTACAGATCAGTTAGATTACTTTCAGATAATTCTTGTGGCTAGTCACGATTCTAGGAGCAGTGTCATATGAGGAATCAGGACAAAGGAGACCTTAGGCTTGGAGGCTGTTGTAACAGAGTATTCTAGATTAAAGACTTAAAAGTCTGTTGTATATTGTAAAGTTATTAGATTGATGACATTTTGTTTTCAGAAACTAAATTCTAGAAGCTTTTCCTCATCCGTATTTTTGTTTCTTATATTTTATATTATAAAATAAAATGTGATTATTATATAAATATTATTTAAAAGGGAAAATCAATAAGGAGAAATAACACCTATAATTCCACATTCTATTTTAACAATATAAATGCATTTCAGACCTTTTGCTGGGCACATGCTTTATTATAATACATGCACATGTACATTTTCTCTTCTATAGACAAGGAATCCTCAATACTGTACATATTTTGTAACCTTTTTCCTACTTAATAATATATATTTCATATTTTCTGTGTTAGTAAGTATACTACTACAACATTATTTTTAATGAATGTGTTGTATTCCATTGAAGAGATATAATATATTTGTATCTATTAATTAAATACATATATTTGTTTAACTAAACTACTATTGAACATTGAGCTTGTTCAGGGAAGTCTTTCATTCTTTAATTATTTCCTTGGGTTATATTCCTAAAAATTAATTCCTAAATAAAATTGTATATACTTTAAAATATTTTCAATTAAACACTACACAGATAATACATGGTAGTTTTAAAAATATGTCCAATTAAATAATATACAGATTCAGATATATATTTGTCTAGTAACACCCCCATTTTAAGTATTGCTAGAGTAAAATTTTATAATGATATTTAATATTTTCCTTAGAATAATTTTTAGATGCCACATTGGTGTACCTCAGGATATGCATTTCTGGAAAACTTTGACATACAAAGCCAAGTGGTCCTCAGGGAAGGGTGTATGCTTCTTCCAGCCTTGTATTAGAGTCCTATTTTCTTCTCATTGAACATCAGATGTTATAATAAAAAAAATCTTTGCCAATTTGGTGAGAAATTGTAACTCTTTTAGTTAACCTGCATTTTTTAATCATGGTGATATTAAACACTTTAAAAATTATCGGATTTATTTCATTTATTTTTTACAAATTATCTGTTCATACATTTGGTTTCTTTTTTCATTGAGTCATGCTTCAGAGACTGGCTAGCTCTTCAGTAAATCCATTTCACTTTTCTCCTAAGTGCATTGCTAAACTATGCTTCCCAGACCCCGTGCAGTTTATATGGTTTCCTGATGGAGTTCTAGCCCTGATCTTAATAAGCCTCTGTAGGTCACAAGTCCAGGACAGGTCTCACGAGGCTAAAATCAAATTGTTAGCAGTGCTGTGTTCTTCTCTGCAGACTTTGAGGAGAAACAATCTATTTTCTTGCTCATTCAGGTCATTGGCAGAATTCATTTCATTGTGATTGTAGGACTGAAGTCCCTCCTCCCATTTAATTAATTAATTAATTTTTTGCTGGCGAAAGGTGAGGACTGTTTCTAACTTCTAGAGACTACCAACATTCCTTGCGTTTTCGTGGCCTTCCTTTGTCCACCTTCAAAGTCTGCATTGGGAGTCCCTCTCATGTTACAAATTCTCATGATAAAAACATTTTGCTGTCCCATGCTTCTACCTCCCTGTCCCACTTAAATGGTCTATATGATTACCCTAGGCTTACCTGGATGATCCAGGATAATTTTATTTTAAGATCAACTGATTAACAAACTCAATTCTATTTTACAACCTTGGCTTCCTTTCCCTGTGGAAGGTAATATATTCGTGGACAAAATGTGAAGGTGTGAAGATAATGGGGCCAAACGCTGCTGATTGCACGTTCTCTCTCTCCCCTTCCGGAATATGATGTTTAGGACAGATCTCCTGTTTGTATTTGTATCCCCTTTGTTTGGGGTTTTCGGATGAATACATGAAGAAAAGTTCCATAAGATAATTTGATTGAACTGTACCAGTAAGCCTCCAAGCTAAAATCATTGATTCCATGACCTGTTCCATGTTCCCTTGCATATTTCTGATAAAAATTTGGCATAAACAAATAAATAAAATCACATATCTTCCAAAACATACCATTAATCCTTTGTATAATACCATCTTCCTTTTTCAGGTTTTTCTCTGAACTTATTTTATTCTTTATAATGCCTTGCATTTTCCTCTATGATCCTCCTATGGATGTGGGAGAGACAACCACTGCCAAACAGAAACTGAGGGATGGGACGTGTAAGTGGGCTTCCCAGGGATAAGCAAGCCCCTTGGAAGCTAGGGCAGTAACGCCTGCACAACGGGTCCTCATCACAGAGCCAATCAGTCTCTTCTTCCTTTTAGAAAAGAACTGTAGTAAAATATATATGACATGATATTTGTCATTTCACCAGTTTTTAAGTGTACAGCTCCTGGCATTAATTATATTCACATTGTTGGGCAGTCATCACTATCATCTGTTTTCAAAAGTTGTTCATCACCCCGCTCTCAAAACAATCTCTTTTTTGAAAATCTCCATAGTTAACTGATTTTAATCTTCAACAATTTTCTGAATTTTAACATTTGTACTTCTAAGAAAAATCACTATTTTGTTATTAATTCAAATAATCATATGAGTAATTTAAACACTGAGATAAAAATGTTTTTACACATTTTTGGATTTCTCTGTACTCCAGATGATGTTTTTGTGTGTTAATTTCCTTAAATTAAAAAATAACATTCTTCAGGCAAATATTTACAAAACAACATTTTTGGCTAAATAAACAAAAGAGGAAATAATATTTATAGGAATTTTTAATTCTAAAACTAATGGCCAGAGTATTTTTCAAAAAGTCATTTGGTAGGTAGGTTTAGAATACTTCTGCCTGGTAATCTCTCACTATAGAAGCACAGGTAATGCCAACCACCACATGAGCTCATTTGTTAAAGAACAAATTTCAATAAAACTGTTTTGTATTTACATGACATTTTATAGGGCTAAGTTAACAATTGCCCCAAGAATCTCATTATATATAAGCCTGTCTTTCTCATATGGAGGCCCCATGATCTTCTCCAAAGAGATCTTTATTAAATGATAAGAAATGCTAATTGTACATTATTACTCTACATCAGTACTACAATTTCTAGTGTAAAACTAACTGGTGGTAGAATGATCGTGGTAATTACAAACAATTGAAACTAGAAAATTATGTCCTATCTAGTAATTTTAGAATTAAGTAGGAAGCTTTTCTTTCATTCATCCTGTCCCAGAGAAATTGAGCTGCAAGTATTTTCTAGACACACGCACGTGCACACACAGAAGGTCATGAGCCAGAATCTTTTTGTTAAGTGCAACTTGAGGAGTTGCGATGTTTCTTTGTGTTTTTATCCTTTAGAGTGATGTATTATTGTATTTGTTTTGCTAGTTCTTGAAAGCAGATTAAATTTAAATAGGTTTCACTTTAAAAAGAAGGTTGATTTTTCCAATTAGTTTAAGAAAGACATTTTTTCCTTATGTTTCTGGCATAGATTTGAAACCTAAAAGTCTTAAATAGTATTATTTTGTAACTGTTATAAAGACTTTTTCTTGAGGTTCTATTTAGAAAAACATTGTCATTAAAAATTTTCCCCTTTAATTTTCATGCTATGATTTTTCTGCATATTATTCATTAAATTATCCCAGTTTTAAAAATTTAATTTTAAGGTAAACTTTGATGCAGTTATTGTGATCATTCCAATCTAATTCAAACCAGGTGCAATGCAAAAAGTTTTAAGCCTTACTGTTTGTACTACAATTCTGATTAGTTTTAACACATTTAGTATATGAATTATTACACCCTTTGTAAGGGATTATATGTGTTGTAAATCCCAATATGTTAAATATAAGGGGATTATAAATCCTATAGAGCATTACTACCAATATTTCTAAAACAATAAAAACACTATTTTGGGTTCAATAGTTTGCATAATTTACTATGGTAAAAAAAATACCTGAGAGGAATTAGTGGGTTTTTTTTCCACAAACAGATTTTGACCCCATATTCTAAATGGGTTATAAAATTTATTTTAGTGAGTTAAGTTCAACTATCTGTTACTCTGGGGTAGTATTTACATTAAATTTGTCTTATTAAATTGTGCTTTGGTTTTAGTTTACTTCCTGATGACTCTTGAAATAAGATATTAGTTGATTTATTTGAATGAATCTAATTGAAAGGTTGTGATTAACAATGAAAGTGAAGGAGTATTTTTTGTAAACAGGTAGAATTTCTTAATGTTAAAATTTGCTTGGAAGGCTGTAGCACTTCACATGGGACCTAGCAGAAGAATGTAAGTAGTCTGACCTGTAATGAAAATGTCCCAATTTATTTATCTGACTAAATAAATATGGCCAGCAGCATCCATGACAGTCACTCATCACAATGTACAATTCAAGGGTCCACAGAAATTTGGAATAGGCATTTGATAAAAGTGCTTTTTCCATCAAACATGTGTCTACTAAACTGTGTTTTTCTCTCTCTATTTTTTGTCTTCAAGGTAAGGATTTCTTGCAATAAAAAACATCTTAGTCCAAATACTTATTACATATAACCTTATCAGTGAAAGATGAATAAGCTATAAAAACAACTTTTTTTTCTGATAAATACTAAATAAATACTAAATAAAGATATCTTACTGAAATCACAAGCAGAATGGGAATTGAAATTATTAGGGTGGGGGAGAAAATTTTGAGTCAGTGGCAGGAGAACGTGAAACTTGCGCTCCATTAGCAATGAAGGAACAGGATAGGACGTTGATACTCTTCTGTCCGTTTCCCACCGCTGCTGTACTGTGCTGATATCAATGCTCATGCACATTTTCTAATCCTTAATCTTTACCTGTTAATTGAAAAAAATGTTTGATGCTTTAATATATTAAGGAATTTCAAACATGTTGTCTACTTCTGCCTCGTTCTCACTCTGTATTTGGAAAGATAGCATCAAAACATGAAGAATAAGCACAGAAATTTCTTTTCTTTTTAAATTCAACACTGTTGACAGCAATTAGATTTAAAACTGTTTTCAGGGAAATCTCAAAATTGTGGAAAGTGGGTTAGTAATCAATCAAATTCATTTGCTAGTTTGGGTTACATGATGTTAACAGCATGAATATTTAGTTGTTATCCATTACAATGTATACATCTATCTAGAAAAATATTTGGGTATATTGAACAATGAAAAGATGAAGAAATGTTTGGTTGTTTCCTAAAATAAGGAATAAGTCCCATTTCATAACATATAAAGAGATGGAATCTTGTAGAATTAAAGAAAAGTCATTTTACACCAAATCTAGCTAATGTTTGAGATGTAAAGAGGCTTACTCTCTCCTCAGATTCCTCCTCAGAGTCAGAGGATGGGATATAAATGGGGGTTTTGGTGGTGTGAGATGATGGATGAGGGTCTCCTCTGCTTGCCAGAGGGTCTGCGACCAGCACAAAAACTGCTTGGTCTAGGTTAATTAATTGCAGGAACAGTTTATTCAGATGCAGGGCGAGCACCTTGGCTAAAATCTCAGCATCTGTGTTGATTAAAGATCTGAGGCTGAAGGAAGCACATAGTTGGGGGTCTTACATGGGTTTGGAGCCATATGGACTTCTTTTAATGAGGGAGGGCTTCTGCGATCCAAGTCTCAAAGCTATGTTGTTCTAGTCAGCATTAATGGAGTGTCTCTTGTCCAGCACCAAGGCATTTCCCAATACTATTAGGACAATGATTTTTCCTGGTTATTTGTTTTAATAATCTATTCATGATTTCACCACTATTTTTCATTTCTTACAGACCTAGTAATAAAAGAACAGGGTGCAAAATATTGCTGATGTTGTTTGCGTCCAGGGCAGATCCTGAACAGTAACCTATCGTTTTGAATGTTGTTGCCAGTGAAATGTCCCCTAATCTATTATGACACTCTTAAGATATGAGTTGTAGAATGTGTATTCTCTGAAACTTTATCTTCAGAATATTATGTCTATAATCAGTTTTTCTTGGCTTTGAGTTGCTGTTTACTGTAGCTATGGAACTGGACACAGGTTCAACTGAAAAAGGAAAAAATGAAAAAACATAAGCTTCATCAATAAAACTAAACATCTTTAAGCTGCACAATCCATTGGGGCATTCATACTGTGATAATATTATGGTTTAGTTGCTTACAAGAACTGTTTGTAGACCCAATCTAAAAAGTTTTAAGAATTATGAAGCTGTAGCACACAGGATTTCAGCCAGACATAAGTTTAGATGCTCACTTAAGGAAACAAAAGCTTGGGTCCTGAGCCATATTTTACCTGAAGTGCGTTCTTCTCTTTACTCAATTTGGTTTCTATAGATATTTGAGTAAAGTACTGGCATTAGAATCTATTCATTTAGTTTATCAGCTTGAATCACTTCTTTATCTTATAATTTTATTTTTTAATTTTGCTATTATTAAATATATATGAGGACATATAATGTTCAAGTAGATTTCTAAAATAATAATAAAATAAGTATCCATTTTTTTCCCTCACCTTAAGAATTTCTTCTCAGTGCTACTCTTAATTGAGATCTCCTCCAACCCTTTCCCAATAGTATCTATAATACACATTTATATGACATTTTCTCCTCTTTTTGTTTTAAGTTTCCCACCTATACATGTTTTTACACTATTTATAAGTTGGGATCATATTGTATGTTTTCTGCTGCATTTGTCTATGTTACTCACTGTCATGCTCCATGTGGGTATATACACTTGTGGTTCATTCATTTTTACCTCTGTAGAGCAATCCATTGAATGAACATACCATTATTTATCAATCCATTTCACCGATAAAGGACCTTGGATGGTTTCAATTTTAGCCCCTGGGAAAAGAGCTAATACAAACATGTCTTTTTGCACAAATGAGCGAGAATTTCTCTAGATAGAGCCCCATGAATCTAATTACTAGATCATGAGGTATGTACCAGGTTCAAAATGTCTGGGTTATATCTAATGGTTTATAAAGTGATTTTTACCAATTTTCGTATTCAGTAGAAGTGTATTAGAACTTCTGAGGCTCCATGTCTTTGCAAACACTTGATGTGGTCATAATATAGACATACTTATAATCAAGTTGTTGTGATATCCTATATCATTATAATTTTAATTAGTATTTAACTAGTTATTCATAAGATCCAGCAGATTTTAATATGAATATTAGCCATTTGTCATCTTCTATGAAATGTTTTTGCCATTTTTCTGTTGGATTATTGATACATATATTTTATTTGTTATTTACTCTTTATATATTCTGTGTACTAGTGCATAGTGGGTAAGGCAAATATCTTCTAGCTTGTGGCTGTCTTTTCACTGCCTCATTGTACCTAATAATGAATAGAAATGCTGAATATTTAAAATTTTTATTTTGAAACAATTATAGATTCACATAGAGTTGTAAGAGATAATACAGAGACATCCCATGCACCCTTCTCTCAGTTTCTCCCAATGGTAACACCTTGTACAACTATAGAACAGTATTACAATCAGGAAACTGACCCTTGATCAACCACTGATCTTTTTACTGTCTCCATAGTTTTGCCTTTTTCATAATGTCATATAGTTGGAATTATGCAGTGTATGTCCTTTCCAGATTGGCTTTTTCCACTTAATAAGTACATCCAGTTCTCCATTTCTGTTTAGGCTTGATAGCTCATTTTTAAGCGCTAAGTAATATTCCATTACCTGGATGTACCATCGTTTATCCATTCACCTACTGAAGGACATCTTGGTTCATTTCAAATTTGGGAAATTATAAATGAAGCTGCTAAAAAAATCTGTGTACAGGTTTTTGTGTGGACATAATTTTTCAGCTAATTTGGGTAAATACCAAGGTGTACAATTTCTGGATCATATGGATAAAATATATTTAGTTTTGTAATGAACTGACAAACTGTCTTCCAAAGTGGCTCTATCATTTTGCATTCCATCAGCAATAAGTGAGAGTAGCTTTTGCTCCACCAAATGATAGTATTTGGTGGTGGTAGTGTTTGGGATTTTGGTTATTCTTATATGTGTACAGTGGCATCATATTGTTGTTTTAATTAGCATTTCTCTAATGACATATGATATTGATCATTTTCATAAGTTTATTTGCCACATGTATATCTTCTTGGTGGGTGTCTGTTCATGTTCTTTGCCCATTTTTAAATTTGGTTTGTTTTCTTATTAACTTTTAAGAGTACTTTGTATATTCTGGATAATAATCCTTTATGTCTTTTGCAAATATTTTTCTTCCACTTTGTGACTTGTTTCTCTACCTCTTAACAATGTGTTTTGCAGAACAGAGCCTTTAATTTTAATGAAGCCCTGTTTATCAATTATTTCCTTCAGGTTTCTTGCCTTTGGTTGTTGGGAACTGCCCTGCCTGGTTTCAGAAGCTGTAACCCCCCATGGTTAAGGCTGAATCAGAGTTGGGACCATAAGTCACAAAGGAGACAACCCTGGCAGGGGTGCCATCTCTGCCCACTTTACCCTGCTTGGCCCTGAGCTTGACCAGTTAGCCAACAACGGGTAAGATTCCTCAAGGGAGGAACAACCTAAGACAGGCATGGTCACGGAAAAGGCCCACAGGGAAGGACTCAGGGGGCTATAGAAAAAGGGGGTGATGGACCCTCACCCCTCGGCTTTGACATAGCTTGAGTCCTCATTCTGTCTGCAAGAAGTCTCCAAATCTCTTGGCTGCCTTACTTCCCTTGCCTGACTTAAGCCTGAAACAATAACAGAGGGCAGTGCAGTCCTGTGCTGGGAGGGGCAGATTCCCTGGGGAATCAGGCCTAAGAAAGAATGCATACAATCCTGTGAAATCTGCTTTGTTTATACCCTCAGCTTAAATGATAAGGGTCCAGACCTAAAATGAGTCTGTGTCCTAGAGTTTTATAGCCCTTTAACTAACTTACCTTAACTCAGAATAAGCCCTCAAAGTTCTTTATATGTTATCTATTGTTTCACCCTTACTGCCTGACAATGATTGATGAGCTTTATCTGTATTCCTGTGCAAATGAACCTAATAAAAGCCCATGGAGGAAAAGGCTCTGGGCCCTTCTCCTTTGAGAGATCAGCTACCTCTCCTCCCCAAGCAGATCATGTCTTGGTAGACTTATTCTCATCAGTGGTGGACACGGGGCTCAGAGATAAAGCTCCGTGACATTTGGTATTGTATCTAAAAAGTCATCACTATACCAAAGGTCATCCAGATTTTCTTCCATGTTATTTTCTAGTTTTATAGTTTGTGTTTTACATTTAGGTTTAAGATCCATTTTGAGTGGGTTTTTTTATTCTTGTTTATTCTATTAGAGTTGTCCCAATTTTTCCCTCTTTGTCCTCCTCTGTCCTACCCAACTCCCACTCCCACAATCCATGAGTGGGTTTTTTGAAGGTCCTAAAGTCTCTGTCTAGATTCATTTTGTTTGTTTGTTTTGTTTTGTTTGCACATGGATGTCCAGTTGTTCCAGTACCATTTGCTGAAAAGACTGTCTTCTCCATTGTATTGCCTTTGTTCCTTCATCAAAGATTAATGATTATGTTTATGTGGGTTTATTTTTGGGATTTCTATTCTGTTCCATATATCTTTGTATTTTTTCACCAGTACCACACTGTGTTGAAAGCTTAGCTATATAGTATGTTTGGAAGTTAGGCAGTGTCAAGTCCTCTCTGACTTCATTCTTCTTCAATATTGTGTTAGTTACTCTGGGTCTTTGCCTCTCCAAGTAAATGCTAGACTCAGTTTTTTGCTATCTACAAAATAACTTGCTGGACTTTGTATCCCACTGTTTGCCAAATTCGTTTATTAGGTTAAATAGTTTTTCTGTGGAGTCTATAGGATTTTCTGTGTACACTATCATGTCATCTGCAAACAATGACAGTTTTGCTTTCTCCTTTGCAATTTGGATGACTTTTATTTCTTTTTCTTGACTGATTGCTGTGGCTAGTACTTCCAATACTATGTTGAATAGGAGTGGTGAAAGAGGGCATCCTTGTCTTGTTCCTGATCTTAGTGGGAAAGCTTTTAGTTTTTCCCAATGAGTATGATGTTGGCTGTAGGTCTCTCATATATGGCCTTTATTATGCTGAGAAATGCCCCCTCTATTCCCACTTTGCTGAGTGTTTTTATCATAAATGGGCACTGTACTTTATCAAATGCTTTTTCAGCACCTACTGATATATTCATGTGATTTTTGTCTTTCATTTTGTTTATGTGATGTATTACATTTATTGATTTGTGAATATTGTACCATCCTCACATCCCTGGGATGAATCCAACTTGATCATGGTATATGATATTTTTAATGTATTACTGGATGGGGTTTGCCAATATTTTGTTGAGGGTTTTAGCATCTTGAACAACAATTAAATTTAAAATAGAAAGAAAAAAATAACTTGCTGAGATTTTGATTTGGTTTCACTGTAATATTTAAATTTACATCGATGACTAAAAATGTTGAGCATCTTTTTATGTATTTATTGCCATTTGCATTTCTCTTTGGTGAAGTATGTTCAAATAGTTGGCTTATTTTTTAAGTTAAGATACTTTTTATTTTTGTTGAGTTTTGAGAATTTGTTATCTTTCTATCTTGAAGTCTTTTGTTGGATATGTGATTTGCAAATTTTTCTCCTAGTATGCAGCTTGTCTTTTCATTCTTTTAGTAGTGTGTTTCACAAACTGAAAGTTTTTAATTTTGATGGAGTTTTATTTCTCAAATATTTCTTAATGAATAGTGCTTCTGTATCATATCTAAAAATTATTTTCCTCATCCAAACTCTCAATGATTTTTTTCTATTTTCTTCCAAAGAATTTATGTTATATTTTACATTTAAGTCAATGATATATTTTTCAGTTAATTTTTCTATAGGTGCGAGGTATTGGTTAAAGTTCTCTTTTTGATATATATATATATATATATTCAGTTATTCAATAATAAGCTACACTTATTGAAAAGACTATTCTTTTTCCATTAATTTGACTTTTCACATTTGTCAAAACCAATTGATCATATTTATATTGATCTATTTCTGGGTATCTTTTGTGTTCCTCTGATCAACTGCTTATCCTTTCACTGTTACAATTTAGTCTTGGTTACTGTAATTTTAGATTAAAGTAGGGTAGTGTGTCTTTGATCTTTGTTTTCATTTTTCGTAACTGCTTCGTTAATTTTAATTTCTTTGCCTCTCATATTAACTTAAAAATTAGCTTATTTATACCTATAAAAATCCTTCTGGGCTTTTTACTGGGATTGTGTTAAACATATAGGAAAGTTTAGGAAGGAATTATTTACAGCTTAACAACATTGACTCCTTTAGATCATGAGCATGGTATTTTTATCAGTTCATTCAGGTATTTGAATTCTTCAGTCAATATTTTTGTAGTCCTTAGTATAAATATCCTATACATTTTTTCTTAAGATTGTTATATATGAATTTATTTTTTAGTTATTTTTAATGATACAGTATTAAAATTTATTTGCCAACTGCCTATTGATTCTATATACATACATAATTGCTTATTGTAAGTTGACATATATTTTTGTATATGTGACCCTGTATCTTGTGACCTTGCTAACTCAGGAGTTCTTTGTAGTTCTTTGTAGTTCTTCAGGAGTTCTTTGACATTTTCTGTATAGACAGACAACTTGTTATCTTTATCATTGTTTCATTCTACTTGTTGAGGTTTCAGTTTACTCTTCTTTTTTTTTGTTTCTTAAGATAGAAACTTAGACAGTTTATTTGACATCTTTATTCCTTCATAACATATGGATTTAATGGAATAATTTCCCTTCAAGTAATGTGTTGGTGCATCCCACATACTTTATGTTTTCTTATTTTTTTAAATCACTTTTATTGTTATTCTATTATAGTTGTTCCAATTTTCCCTCCTTGGACCTCCTCCACGCATCCCACCCTGTTGTCCATGTCCATAGGTCATTCATTCATGTTCTTTATCTAGTGCCTTCCCCTTCTTTCCACTATTATCCCTCTCCCCCTTCCTTTGTTCATTTTCAGTTTGTTCCATGTTTCCATGCCTGTGGTTCTACTTTGTTCATTATTTTATTGTTCGTTAGATTCCTCTTTTAGGTGAGATCATATGATATTTGTCTTTCACTAACTGGCTTATTTCACTTACCATAGTATTCTCCAGAGTGGCCTTCATTAATAAATCAACAAAGCTGGCAAGGAGGTGGAGAAAAGGGAACCTTAGTGCATTATTGGTGGGAATGCAGACTGGTGCAGCCACTGTGGAAAACAGTATGGAATTTCCTCAGAAAACTAAAAGTAGAACTGCCTTTTGACCCAGTGATTCTGCTGCTGGGAATATACCCTAAGAATCCTGAGTGACTAATTCAAAAGAACTTATGCACCCCTATGTTCACAGTGGCACTATTTACAATAACCAAGTGCTGGAAACTAAGTGAGTGGATCAAAAAACCTTGGTCTTTACAGAATGGAATACTACACAACAGAAAGAAGGAACTCCTACCTTTTTTGACAGCATGGATACTTTGTTTTATTTTTAATTTTTATTAATTTTAACATATTTTCTAATATTTTTGAGACTTCCTCTCAGAGCAATGAATTGTTTAGAAATGTATTATTTAATTCCCAAGTATTTGTGGATTTTCCAAATATCTTTCTGTTACTGGTTTTTAGTTTAACTTCACTATGGTTAGAGAACATACTTTCTTTGTTTTTCTTCCCTTTAAATTTGTTAAGGTTTGTTTCATGACACAAGACACAGCCTATATTATAATGTTTCATATTCACTGGAAAAGGATGTTGTTCAGTTGTTATTGGGTCAAATGATCTACAATTTCCAATTAATTTGGTTGTTGGTGGTTTTTCAGATATTATCTGTACTTACTGATTTCAATCTTGTCGTTCTGTGGATTACTAAGAAAGGAGTGTTGAAATCTCCAACTTTATAAAAGGATATTTCTATTTTTACCCTCAGTTCTATCATTTTTTGTTTAATCTTTTAAAGATCTTTTGAAAGATGCATTCATATTAAGGATAGATAGGTATTCTTGGTGGATTAACACTTTTATTATTATGTAATGTCCATTCTTATCCCTGATCATTTTCCTTCTTCAGAATTTTATTGTTTCTAGAGTGACACCAGCAAGATGGTGGAATAGGAGTCATAGAACATCAATTTTCAGTTACCCAGGGATGAGAGTATCTTTGAGAGAGTCTGGAATTCTAGTGGAGAACTTCTAGCACACTAAAAATCCAAGAGTAGACACATGAAAAGGAGTAAAAGAAAGTATTATTTTGCCTTATCACTCCTTCTCCCAGGCAGTGCTGTTTAGCACCTGGAGAAACTCTGGCAGCCTATGATTTCTCCCACAGGGGAAAGTGACAAGGTGTGAGTATCAGCTTTCCCATTTGTGCAGAACTCTTTCTTCTCCTCCCCCTGTGTCTGGCTCTCAGTATGGGCTCCCATGGATAGTGAAAGGAAACCTTTACAGGCAGCTAGCAAGCAAGTGCTGAAAGCCAGCCTGGATGGGGATTGGGAGAAGGCTCACAAACTTGAGCAATTCTGAATATTGCTCTAGGGAAGATAAACAGGAAGCTCAAAGTACCTGACTTGGCTTTGGAGGACTTAAAGAAGGCATACAATATTAAGAATTTCCATCCCACACCTACAATAGGGAACAAAAAGTGTGAAGCAGGCACATCGATGGAAAAAGTCTGAGAAAGCCTCAGAATACCTGGGTGGATTGACAAGTGAAGGTATATCTCTCCCAAAGCCATTCATTAAGACAAAACCATAGACATCAATGCCAGACTTCAAAGAACCATTACTCCACAGAAAGACTACATTGGTTTTCCAGTAAATGACAACAAAGAACTAGAGAATTGCCTGACAAGTTGCTTTGAGGAGGCTTAGTGAGCTACAAGAGAACAGAGATAGACAACTCAATGAAATCAGGAAAACATGAACAAAATGAGAGGGTTATAAGAAAGCTGTAGATCATAAAAAAAAATAAATTATGAGGCTGAAGACTACAAAGAATGTAATGAAAAAAATGCTGTAGAAAGCTTCAATAACAGATGCGATGAGTAGAAGAAGGAATCTGTGAACTTTAACACCAGTCATTTGAAATTATCCAGTAAGCATATGCTGATACCACAGAAATACATAGTATCATAACAGAATACTATAAAAAATTATATGCCAACAAATTGGGTAATTTAGAAGAAATAGACAAATTCCTAGAAACATACAACCCACCAAGACTGAATCATCAAGAAATAGAAAACACAAATAAACCAATTACATGTAAGGAAATTAAATCAATAATCAAAATCTCCGAACAACAATAAAAATATTTTTAAAATAATCAAAATCTCTAAAAAAAATAGCCCAGATGCAGATGGATTTACTGGAGAATTCTACCAAATAATTATACAAGAAGGGAACACTTCCAAATTTATTTTACAAGTTCAGCATTACCCTGATACTAAAACCAGGCAAGGACACTACATAAAAAGAAAATTATAGACCAATATTTCTGATAAATACAGACATAAAAATACTCAACAAAATACTAACAAACTGAATTCAATAGTACATCAAAAGCATCATGATGTTGAATTTTCCTTGAATCATCCTTGAATAAAGGATGATTCAACATACACATCAATAATGTAATATACCACATTAACAGAATGAAGGATAACAATCATAAGATCACTTCAATAGATGCAAAAAAAGCATTAGACAATATTTAACACCTTTTCATTATAATAAACATTCAAAAAATTAGAGAAGGAACATATTCAGCATAATACAGATCATATATGAGAAGCCACAGCTAACATCCTGCTCAGTATTGAAGTGTTGAAAACTTTTTCTCTAAGTTTAGGACCAACACAAGGATGCTCATTCTTGCCTCTTCTGTTCAGCACAATATTGAATGTCCTAGCCAGGACAATTAAACAAGAAAAACAAACAAAAGTGATCCAAAAAAAGAAAGAAAGAAGTAAAATTGTCCTTATTTGCAGATGACATGGCTTTATAAATAGAAAATTCTGAAGACTCCACCCAAAATCTTAGAAGTGATAAATTAGTTTAATAAAGTAACAGGATACAAAATCAACATACAAAATTTAGTTGTGTTTTATACACTAAAAATAAACTATCTGAAAAAGAAAGTAAGAAATAATCCCATTTGCAATAGCATAAACATCTACAAAGTACTTAGGAATGAATTCAATCAAAGAGGTGAAAGACCTATGCACTTAAAACTATGACATTAGTTATAGAAATTGAAGAATACACAAATATAAATGAAAAGATACTCTGTGTTCATGGATAGGACCAATTATGTTGTTAAAATGTCAAAACCACCCAAAGTAATATACAGATTCAAAGCACTCACAATCAAAATCCAGTTGTATTTTTCACAGAAATAGAAAAAATAATCATGAAATTTGTATGGAACCAGAAAAGATCCTGATTAGCCAAAACAATCCTGAGCAAGAACAAAGCTGGAGGCAGCATGCTGCCTAATTTCAAACTATATTACAAAGCAATAGTAATCATACAGTATGTACTGGCATAAAAACGGATACAAAGACTAATGAAACAGAACAGGGATTCGGGAAATAAACCCACACACTTACGGGCAACTAATCCTTGATAAGGGTATCAAGAACACTCATCTGGGAAAGAATTGTCTCTTTAATAAATAATGTTGGAAAAAGTGTGGATATGCACATGAAAATGAATGAAAGTGGACTCCTCACAAAAATTGACTCTTAATGGATTAAAGACTTAAGTAAAACACCTGAGACAACAAAACTCCTAGAAAAAGACAGGGAAAATCCTACTTGACATTGGGCAACAAAAGCAAAAGAGTAAATAAGTGATACTACATCAAACTAAAAATCCTCTGCACAGTGAAGGAAACAGGCAACATGTTGGTAAAAGGATACAAACTCTCACATATAAGATCAATACATTTTCAGTCTCTAATGTACAGCTTGATGACTATAGTAACTACTGTATTGTATACTTGAAATTTGTTAAAAGAATAGATATTAAGCATTCTTAGCACTTACACCCAAAGGGTAACTATGTGAGGTGATGGGTTTGTTAATTAGCTTAATTATGGTAAATAATTCACAATGTATATATATATATCAAATTGTACACTTTAAAGATATATGATTTGATTTGTTGTCAATTATACCTCAGTAAAGCTGGGAGGGGGAAAAATTATCCTTTCTTGGATTTTAATATGACCATTCTAGCTTTTTTTGGTTAGTGATTGAATAAGTATATCTTTTTCCTCCATTTAACACAGCTTATAAAAGTGTGTTTTTATATAAAATGGGTTTCTTATAAAATAAGAATCTAATGTTCTTAGATTATCTTGAGCAAGCATCCACCCGTTGACTGAATTTAGTCACGTGACAATACCTACTTTCAATGAAGGCTGTGCATTTGGCCTTTAAGCTGGACACATTGCCTAAACACACAAATACACACACATTTGTGCACAACCAGGTTTTGTTTCTAAATGAAAAGTGAGAGTGGATATTTGGATGTACAACTAGCTATCTCTGCTTTGATATCTTGGTGTTTGTAGCTATCTTTACCTTTACATTCTTTTTGTGAGGAAAAATTAGATAACTTATGTGATCATTTTATGTAATATTGTTATTCCCCTTATTCAAGTTATTTAACATACATTGAATTAAAAAAAATCATTCCTAAGAAAGTATAGAGCGATGCTTTTGTCTTTGTTCAACAAGTTTACTTTGTCAAGGGGATTTAACGTTTCAAATTTCTTAGCAATCATTTGTTTTTAGCGACATATAAACTGTTTCTGTTTTAAGAATGCATTTTTCTTCAAACCAATATCAGAAATTGGGCATTAGCCACCCTAAGTGCCTTTCATGAGGTTTAAGTCACCGTCCAGACTTCTACCGGCAAACTCTCCTCCTAGGTGGACACAGAGTGAATGCTTGTGGGAAGAGCAGCCTGTGCGTTATGTGACACTGCTGTGGGAAGTAGTCAGGTCCTGTGTGGCATTTTACTAGTGGCATTCCCGTTCCCTGTTGAACACAAACTATTTTAATATATATTTTTAAACCCAAAGAATAGAAATACTCTTTTAAGAAAACATGCTGCTATCTAAATGCATATACACTACGTATACATTTAGAATGTATCTTACTGAATTCAGTGATGTGAAGTAAAAGGCAGAGAATCTAGAAATTACGTATCAGCATTTGTGGTATTTTTCCTTCTATTTAGTTTTATCCCTCTTATATAGTTTTATCCCTTTTATATATGAATTTATTTTTTAGTTATTTTTAATGATACAGTATCAAAATTTATTTGCCAACTGCCTATTGATTCTATATACCTACATAATTGCTTATTGTCCCTCTAGGTTGAAGCACCTAAAACAGAAAATTATTGATATATTCAGAGGAAAAGTACTTAGCTGGACAATAGAACATCTTATTATAAAAATTTTTCCATTACTATTCACCTTACTTTTACCTTAGTCCCCATTTCTTTGTTTATTGTGATTGTGCATTAAGCTATGCCTGAAAATTGATTTAATCTTCCCCAAATTTGAAAATCATTTTTAAAGTCCATTAATGTTTGAAATGATCCATTGTCTTCTTGTTCTACTTGTACATTTAATTTAATATGATTTTTAAATGTTTCCCTAGTTTTAAAAAATGTCATACATTTTCATATCAAAAAATTACTTCCTAAGATACATTCATATATCTTAACATAAATATAGTTATTAAAAATAAAGAAAAATGTTTGGCTAGTGATACAGATTTACATATTACCTAAACCTACTCTAAATACTTATAAATATGAATTAAGTATGTGGATTTAGAGGGAGAAAAATTCACTATCAGATGACAAAAATAAATTTAAAACACTCATTTCTCAGACTCACAGATTATTACCAAAATCAGTATATATAAACAAATCCTTGTTTCCATTTTAAACTATACCATTTTAAATATTTCTTTATTGATAGAGAGAAAAGTCACAAAAGTAAGATATAGCATGTGGATCTGAATGAAGTGCACTGCTGTAAAGACGTGGGATGATTATTTAAAGGTGAGTGTGATGCTTAAAACTGCATAATCTGGAATGAGAGATAAGCAAAAAGGTAAGTGGTTGACAGAGGACCACTTACAGCCAGTGCTCAGCCTACTAATATTATTTTCAGTTAATAAAATTCAGACAGAAGCAGGAATTTTTAATTTAGGGCATAGAAACAAATCAATGGCACAAAACAAACATCATATAGAACAATTATTGAGTGCTATAAGCAAGCCAAAAGGTTTATGGGTCTCAGAATTGACTCTGACTTAAATAAAAAACACAGGAGGATATACAAAAGGAAGGTCAAGGAGCATATGATTGGAGCACAATGATTATATAAGGCCAGCTTTTAAATAATTGCCATATCAAGAAGTAAATTAAATTTAAATTCATTTAAATCATTTTGCAAAGGTAATTAGTATTTTCCTTAGCATAAAAAAAATGCCTGTAAAGACTGCCTCTTACATACTATTCATTATTCTATTTGCATTAGCTGACAATTAAAAGAAGGCAGAATTTCACACAGCATGTTAAAGTTGTCCCCCTAAAATTAAATAAGGATGCTATTAAGGACCTGCTTCTGGAAAATGCCAAAGCCGAGAATTTCTAGACATCATATATTCTAGACATGACATAGCTTTCTGTAATTTTGCACATGTACAGCAGAGGGCACTAACATAATTATAATAGTTGGACCTGAAGGGAGTAATCATTTGTGATTCTGGGACTCACCGGAAGTAGTAAACTAGAAAGTTTTGCTCATCTTCATCAATGAATAGTTTCCTACTGTCTAAATAGGGAAATTCTTTGCATGAAATTTACTTAATTTTTATAGCTAAAGGGCCATAATAATAGAAAGTTAATGTTGATTATTCCCTAAGAAATAAACAACACAATCAGTGATCTTTGAACATCATAAACCAGCTTCCTCAGAAGAACAATAACACTGATCAACCTTCCCCCCACTTCCTCTTGCTTTTACATAGCTACACTCACCTAACTACAGCTTCTCCCAAAACACTATCCCAGTAATCTAAAAGTGGAAAAACTTTTGGTATATGGGTAGCTTTTTACAATGCAGTTGAAGCATTGTCTGATCATAATCATCTCTACAAGGTGATGGAAACTTTGAGGCAAGTGGAAAGACCAACAATTAGCTGTTGTGAAACAATGAAAAGTTAACTGAAGTCATACTCACATATGTTGTTTCATCACAAAGAGGGAAAGCAGATGGTCAGTTTTATGATCTTCATTTTCTAGATAAAAATTAATAGAAAATTGCTCCCCTTACCAAAGCAGAATATATGGTGTCTTGGGAAGGATACAAAGATGGAGTAGCACGAAAACAAGGCCCTGGCTGGGTAAGCCATGCCTTTGCAGTCAGGACTATCTCTGCTTTTGTTGTTTATTTAGAGTTGAAAAAGTGGAGCCCAAATCACGTGATGGTGTCTATCAGAAGCACTGTGAGTAAAACTCATTTGACTGTGTATGTTTGATACCTTTGGTTGCCAACTGTGGCAGATACTTCAGGCTGTCTTACTACGAGTATCTTGCTTTCCACTTTTCCCATATTCTCTGTTAAGGGAATTCTGATTTTTGTTTGTGGTGATAATGGACTCAGTTAAAACCTCTCTATTGCCCTGGCTGGTGTTGCTCAGTGGATTGAATGCTACCAGCAAATCAAAGGGTTGCTGGTTCAATTCCCAGTCAGGGCACATGCCTGGGTTGTGGGCTGGGTCCTCAGTAGGGGGTGTAAGAGAGGCAACCACACATTAATGTTCTCTCCCTTTCTCCCTCCCTTCCCCTCTCTCTAAAAATAAATAAATGAGATTTTTTAAAAAACTTTTTCCTAAAGTGGCCAGGTGACAGAGTCTCGCCCCTGAGTTGTAAGTGAAACTCTACTAGGAAGTTTTGGAAAATGTTTTGCTTTCATGATGTAGGTTCATCTTCTTCCTCCTCCTTTCTTTTCCACCCAGGCATGGGGATATAATCCCAGAAGTTTTAACAACTATCTTGTTTTCATGAAGATGAAAGTCATTTGATAGTTCAAAAGAGTAGGAATTTAGAAGAAAGCTAGTATCAATGATGATGTTGAGCAGTGTGGATTCCCAAAGTCCAGGTTTCTCGTTAGATACCAAAGTAAATACATGTGTTTAAAAGCTACTGATAGGTATGAGCATGTATCATTGAGGAAGGGCAGAAATTCCAGGGATCAGAAGTAGTGGGTATGTTGGTGTAAGGTAAGGATGGAAAATAAGTGGTTTGTTTTGGTTGAAGCATAGAGAATATGAGAGGAAGTAGAGGGAAATATATTTTTTTCAAGAAACACTTTTATTTATTTATTTTTGTTTCATAAATTACTTTATTGTTGTTCAATTACAGTTGTCTGCATTTTCTCCCCACCACTCCCACCCACCCGCAACAAAACCCACCTCCCTCCCTTGCTTCCACCTTCCTACTCGGTTTTGTCCATGTGTCCTTTATAGCAGTTCCTGAAAACCCTTCTCCCCACTGTCCCCTCCTACCTCCCCTCTGGCTATTGTTAGATTGTTCTTAATTTCAATGTCTCTGGTTATGTTTTGTTTGCTTTTTTCTTTTGTTGACTAGGTTCCAGTTAAAGGTGAGGTCATATGGTATTTGTCCCTCATCACCTGGCTTATTTCACTTAGCATAATGCTCTCCAGTTTCATCCATGCTGTTGCAAAGGGTATAAGCTCCTTCTTTCTCTCTGCTGCTTAGAATTCCTTTGTATAAATGTACCATAGTTTTTTGATCCACTCATTTTGCTGATGGGCACTTAGGTTGCTTCCAGCACTTGGTTATTGTAAATTGTGCTGCTATTAACATTGGGGTGCACAGGTTCTTTGGATTGGTGTTTCAGGACTCTTAGGGTATAATCTCAGTAGAGGAATTGCTGGGTCAAAAGGCAGTTCCATTTTTAGTTTTCTGAGCAAATTCCATTCTGTTTTCTACAGTGGCTGCACCAGTCTGCATTCCCACCAACAGCGTACTGGGGTTCCCTTTTCTCTTCATCCTCTCCAACACTTGTTTGTTGATTTGTTTATATTGACCATTCTGACCTGTGTGAAGTGGTATCTCATTGTGGTTTTAATTTGCATCTCTCTGATGGCTAGTGATGTTGAGCATCCTTTCATGTGTCTCTGGGCCCTCTGTATGTCTTCCTTGGAGAAGTATCTGTTCAAGTCCTTTGCCCATTTTTTAATTGGGTTGTTTGACTTCCCAGAGTGGAGTCATGTGAGTTCTTTATATATTTTGGAGATCAAACTCTTGTCTGAAGTATCATTGGCAAATATGTTTTCCCATATAGTTGGTTCTCTTTTCATTTTAATGCTGTTTTCTTTAGCCATGCAGAAGCTTTTCAATTTGATGAGGTCCCATTTGTTTATTCTTTCATGTCCCTTACTTTAGGGGACATGTCTGTGAGGATGTTGCTGCGTGGAATGTCTAAGATTTTCCTGCCAATGTTTTCCTCTAGGACTTTTATGGTGTTACGACTTATATTTAAGTCTTTTATCCACCTTGAATTAATTTTTGTGTATGGTGTAAGTTGGTGATCGAGTTTCATTTTTTTGCATCTCCCAACACCATTTGTTGAACAGGGTATTTTTTACTCCATTTTAAGCTTTTTCCCCCTTTGTCAAATGTTAATTGACCATAGAGACTTGGGTTTACTTCTGGGCTCTCCGTTCTGTTTCATTGGTTTATGTGCCTGTTTTTTATGCCAGTACCAGGTTGTTCTGATTACAGTGACCTTGTAATACAGTTTGATATCAGGTATTGTGATTCCTCCTGCTTTGTTCTTCTTTCTCAGAATTGCTGCAGCTATTTGGGGTCATTTGTGGTTGGTTCCATGAGGGAGATTATCTTTAAAATGCAGTTTAAGCTAGATCATCAAAGACTTGATGTGCTAGGTTAAAAAATTGAGATTTTTGTTATGAAGGCAAAAAAGAAGCACTGAAAGTTTCTGAGTAATGGAGTGAGTGCCATGCTGAGAGCTATACTTCATCAAGCAAGGACTTGCTCTATCAGTGCAGTTGAGTGAGTCTTAGTATGAGACTTTTATTCATCTAGGCTAGAATAAATGAAGGCCTGAACCAGGGCAGGGTCATTACGAATAAATGGAATAGATGGTGAATAGTGGGAGATATTTTCAAGGCAAAATAGATGGGTGCTGATGTGTGGAGTAAATGCAGGTGGTTTGGGAGAGGGAGCTTGTCTACCTTGGACTTTCACATTTTTATGACGGAATGAATGGAAAGTGCATGGGCTGGCTAGGAACCAGGGTTTCTTTCCTTTGGAATCAAATGGAAAAGGTATATTGCAGAGTAAGATTCCTTTCTAAAGTTTAAAACACTGATGATGAACTGTATCTTTTTTTCCTCCTGACTTCAAAATTTCCTTGTTCAAGATTTTAATAAAGTGAATCCTTTTAAATGTAGGCTCCATGAGGTTCACTGCTGTTTTTCCAGCACCTAGCAAAATGATTGGCCAATAGTGGGCCTTCAAATAGCATTTTGTTGAATAAATGAATGAATGAAGTATTCATTACTTTTGGAAACTTTTAGAAACCCAGGTAAAAATAATATCAGATATTTTTAGGCTTGAAAAAGACCTGAAAAATTGTCTGGTCTAGTCACCTCATTTTAAAGAGAAGGAATTTGAAGTTATGGTGCACAGATATTGTGATTTTTTATATGTATATGTATTATATTTCTAGGAACCAAAAAGGAAAAAGAGAAAATAATCAATACTTATCTGCAAATTCTGTTTAGGATGATATTTTAAAAATATATATTTTATTTATTTATTTTTAGAGATAGAGGAAGAGAGGGAAAAGAGAGAGAGAGAAAGATTGATGTATGAGAAAAATAATCAGTTGCCTTTCACACATGCCTCAGCAGGGGACCTGACCCACAACCCAGGCATGTTGTGGTTTGGACCTGCCTGGAATTGAACCTATGACCCTTCCCTTTGTGGTATGATGCTCAACCAAGTGATCTATGCTGGTCATGGCACAGGATGATCTTTAAATAAAAATGTAAGCACTTATTGACTTTTACATTCTTAGTACTGTTCAAGATGTGGTAAAAATTTTAAGAAAAAGACTGACACCAGATTCTCTTTTTTTTATTGTTGTTCAAGTACAGTTGTCTCCATTTTCCTCCCACCAGACCCCCTGACTCCACCCCCCACCCTCAATACTACCCCGCTTTGGCTTTGTCCATTGGTCATTAATACGTGTTACTTGAAGACCCTTCCCCTTCTTTCCCCCCGTTACCCACCTCTCCCGTCCCCTCTGGTTATGGTCAGTTTGTTCCTTTTTTCAATGTCTCTGGTTGTGTTTTGCTTGCTTGTTTCATTTGGTGTTTAGGTTCCACTTATAGGTGAGATCATAATGTTATTTGTCTTTTACCTCTGGGCTTATTTCACTTAGCATAATGCTCTCCAGTAGGAGCTCCTTCTTTCTTTCCGCCCCATAGTATTCCACTATGTAACTGTACCATAGTTTTTTGATCCACTCATTTACTGATGGGCACCTAGGTTGCTTCCAGCACTTGGCTATTGTAAATTGTGTTCCTATGAACACTGGGGTGCATAGGTGTGTGTGGGGCTCTGCCCACAGGGCCCCCCTGGCTGCCATGGATAAGAATAAGTCTACCAAGACATGATCTGCTTGGGGAGGAGAGGTGGCCAATCTCTCAAAGGAGAAGGGCTAAGAGCCTTTTCCTCAGTGGGCTTTTATTGGGTTCAATTTGCACTGGAATACAGGTAAAGCTCATTAATCATTGTCAGGCAGTAAGGATCGAACAATAGATAACATACAAAGAACTCTGAGGGCTTGTTCTGAGTCAGGGTTTGTTAGCTAAAGGGCTATAAAATTTTGGGAAACAAACTCATTTCATGTTTGGACCCTTATCAGAAAATTGAGGACATTCTTAGCAAAGCAGGTTTCATAGGATTTTATGCATTCTTTCTTAGGCCTGATTGCCCCAGGGAACGAACCACCAGTTCCAGCCCAGCGCTGCACCACTCTCCAGCATTGTCTCAGGCTTAAGTCAGGCAAGGGAAGTAAGGCAGCCAAGAGATTAGGAGACTTCTTGGAGACAGAATGAGGACTCAGGCAATGTCAAGGCCGAGGGGCAAGGATCCATCACCCCCTTTTTCTGTAGCCCCCCAAGTCCTTTCTGGGGGGGCCTCTTTGTGAACATGCCTGTCTTAGGTTGTCCCTCCCTTGAGGAATCTTACCCGTCACTGGCTAACTGGTCAGGCTCAGGGCCAAGCAGAGTAAAGTAAAGTGGGCAGAGGTGGTACCCCTTCCAGGGAGATAAGCTTTGTCTCCTTAATGCTTATGGTCCCAAGGTCTCTCATTCAGCCTTAGCCATGGGGGCTTACAGCTTCTGAAACCAGGCAGGGTGGTTCCCAACACATAGGCTCTTTTGAATTGGTATTTCAGGATTCTTAGGGTATAATCCCAGCAGGGGGATTGCTAGGTCAAAAGGCACTTCCATTTTTAGTTTTCTGAGGAAATTCCATACTGTTTTCCACAGTAGCTGCACCAGTCTGCTTTCCCACCAACAGTGCACTAGGGTTCCCTTTTCTCCACAACCTCACCAACACTTGTTTGTTGATTTGGTTATGATGGCCATTATGACCAGTGTGAAGTGGTATCTCATTGTGGTTTTAATTTGCATCTCTCTGATGGCTAGTGATGCTGAGCATCCTTCATATCACTGAGCCCTCTGTATGTGCTCCCTGGAGAAGTGTCTGTTCAAGTTCTTTGCCCATTTTTAAATTGGATTGTTTGTCTTATTATAGTGGAGTCCTGTGAGTTCTTTATATATTTCGGAGATCAAACCCTTGTCTGAGGTATCATTTGCAAATATATTTTCCCACATGGTTGGTTCCCTTTTCATTTTGTTGATATTTTCTTTAGCCGTGCAGAAGTTTTTTATTTTGATGAAGTCCCATTTGTTTATTCTTTCCTTCATGTCTCCTGCTCTAGGGGACATATCGATGAAGATATTTCTACACTGAATATCTAAGGTTTTCCTGCCTATGCTCTCCTCTATGACTTTTAAAGTGTCATAATTTGTATTTAAATCTTTTATCCATCTTGAGTTTAATTTTGCATATGGTGAAAGTAGGTGGTAGAGGTTCAATTTTTTGCACATGGCTGTCCAGCTCTCCCAACACCATTTGTTGAAGAGGCTATTTTTGCTCCATTTTATGCTACATTCATGCATCTCTGGGATGAATCCCACTTGATCATGTTGTATGACCTTTTTCATGTATTGCTGGATGCGTTTTGCCAATATTTTGTTGAGGATTTTATTATCTATGTTCATCAGCGATACTGGCCTGTAGTTTTCTTTATTTGTTGTGTCTTTATCTAGTTTTGGGATTAGGATGATGCTGGCTTCATAAAAAAGAGTTTGGGAGTCTTCCCTATTCTTGGAATTTTTGGAATAGTCTGAGAAGGGTAGGAGTTTGCTCTTTCTTAAATGTTTTGTAAAATTCTCCTGTGAAACTGTCCAGTCCAGGGCTTTTGTGTGCCAGGAGTTTTTTGATTCAGTTTCACCAGCTGTCATCGGTCTGTTCAGGCTTTCTACATCTTCATTCAGTTTTAGAGGATTATATTTTTCTAGAAATTTGTCCATTTCACCTAGGTTTTCAAATTTCTTGGCATGTAGTTGTTTGTAGTAATTTCTTACAATCTTTTGTATTTCTGTGGTATCGATTGTAATTTCTCTTCTTTCATTTCTAACTTTTTTATTTGGGTCCTCTCTTTTTCTTTTCTTGATGAGTCTGCTTAAAGGTTTTTCAATTTTGTTTATCTTTCAAAGAACCAGCTCCTGGATTTATTGATCATCCGAATTGTTCTTTTAGTCTCTATGTCATTTAATTCTGCTCTGATCTTGATTATATCCTTCCTTCTACTTGCTCTGGGCTGTCTTTGTTGTTCCTGCAGTTCTTCTAGGTATAGGGTTAGGTTGTTTATTTGAAATATTTCTTTTTTAGCTAGGAGGGCATTACTATAAACTTCCGTCTTATGACTGCCTTCATTTTGTCCCATAGGTTTTCTATTCTTGTATGTTCATTTTCATTTGCTTCCAGCAACTTTTTGATTTCTTCCTTGACCTCATTCTTGACCCATTTGTTGTTTAAAAACATGCTATTCAAACCCCATGAATTTGAATGTTTTTGGGTTTTTTTCCTTGATGTTGGTTTCTAGATTTAGGTCTTTGTGGTCCAGGAAGATGCTGGATATAATTTCAATTTTCTTGAATTTGTTGAGGCTTGTTTTGTGTCCCATCGTATGATCTATCTTTGAAAATCTTCCATGTGCATTTGAAAAGAATGTGTATTTTGCTTCTTTAGGATGAACGTTTATATATATATATATAACTGATATATATATATATCAGTTAAGTCCAATTGATCTAGGGCATTGTTCAATGCAGCAATATCCTTGTTGAATTTTTTTGGAAGATCTATCGATTTTTGACAGTAGGGAGTTAAAATCCCCTAGTATAAGAGTGTTGCTGTCAATATCTTTCTTGAAGTCCTCCAAGATTGTCCTTATATATTTGGGTGCTCCTATGTTGGGTGCATATACGTTTATAATGTTTATGTCTTCTTGATGGATTCTTCCCTTGAGTATTATGAAGTGTCTTTCTGTGTCTCTTTTTATGACCTTTTTTGAAGTATATTTTGTCTGATATAAGTATTGCTACCCCAGCTTTTTTTTCCTGTCCATTTACTTTAAATTTTTTTTTCCAACCCTTCACTTTCAGTCTATGTAGGTCTTTTTTTTTTCTGAGGTGTGTCTCTTGTAAGCAGCATATGTGTGGGATATATTTTCTTATCCATTCATCTACCCCATTGGAGCATTTCAGTTGGAGCATTTAATCTATTAATATTTAAGGTTATTATTGATAGGTACTTACTCATTTTTCCCCTTTGTTCCTGTCTCTCTCTCTCTCTTTCTTCTTCTCCTTCTCCTTCTCTTCCTCCTCCTCCTCCTTCTCCTTCTTCTTCTTCTTCTTCTTCTTCTTCTTCTTCTTCTTCTTCTTCTTCTTCTTCTTCTTCTTCTTCTTCTTCTTCTTAAAGCAGTCCCTTTAGCATTTCTTGCAGTGCTGGCTTGGTGGAAATGTATACTTTCAGCTTTCTTTTGTTTGGGAACCTCCTTATTTTGCCTTCCATTTTAACTGAGAGCCTTGCTGGGTAGAGTAGTCTTGGTTGTAAGCCTTTGCTTTTCATTACTTGGAATATTTCTTGCCATTCCCTTCTGGCTTACAGTGTTCTGTTGAGAAATCATCTGCTAGCCTTATTGGGGCTCCTTTGTATGTTACTTCCTGTTTCTCCCTTGCTGCCTTTACGATTCTCTGTGTTTGTCTTTAAAATTTGGCATTTTAATTATGAAATGTCTTGGAGTAGGCCTCTTTGTGTTGCTCTTGATTGGGACCCTAATTTGGCATTTTAATTATGAAATGTCTTGGAGTAGGCCTCTTTGTGTTGCTCTTGATTGGGACCCTCTGTGCTTCCAGAATTTGCATGGCTTTTCCCCTCTCCAAGTTAGGGAAGTTTTCTGTCATTAGTTTTCAAACAGTGTTTCTATCCCTTGCTCCTTTTCTTCTCCTGGTATTCCTGTGATTCGAATGTTGTTGAATTTCATGTTGTCTTGCAGTTCCCTTATGCTACCTTCATATTTTTTTAGTCTTTTTTCATGCATCTGCTCTACCTGGGTTTTTCTTTCTACCTTGTGTTCCAGCTCACTAATTTGGTCCAATGCTTCATCCAGCTTGCTTGTATTCCTTCTAGTGTATTTTTAATCCCAGATATTGTGTTCTTCATTTCTTCCTGGTTCTTGTTTATAGTTTCTATTTCATTTTTTTGTACTGTTGTAGTTCCCACTCAGTTCCTTGTAGTTGTCTGTGAGTTCCTTGAGCATCCTTATAACCATTATTTTGAATTCTGTATCTGATAGTTTGCTTACCTCCATTTTATTTAGCTCTTTTACTGGGGAGTCTTCCATTCCTTTTGATTGCAAGTTCATTCTTTGTCTCCCCATTTTAGGTGACTTTGTTTGCTTGTTTCTGCGATTCCAGATGCTCTTCTTTGTCTGATGTCTTTGTAGGGGGAAATTCTGTGGTAGGGGTTCTGTGGGACTCAGTGGTCCAATAAGACCTGATTCTTACCTTAAAAAAAAGATGAAGATAAGTTAGGAAGATAAGGTTAAGGCATATGGAATATTTAGGGTGCAATTAAGAGGTATAATTGGTTATTAGGTATAAGTGGTATAAAAGGAAGAGATTAATATGACCTAGAGGCCCTGTTCTGTAACCATTTTTTAAAAATTTGTATGAGAACATAAATGATGCCATTAATCATATTATCAGCTGGCATGAAGCTGAGCAGAGTAGAATTCAAAATGAATTCAAAACAATGGGGTGATTCTAACAAGGTGAATTTAAATAGTAGCTTAATAATGCTTAATAAAAAGTTAATTATAACTAATATTGTACATTGACCAGGAAAATGGTGCTATTTAGTGCTTTACCTTCATTATGTCATTTGATCCTTGTATTATGCCATGAAACTTATTTTAATCCTCATTTTAAGGTAAGATAATGTTCCCAGGATCAAACAAATCATATGTGATAATTTCATGCTTCAAATTCAGATCTAAACTCTTACCTACTACTAAATCGTGTTGCCTCAATAGCTTTAATAAATAAACATAAACTTCTATACTTACATATTTGGTATGAAGTACTGCACTAGTTTGGTATAAAAATAAGATCATTTATTCTGATAATAAGCAAATCAAATATTTGAGAACCCACCAGCTCAAATAACAAGATGTCTAGTCTGTGCTTTGAGGTTTCCCCATTAAGTTGCCCAGAGTCTAACTCTTAACAAAAGAGGCTCATTCTGATTCTGAAAGCAAGAGAAGAGGATTACTGGAGAATCTCCTCAGGATTTTAAAGGTTCCAGTTTGCAGCTGTCATTGCTTTTCTTGCTGCCTTATCTGTGACTGAGAGCTGCCCCTGTGCAGTTTGATGCAGCTTTCTTATCTGAAGTAGAAATGGTGCCCTTACTTAGGTACAGAACACTGCACAGGCCACAGTCATCTTTTTCCTAGGAGGATAATCCTATATTCTCTAGCTGCATCCTGGACCAAGATTACACTCAAACTTCCAAGTTGACAGCTCTTCGTTTTACATTCAACTGCACAGCTATTGTCCCAAACCCACCTTCAATAGGAGTCAGGTTGTATATTTAGCCTCAGCCACATACTGTGTCCTAACTGGCCCTTACTCTACTTGCTTTTGCTCTGGTATGGAGCCTGGGGTCACCAGTCCAGATTGTCCTTTCCTCATGGGTCCTTTCTTACCACTGAATTTCAGTCAAGAACATTTTAATCCACAAAATATAAAACAATGTTAAATATCCAAGAAGTGGCCTGGATGCTTTTCCTTCAGATACCACGAGCCTCATGAATATTTACTTAACCCCTGTGTATCTGTGAGTCCTATGTATGATACCAGTCATATACTGATGACTACCAAATGTATATTTTGACCTCAGAACACCTTCCAAGAGCTTCAAGTTTGCATGTTCATTTGCCTACTCATCATCTTTAACTGGATACCTATTAGGCATTTCAAGTGTAGTAGATTCCAAAGAGAACTTTTGGTTCTCTGTTTGGAAACCTGCTCATACAACAGTCTTTGCTATTTCAAGAACTCTAAGGATTCAGGTACTTAAGCCAAAAATTTAAGAATCATTCTGGACCCCTCTCTTTCCCTCTTCTTCCACATATAGTGCATCAGCAAATCCTGTGGACTCAATCCTTGTAATATATCCTGAATACCACCATAGGCCTCTTTATCCCCAGCAAACACTCTGGGTCAAACTACCGTCATCTCTTGCTTGGACTTCCTGCTTCTGTTTTTGCTTTCCTTAACCATACAATCCATTCTTCTCAACATCAGAGTGGTCTTTCAATATGGTAGTGAAATCTTTTATCTCTCCTCTCTTTAAAATCTCTCTGTCTTTCTAAGATGGTGGTGAGGTAGGTGGGAGTGGAGCCCAGTTCTCCCTGTGCACAGCTGGAACATCTAGCCGATCTTCTGAGGAACAAAGTGAAGAGCCAACGGAATCCCAGCTTATATGAAGTTTGGAGGCCAAAAATTGTAGAGGACATTGAAAAACTGACCATGAGGAGATTGCACTGGGACAGTAAGGGCCCTGGGATCTGTGCAGGGACGTAGGCCACTGTGGCCCCTGGCCCGGCACCTGCTGCAGGACATGGGGAGGAAAGTTAGATCACCAGCTCCCTCCCGTATCAGAGCAGGGAGGGCAGCCTGGCATCAGGAGGGACCTGGAAGCTGGAAGTTGCTGGGGGGGGATAGAGATGAAGTGGGAGACACACAGAGGCGGTACAAATCTGCTGGGACTGTGGACACAGGCACCAAAGAAATTGGGGTGTCGGGCGACACCTGGTGAAGGGAGGAGTTGGGCCTTGTCAGACCCTGACTTGGATAGTCTCTGGACTGGTTGGAAAGTTGGACTGTGTGAAAAGCCGTTCGCTTGTTGAGAAGGGCGGGTAGCTGCTGTGTAAGAAACTCTCACCAGCAGCTGGAGCCCCCTGAGAGTGATTTCAGCTGTGTGCACCCAGAGAGTGAGTGGCCGAGCAGAACTGCATGCACCTGACTTGTCTTGGGCTCTGTGCCTGTGATCGACTCACGCTGCATGCCCAGAGACTGAGTGGCTGATTGGAACCACATGCCCCAGATTGACTTGTGATGTGCGCCCAGAGACTGATTGGCTGATTTGAGCCTGGTAGCTCATGGAGGACCTGGCCGGAGGCTAGGCAACTGTGAATATTGTGGCCCAGACCTGGTCCCCATTCTCTCAAAACCATAAGAAGCTCCTTTCTCCCTGTGGTAACCAGGAAGACCAGCAGAACTTGCTCAGCAGGAGGCTTATTTTTTCTCTTTCCTCTCTCTCTCTTTTTTCTCTTCTTTTCTTCCCCCAAGTGAGACAAGAAGATGGAGTTACAAAAGGTCCAGAGACAGAGCCAAAGGGGGAGCACAAGGCTAACCCCCAAAACTGAGAAACTGAGGCAAATGTCACTTTGCTATCCCATAGAACTGGCATTTTATTATTTATGTGTATTTTTATTGTTTTTTTCATTATTTTTACTACTTTTATTTTATTAGTATTTTTTAAATTTCTCTTCCTTATGTTTAGTTTTCTTCATTTTATTTCTAGTGTTTAATTGCACTGTTTGACTGGTTTTCCTGATTCTCTCTTTATTGTATTTTAATTTTCCTTCTTTCACTTCACCCATGTTCCAATAACACACTACTCTTGATCATGTACTTTCAATTCTGGTTATCCAAATCATAGATTTCTTCTCATATTATTGATGTTCCAGTACTATTGTAAATAATTGTTGTTCCATACAATTGTTCCATACAATCAGCAACCCTTCCTGATCTTAGCCCATTTCACTTTATTCCTGAGCATTATTATTGTTGTGGTTAACTCTATTCTCTCTCTCACAGTATGCCTACTTTCTATCCTTTACTCTCAGTATATCTCATCATCTAACCTGTACAAGTGCTGTTTTCTGGATTCAGCTCACAATCCTCCTCCCTTCTAACAAGAGTCTAATCTCTCACCTTTTATAAAAAGTGGCTAGTTGGGTAAAATATCACAGTTAACGCTATACTTACCCAAAGAATCTCCTATCTCTTCTCTACTTGTTGGTACTTTAAATCCCATAGAATACTCTCCCAATGTCTTAATCCATTTTGCCTACCCCCTGCCACTGATCACATACAAGAATAGGTGGGAGCTGTGAACATCAGTATACCTGCTGGAGGAGAGAACCCACCAACAAAGGAACCACCAAAAGGTAAAAACTCAAGGACAACAAGGAACCCACACAAAAAAAGAAGAAAGGGCAAACCTAGAGTGTCCAAACAAGGAGATGAAAGAGTCCACACCACTGAACCCCATAGAATTCCTACCACTGAAGTTCACCCTACAAAGATAGCTAGCAAAGCGAAACATCAGGAGATGCAGAAACAAACAAAAAGAGTCACCTAAAATGGGGAGACAAAAAAGAACTCACAATCAAAAGGAATGGAAGACTCCCCACTAAAAGAGGTAAGTGAAATGGAGGTAAGCAAACTATCAGATACAGAATTCAAAATAATGGTTATAAAGATGCTCAAGGAACTCACAAACAACTACAAGGAACTGAGTGAGAACTACAACACTATGAAAAAGGAAATAGAAACTATAAACAAAAACCAGGAAGAAATGAACAATAAAATCTTGGAAATAAAAAACACACAAGAAGGAATTATAAGCAGGCTGGATAAGCAAAGGCTCTAATCAGCAAGCTGGAGGACCAGGTAGAAAAAAACACCTAGAAAGAGCAAGAAAATGTAGAGACTCAGAAAGAACAAAGAGGTGTTAGGGGAACTGCAGGACAACATGAAGTGGAATAATATTCATATAATAGGGATAGCAGAAGGAGAAGAAGAAGAGCAATGGATAGAAAACCTGTTTGAAAAAGTAATGATGGAAAACTTCCCTAATTTGATGGGAGAAAAAGTCACAGAAATCCAGGAAACACAGAGAGTCCAAATCAAGAGGAACCCAAAGAGGCCCACTTCAAGACACATAATAATTAAAGTGGCAGATTTCCAAGACAAAGAGAGAATCTTAAAGGCAGCAAGGGAAAAACAGGAAGAAATATACAGGGGAGCCCCAATAAGAGTAGCAGCTGACTTCTCAATGGAAATGCTCCAAACTGGAAGAGAATGGCAAGGAATATTCCAAGTAATGAGAAGCAAAGGCCTACCACCAAGACTATTCTATTCAGCAAGGCTCTCAATTAAAATGGAAGGCGAGATCAGGAGTTTCCTAGACAAAAGAAGTCTAAAAGAATACACCTCCACCAAACTAGCTCTGTGAGAGACGCTGAAGGGCCTGCTTTAAGAAAAGTTAGAAAAAGAGTGAGTGAGAGAGAACAAAGGTATGAAAAGAATGGCAATGAATAAGTACTGAGCAATAATAACCTTAATATAAATGGATTAAATGCTCTAATCAAAAGACATAGAATAGCTGAATGGGTAAGAAGTCATGACCCACACATATGCTGTCAACAAGAGACCCACCTCAGAACAAAAGATCTACACAGACTGAAAGTGAAGGGCTGGAAACAACTTTTCCAAGCAAATGGACAGGGAAAAAAAAAAACCCAACCCAGGGCAGCAATACTCATATCAGACAAAATAGACTTCAAAAAAAGGGACATAAAAAGAGACCCAGAAGGTCACTTCATAATACTGAAGGGAAGAATCCATCAAGAAGACATAAACATTGTAAATATATATGAACCCAACAGAGGAGCACCCAAATACATAAAGAAAATCTTGGAGGACTTCAAGAAAGATATTGACAGCAATATTCTTATTCTAGGGGATTTCAGCCCCCTAGTATCAAAAATGGATAGATCTTCCAAGCAAAATTTCAGCAACAATATTGCAGCATTGAATAATGTCCTAAATCAAATGGACTTAAGTGATATATGTAGAGCCTTTCATCCCAAAGAAGCAAAATACACACTCTTTTCAAATGCACATGGAACATTTTCAAAGATACACCACATGATAGGACACAAAACAAGTATCAACAAATTCAAGAAAATTGAAATCATATAAAGTATTTTCTCTGACCACAAGGGACTGAAACTAGAAACCAACCCCAAAGGAAAAAACTCAAAAACACTCAAACTCATGGAGATTGAGTGGCATGCTATTAAACAGTGAATGCGTCAAGAATGAGATCAAGGAAGAAATCAGTAAGTTTCTGGAAACAAATGAAAATGAACTCACAACAACCCAAAACTTATGGGGCACAGACAAGGCAGTCCTGAGAGGGAAGTTTATAGTGATACAGGCCTACCTAAAAAAGATAGAAACATTTCAAATAAACAACCTAACCCTTCACCTACAAAAATTGGAGGAACAACAATAAAGACAGCCCAGAGCAGGTAGAAGGAAGGAAATAACCAAGATCGGAGCAGAATTAAACAACATAGAGACTAAAAGCACAATTCGGATAATCAATATATCCAGGAGCTGGTTCTTTGAAAAGATAAACAAAATTGACAAGGCTTTAAGCAGAATCATCAAGAAAAAAAGAGAGAGGACCCAAATAAAAAAGTCAGATAAAGAGGACAAATTACAACTGATATCACAGAAATACAAAAGATTGTAAGAAATTACTACGAAGAACTGTATGCCAAGAAATTTGAAAACCTAGGTGAAATGGACTAATTTCTAGAAAAATATGGTCTTCCAAGCCTGAATGAAGAAGAAGCAGAAAGCCTGAACAGATCATAAAGAGCTGATGAAATTGAAGCAGTAATCAAAAAAATCCCAAAACACAAAAGCCCTGGGCAGGACAGTTTCACAGGAGAATTCTACAAAGCAGTTACGGAAGAGCTAACTTCTATCCTTCACAGACTATTACAAAAAATCCAAGAAGATGGAAGACTCTCAAACTCTTTTTGTGATGCCAGCATCATCCTAATCCCATAACCATATAAAGACCAAACAAAGAAGGGAAACTTCAGGCCAATATCGCTGATGAACTTAGATGGTAAAATCCTCAACAAAATATTAGCAAACCATATCCAGCAATACATTAAAAAGATTGTACACTATAACCAAGTGGGGTTGAACACAGAGATGCAAGGATGGTACAACATCACAAATCAATACACGTAATACATCGCATAAACAAAAGGAAAGACAAAAATCACATGATCATTCAATAGATGTGGAAAAGCACTTGATAAGCTTCAGAACCCATTTATGATTAAAACACTCAGGAAAGTGGGAATAGAAGGAGCATTCCTCAACCTAATAAAGGCCATATACCAGAGACCTACAACCAACATCATACTCAATGGGCAAAAACTAAAAACTTTCCCACTAAGATCAGGAACAAGACAAGGCTGTCCACTTTCACCACTTCTATTCAACATAGTATTGGAAGTCCTACCCACAGCAATCGGACAAGGAAAGAAAATAAGAGGCATCCAAATTGGAAAGGAGGAAGTAAAACTGTCATTGTTTGCAGATGACATGATAGTGTACATAGTAACAAACCATAGAAATGATCCCTGAAAGTATAGTCTTCACCACAGTGTACGTAGAAAATCCTATAGACTCCACTAAAGAACCTGCTTGACCTAATAAATGAATTTGGCCAATCAGTGGGATACAAAGTCAATATTCAGAAATTGAAGGCATTTTTGTACAGCAACAGTGAAATATCAGAAATAGAAATCAAGAAAAAAAATCCCATTTGATATAGCAACAAGAAAAATAAAGTACCTAGGAATAAACCTAATCAAGGAGGTAAAAGACCTGTACTCAGAAAACTACACAACACTGAAGAAAGAAATTAAGGAAGACACAAAAAAATGGAAGCATGTACCATGCTCATGGATTGGAAGAATTAACATCATCAAATGGCCACACTACACAAAGCGATATATAGATTCAATGCAATCCCTATTAAAATACCCATGACATATTTCACAGATATAGAACGAACATTTCAGAAATTTACATGGAACCAGAAACGACCCCAAATAGCTGCAGCAATTTTGAGAAAGAAGAACAAAGTAGGAGAGATCACAATACCTGATATCAAACTGTATTACAAGGCCACTGTAATCAAAACAGCCTGGTACTGGCATAAAAACAGGCACATAGACCAATGGAACAGAACAGACAGCCCAGAAATAAACCCAAGTCTCCATGGTCAATTAATATTCAGTAAAGCGGGCAGTTGCATAAAATTGAGCAAAAATAGCCTCTTCAACAAATGGTGTTGGGAGATCTGGACAGCTACATGCAAAAAAATGAAACTGGACTACCAACTTACACCATACACAAAAATAAACTCAAGGTGGATAAAAGACTTAAATATAAGTCATACCACCATAAAAGTCCTAGAGGGAAACATTGGCAGGGAAATCTCAGACATTCCATGCAGCAAAATCCTCACAGACACATCCCCTAAAGCAGGGGAAATAAAGGAAAGAATAAACAAATGGGACCACATCAAAATAAAAAGCTTCTGCATGGCTAAAGAGAACAGCATTAAAATGAAAAGAGAACCAACAGTATGGGAAAACATATTTGCCAATGATACCTCAGACAAGGGCCTGATCTCCAAAATATATAAAGAACTCACACAACTCCACTCCAGGAAGACAAACAACCCAGTTTAAAAATAGGCAAAGGACTTGAACAGACACTTCTCCAAGGAGGACATACCGAGGGCCCAGAGACACATGAAAGGATGCTCAGCCTCACTAGCCATCAGAGAGATGCAAATTAAAACCACAATGAGATACCACTTCACACTGGCCAGAATGGTCATAATAAACAAAGCAATAAAAAAATGTTGGAGAAGATGCGGAGAAAAGGGAACACTACTACATTGTTGGTGGGAATGCAGACTGGTGCGGCCACTGTGGAAATCAGTATGGAATTTGCTCAGAAAACTAAAAATGGAACTGCCCTTTGACCCAGCAATTCCGATGTTGGGATTATACCCTAAGAACCCTGAAACACCAATCCAAAAGAACCTGTGCACCCCAATGTTCATAGCAGCACAATTTACAATAGCCAAGTGCTGGAAGCAATCTAAGTGCCCATCAGCAAAAGGAGTGGATCAAAAAACTATGGTACATTTATACAAAGGAATTCTAAGCAGCAGAGAGAAAGAAGGAGCTTATACCCTTTGCAACAGCATGGATGAAACTGGAGAGCATTATGCTAAGTGAAATAAGCCAGGTGGTGAGGCACAAATACCATATGATCTGACCTTTAAGTGGAACATAATCAACAACAAAAAAAGCAAACAAAATATAACCAGAGACATTGAAATTAAGAACAATGTAACAATAGCCAGAGGGGAGTGGGGAGGGGACAGTAGGGAGAGGGGTTAACTGGAGCTACTATAAAGGACACATGGACAAAATCAAGGGGGAGGGTAGAGGTCGAGGAAGGAGGTGGGATTTGCTGGGGTGGGGTGGAGGGATGAGGAGAAAATGCGGACAACTATAACTGAATAACAATAAAATTTTTTTAAAAAAGAAAAAAACTACACACCACTGAAGAAAGAAATTAAGGAAGACACAAACAAATGGAAACATATACAGTGTTCATGGATTGGAACAATTAACATCATCAAAATATCCATACTATCCAAAGAAATTTATAGATTCAATGCAATCCCTATTAAAGTACCAGCAACATATTTCACGGATATAGAACAGACATTTCAAAAATTTATATGGAACCATAGATGACCCTGAAGAGCTGCAGCAATTTTGAGAAAGAAGAACAAAGTAGGAAGGATCACAACACCTGATATCAAACAATATTGCAAGGCCACTGTAATCCAAACAGCCTGGTACCGGCATAAGCACAGACACATGGACCAATAGAACAGAATACAGAGCCCAGAAACAAACCCATGTCTCTATGGTCAATTAATATTTGATAAAGTGGGCAGCAGCATAAAATGAAGCAAAAATAGCTTTTTCAACAAATGGTGTTGGGAGAGCTAGACAGCTACATCCAAAAAGATGAAACTTGATCACCAACTTACACCATACACACAAAAAAATTCAAGGTAGATAAAAGACTTACATATAAGTTATGACAACTTAAAAGTCCTACAGGAGAACATAGGCAGGAAAATCTCAGATATCCCATGCAGCAATATTTTCACTGATGTGTCCTCTAGAGCAGGGGACATAGAAGGAAAGAATAAACAAATGGGATCTCATCAAAATAAAAAGCTTCTGCATGGCTAAAGAAAATAGCATTAAAATGAAAAGAGAACCAATTGTATGGGAAAACATATTTGCCAATGATACCTCAGACAAGGGTTTGATCTCCGAAATATATAAAGAACTCACATGACTACACTCTAAGAAGACAAACAGCCAGTTAAAAAATGGGCAAAGGACTTGAACAGACACTTCTCCAAGGAGGACATACAGAGGGTCCCAAGACATATGAAAGGATGCTCAGCATCACTAGCCATCAGAGAGATGCAAATTAAAATCACAATGAGATACCACTTGACACTGGTGAGAATGCCCATCATAAACAAAGCAACAAACAACAAGTGGTACACTTACACAATGGAATTCTATGCAGTAGAAAGAAAGAAGGAGCTCCTATCCTTTGTGACAGCATGGATGGAACTGGAGAGCATTATGCTAAGTGAATATGCCAAGAGGTGAAAGATAAATAACATTATGATCTCACTTATAAGTGGAACCTAATCAACGAAACAAACAACAAGCAAAATATAGCCAAAGACATAGCCAAACCGATCAATGTGTCTGTTTCACACTGATGTTTCTCTCCCTCTCTTTCTCCCCACTTCCACCCTCTCTAAAAATAAATAAGTGATACATTTAAAAATAAAAGTCAACTACTGACAGGAACTAAGGTAATCAGAAAAGCCTGGGATTGACTGCTGCTATTTAAGTCTCATTTATGTCATAAGTACGTATGTGACATGTCAGGAAGATCTCTTGGTTTGAGAAATAGTGCCATTCCCTGGTTACAGAGGTCTCTTCCTAGGGCAAAGGCATGGTGGTGACTGTGGACATGCCATTCTGGGCTTTCAAAAGGCAAAATGCCTATGTGTGTGTGTGTGTGTGTGTGTGTGCATAAGCACAGTAATGGTGGATGGCAACTATGATAGGGAATAGGTAAGCATTGTCAAGACAGAGATGTTAAACTAGGTTGCCGGCAGTGGAGGAGGAAGGCTTCATGTTTGGGATAAAACCAGAGGAGGAAAATAGATGGAAGAGTTGGAATACTTTGGCAATATTGCCTTGAGGGTAAAACATATTTGGATGCAATACCCAGGACTATAGGTCTACCATTCCATCTATCAGGAAGAGGAAACTAAAATATAGACAAGAAGGTTAAAAAAAGTAGTGTTTTCTCACTCTGGTCATATGTTAAAATGAAGAGCTTGAAACAATGCAACCCTGTGTATTCAATGAGCTGAACTCCTTAGGGAATTTGGGACTTGTATTTCAAACTGCAAACCCTGAGACAAAAAAAGACACCTACTAAGAAGGGCTCCTGGTGGCTAACTGGGCTCTAATTTTTTTTTTATCTTCACCTGAGGATTTTTTTTTCATGGTTTTAAAGAGAGAGAGAGAGAGAGAGAGAGAGAGAGAGAGAGAGAGAGAAACATTGATGTGAGAGAGAAACATCAATTGGTTGCTCCTGTTCGCACCCAGACTGGGGATTGAACCCTAAACCTAGGTATGTGCCCTGACTAGGAATCAAATTGCAATCTTTCAGTTACAGGATGATGCTCCAACCAACTGAGTCACACCAGCCCAGGCTGGGTTCTAATTTTTAAAAACAGAGCCTAGCAGTCATTTCTATACAGAAGCCTCTCACATAAACTGCACTGCACAGAGAAGCCTGTGCTGGACTGCCTGTCTCTTCTCTGAACTGCTTGCCTCTGCACGGAATTTCTTACTTTTGCACTGAACTGCCTGCTTGTCTGCACTGTGTTCCTGCCATCTGAGCCAGCCCTTATAAACAAACTCCTGTAATCCTATTCAATGGATAGGACTGAGGCTTTCCTCATCCAATTGGAGCTTCATAGCTTCAACCAATCAGAGCAGCTCTATTTTGACCAATCAGGAAAATTCCTTTTGGACCAATCAAACTGTGAGATTTGGAGTGCTCATTTGCATGAGGACAGACTAATCTGGGACAGGGTCAAAGACTCCTGTCTATATTACCCAGTTCCCCTTTGGCTCAGTGAGCTCACTTTTCCATTCCACTGAAAACCAAACACTGTCTCTCCTTGGCCGAACTGACACACCAAGGTAGTGGATTGCAGAGAAGAGCTTTCTAGCCAGAGAGGGCCCTGGCCCCAGGGTTGCCTCACAGCTGTACTGTTTTCACAGTCGAGCTGTTTTATACTGAATAAAGTTTCCTTCTTCTCTGCACCCCAAATTGGGGATTCCTGTTTGCATTGAATTGGTGCCAATGACCATCAGTTGACAAAACTTTGCTGAATTAAGTAAGCTGATAAAAGTTACTCAAACCTAAAGCACACAGGAGATAGATATATAAAATCTGCCCCCCCCCCCCCCCCGGAAAAAGACCTGCACTGGGAGTTAGATTCAATGGAGATAATTTTAGAAAAGCCTATAATTAGAAAAAAACAGTTATTTAAACAGTTTTGGACTTTAATATAATCATTGACAATGAAAATAGAAAATGAAATTCTGTTGTCATCTCACTGTATGGTCATCATTTTTGAACTGTGTGAAAACCACATGGGGCAGCTGAAATGGATGATGTCAACCTTGGATGCCTATGATCTTGACCTAGAGCACTCTCAGGACTGATCAGGGGAATCAATAGTTGCCAAGAATCACTCAAACGAAATTGTAGTATTTGTTAGAACAAAACAATTTTCTTGGTTTACTTTGACTATGTTGGGAAAGGTCATTAAGAAGACATGACCCCTGGTCTGACCCACGATATGGACCCGGGCAGTTGGAGGCTCCACACTCTCCTCTGTGCTTGGGAAGTGTGCTCAGCTTGCCTTTCCTGAGCTAGAAGCTGCCCAAGAACACATCCTTGAGATAGTGGTCATGAAACTATCTGGACAGGGGGCCTGACTGGACCCTGTTAAGACCTCTATACAAACTTTTAAGATTTGGCTGTTGGGTGCAGAAAATTACCGATCCTTCTGCTGCCCAAAACAAGCCTCTTAAGCAAATTCCCTTACCAATGTGGAGTAGTCTGCCTTTTTTCTTGGGACTCTCCCTGCCTTCATGCCATACAAGGGTGGTTCAAGATTAAATCTGAGAAACACCTTCTCAGATTTGTGAATCAACAGACTAACTCCTACAAATGCAATTTGTCCACACTAGACTGACATAGTAAGTCTGCTGCTGTTTCAAGAATCACATTGCCATATTCTAGCTTGTGGGATTCTTTTCAGTATTAAAGGAATGGGCAGCAGGCTATTCTTTATTTATATTCCTAGGATATGGCAAAACCCTAAAAATTGAGAGGTTTCAAATAATTTAAAATAAATCTATGATATTTAAAGACTTACCGATACTTATAGTGGTTTCAAATGTAATAATTAAATTCTGCTGATCGAATAAAGATTATACCAAATTGGTAAAGATATAAACATGCCTTAAAATTCGGCATTCTTTCTGAAAACAAAGAGATATAAGGGCTGAGAAACTTTTAATACATTTTTTCCTCTCTTAAACAGAAGTTAGGAATACATTTTTAAAATTAAAGTGATAGGTGTGATTTAAATACCTCATTAATTTGTACATTTCCCCCAGTATTTGAAATCTACAATGATGATATGGAGGGAATTATGTGTTTCTATATTCTAATATACTTCATCCTCAGCAGATTTTATTACATATATCTGCAGAACAGACATCATCACTTTTAAATGTTTAAAAAAGAATTGATTACTTTGTACATTTTTATTCAGGCAGTATTGCAGATTTTTAACTTATCTTCCTGAGTTACACATGTTAATATTCAATGTTTCATACATTCCCGTCATTTCAGAAAATAACTAATACACGAAACAACTCTAAGTACACTTGTGAAAAAGTGCAAGTTTTGTACTTAAAAATTGTCTTCCAGTAAAGAGCACTTATAACTCAACAACAAAAAGATAAAAACAACCCAAATAAAAAAATGAACGAAGAACTTAAATAAACATGCCTCCAAAGAAGATAAACAGATGTCCAACAAGTACATGAAAAGATGATCAATGTCGTTAGAGAAATGCAAACCAAAACTACGACGAGGTATCGTTTCACACCCACTAGTATGGCCATAAAGAAAACATATTTTTCTTTTTTTAAGAAAAGGAAAACAAGTGTTTGTGAGGATGCAGAGCAATTTGAATTTTATACATTGATGGTGGGAATGTAAAGTTGCGCGGCCACTATAGAAAGCAGTTTGGTGGTTTCTCAATACCTTAAACATAAAATTGCCATATGACCCAGCAGTTCCACTCCTAGGTATATGCACAAAATACCTGAAAATAAGTGTTCAAAAAATAACTTATAAGTGAATGTTCATAGCAGTTCTATTCACAATAGGGAAAAGTGGAATCAACCTAAATGCCCATCAATGGATGAATTGAAAAACAAATTGTGACATATCCGTACAACGGAATATTATTCACTATAAAAAGGAATGAAGTACTGATACGTGCTACAAAATGCATGAAGCTTGGAAATATTCTTCTAAGTGAAATAAGCCAGACATAAAAGACTATGTATGTATTGCATGGTTTTATCTATTTGAAATAGAATAGTCTAATCCATACAGATAGAAAGCAGATTGGTGATTATCTTGAGCCTGGCGGTTGAGGGGTTAGAATGGGGAGTGACTGTTTAATGGGTATGGGGTTTTAGTTGGAGGTAGTGAGAAAGTTCTGGAACTAGTTGTAATGGTTGCCTAACATTGTGAATGTACTTGATGATTCTGAATTGTTCTTTATTTTCACTCACTTTACAATAAATGGTAAATTTTATGTTATGTGTATTTTACCACAATAAAAAGAAAGTTAAAAAATTGTCTACCTAGTTATAGATCCAGGATACTAACGTTTTTTGAGTCAAATATGTTTATTTACCCAGTGTACACAACAGTTTTCATTGCTTTTCAAAAGAATCTTTCTATGATCAGATGAAATGATGCACTTTTGAGTGAATAACAAATAGTCATTTAAAAGGTGCATTCATATTGATTTGTATCAAACATGTGAATCTTAAGCCCAGTGAAATCTTATTACATGCTATCAGACCTGATGCTGTATTTCAAGTGACAGATATGAAGTAAGGGTAGGGATCAAACGTACAAGTTTTAGAGTTAAGTGGATTCATATCCTAGCGTTTCTAATACCAGTTTCTAATACTCAAGTGAGTATTAGAGGCAAGGAACAACTTCTTGAGTCTCACTAGTAAAATGGGAATAATATCTATTTTACTGTGATATCGTAAAAATTGATCAAGTATGTATATGAAGAATGGTTATCCATGTACTCAACATATAGTCAAAGTTCGATATGGCAGTGAACTTCTTTTAAAACAGGCTCATATGTGCTAATGTAACCCTTTTATAAATGTTGTGAGGTATTCATTCACCTTCAGTGGGATGAAAGCTCACTCTCTTCTCTTCACAGGCTTCTAATCGGAAGGTTTTTGAATGCTAACTGGATTCTGCTACAGAGCTGTAATTTTGATTAAAGGAAGGTCATCAGTTAAAGCAGTTAGCTCCCTACTTCCACAGTCGTCTTCTCCCCATCCCAGTTCTCCAATATTCTAGAACCGCCCCCCCTTTTTTTTTCAGAAGAGAGCAGATCTAGCATTTGGTGCAACTCTGTTGCTGGCTCAATGTGCATCTCCTTACTGAACTTATCACTAATGAATGTGTTACAATGACAGAGAAAGAGCACGTTATTGCCTATTTGAAGTTTATAAAGAAAGAGATAGCAGAAAGACAAATTTTAAAAAAGGATAAAGGATAAAGAAAGCTGGTCTTATTTCTTAAACCCTAGACCAATTTACTGATTTCAAATTATTTCAAGGACCCAAACTATCCGGCAACGTAGGTCACATTCTAATATTCAGCCAACGCAAAAAGAAGCTGACAAAAATTCAAAGGAAATCATGACTCTTGCAAAACAAAAGACAAAGGGTACGCAAATATCATTATTCAAATGGGAAACCTGCCTGATAGTCCCAGCTCAGCACAAGGCATTGTGCATCTCCTTGACATCAGCCCGCGGGTGTCAGTTGTGCGTAAAGCGGTTTTGCTAAGGGCTGTGAAGAAAGCACAAGTGTAAAACTTTCTCCTGATCCTCAAGGAGTTGACAACCCTGCTGCAGAGATTAGCGGTGTACCTAACACTCCAGGGCGGTCAGCGAAACAGGACAGACAAGTTGGCAGGGGCCTTGACGGCGAAGAGTTCACAGTTAGGGACCATTTGGGGGTAAGGGCTTGTCAAGCAAGACTTTAAGATGGGAGACGTTGGCTAGACTGAAGAGTTGGGTAGGGTTTTCGACAGGAGGGCTGGTACGGCGTGGAGGGCCGCAGGCTCCGGCACCACACGCCGCGGCGGAGCGCGCGGAGGGCCTTCCGAACCACTCGGGGCATGGCGCGCGCGCGGTCCAGAGCTCACGCCGGGCACGCGGCTCGCGGGAAGCCCGCCAGGACCCGCGCGCGCGCGCGCGCCACCCCGCGCGCCGGGCGGGAAAGGGCTCGCGCATGCGTAGTTCGGAGCTCTGGCTCGCCGGGATGGGGAAGGGGAGGTGGAGTTTCCAGGAGGCAACTTGACCCGTTAGCAGCCGTAGCCATGACGGCGCGCTCTAAGCCCTCAGCTCTCCCTCGGCCCTCTGCACGACTTTCTGGGCCCGGGTCCTCACGTGTTGGGCGGGGAGCTGTGGTGCACGCAGTGAGCAGCGTTGCCTCGGGTCCGGCCGGCGCAGCGGGGGAGGGCGTTGTGGACCAAAGCAACATATCCAGGCGGGGTGGAAAGGAGTTAGGGGGCCAGCGAGAGCTAGAGGGGGCAGCTCCGGCTCAGGCTCCCCTCCTCAGCGCGCCCAAGGGGTCCGAGCGGCTAGAGGGCATCTCGGTAGAGGAGGCAATGGTGACCCGGACGCAGCTGCTGGAGGAAGAGCTGAGCAGCCTAAAGGAGGAGCTGGCCCTGTGTCAGGTATCGAGGACTCCTGTCGCCGGCCTTTCCTCTCCACAGCGGGGCCGGGGCCTGTGGGGAGGCGCGACCCTCTCCCTCTGCCTGTGGTTGCGTAGCGGCGCGGGCTGGGGACTCGGCCACCCCGCCCGGCGGCGCTCCCTCCCCGCTCCCACACCCGGCGCTGCCGGTTTTCGGCGCTGGAGGAACGCTGTCGCCTGGCTGCCCTACCGCTGCCCCTCTCTGGACACCCGCCGGGCAGAGTTCGTCTGGGCTCCCCGGGCGTGGCTCTCAGTCGGATACCACCAGTAGGAGCAGTCGCCCCCCGCCCCCCCGGCCCAGGATCTCCGTCGTAACCGTAGTGGTCCTTGGTGCTGCAGGAGTGGAGTGCAGTGGACGAGTTGAAATGTTGACTAGGAAAGTTTAAACACTTTTATTAAAATAAAACCCACCGATAAAGGAGACATTTTAATTTTCAGACCCACTCTTGTCCTTGTTTGTAAGTCAACTTAAGTTGTAAACACAGACCAATGATTTTTAGGGAGACTTGGGCCTGAAACTTTAACGCAAAGTAGATGATACTTATTAACCAGCCATACTAATTCCATAGTCCTTGAGTGAGACATTTCATTTTCATGTCATTTACTAGATCAATTGCGTTAACATCACTTTCCTGTGATTTGCAGAGTTTGTGTATAACAGAGAGCTCGACTGTACTCATATTCAGAGAGATTTGATTTCCCTTGATTTCTTTCATCCTTGCCATTCTTCTGTGATTTAACCAGAAACTGTAGGCAGGATTGCGTAATTAAGTGTTGGGAATTCACTCAATAGTAGAAATTTGAGTTACAGTCTTCAGGATAGAACCAATTAGGAACTGCGTAACACCAAGGTATCTTTATGAGTAGTATCAGTTTAGATTAATAAAAATTCATGAAATTCATTCTTCGAATTTGTTCTGTTGGATTATTTTGCCCCTTTTGGAGGTCCTTGCTGACTGAGCCAAGGCTTTAAAAACAGGAAAATTTGTTGAAATTGAATATCTTTTCTTAAACAGGTGGGTAGATATTAGGTGGCTACCTCCTTTTTCTGTTTTCCCTGTTTCCTTTCCCATTTTCTGTTCTTCAGTGGTTAAGGACCAAAGAGGTAAATAGAAGATACTAATGAACTAATGTCATCTGCACACCTCAACCTTGGGTAGTTTAGAGATAGGAAACCATGATAAAGGCCTTTGTTATTTTGTCAGGTCCTAAGATTCTGTTTGCCCTTATATCTACTACACTCTTTTCTCTAGACCCCTCACTGTATATTCCCCATTGTTGTGTCCTTGGTGGGTAAGGAACTAAGATATTTGCTTTTTATGACTGACTTGATTAAGAAAGTCAGTTTGTTCGAAACAGCCCAATGACCACCTCCCCTCCCCCAAATTCATTCACTTCTATATTCTTTAAAAAACGTGACTTCAGACATGGTGCTGGCCTTTGTGACCTTGGACATATATGGACTAGGAAGATGAATGAAATATTCTAGGTGGTGTAAGAACAGAGATGGTCATAATTAGCTAACCCAGCACAATGGAAGATGAGATTTTTGTAATATTGACACTATTAGATAATGATAGGCATTCCAGTAATGTGAGACAAGATCGGCAGTATCCCATACCGTAAAACTTCGGTCAGACCATCCTCCTGCTCTTCTGGAAACATGGGAAACAGTAATGAACTTCAAATTGTTTTGTGAAGAGGTATTTAAGTAATTAAATGTCCACATTTTTTTTTACTTGCTCTTCCACTTATTTAGCTAGAAATCACACTACCTAAGAATATGTAGTATTAACCCTGTATTTTTAAAATCTTTCTAAAATGGCAACCCAAAATAGGAAATTCATTTTACATTTTAACCTAGTAAATATACAAAACGTACATGTGATTTCAGAAAGATGATTTACTCTGTGTTAACTCTGAGGTTTTCTTTTAAATTCTGTTCCTTTAGAAAATGCAGCTCAGATTGACTAAATTTCATAACCTAGTAATGGGTCAAATACACTGTGTGGGGAAAAGAACTTTGCTAATTAGTCTTTGGTTATAATTAAAGCTTCATTTAGGTTAGTTGGTTTTTTCCACATTCAACTTACAGGAATTTAATTATATGTACTTGGAGAAATAGAAAATTTGAGTGATTCCTTATACCAGTCCTCTCCATGGGAATGACTTAGAATAATAAGCATGTAAAAGAAAATAATCTCAGTTCCAAGTGTTTCTCTGATAATGAGAATCTTATCCTACTCTATATGGTTGTATATTTAATTAAGACTTTTTTTTCATATGGCCCCAGATTAGGAAGCAACGTACACATAATGCTTCGTTGAAGAAAGCATGATTAATTACAGTGAGGTAGAAAGGCTGTCTGTAGTGGACTTACTGAAGATAGGATGTTAGCCTCCAAATGTTGTTTTTTCCTAAGAAATGTTAAATGATGGCTCCAAAGGGTGGATTTGAGTCCATGACATTTATGTTATTCATTGATTTAGAACCTAACTTCACCATATTCTTAATTTCGATTATATATTTCAAGAATGTGTCCTATAGCCTTGGCCAGTGTGGCTCAGTCGGTTGGAGCTTTGTTCTGTAACTAAAGTTGGTGGGTTCAATTCCCAATCAGAGCGCATACCTAGGTTGTGGTTTTGATCCCTGGTCCAGGTGTGTCCTGGGAACAACCAATCGATGCTTCTCCCTTGGATTGATGTTTCTCTCCCTTCCTCTCTCCCTTCCTCTCTCTCTAAAAGCAATGCAAAAATAGTCCTTAAATGAGGATAACAAAAAAAATATTTTCTGATTGTGATAAAGGATGATGTGGGTATGTGCATGTACACATTTATCACACCTTATAGAATATCACATATAGTATATATATAAAAATGTATATCTCCACATATGTGTATATATAACTCAAAGCTTATTTCCTTTTTTTAGTAGCAATCAAAAATGTTTATTAAAGCTATAAACCAGTTTCAGGTAAAAAATTACTTAGGGCATTTAAGTGAAATATGTATTTATTAATCCAACTTTGATGATGAAAGTTAACTTTCATAGCAGCATGTGTTGTTGGAATTAAGAGCATCTGATGAAAGACCTCATGCAGTTATATTTTCTGTTAGATACTTATGTGTGTTGTAAACTTGTTTAGTCATTCACAAAGAAAAGAAATTGAAAATATGTTCTATAACTAGAATATTTTTCATTGTTAGTGTCTGTATTCTAGTAGATGTGTATTTTTGTACAAGTATTATTCATAGTAATTATTTGAGTGGCTACTTTATGCTATACTTTATAATTAAACTTATTGTCCTGAGTTCTGATAGGAAAATTATTTAAATATAGGAAATAGATTTCATATATTTGTTGAATTCATTCCTCTAGTAGAGTCAGTTGGGGGCCTATTATGTTGCCAGACACTAACCTAGGTGCTGGGAGAGTAGATACCCAGTGAAAAAGACAATTTTGGGTGTCTGTGAAGTGGGTATTTATTTCCAGCTGAAAAGTAAAAGTCAAAACTAACCCACTACTAAGATAATTTAGGCTCAAATCCCCTAGCATTTAGTCAACTCATTCATAGGCTGAGTTTAATAAACATTGTGAGAAAGAGTAGGGTTTTTTAATTTAAATTTTAAATTATTTGATTATGTGTAGAAATTTTGTAGTAACAATAAAGAAATTTTATGAGTAATTTTTAAAGGTTTTTATTTTTAATTTTTTAAAAAGAACAATGTTCAAAGGAAGGGAAAATAATAAAGACGATGTTATTGGCAATGGTTAGTTTCCTTGTTTTAATGTCTGGAATAGTTTCGAAACTACTTTTGTGTTTGTTGTGGTCTTTATTTCTCTTTGTGTATGAAAGGAGGTCTTTTTAGTACCTAGAGGTATAAAATCCACATTGAAGATGACATAGCATTTAAATACCTAAGAAACTCACAAATACTAATACATACACTAGTCCCACAGTCCATTCATAGCATTTTATTGTTCACAATAGAACTTTTTTTTTCCTAAATTGGGTATCACTTACACATTTGAATATTTTTAGGTGACAAAGAAAATCTGAATACTGTTGCTGACTATAAATGAAAGAAATAAGTTAATAATGAAACTTTAAAGAAATTTGGAAATTAGCAAGGTTTTCCTGAAATGACTTTTGGGTATAAATTGTAAACAATAAAGTGTATTGGAGGACTCTTATCTTCTGGAGGAGGCTTTTTTTCTCTGGCCTCTATAATAAAAACAGCTTAAGGAGAATTTATTATATCTTTTTGTTGGGGACTGAAAAGGAGATGTGAAATAACCATACGAACAGTAAAAAGAAAAAGAGAAAAAAGGATAAATTAAGGTGCAAGGGTTTTTTTTCATCAGATATTTATTGATTTATTGTAATTTTCACTGTTAGAGATAAATCCTTTATTAGTAAGTCATACTTATTGAAGCTGAAGTAACTCAATTATTTTACAAATGTTGAAAACTTTTTTTACATTTTTATTTATATTAATCTTTCTTGGTATTTTAGGTAGAAAAGTTGAGATAGAAATACATGTCAATCTTTACTATTTCATTTGGAAGCAAACTATAAGATAAATTTATAAATAATGCTGGTTTCAAGAGATTTTGTTTTTTGAAAATAGAGAGATTAGAGCCCACAAAGTTGTAGTAGCGTACTTTTTCCCTTTCAAACAGGTTATGAATGAATGTGTATATACAGGGTGGGCAAAAGTAGGTTTACAGTTCATATGGAAGATAATACAATAATTAATAAATAATACAAGAATAAACTGTTTCTCGCACTCACAATTTTAAACCTACTTTTGCCCACCCTTGTATTGACATTTCTTGTCTTTAACCCAAATGCTGAATTCTTACTTTTAAAAGGATAAAGTAAACATGATGTGTAAGAATTGTCAGATAGTACTCTCCAGTACTCATGCTATCAAAAGCATATGACAAACAAAATAGAGCAAAGATTTGAGCATTAAAATGAAAACATAAAATTTTAGAAGTAAGTATAGGTAAATATATATCTAATATTGGAGTAGAGAGGGCCTTTTAATTGGTACATAAAATTCACAAGCTAGAGTAGAAAAGATGGATAAATTTGAATATATGAAGTATATAACTTTTCTTCTCAAAGAATTCATCATAAAGCTAAATAAGCAACAACATACTGGGAAAACTATCACACAATTGGTAGATATAAATCTAATTTTAAGATTTCTAACAACACTTCTTATATTTTATTGGCAGAACATGGTTACATAGTCCATAGGCAAGAGAGGCCAGTCTTTTGATTGGGTAGCAAAGAGCCAAAATGTTTTCTGTTACTAATGATGCAGAGAGCTGCAAATAGAGATAAACATACGTAAATATGAACAAACAATCAAATACAGTATTTTTAAATGTGCTACAAAAAAAAAATTAAACAGGGCAAAGGGTTACCAGAGACTTATCTGTTTTGGTAGCTATAAATATAATGGGGAATAATGTACACGAAGATCTGGTGGATAGTACATGTACAAAGGCCTTGGTACAGGTAGAGCAAGAAAGTCATCGTGAACAAGGGGGAGAGTGTTAGATGAGGTCAGACAGGTATGTATGGGGCCAGATGATGTGGGGTCTTGTAGTATTGGTGAAGAGTTTGGATTCTTTTCCTAATTGACAGGAACCCATTGGAGGATTTTGAGTTGTAAGGAGGCTAGAGTACCATTGTGGGGAACTGGGCAAGAGATGGATTTGATCTGGATGAAGGTGATGGCGATGGAGGAGTTGAGAAGTGGTTAGAACTGGGATACATTTTGTAGGTAAGGCTGTAGGATTTACTGATGGTCTGGATGTGAAATGTGAGGAAATGAGAGCAACCGAGATTGACTCATAGGTTTTAGGCCTTTGAACAAATGAGTAGATGGTGTCCTATTCTGAGACACAGAGGTGTAGATTTTTGAAAGCATAGGAAATCAAACATTTTGGGTAAGTTAAATTTGAGATACCTCTTAGGTATTCAAGTGGAATTATTGAGGAGGCATTTGGAGATTCCAATCTGCATCTAGGGATAGAGGAGACAGCTTAGAGAAAGATGGGGGAGTCCTCAGTGTAGAGTTGATATGTAAAATATAAAATGGGATTAAATGAGGTCACCTAGGGCATTGGTTCTCAATGCTGTATGCATAGAATTACCTCAGGATCTTGGGTTTTTTTTTTAAATTTTATTTACCATATTTCGTTTTAGGGAGAGAGAAGGGAGGCAGAAAGAGAGGGAGAGAAACGTTGATGTGCAAAAGATAGATCAACAGATTGCCTCCTGCAGGCCCCCACCTGGGGACCTGGCTCGAAACTCAGGCAGGTTCCCTGACCAGGAATGAACCAGTGACCTTTGACCTTTGATCTTCAGCCTTGCAGGCCAGTGCTCAATCCACTGAGCCACACCAATCAGGGCATCTCAGAAGCTTTTAAAAAGTACTTGAACCTTACCTGAGACCAATTAAAACAGAATCTCTAGATAGTCACTGTTAAAAAAACAAAACAAACAAAAAACTCCCCCAAAGTGATTCCTAACCATCAACCAGTGTTGATAAGTGGCCTAGGCTTTATGGACTGAAACTGTTCATTGTCCATTTGGATTTGGCTATATAGAGGACCTTGAAAAATGATTTTAGTGTAATAGTGGGGAGGGAAATCTGATTGGAGGAGATTGGAGAGTGAATGAGAGGGAAAGAAGTGGAAACAGTGATTATAAGCAGTTCTTTCAAGGAATTTTGCTGAAAAGAGAACTGAAAATAGAGCAATAGCTAGGGGACAGTTTGCATTTAGAGCAAATTTATCTTGATATTCAGTATTTCAATGTTTATACCCTAAAATATGAAGGATAGAAATAGTAAAAATGAATGTGGGTTAGCAGTATAAGAACTTTTTAAAATAAAGCTTTCTTGGCTATATTTTTAAGAATCTATTTTATATTCATATTACTAATAATCATGTTTTTTTTCATTTTTAATTTAATGTCATATATTGTCTTCTCTGTTACAGCTACAAAGCAAATGCATTTAAAATGTCTTTTATTTCTTTAAGGCTGATAAAGAATTTGTATGGTCTTTGTGGAAACGTCTCCAGGTGACAAACCCAGATCTCACACAAACAATCAGTTTGGTTGTGGAAAGGTAAGCTCACACATTATTTTTTCATGAGTATTTGGTTTGTTGAATTTGTTTCTCTTCATTATTAAAATTAAAAGTTGGCACTAATCCCTTAATTCAGTGATTTTCAACCTTTTTCATCTCATGGCACACGTAAACTAATAACTAAAATCCTACGGCACACCAGAAATATTTTTTACCAATCTAATCGAAAAAATAGGTATAATTTTGATTCATTCATACTGGGTGGCTATTGTATTGACTGTTGTCATTAAAAAAATGTTTTTAAATCCCCACCCAAGGATATGTTTATTGATTTTAGAGAGAGAGAAATGGAGAGAGAGGGGAACATTAACGTCAATGTTAGAAATGAACATTGACTGGTTACCTCTTGTATGCACCTTGACTGGAGATTCAGCCTGCAACCTAGATATGTGCCCTGACCAGGGATCAAACCCACAGTCTTTAGGTGTATAGGACGACTCTCCAGCCAACTGAGCCATGTGGCCAGAGCAGTAGTCATTTTTTTATTTGACAGTTTAAGGGAAAAGAGGTCAGCGTCCCTGACTAAATAGTCAGGTATTGCATGTTTTAAAAATTCTTGTGGCACGCCAGTTTGCCTTTTGCGGCACATTGGTTGAAAATCACTACCCTAAAGAGATGTACCAAGTGAATTTCCAAATGAATATGGAACATGATAAAATTACTGGATTTATTTCAAGGAATGCCAGTTCACCCGATAATATAGATAAATAAGCCATATTTCCTGCTCATATTCTGACATATTTGGGAAGCTTGCAGGTAAAAGGTAGAAACTGTGACTTAGACACTGTTGTGTGTGTTTGTGTTGAGCTATTACAGCTCAACTTTAAAAATTGGATAAGTCCCTGTTGTTTGGCTTGTTACTCTGAGATTGCCCTTGTTGGCAACTTCCTAGACATGGCTCAGTTTTCCCTCAAGATAGTTCCAGTGTTTATTTGAAAGCCTGGGATGACTTTGCTAGAGTAGAGTAAGTGTTCTGGAATTGGTTGAAGGATTTTACTTTACACTCTCTATTATCCTGTGCGAGGTGCCCAGTCATTTAACCATAGATTATAGGACCTCTCCTTGGTCATTAGAAACAGTGGAGTGATGCTAGGTACTCCTTATCAAATATTTGGTATACAGTAGTCCCATAACACTCAAAACAGCAATTAAAACACTTGTTTACCTATTAAATAGACTTCAGTACCTTTCCTAAATGAGAAGCTATGCATATGGATGCATTTTCCTTTATCTTTATTGGAATCATGATTATGTAACCTGAATATAATTTTTTGTTAACTTGAACTGCATTCACCTTTGGAGTATCTTGCCCTGGGATCATTCCAATATTGTTGGAATTTGACTTTTAAAAATCATAGGTATATATATGATATATACCTATGTTTAAGTTTACTATCCTTGGTTATTGTAAACTCTTAAAATAGTACAATCAGCTTCTCCTCATGTTGCTTGTATTCTAATTCATTTTTTTACTTTTGATAATCAGAATTAAGTCTTTTGTTGAAGTACCCTTGTAACTTCCTCAATTATCCTTGAGATAAGATGTGATCATACTCTGTCTACTCTGGTTTTTAGCAGATGAGGTCTAGGAGTCGTTTTAAAATAAGCTTTCCAGGTAATTCTGTTGTAGTTCATAAATCACACTATGAGATATTGGAATTTCAATTGACTTTTGAAATTAGAAACTTATAAGTGGCATTTATAATTTTATGATTATGTAAATATTTCTTTTTTAAAGTTATTTTATTGTTGTTCAATTACAGTTGCCTGCATTTACGCCCCCCCTCCCCCCACCCCAGCCGTCCCCACCTCCCTGCTCTGCTTCCACCCCCATAATTGTAATTATGTAAATGTTTCTTAAACAACCATGTAGTATGTTTGGACCTGTTGATAAGGGACAATGTTGTGCCATTCAGTCTATATCTGTCAAAGAAGAATACTCTCCTTATCAAATAAACTATCTTTTTGTATACTCTATTAATTACCCAAATTTTGCTACACTTAAGTCTGTTTAATACAGGGTCCGGCAGAAGTAAGGCCTGCTTGAGTCTGGTGGGTAGGGTAATAATATGGGTGTAATAATTTATGGTTTTAATTTGAACATTTCACCTAAAATGTCATATGGTGTGCTTGAGTGTGATATTGTTATGTTACAGAATTACATTCTTATGATTTTGTAATAAAAGATTTTGTAATAAAAAAGATTTTGCATTATTTGTGCTGGACCCTGTATTTGTGTCTTGGTCTTCCTTGAAAATATTTTTTACCCCTGAAATTTCTAATCTCCCTTCTTTTCTCCTTTTTTTAAATCATAAAGAATGTCTGTGTTCAGACCTTGGTATAATGGTGGAAGGCATTCTTCCCTAGGCCCTTTGGCTTATGAATTTGGACCAACTGCTTTCTAAACCTACTGATAAACAGCCATTAGGCAAGTGGTTGTCTTGAAAGTCGTCTTCAGGCAAATGCTGCAGTTAGCTATTCTGAATGTGGACGAGTGGGAACCCCAGCTTTCTGGTAAATGGTTCCTTGTATTAGTCATCTTGATTCCTGGCTGCTTCTGCTCTCTGTGTTTACTAATTGGGTACTTTGAGTTTCTTTCAGAATTAACAGCTTCTTGCTCCACTATAGACATTATTTAGGTTTTGGATTATGATTTTTCTTCTTTGTGTCTGTCTCTGAGCCCACTCTTTTTTCTTTTAGATATTTGTTAAATTTAAGGTCCATTTGGACCCCTTTTCCTGTTATGCACACTCATAGGAATTTATTCAAGGCATTGTTATTGGGAATGTCATTGTTATGTTGTCAGTTCATCCTCTTCAAGAGTAAGTATAGTATTTTTAGAGGTTACAATGTATTCTTTTATTTTGATATTACATATTTATATTTAACCAGTATCTTCCTGTTATACATTTAGGTTATTTTATTTTTAAAAAGTGTACAGTGATGCTGTGATAAATGGCCTAGTGAATAAAGCTTTGCCTGCATCACTGGTGCCACTGACAGAGTGGACGAAGGCTGGGATTGCTAAACATCCTGAAATGATAGGATAATCCTGCTCAATTAAAGAATTATACTGCTCCAAATGTCATTAGTACCATTTGGAGAAATTCTGCCCTTGCTCATAGTTCTTTATTTTTTAGACCTTTTGTACTTTATTGTTGTCCTTATAAGTGTTTTGGTGAGATATCTTTATGTTTGTTTGTTTGTGTGTGTTTTACTTTTTATTGAGGCAAATTTTAATTAGTTGCAGAGAAAATGCATTAATGAACTCCCATGTTTGAAAAATTATCAACATGACCAATCTGGTTTCATGTATGTTCTTTTATTCCCTTCTGCTCCTCTGCTCCCTCTGCCACCAATGGATTATTTTGAAGCAAATCCCAGACATGTTATTTTACCCAGTTACATTAGTGTTTAGAGTCAATTAGTGATATTCACAGCAGTTATTTTCTATAAAGTCATTGTGAACACCAAATTAGCAAACACTTAACAATTGCTTATGTGGTAAATAAAACATTAGGTTCCTGTGAGACTCTGGTCACAACATTTTTGTTAACTGATTAATGTATTACTTTTTTGTGTGTTTCTATTTAAAGATATATTATCCAATTTAACATATTATTGATTCATTTCTATTGACCTTCTATTGACCATTTCTGTTGGTCAATAGCATTATAACCAATGCCTCAACAAAGCATTCTTGCACTGAGGAACGTGAGAAAGAGAAAGCACTTCAGTACTATGCTTGGCTTAGAAAGTTCCTTCTGTTCCTAGTTTAAGTGTTTTTATTATAAAAGGTTGTTTGATTTTGTTAATTGTATTTTCAGTGTCTGCTAAGATGATCTTGTGGTTTTTGTTTTGTAGTCTGTTGATATGTCACATTAATTGATGTTTTTAGATGTTAAACCAACCTTGCATTCCTGGGATAAATCCTACTTGGTCATGATGTATAATTCTCTTAATATGTTGCCGGATTTGTTTTATTAATATTTTGGTGAGAATTTTTAATTCTGTTTAAAAGAGGAATTAGTCTGTTGTTTTTTCTTTGTGATGCCGTTTTTTTTTTTTTTTTTAGTCAGGGTTTATATTGGCTTTATAAAATGGGTTAAATAGTATTCGCTTCTATATTTTGGAAGAGTTATAGTGTTTGAAGTATTGGTATTAATTCTTTTTTTAAGTATTTGGTAGAATTCAGTAGTGAACCCATGCAGTCCTGGGCTTTCTTCGTGGGTAATTTGTTTTATTACTAATGGAAATCACTTGTTGATTCACGTTTTCTATTTTTTTCTTGAGTCAGTTATGTCCTTCTAGAAAGTTGTCCATTTCTGTTAAGTTACCTAATTTGGTAGTGTACAATTTTTCATATATTTCTTTGTAATCCTTTTTGCTTTTATTAGGTTGTTAGTAGCATACACTTTTAAATTCCTAATTCTGGTAATATGAGGCTTCTCTATTTTCACCGTGGTTAATTTAGCTAAGGGTTTGTCAGTTTTTTTTGTTTTCAAGGAACCAGCTTTTGGTTTCATTTATTTTCTCTATTGCTTTTCTATTCTTTATTTCATCAATTTCTTCTCTTTTCTTTATAATTCCTTCCTTTTGCTTGCTTTAGGCTTAATTTGCTCATACGTTTTTTCTGTGTATTATGTTGGAACATTAGATTATTGACTTCAGACCTCTCTTCTGTAATATAGGTATTTATAGCTATAAATTTTCCTTAAAGCTGGTTTAGTTATATCCCATACATTTTAATATTTTGTGTCTTCATTTTCCCTCATTTCAGAATATTTTCTGATTTTATTTTGTTTTCCTCTTTGTTTATTTAGGAACGTGTTGTATTTGTGAGTCTCCCATTTTTTCCATTTGATTTCCAGTTTTATTCCATTGTGTTCAGAGAACATTCTTTGTGTTATTTCTATCTTTTTACATTTATTAAGATTTCCTTTTTTTATATTGTAACATATGGGCTATTCTGGGAATGTTCCATGTGCACTTGAAAAGTATATACATATATGATCTGTTCTTTTGGGGTGAAATATTCTTATGATATCTATTAGTTCTAATTTGTTTATAGTGCCATTCAGATCTCTTATTTCCTTGTTGATCTTCTTTCTAGTTGTTGTATCCATTATTGAAAGTGGGTGTATTAGTCAGGGTTTTGCGACAAACAGAACCAAAAGGATGTGTGTGATTATGTGTGTGTGTGTGTGTGTATGGACTTATTTTAAAGACTTTCCATACTTGATTATGGAGACTCATAAGTTCATATCTGCAGTTAGGCCGTCACATTCGAGACCCAGGGGAACTGATAGTGCAGATCAAGTGTGAAGGAAAATTTCTTATTCAGGGAGGCTAGTCTTTTTATTCTGTTAAGGCCTTCAACTCACTGGGTGAGGCACAGTTACGTTATGGATGGCATTCTGCTTACTCAGAATTTACCAGTTTAAATGTTAATCTTATCCAAAAATACCCTCCAAGTTTGCACATGAAATTAACCGTCACTGTGGGCTATTAAAGTCTCCAAGTATTATAATTAATTTTTTATTTCTCTTTTCATTTGTCATTTTTGCTCATGTATTTTGATCCTCTGTTTATTAGGTACATATATGTTTATAATTGTTAAATCTTCCTGATGGATTGACTCCATTTTCACTATTTGGCTTTTTCCATACTTTACTTTCAATGTATATTTGAGTCTTTGAACCTAACGTGTGTCTTATGTAGGCAGCATATTTTTGGATGATGTTTTCTTTTTTTAAAATCCAGTCTGACAATCTCTGCCTTTTGCTTGGATTGTTTGATCTATTTACCTTTAATATTATTATTGATATATTTGAATCCATCTCTGCCATTTCAGTTTTTGTCTTAAATATGTCTCATATCTTTTTTGTTCCTACATGCCTCCTTTACTACTACTTTTTTTGGTATTCAGTGAATATTTTCTGTTGTAGCACTTTAATTTCTTTAATAATATTTTACTGTATTTTTTTTAGGGTTTTTTTAGTGGCTGCTTTAGGGTATTTTAACAGAATTAGCTTCATATTTTTCTAAGCTTATATCCAGTGACATATAAAAACATTACTGAAGTACAGCCATGTTCTCTTTTATCCCTTTTTGTGGTATTGTCATTATACGTATTGAATCTATTAATGTTACAAACACAACAATGCATTTTTGTAATTATTGCTTTATGATATGTTATCATTCCTTAGCCCAATAAAACTTTGCTACCATCCACCTGATTTGTGCTGTTATTGGCAGTTATGTTATACATATGTTATATTTGTCATATGATTTAAGCCCATCAATATTTTATGTACATATTTTTTCAAAATGACCAACGTCCCAAACTTTTGCACACTTTGGTAGGGTCCACCTCCCAACCAATACATTCTTTCCCCAGGCCAGACTGACAGGCCTCTCTGGTTCAGCACCTTCCTCTGCACCGTTTTGACTTCTATTGCATATGTGCCTGCCTCCCTCTAGTCCCACCTGGTCATCTGGTACCAGAGGGGGTGAAGGGAGAAGTGTTAATTCTTTTGGCAGAGAAATGCTATAATCCCTGGGGCGTGAAGCTGTAGCTTTCTGTCTAGCAAGCAGGTTTATGCTTCCAAGTTTATTAAACTCAATGTCTAGTTCCCTTTGCTCCCCTTTTCTAGCTAAATACTGCTGGTAACATAATTACCTTTAGCAGTGCTTTTTGTTTTTTCCTGTGAAATCCAATTACTGTCTATGTCCACTTGGTGCTTCTGTCCCTTTTGGTCTCTGTTGCAACAATGTCATCATACCTTTCTTGATATCCAGGGATGTCCAATCTTTTGGTGTCTGAGCCATGCTGGAAGAGAAAGAGTTTTGGGTTGGGCCACACATTAAATACATTTCAACACGTAATCACAAAAAAATCTCATAATGTTTTAGGTAAATTTACGATTTCGTGTTGGTCAGCATTCATAGCCATCCTGGGCTGCATGTGGCCCTTGGGCTATGGGTTGGACACCCCTGTAACCATGGTTTCCTTTAGTTTTGTGAACATATTTATAATACTTATTTTGAAGGAGTTTTTTTTTTGATAAATCAAACGTGTCACTCTTCCAGGCAGTTTCCGTTGCCTACTTTTTTCCTGGTGTGTGGACTATGCTTTTCTGTTTCTTTGCATGACTTGTAATTTATTTTGTTAGGCATGGATGTTTGAGATATTATATTGTAGCACATCTGGTTCCTGGTCTCCCCCATCCCTCTCCTCCAGGCTTATTTGATTGGTGACTGGCTGGATTTTTCTAAACTCTATTTTCCCTCCAAAAATAATGGTAAGTTTCTGATGTTGCTCCTAAGGAGGGTACAGCTTTGGCTTTAGATTTTGGTAGGGCTCTCCTGTTTTTTTTCTTGATCACACCCAGGTGTTAAACTTCACTAATTGGTGGATTGATTGTTTAATTGTTTTCAGTAATGCAGGCCTGTGGGCCACTTGCAGCCCAGGATGGCTGTGAATGTGGACCAACAAAAAATTGTAAATTTACTTAAAACATCATGAGAGCTTTTTGTGATTGCATGTTGCAATGTATTTAATTGTGGTGCAACACAACTCTCCTTCTTCACTGTGGTACAGAGACACCAAAAGGTTGGCTGCCCCTCCAGAGCATAAGGTACTCTACCAACCAATTCGGTATGTTTCCTGTAAAGTTTCTGAGTCAGTGTTTGATATTTTTTCCAATCACTTAAGTGCTCCTGCCAGTTGTCTTATTTCTCATTTTTCTCCTGCAAACTAGCAGGCCTATAGTTGAGCATGTATCATGAATTTTCCACAAGCTGCCTTTCACCATAAGCTTGAGACTGTTCTTGAGAATGCCTCTAGGCTTGAACTTCTCCATAAGTGTTGCAAATGAAGTCAGTTCCCTTTGAGAAGGGATTAGGACCTATATATTTTACATTGCTTCTCCAACCCCTTCCCCACATGAGGCAAAATCTGAGCCAGGCCTCAGGAGCTGTGAGTGTGGAGAATATTATCCTTCCCTCTGAATGACACTCCCATTCTAGGAGCTGATTGCCGGAGGGAAGCAGCAGCCTCAGGTCCTCTTGGCTGGCCTCAGCTGGTGTGGAACCATTGCTGTCATAAGCTGGGGCAAGGGAGTTTGGGTCTTAAGTGTTCTCAGTGCTCTATGCCCAAGGCAGAACCTTTTATTCCACAAATGGTGGGTAGATAGAAGAATGGAGTCTTCACCTCTCAATTGTACTTGCTTAGGACATGGCAGCAATTAGCTGGGGCAGGATGAAAAATGCTGATATCTTGCTGCTGGGGAGAAGCTGTCCTGGGTACTGGGTACTTGGGGGAGATGGAGGAGCCCTGTGTGTTTGCTGCAGCATCCTGGGGTGTATGTACTCTTTACCTTGCTGAGCTGGGAGGTGAAAGAAAGGAATGGTCTTAGTTCTGATACCATAAACACTGCCTTTCTTACTGAATTTTTCTAATTTTGCTGAATAGGTATTTCTTCATTTGCTTTTAGCCCTTAGTACCATTTGCAGAGGCTTTCCGTGTTTCTTTTTATAGTGTTCCCCAGTTTTACTGGGGAGTGGGTCAGCAGAGCTCTTCACACGGTTCTGTTGTAAGTTCCTCTCTCACTATTTGTTGTTTTAAGCTTCTAGAGTTTGGGATAATTTGTTATTTAGTAAGAGGTGACTTCTTCAGTGGATAAAAAGTATATAGAGTTGTAATTGTGATATGTAGTGCCAAATTGTTGTGCCAGTTTATGCTTCTAGTAGGAATGTAAGAAGGTGCCTATTTTACCTATATTCTAGCCAGCCATCACATTGTTTTCAAACATTCTGATCTTTGCTATTTAAAAAGAAAAATATGATATTTTGAAATAGTTTTTATTTGCATTTTTATTATGTGTGAAAGAAATCTGAGAGATATTTTATATCCTTTTGTGTAAGTTTTTTCTTTTATATATCTTTCTGTATGCATTGCCTGTGGCATTTCTAGTCAATGCCCCATGATGCCCAGCACATTCAGTATATCATTTACAGAACTTATTGGCTTCTCCTTTGAGTTTTTTTACTACTTAACTTTTTCACTTCCACTATCTTGCCATTTTCTTACTTTTCTCCAAATTTCACATCTTGAGGGTAATCTTTGATACCTTTTGGACTGTTTCGAACAGAAAATCAATTCCCAAGTTCAGTCACTTTCTCTCAAGCAGTGTCACTCAAATCCCGTAATTCCTCTGTGTCCTTAACTTCCATACCCTCTATCAAAGCTCTTAGGATATCAACTCTGAACATCTAATTGATTTCTTTTTCAAACATCAGTTGCATTTTACAACTTCACTTTGAGGCAAGACATAAGGCACCAAAGAAAATAATTTATAAAATGTAGGTTAAAGGCAACCAATGGAAATTTTAGGACCTGTTTAATGGATTCTACAGAAAACATATCTTTAGGAGTGGATGCTTAGGGGATACCAAATGTTTTAAGAAAATCAGATTGTGAGATTCAGAAATGCATGGCCATTATTAAAGCAGCTATATCCTTGACATTTACTCATTTAAAAAAATATCAGTTGATGTCATCTGAGTGTGACACTCTGCTGAAAGTTAGAGAAAGATAGGTCTGTGCTTAGCTACTAAAGAGTGCTGTCTAGTCAAGAAGACATTTGGAGAAAGAGACAATTTATAAATAGAACTTAAGTATTATGAGTATATTCATAGTAATGTAATGATTTCTTTCCTTGATTTTTGGAAAAAGATATATTAACAGTTTTCAATAATTCTAAGTAGAAGGGTTTGCTATTGACTGTACTTGAACAACAATAAAAAATAAAAAATAAAAAAATTTTAAAAAGTATAAAAAAAATTAAGTAGTCAATTATTTTTAAATTTTATAAGGATCTGTAGCAAACCCAATCAAAATGTCACCAAGCTCTTTTGTAGATACCAACAAACCCACTAAAATTTTTTTTTGATATTTTCCCAATAGAATAATACCTTGCCAATAGAAAACATTTGTGTACATGTAGAAAATCACTTTCTATGACTTACAGATATTTGAATTTACCTGTCATTTTATGAGGTTATTATGAACTGCTGCTGCCAAAAGCACATTTTGCATCTGTGCGTATCTTTTGTTCTGAAGTGGGTCTTTTGTAGAATATATATTTCTTTTCTTATCCATTCAGCTACTCTGTGTCATTTGAGTGGCACATTTAAGCCATTTACATTTAAAATGATTATTGATAGGTACCTATTTACTGCCATTTTATTCTTTATAACTATGTTCCTCTTTTTTTTCTTTATTGTTCTTAAAGAAGTCCCTTTAACATTTCTTGTAAGACTGGTGTTTTTGTAGCTAACTCCTTTAGGTTTTTCTTGTCTGGGAAGCTCTTTGTTTCTTCTTTAATTTTACATGATAGCCTTGTTGGGTAGAGCAGTATTGGGTGTAGGTTCTTGCTTTTCATCACTTTGAATATTTCATGCCAGTCCCTTCTGGCCTGAAATATTTCTGTTAAGAAAACTGACAGTCTTATGGGAGCCCTCTTGTATGTATGTAAAACTAACTGTCTTTTCTCTTGCTGCTTTTAAGGTTGCTGCTTTTTGCTCCTGTTGAATAGAGGTATTTGCACAGGAATTGTGGCACGTGTTGGGTGGGTGAGAGTAAAATACCCCCCAGTCCTAGAGCCACAGAGCTTAGTCTCTCCCTGAATCAGCCTAGGCCTCTAAGAGTCTTCCAAGAGTCTGCACCATGGGCCCAGTCTGGCCTTAGCCAGCTGACAATATTGCAGAGTGTGGGCTTGGCAGAGAGGGGCCACCAGCAGTGAGGAGGGTGAGGCTAGTATATCTCCCATGGGAGGCTCTCACTGCTCTGCCATTTGGTTGGGGGAAGGGAAATGGTCCCTGCCCCAGAGCCACACAACCCATTCACTGACAACCCCTGAGTTTTCCCTCAAGAGCCCTCAAAGAATGTCTACACCACAGGTCCAGGCAGCTGACTCCTCTGCAGAGCATGAACTCAATAGGGCAGGATGACAGGAATCAGGAGGGTGGGGCTAATACATTCTTCCAGGCTGATGCAGTATGGAGGGAAGTGTTTGACCTAGGAAAGATGGTGTCAGTGGGCAGTGTGGGAGAAGAACGTAGTACCGGGGTGCCAGTGGCTGTCCCTTCAGTTCTTGCCTGGAGCCACCAACCCAGTCTGTCCTCCTATGACTCTACTCCACTCTGATCTTCCCTCTTTCTGCTGGAACCCAGGATGAATGGCCAAGAAGAAGATTTTGTGCATTGATTCTTTAAGAGGGTACCTGGGTATCTAGAAGACTCCTGTTTCTCCCTGGTGGACAAAATTCCCACTGATTTTTATAGCCAGATGTTATGTTGGCTCCTCACTTGGCTCTGTTGCTCCAACTTGGGAGCTTGACATGTACTTGAGACCCTGTACTCCTCTGGGAGGACCTTTGCAGCTACGATCCTTCTGGATCCCTCTGGATTCTGCAGCACCAGCCCTTTTCATGTCTCCGCCCTTCCTGCCAGTCTTGATGTGGATTCTTCTATAAATCGTTGGTTATAAGACTTCTGTTCACCTAGTTTTCAGTTGGTTATTCAGGTTGATTGTTCTATAATTTAGTTGTAAATACAGTTTGGAGCTGGGAGGAGATGAGTGTAACTTTCACCTACTTCAGCCGTTTTTGATCCCTCCAAAACACATTTTGGATATATCCCTTGTTTATTAGTCCTGCATATTGTTTTTCCTTGCTATTGTATATAAATTCTCAGTTCAGAATATTATTAATGTCATAAGAGTACAACCGCTGCATTTTATCTTTGAATGCATAGGGAACATTACAACTTCAGTACAAAGGAATGATAAACATTGAAGAAACAGTAATATGGAGTCTCATAGAATATAGATACATTAGGTACTTGAATTGTTCAGCCGTACTTTGGATTACTAAAGATGTGTTATAGCCACGGACATTTCTAATCATGTGGGGTGAAGTTCTCCTTTTCATTTTGGTTTCAATGGATTGAATGACTTCTCACAGTGATTATTGATTTTTTATTAGATCAGAGAATATTAGCTAGATTCTTATGCAGATTTCTGGTTTGTGTAATATCTTGAGATAATAATGCATTTGTTTTATTATCATGATAATTATACTCTTCCCCCCATTTTCTGTATTATTCTTTCAATAAGAGCATAGTAAAGCATATTTAAATTGATATTAATTATGTTTTTGTTATTCAATATCAACATGCAAATTGTATGGAGACCTCTTGTGCTCATGTGGGTCTATAGCTTCCTGAATACTGCTTTAACAATATGAATATTTAATTATAATGGTATGTGTCAAGAGTTTGCCTTTCCCATTGAACAATTATAAGGATAAAGAACATATTATACATGTTTTCCATACATAGTGCTTAACACTCTCCTTCATTTAGTGCACAAAGGTGCTGAGTAGATGAATGAATGCACAAGTGAGTGAATGATATCAAAATACAAGGCAGAAGGAAACAAAACTCCTATGATAAGTATCTTAAAGTAGGTAAGAGGTTTTGTGTGTATGAAACATGACCAGGAAGCAAAGAATTAGAAAAAGTACATGGAAATTAAATATGATTATTAAAATAAGAAAGTAACTAGAGAGGGGGAAAATAAAGTCTTCCAAAAATAGGGACAAAGTGGTAAATAGAAACAAAAAGAAAAAACTTTTGACAATTTAGGTGGTCTAATAGTGATTATTAGGAATTTCATAAGAATTTCAGAAGTAGAGAATAGAGAAATGGACATTATTAAAGATATAATTTAAAACATTTCTCAGAATTCAAGGGACATGCATTTTCAGATTGAGATGCTTTTACCATATAGGCTCACTGATATAGACTAGTAATATGAAAAGGTTTTTGCAGTTCTCTTTGGGAATGCTGAAGTTAGTGATTAGTAAATAAAAATCTGAGCAAATAAAGTGATACAATTTTTACTTTTCTTTAAAGAAGGAAGAAGAGTGTTATTAAGATTTCTCTTCATCTCATTAATTAACACAACCACTAAATCTTCACCTTCTTGTAGGATTTTAAGTGTGATGTTATATCGAGCATGAGGAGAACGTGAGTCTAACTCCTTTAAAATTTCCCATCCAGAGAGTCCTCTTTTTAAAAATCATTTTCAATGTCCTGTTTGTTTTTCATTTTTTCAGTTACTGCATGTTACCTTTTACATCATAGATTAGAGGAGGGTTTTATACTGATTTTCCTTGAGATCCCCATATAGTTCAAAGGCCCTAGAGTTCCACGTAAGTTTCTCTTTCTCTTGGTGGCCCTATATTTAATGGTAGAAGGAAGTAATGAGGATAAGGTGATTAAAGGCTTGATAGAATGTGAAAGGAAAAATGTACCAAATACATTTAGAGGGGCACTAGCAAGTGAGGAAGAATTTTTTTGCTTGTCTTTAACAGTTGGTAATAATTGAAAAATTCCCCAGTGAGATGGCATATACAAGGAGGAATCCTAGACCACCAAGATTTATCTTCTGGAGGGCAGTCCCCGTATAGTACAGACTCCCCACTCGGTCAGTGTTCTAGGAACCCACTGGTATCAGTGTGCCATCTGGCATTGTTGTAAGAAGCTGCTTTTGGCTTCAGTGAATTTTTTTGAAGATTCTTTCAACGCGTTTGCCCCATTTCATGATGGACGATTTACAAGTGCACCTGCCCACATCGCACTGGGTGTTCAGTAGTTTTTGACCCAAAACAGCATGACTCCCATGGCCCACTATATCTCTCTATTCACCTGATCTTAACCTGAGTAACTTTTCTTTGTTTCCCTGGATGAAAAAGTCCTCAAAGGGAAACGTTTTGCCAGTGTGGAAGAGGTGAAACAAAAAATGGTGGAAGCATTAAAAAGCATCATAATGCATGGGTTCAAAAACCGTTTGAGCAGTGGAAAAAAGGTCTTGATAGGTGTATTGCATCAAATGGAGAATGCTCTGAAAGTGACTGATGTTTAAACATGTAAGAATAAATACACAATTTTTTATAAATAAATTCTGTTGTTTTGGGCCCTTCCTTGTATATATTAACAGTGACATTAAAAAACCTATGTTTTTACTGTTTTGGTTTCTTTATTGGAAACCCAAGAGATTTAAGGTCTGATTGGCAAGAACTATGAACAGAGAGGTGTGGGATGTGGTGAGGTGGGGTGATCAATTCTGAGGTTTTGTGTTGTTTCTAGTGAGGGTAATAGATTTACTAGAAGACCAGGTTAGTTCCACCCACACACTGTGAGGCCAGGAATTTATTAAAAAATTTTGCACTCTCATAGTCTGGCATCCATTTTTTACATTTACTTTGAGAAGATTTAGAATTCTGAATAATCCTAAAACTGATAGAGTATAATGACAGTCTTGTAAATACTAGTATCCTTTTTGATTGCTTTAGAGAATTCTGGGTACATCCTTTTGAATTACTAACTTGGCTCTGACTCTGAGTATATGACTTGAAAGGAAAGATTAAAGTACTTAGAGATTCTAATTTCTGATTTTATCAGAAATAAAAGAGACTAGATTATTTTTACATTTCTGGGGAGAGCTTAAAATACCACTTCTGACTTAACTTTAAAGAGTAGAACTGTTAAAATTCTTTGCCACTCCCCAGAGTTAGTTATTACTGAAAGTCAAGTCTTCTGTTTCTTATATAGAAATGTAGTGCTTCTGTTTCACTGTTATGTAGGAAGTTGCTAATTAGTAGATACTGAATATTAGAATTTTAACATGGTTCCTTTCTACTGATTGGTTAATTTAGCATCAAATATTTGTTGACTGTTTGGCAGTTGTCCAGCACTGTATCTGGACTCACAAAGAAGGCAAATACAGTTTTTTGATGCTTCAATCATGCAGTCAAACCATACTTATGCCTGCAATATAAGCAATTCCAATTTGATTTGAACATATTTCAAGAATAACTATGCCATTTCTGCAGATTTCTAAGAAGGTGCTAATATTGTTTGGCAGAGACAGGTCACCAGCATTTCTACTGTCTTTCTTCTGGGCATACAGCTACATTGGCATTTCCCAGTTTCCCGGATGATGGTAGTTCTGGCAAATGGATTGTGGGTGGAAATACAGTTGCTTCTTGCATCACGATGGGGTTATGTTTCAATAACCCCATGAAAGTTGAAAATATTGCAAGTCAAAATTACATTTAATATGCCTAACCTGCTGAACATCATAGCTTAGCCTAGCCTACCTTATATGTGCTCAGAACACTTACATTAGCCCACAGTTGGGCAGTTACCCAGAATTTCATCTCAAGAGTAATTGCCTTTGTCTTCTCACCAGACGGAGAAGACATAGGTGGGCATTTTGTAGACCTGGTGAGATATGAAAGCACAAAACCTAATATCCAAGAAACATGGGTAACACAGTACACTGTAGAGCATCGGTTGTTTACCCTCATGATGGCATGGCTGGTTGGGAGCGGGGACTTACTGCCACAGCCCAGCATCGCTAGAGAGTATCGTACTATATATGTCAACTGCCTGGGAAAAGATAAAAATTCAAAATTTGAAGTACAGTCTCTAGGGAATGTGTATTACTCTTGCACCATCGCTAAGTCAAAATATAGTAAGCAGGGACTGTCAGTGATGTATACTACCTTTAGGCTGGCACACGATAGGCATTTTTTAGGCAGGCACTCTTCTACCAGCTCTCCTGTGCCATATGCTAGCTGAATGTCTGAAAATTCTAGGGACTCAGAGGACCACAAGAAGTAAGAAGCTTGGGTCTCTGAGTGACTTAACAGAGCAGAGCACTCTCCCTCTCCCACCCATTCTTAACTGTTATCAGACTGTGATATGAGTGAGAAATAGTATGTTTGGGTGTAAAGCTGCTGAGGTCTTGGGATTGCTTTATTTTTAAAATGTGATTCTTTTCCCCTGGCTGGTGTGGGTCAGGGGTTGGAGCATTGTTCTGTAACTGAAGGGTTGCGGGTTTGATTCCCAGTCAGGGCACATACCTAGGTTGCGGGTTCATCCACAGTCTGGGCTCAGGTGTGTGGCATCCCCTGTCCTGATGCATATGATCCCTGGACCCTGCACAGATCCCTAGTTTGGGTACTTACGAAGGCAACCAATTGATGCTTCTCTCATTGATGTTTCTCTCTGTCTCTCTTTCTCTCCCTTGCTCTCTCTTTCTAAGAGAGGAAATGAAAATATCCTTGGGTGAGGGTTAAAAAAATTTAAAAATGTGATTCTTTTGAAATATTAGAACAGTAGCTATTTAAACATTTCCTATAAGGCACATCAAAGTACCTTTTTCTTTATTTCTTGTCCTTTTTGGATTTCTGGTTGGAGATGATTAATAATAGTTTTCATTATGGTCATTGACAATGCCAGTAGGTGAAGAAATTGATGGGTATGTTAAAAATCTCATATTAATAAAATATATTATGAGTATTAGGTATAGTATTGGGACGTACTCAAAAATATAATTACAAATACTTGAGTTGTTTACTCTCTTTAAATCATATATTTTTCACAGTTATAAAAGGTTTGAATGTTTCAGTGGATGTTCTTATTATTTTCTTGGTATCATTCTAAAATTGACTAAATTTTTAAAACTTAAAAATGAAGAATTTTATTTAGAAAAGGCTGAATGTACTAAAACACATAGTAGTTCAAACATAAACCTTTCAGGAACGTCAGCACTTACTGTCAAGTAGTTATATTAGCGTATATACATTTGCTTCATAAAGTATTTAATGCAGCAAGCCTTTACATTACAGCCTCTGACATGGTTAATGTCTTATCTGTTTATGCTTATGCCTTCTGTGTTGTACAGTTGAGGGAAAAGTCTTTTAGAACCCGAGGAAAGAGCTTCTAGAATTTTGAAAAAATGAATGGTTATAGTTTGTTGGAAGATTTCTAGAAATTTTCATGGAGAAAAAGACAGTTAATGTTTCAGCAGAAGTGAGTCTTAATTTCTGTTGTTTCCTCTTCTTGTTCACTGATTTCTTCCCTCTATCCTGTATAGGAAGCTATCGAGTCCATCCACTGAGTTGTTTATTTTGTTTTTTGTAGTTTTCATTCCTTCATTTTCCATTTGATTCTTCTTTTATCTCTATCTCTTTGTTGACACATTCTGGTTCTTTGTTGAGGCTTCTAGTTTGTTTCTTGGGTCATTATATCTGTTTGTTAAGGCATTTTTATGATGGCTACTTTAAAATTGTCAATGAATTCTAACATTTCTGTAATCTTGGTGTTAGCCTTCTATTGATTTTTTAAAATTCAGTTTTGTATATTCTTCGTTCTTAGTATGATGACTGATTTTTTATTGCAGCCAGACATTTGGGTATTATGTAATGTTATGGATTTAAACCTTCTGTTTAAGCTAGTTTTCTTTGATATCACTCCATCAGGGAAGAGGTGATGCTTCCTTTTTACTGCCAGGAGAGGTTAGATGTTTAGGTTCCTTTCTTGGTCTCTGTTGGCACCTGAGGACTAGGTAAGTGTTTCTTATCATTCCAGGATGGGCATGGGAGTTACCACTCTCTACTAGGTCTCCACTGATGCACCCTGGCTGGTAGGAACAAGAATACCTCCTCATGTGACCTCCACTGACAATAGGGAGAGAGGGAAGCCTCTTTACTGCTGGGCAGTGGTGAAAGTTCTGACTCTTCATTCGCCACTTTCAACACTGCTCCAGTGGGGAAGGAGAGGTAGGGAACCTTATCATAGCCTTGCACAAATTGAAATCTAGGTTCCCCATTTCGCCTTTGCTGGTGTGGGTGGTAATGGGTTTCCCCTTTTTTTTTCCCTGTGGTGATAGGCTGTGGTAGAGTGGCTAATGTCTAAAAGGTGTTTTTGTTTGTTTGTTTGTTTCTTGTTAGGCTGTTCCTTGCCTGATCCTTTGGCTACAGAGTAGGTTTTTCCTGGTACTTCTTCTTACTGCAATTATTGGCATTTATAGGTTGCTGACTTTTCTGCTTTAAGTCTGGGATATATGAGACAAAAATAAAATCTAGGGAACTCATCATTGATTATTATTCCCTGGGTTCCATGATTCCTAGCCAGTCTGCCTTTTTTTCCACCTTCAGAGTTCCACCCTCCTTGGTGGAAGATGATCATGTTTTTAAAAACTTATTTTGACATGTATTTGAGAGTTAATTGAATTGAATAATTTAACATTTTTGGAACCCATTATTCAGAGTAGGGTTTAAACAGTTTGGTAGGTTAAGAGTTGACCCTAGGGAAGGGTGGCAAATACCGGGCTCTGCTGTCAACACTTTTTCCCTTCCATGCCATTGCAGTTTTTACTGATTATTCACAATTCTCTTTCCTGTTGAGTGCTAAATTAAAACAGCTCAAAAGTCAGCCCTCTGATAGGATTTTGTGCAGCTGAGAAATTCTATTTGCCATATCTGGCCTAGAGCTTTATATAGTTGAACATAATTATGTGAATTATAATGGGAGGGTCCAAATTAGGATAGGTCTAACATGTATAAAATTGATGTAGTTACTCATAAAGTCAAGTGACAATTTATTAGTTGTTACTGGAGGGTCTTTGTCCTTATAGTATCTTATCTTATTAATGTGTGGACAGTAATTCCCAGAATTCTTGCAATTAAGTGTAGACCTTCAAATTCTGCCATTGGGAATTATCATTTACTTTTTTTCGGGGGGATATAATGAATTTATAATCAATATACAAACCAAAATATTTTAAAGCTGCTTGTAAACCTATATTATACTCATGAATGGCAGGCGCATCTATTCTGTCATATGGAAGTATCACGGAGCAGCCTCATTTTTTTCAACAAATTTTTATTTTAAAGATCTTATTTATTTTTTAGAGAGAGGAGAAGGGAAGGAGAAGGAGAGGGGAAAAGCATCGCTGTGAGAGAGGAATCTCAGTCAGTTGCTTCCTGCACATACCCAGGCCGGGAACTCTACCTGCAACCCGGGTGTGTGCCATGATCAGGAATCGAACTGGTGACCTTTTGCTTTGTGAGGTGATGCCTGACCAACTATGCCACACTGGTCAGGGCTTACAAATTTTTATTTTATAAGGTTATTCAGGAGAATATAAACCATCAAGAAAAGGATGACCACAAAATCTCGTTGAGTAGGATTGTAATGTTTTACTATATATATTAGACTATCCTGTAGCATTAAAAACTGCTTTATGAACAAATATTTGTGGTTTTTTTTAATAAGGAAAGACATGTAAGTGTTTAAATAGAATCCCAAGCAATAGAAATATAAAGGTAATTCAAAAATGTTCTCATGCTGCAGTACCAGTAATCTTTGGCCATTCGGTAACATTGATAAAGCTTTACTTATCCTTTTCATTAATTCCTGTGGTAAATTTTCATGTTACCATCAAAAATAAATATTCCAAAGGAAAATGAACTAGGTATAATTATATATAACAATGCTGAGATCAATAGTATTTTAAGTAGTTGGAAAGTACACTGTACATGAAATACACTTCTGCATCTGCTTATTTGAAAATACCTAGAGGCCTTGTTTTATCCCAAAGGCATTTCTGATTTGCATAGCAAAGATAATATTATTTATATTTTCCTTTAATATTCAGATATGGCTTATATTCACTAGAAAACAAATGCACCTAACATGGGAAGGCTGCATCTAAATCTGTAATTAAGAACCAGTCAGGTATAAAGTGCTTCTGGTTGATGGAAAAATGGTGAACTTTTTGAGGTTTCACTTTGAGGTTATGAGATAGTCTTATTTATAACATATGAAAGACAGTCAATGGTCCCTATGATCATCTGACACTTTAGATTAAACTGAGTTTCCACAGACATTAATATTATAAATAACTTTGAAACAGAGATTTAAAAAATATCATTATAGTGTATTGATGAAATCACCAACAAAATGATTTCTTGGAATCTTAAATAAACTGTGTTTGAAAAAATTATCAAGAATCTACATGTATAAATAAAACTCTTGCTATTTTAGAATTTGAATCATAAAATTACATAATCATGAATATTATACACATATAAAACATTTTTGTAATGTCACTTCAATTAATTAAAAACACTATTTTAATAATTAAAGTACAGAAACAGTTACATGCAGTATTTATAATTGGTGATTTCTGAAATTTGACTTTATGCATAAAGACAAGTTGCTTTTGAAGAGTGAACATTAATGAAGGGAAGAAATACAAAAAGCTAAAACCAGACGGTTTTTTAGTTGTGGATATGGATAGGTGTGAGGTAAGAAGTGGCTTTTGGATTTGTGAATTGTTTTAGGGGAGAAGTTAAGTGTTATTTCTATGATCCTGGGCTCAGTTGCCATTGATGTTATGGACTGAATTCATTAGAATTCATCACAGTTGTTTCAGAATTCCTACCATTATAGTTTGTACTGTAAGATTAGCTCGTTAAAACAGTAGCAATATATATCAATAATTATCTTCATAATACAGTTGCCCTCCCCAAATAAGCATATCTTTATTTAGAATATGGTAGGATCTGAGAGGATCTCTTAGGCAAAAATTTGAAGTGGTAGAAGAAAGTGTCCACCATTGTTTTCAAAGGATCATAGATTTAAGAGAGATATAAGGCCTGTCTGGAAAAAGTCCAACCATTGTTAATATAATGAGAATGGTTTGTGTGACAGACATTGATGTAACCTGGCAGGCAAGGCGAGTGGACTAGAATGTGCCTGTGTGAACAATGATGACTTCACTGTACTACTCACGGGGGTTGGTAGACACTGTTGAGTGAGCATGCGTACTATGTAGCCATCACATTCAAAATGACTGAGTGAGTAGATCAATGAATCTGCATCAAATTTTGTGTTGAACATGAACATTCCTCTGTGGAAATTATTCGGATGATTCAGAAGGCCACAGCTACGGGCAGCTGGTGATTGGCAGCTTCACCATGACAGTGCACCTGCTCATGTATCATGTATTGTGCAGAGGTTTTTGACAAAACATCAAATCACCAAGATGACTCAGTCCCCTTACACCCCAGATTTGGTGTCCTGCTACTTCTGGCTTTTCCCAAAACTAAAATTCACCTTTTAAAGGGAAGAGATTTCAGACCATTGGTGACATTCAGGAAAATATAATGGGGTAGCTGATGGCAATTGGGAGAACTTGTGAGGTCCCAAGGTGCCTACTTTGAAGGGGACTGAGGCATCATTGTTCTGTATATAAAGTTTCTTGTGTCTTATATCTTCTTCAATAAATGTTGCTATATTTCATATTACATGGCTGGATACCTTCTGGACAGACCTTGAATAGCCACCTCCCTCTTGGGTACAGACCTATTTGTATGAAATATATTTTAAAATCTTTTCTGTTTTAACCTATCTGTGTTAAGATAGTTTGAGTCTCTTGGTCACAGCATATTTTCATTTTTGACAGGTAAAGACTTGCTATTGCTATTTTACTGTCTTCTGTCTGTATTTTGTTCCTTTCTTCCTCTTCTGTTGCTTTTCTTTGTGGTATAATGATTTTTCTGGTAGTGATGTGCTGTGATCTTTTCACTTGTTATCTTTTGTGTATCTTCTAGAGTTTTTTTTTTATCATGATCATGAGGCTTACATAAAACAGATTTTAGTTACAGCCGGCCCTTTTTGTCTGATAACAATTTAATTTTGGTCTCATAAAAACTCTACACTTTTCTTTACTTCCCCACCCACACAGTTTATTTTATTGGTGTCACACTTTACATTTTTTGTATTATTTACCTATTAACAGATTATTGTAGCTCTATTTATCTTAATACTTTATCTTTTAACTTCTTTTTTACTATAATCAAAAGTGACTTATTACCACCAATATTAGAATATTCTGAATTTACTATACCCTAATTTCATGTGTTTTCTTGTTAGTGTTTTTTAAGTTGAAGAACTACCTTTAGTATCTCTTGTAAGGCAAATCTAGTGGTGACAAATTCCTTCAGGGTTGTTTTTTTCTTTTTTTTGGAGGTCTTTATCTTCTTTATTGCTGAAGGACAGGACAGCTTTGCTGGGTATAGTATTCTTGATTGGTAGTGTTTCTCTTTTAGCACTTTGAATATGTCATTCCATTTCTTTCCTGGCTTGCAAGATTTCTTCTGAAAAATGCACTGATAATCTTATGATGTTTTTCTTTTACATCTGGAGCTGCTTTTCTTTTGGTGCTTTCAAAATTATTCTTGTCTTTGATTTTCTGAGAATTTGGTTATATGTGTCTGTGTGATCCTGTTTGGGTCTTACAAGCTTCATGAATCTGGATTTCTATGTCCTGCCTACGATTTGGGAAGTTTTCACCTATTACTTTTTTATTTTATTTTAGTTTTGCATTTCTTATTGTTGTTCAAGTACAGTTGTCTCCATTTTCCCACTACCAATTTCCCCCACCCAACCCACCCCCACGTCCCACCCCCCACCCTCAACCTTTCCCCCTTTGGCTTCATGGATGGGTCCTTTATACCTGTTCCTTAATAACCCTTCCCTTCTTTTCCCTGTTATCACCCTCTCCCCTTCCCTCTGGTTACAGTCAGTTTGTTCTTTATTTCAGTGTCTCTGGTTGTATTTTGCTTGCTTGTTTGTTTTGTTGATTAGGTTCCACTTATAGGTGCTATCATATGGTATTTGTCTTTCACCTCCTGGCTTATTTCACTTAGCATAATGCTCTTCAGTTCTATCCATGCTGTCACAAAGGGTAGTAGCTCCTTCTTTATTTTCTGCTCTTTAAATAAACATTCTGCACCCTTTCCTCCTCTGGAACTATGAGAAGACATAAATCACTCTTATTTATGATATTCCATATGCTTTCTTTCTTATTTTTTTATTCTTTTTTCCCTCCTCTTACTGGATAATTCAAATGATGTATCTTTAAGTTCATGGATTCTTTTTCCAGCTTGATGGAGTCTTCTCTTGACTATTGCAGTTTTAATTTCATTCATTTTGTTCTTCAGCCCCAGAATTCCTATTTGTTTCTTTTTGTGTTCTCTTTTGTTGAAGTTCTCATTTTTTCATGTATTATTTGCCCCCATCCCTTTCCTTACTCCTAGCTGCTCCCAAACTCTTCAGTTACGTTGATCCTCATAGTGTTTTGGATTGGGTAAGAAATAAATAGCTTTCTTAGGCAGTGTTCCACATTACTGGGGAAATCTGACACTCATTATGCTTTCACTTTCTCCTCTGGGAGGAATGAGGGACCTAGGAGGTCTCTTGGCATTGAGCTATGCCACGTTGAGGGAGGAGGGACACTGGTAACATGAAAATGCATTGTGTCTATTCTCATAATTTTTTTTACTTCCATAGGGTGTTGGGCCTCTCTGGACTCCTGCATTCCCACAAAGATACTGTTGTCTCTGGGTGTTTGTCAAAATTTGTTTTTCAGTTGGCAGATGAGAGCTGAAATCTCCTATTCCACTAACTTGCTGATGTCACCTAATGTCAATTTTAAAATATTTGCTCAATGTTTAAAATGAGTGCTAAACAATTGCTATGTTAAAATACAAAAGTCCCATAAGTGATTGTCGGAAAGAAAAATACATCAAGACAATTGTCACATGCTTAGGTTTTTTATTCATATTGTATGAAAGATTCTGAAGATTAATTTGGTTTTACCACAAGGCATATGTTATGGAGCATATTTTTCCTATTGAAGTGAAAGCAGTGATTAGTTTTTAAAAAAATTATGATGATATATATTTACTGTGAATGCATCTATACTCTCTAGAAAAGACCACTGTCTTTTTTTATTTGACATTCATTTTAAAAGACTTTTTTTCACTGGTGAGAATTGTTAATTATCCACATGAACACAATATTGTTTAAACAATATTGTTTGGAAAAGTAATTTGATACCCATAAATAAAACTAAAGGATCTTAGACAATGGTAGGAAAATACTTCAGTTTTGTATTGAATAATTATTATTCCCATAGTTCAAGTTTTATGATATTTTCCTTTGCACTGTGTAATTTTCTACTAGTGTAATACCTTCTAGTGTATTTTTTCATTTCAGATAATATATTTTTACATCTACAAATTCTTTTACTTTTCAAAAAAATCTTCCATTACTCTCCATTATGTTCATGTTTTCCTTTAAATTCCTAAGTACATTTTTAATATTTATAAAGGCCATTTTAAGGTCCTTGGATTTCCTAATTCCATTGTCTATATCACTGATATTTTTCCACATCATGGATCATATGTTTCTACTTCTTCGTATGCCTGGTAATTTTTTGTTGGACTCTGGACATTGTGAATTTTATGCTATTTAGTGTTTGATTATTGTATTCCTGTAAAGAATATTGGACTTCTATGCAGTTAAGTTACTTATGGATTGGTTTGATGTTTTTGGGACTTTGTTAGCACAGATTCAAGGTAGCCATTTTTTTTCTATAGTGAATTTAGTCACATTATTAGGGCATGACCCTTTTGGGGACTCCACCTAATGCTCTGTATATTACATGGTCTTTCTACTTTGACTGATGGGAACATGAACTGTTCTCATTCCTTTATGAATTCTAGAAATTGTCCAGTCTACTGCTTTGCAATGATTCTCTCCTTTGCCTGAAGTACTTTCCTCTCAAGCACAGACAGATCAATTCACAAATAAAGAGGACACCTCTGAAGCCTGCTGGCTCTTGCTCTTGGTATACTCCATCCTCTAGTAGTTTGCCTCACAAATTCTATGTACTGTGGCTTTCCTGAATGTCAGCCTGTGTCTTCTCAACTGAATGAGATCCTGCACTCTCTTTGTATTTCTTCTTCCTTCATTGTAGATTGAAGACTGACTTTAGATAGTAAGCTACAGAAATCATACATCTTACCTCATTGGTTTTCTTCCTTAAGGGACCACAGGCCTTTGCTACATGTGTCCAGTGTCTGAAATATTTTGTATGGTTTTCAAGTTGTGTAAGGCATAGGGCAAATCTATCCTAGTTCCTCTCTGTAGCTGGAAGTAAGAGTTAATTCAGCTTTATATGCTGAGAAGTGACCCAGATCTTTGAGACAATTTAATTCATATCATTCACTGTGAACAGGTAGTAACTTAATATTAAATTGAAATTATGCCAGGAAAGTATTTTTTCTAATCTGGTGAGTTTTATTTTATTTACATGGCAATTACATTTTTTCATTAAAGTACTAAATATAAAATTTCAACAAATTTTGCTGTAATATTCAGAGTTTCAAATAGCCCTCTCATAATAAAGTTAATTGGCTGATACAGGTAATGATATTTGTATCTGGAAATTCTTAGTGGTTACAAATTTTGCCAAAGCATCTATATAGAAACTTGAACATATGTGACTTATTTCTTATTACCTTAGTTATATTCTTACACTTCTTCAGTTTTAGACTTGAAGAGGAATATATGATGAAATGCTGATGCTGGTATAGGGTGCAGCAAGATTATAGTTGAATGAAACTGAGTAGAGATGTAATTATACCAATTAAGAACTACTACCAGGTTTTTGAGACTCTTCAGAAAATTTTCTGTTATTCTATGTTATAATTAATAAATATTCACACATTATAATCTTTAGTCATTTAAATAATTCATGTTTTCTTTAAAAATTAACTTACAGGTTCCCAAATGTTCTCACTTTGTAGTGCCCTTAATATTTCAGTAATTTTTTCATGTTACTTCTAATTAAAGAGAATTACATGTGTGTTCCATTGATTAAGTATTTGTTCTAACAATTTAATGGCCATTAAAATATACATATAAATTAAAAGGAAATATATTTTAATTTTATTATTTAATAACCATAATTTTGCTATAGACTATGTGAGGTTGTTAGGTGCTAGACAGGTTCTCAAAGTTGGAGTCACATTGGACAGTGCCACCCTCAATTTTTTTTTCTGACAGCGTTTATTTGCTTTCAACTTGACTTTTATCACAGCAGAGGTCAAAACCCAGCTTCTTAAATCTATGATGACATGAAGGGAATGTAGTGCAATCTAACACTGAAACTCTGGGTTTCCTCTAGCTAGTAGTCTGTGCAGTGTCCAACAGATACCGAGTATTGCTGTGTCTCCCCCAGACATTGAAAATGTCCCACAGTACCTCTGAATGTTCACTATAGCACCTCCGGGAGCCTTGGTACACATTCTGGGTACTTGAATTAATTCATTCTCTTCTGGTGTTCATTACAGTTATGTGGAATTCTGACATGGTTAGTATCCTAACTAATTTTTGTACTTCAAGGTAAGAGAGTCTTTTATGACTTTTCTTGATTATCAAAAAAACTGATTTTATAATGGTGAAAAAAGGAATATTTGACATTTTTTGATGATAAAGTATTGACAGCAGAGGCTTCATAGAAAGTTATTGAATAAATTGGCTTGTGTACCATGTTTACAAATAATCTAGAATATAAAGAGAAATAGTGAGGGAATAAAATACTAAGACATGGTATTAAAAGGGATAAAAATGAAATACATTATTACTGTACAGGGTAATATGAATAAACAGAAAAGAAAAAGATGATTTTTACTATGGGGATATAAAAGGGAAAATAATTAAGACTGTGCTGTTATTGGGTTTCATAGTGTCATTATTGTCTTGTAATGGACTAATGAGATTCCTGAGTGTTCCTTAAAGATATCTGCCCACTAAACAGTACTAAACTGTACTACGATTCAAAGTGATTTTTTTAAAAGGTATATTTTATAAGGAAATATATTTTGAACTATGTGGTAAATATTTCCAGGTAATAGTATGATAAGGACATACTTGCAATTCTGTGTGTTCCTGGTTTAATACATCATAGAACAACCATAATTATAATAGCTTATATTTATCAAGTTTTACTGTGGTTCACACACAGTTGTTAGTGCTCTGCATATATTGACTCATCATCATCTCATGTTATAGTTCAAATTTTTTCAGTTTGTTATTTTAAAGTCTTGACAAAGAAAAATCAATTAGTATCTTCTAAATATTAGACTTCCAAGAGTTACTCTCAGCCTTTTTGATATTATTTTTATTTGCCATTTACTGATCCTTAAAACAACGTGTATTATACTTGAATTTGAATACTTAAATTTAGAAATATACCTAATATCAAATTAAAGATAATCAGGCTTAACAAATGTTAATACCTTTTACTTTTTGATATGTACATTTTCAAATGAAACCTACACATAAATTACTTTGCTTTCTTATTTGCTTTTACTTCTAAACACCTTATATTTGCATAAATCTTGCAGACATGTTTTGCTTCCTTTTTTAACATTTATACTTACTATCTGATAGGCTTCTCAATACCTTTTTCTCATACCCACTCTCCTGTTTTTATTGGTGTCTCTCTTTCTCTCCCCCTCTCCCTTCCTTTTCCTCTAGCCTGGACATGACAACTCAATTTTGGAAAATGAGAATCATGAAAAGGAATAAAACAAACTGATTTTTAGTATTTGTTGCATGTTTAGGATATGCATGCTACACCCTTGGAACACAGGTGTTTAATGATTAAATCTCATAAAAGATGCAGGTTTATCTCATATTTATATTTACAGTTAAAGTTTAGATGCTTAATAAGCAGGCTGTTGTTATAAGGTTAGAGTATATATTCTCATCACTGGGAAAACCTCCCTCCTGCTTCATTCAACTCTTAAACACATGGGTTGCACAGCTGCTATATGGCTGTACACTGTCCCATGTGTATTAAACCAACACAGCCTGAAAAAGGGTTGCATTTTGGAGCATGATGCTAGCATGGCTGGTTGGAGACCCCAGAAGTGTAGCTGCCAGAATTCTTCCATCTGGCAGCAGTGCTGCTAGGCAGCTCTTGCAACCGTCATAAATGCCTAGGCAGAGATGTGGATGAATGGGAAGATGGTCAAAGGATCTAATAGGTGTTTAATTGGATCCCCTGTACTGTTTAGGGTGAGAGAACGTGCAATAAAGTATGAAAAAACACATTTGAACTCTTACTATACAGATGCAAGAGGCTTGACAAATAGTCTTTTAGCTTTTATGAACACCTTCAAAGAATTGTCAAATTGTAGTAGCATAGGTACTTAAAAAATTAACCTTTGTAAGCGTTGCAGAAGGTAACACAGTAATACAATTTTTGTTTTTAAGGTAAAATAATTGGAATTGCCTTCTTTTGTTGAAAGTTTATATCCGGTTTTGTTAAAAATTCCCTGAGCAGTGAACGTAAGTCAACATTCCATGGAGAAGGAAGTGTTACGCAGCTTGCATGTGTGCATATCTGCATATCAGAGCACAAAATATTGACATGATAATTGCAGTCAAGCCTGAGTGAACAGTGGCCTCTGGGAATTCAGCTGGTGTTGTACCAACTGGATGGCTGCTCAGGACACAGTTTGAAATGCAAGGTGCAAGTTAGCACTTTATTCAGCACAGGCAGGCATCATTTAAAAATCCTTGGGGGCAACCCTGGTGATGTGCAGATGTTAAAACAGTCTGTTCTGAAGTGCTGATATTTTTGAATGCTGTAGGAGACTTCTAGATTCTGGTTGAAAAATATTTGCACAATTATTAAAGACATATAATACACTATTTTCCAACTTTTTAATGGATGTTGAGATAATAAATGTTGAGTAAATGCGGATGTATCTGGCTATGTAGTTAAAAGAGAAGAAACAAGAAAATCAGCAACTAAAGTCATTTAATTTCTAACTATAAAACTGAAGAGATTTTGAGTTTCAACTTTGTATTTTTAGAAATGATGCTGAATGAATAAGGGTACCTGAAATAAATGTACATTATTCACTGATATATTAAATCTAAACTATGTTCTATTAAATGGTTACTTTGTTTGAAGAGTCAATCTCTGGCTATAATTTACAAATTCAGATTCAGATGTAACCTAATTCTGTTCTTTGTTCTGGTTTGGAACTACCTAATTGAACAGGAAACAAAACAAAACATATTTTCATGTGTCAGGCTGACTCTTCCAGCACAAGTTTTGCCTTTCACATAAAGTTTGAAAAAATATGTGTGTATGTATATATAGTTGAAAAATAAAATGTAATAGTTAGAAGTTCCTGATTATGTATTAAAATTATGTGCTGATATTAAATCAAAATATTTTAACTATACTTGGACCTTTATAATATTTAATGCTGAAGGTTATATACACATTAGGATCATTTGATTTAGTATTTTATTTTTATTCAGAATTTTTTTTAATAGCTGTTTTTACCGGGGAGTAAATGTGTTTTAAAAATATTGTTTTCAAGTTTTTCTCTTTTTCAGATTTTCTTATTCTATATTTATAAGTATTATTCTAGTAAGTTATTATGTATATTCAAGATAGGAAAATAATTATAAAACGGTTTGTGAATAAAAGGATAAATAATTTGATAATGGTATAATTTTAATTTGCCGAAACTTCCATATTTATCAGTCTTACTGTTTTGAAATTTTGATATTTATTAGGAAATTGAGAATGCATTTGAATGGAAAGCCATTAATAAGTATAAAGTCTACATCTTAATAGATTTTGTACTGAAATGAAAGAAAACAGTCTAACTAGGTTTATTTGGTGCATTATTGTCTATCAGTTAATTAAGAATAATCAATATTAGTAAGTTTGGTTTTCATTTTATTAATTTTACAATTCAGACCAATATTATTACATCATTTATAGTTAAATGTTTCTTTTAGGCTCAAATATTTCATTTTTGTCATCTCATTAAAAATAGGCTGAAACCCAGAAAATATAATTCCATCATATTGAATAATAAATGGCACATTCTATATAACACAATGAAGCTTTGATTCTTAATGATTTAGAATAATTTCTCAGATTTTTGAGTTTAGAAAAATGGTAAAAAGCATGTTAAATCATGTGGGTAATGCAGCAGTGTTAAATGTTTAAATGGGTAGTACTCTTGGGAAAAGTGATTGGTGCTTTAAACTTGTACATATTTGACAGCCTCTCTTCACTTAATTTTTCATCCTAAAGAAGTCTGCATATATTCTTAGCTCTCATCATTATTGCACATCAGTGGTTCTAATTAGCTAAACAGGAATTTGTCTCAGTCATTGATCATCATCAACTTCTTGACAGTATCTCTTTTTTTAGGAACCCTTTTTTTATGTCTTGTAAATACATTGAATGTATTATAATTGAATTGATCAAATAGTTTGGTGATATTTTAAACTTGAAACAACTTTTTTATCATATTATTCTGAGTAAACAATATTGTATTAATAGTGTAGCTCTGTTAACTCCTGGGAGTATTTTCCTATTGTGAAAATATTGGATTTCCTATACCACTAGGAGGAGCTACGGGACAAATGCCTATATAGATTTTTGAGTTGTACTTAAAAAAATAATTAAAATAGTTAATGTCATTTAGAACTTCTGGGCAAGATGGACGCATAGGTAAATACACTTTGCCTCTTTATACAACCAAAAGAAGGACAACAACAAATTTAAAAACAAAAAGTAACCAGAACTGCCAGAAAATTGAATTGTATGAAAATCCGACATCCAAACAGTGTTAAAGAAGAAACATTCATTTGGACCAGTAGGAGGGGCGAAGACAGGCACCCAGGGTGAAGACGAGTTGAAGCTAGGCTATGGCTGGAAGACTGGGGTGGGCAAGGCACGGCTGGCAGACCGGGTGGTCCCATATTTGCATGTGGATAAGCAACTGGGGAGCGAGACAGACCATGCAATCCAGGGTTTTAGCTCAGGGAAATCAAACCTCAAAACCTCTGACTAAAACAACCTGTGGGGATTTTGGCGGCAGGAGAAACTCACGGCCTCACAGGAGAGTTCATTGGAGAGACCCATAGGGTCCTAGAATATACACAAAATCACCTACCTGGGAATCCGCAGGAGAAGGGCTCAATTTGCTTGTGGCTAGTGGGGGAAGTGACTGAAAGCCAGCTGAGATTGAGCAAGTGGCATTGTTCCCTCTTGGACCCTTCCCCCACAGACAGTGGACATGGGTTACCCTGCTCTGGCGAATACCTGAGACTCCACCCCTTACAACATAACAGGTACCCCAAGACAAAAAAATATGGCCCAAATGAAAGAACAGATCAAAGCTGCAAAAATAGAACTAAGCAATGAAGAGATAGCCAACCTATCAGATGCAGAGTTCAAAACACAGGTAATCAGGATGCTCACAGAAATTGTTGAGTATGGACACAAAATAGAGGACAAAGTGAAGGCTATGCAAAGTGAAATAAAAGAAAATACACAGGGAACCAATAGTGAAGGGAAGGAAACTGGGACTCAAATCAACAATTTGGAGCAGAAGGAAGCAATAAACATTCTACTTGGAACAGAATGAAGAAACAAGAATTCAAAAAACAATGTGGAGAGGCTTAGGAACCTCTGGGACTACTTTAAGTGTTCCAACATTTGAATCATAGAGGTGCCAGCAGGAGAAGAGGAAGAGCAAGAAACTGAAAACTTACTTGAACAAATAATGAAGGAGAAGTTCCCCAATCTGGCAATAGAAATAGGCTTCCAGGAAGTCCAGGAAGCTCAAAGACTCCCAAAGAAGTTGGACCCAAGGAAGCACACACCAAGGCACATCATAATTACATTACCTCAAGATGAAAGATAAGTAGAGAATGTTAAAAGCAGCAAGAGGAAAGGAGACAGTTACCTACAAAGGAGGGCCCATAAGACTATCAGCTGATTTCTCAAAAGAAACCTTGCAGGCAAGAAGGGGCTGGAAAGAAGTGTTTGAAGTCATGAAAGGCAAGGACCTACATCCAAGTTTACTCTATCCAGCAAAGCTCTCATTTAGAATGGAAGGGCAGATAAAGTGCTTCCCAGATAAGGTAAAATTAAGGAGTTCATCATCACCACACCCTTATATGACATGTTAAAGGGACTTATCTACAAAAAAAAGATGATCAATAATATGTAGATATTCTTGAAAATATGTTGCCAGTAAAATGACAACAACCTCACAACTATCAATGACTGAACCAAAAAACCCCCACCAAAACCAAAAAACAAACTAAGCAAACAACTAGAACAGGAACAGAATCACAGAAATGGAGATCACATGGAGGGTTATCAGTGGGGAGTGGGTGGGGGGAGAATGGTGGAAAAGGTACAGGGAATAAGAAGTATAAATGGTAGGTACAAAATAGACAGGGGGAGGTTAAGAATAGTATAGGGAATGGAGAAGCCAAAGAACTTATATGTATGACCCATGGACATGAACTAAGAGAGGGAATGGGGGTGGGAGGGAGGGCAGAGGGGAATAGAGGGGCAAAACAAATGAGATAACTATAATAGTATAATCAAAACATTAAAAAATAATAAGTAGTTAAAACTATAACATAGCATTCAATTTTGGAGGGTTTTGGTTATAAAATATATATCACTGAGTTATATTTTTGAAGTTTATATTCTATTTGAAGTTTGACATTTCACTTATGTCTTACACTTTCAGTATTATGTCACTCAGTGTAATCTATTGAGAAGTGTGTCAGTTACTGTTATTTCAGTGACTTTCAGATTTTAATGTACATCAGAATCACTTTAGGCCTTGTGTCTTGGTCAGTTTAGGCTTCTATAACAGCATTCCATAACAGACTGGGTGTCATAACATAATAAACATTGATTTTTCTGGAGGCTAGGAAGTCTACTACCAAGATTGCCTGCCAATTTCATTCTTTGTGAGTGTTCTATTGCATAAAGCTGCCATCTTGTTGTATCCTCCCTTGAGAGAGAGAGAGAATGAGAATCTTTCTAATGTCTCTTCATGTAAGGGCACTAATCTCTTTCATTAGGCATCCACCCTCATGACCTCCCAAAGGCCCCACCTTCAAATACCATCACATTGGGTATTAGGGCTTCAGCATATGGATATGAAAAGACATTCAGTCCATAACATCTTGTTATTGTTAAACACATATCGCTGGGTCCTATACGCAGAATGTTTACCCTCAGGGTGCATGGAAGATGGTGCCTTAATAACAAATTTCTAGGTGATTCTGATGCTACTTCTTTGGTTACTCACACTATGAGAACCACTGGGTTAAACTGTGCGTGAGTTACGTACATGTATCATAGGAGATAATCAGCCTGGTAGCAAGCTCATTTGGAAGCTGTAATAATGCTTTTGTTTGGATATTGTGGCATACAATCTCATTTAAAAAGGACCACCAGAATTTATTTAGACATTAGTGGAGATTTTAGGTTTATTATAGGAAAGTGGTTAAGACTTTATCCCTGTAAATTAAATTAATTCCTGGCAGGTTAAAAATAGATTCATAGTATATCCAGAAAGGAATTTACAAAGGGAGTTTCTTAGTGGAATTAATGTCTTGGCCGCCTCAAACTGGGTCTTCATTCCAGGGAAAACCCCATTATGCCTGGTCCTTGTATTATGCCTTGTATAAACCCCATTATGCCTAGTATTTGAAATCACTTTCTCCAGAGGCATATGTAGTATTCTTTTTCAATACTCATGATTTTATAATGGTAAATAAAAAATTCAAGTTATAATTTGAGATTATATATAAATGACAAAAAATAAGCAAAGGGAATATATTTAATATATAAAGTAGTTTTATTAATCAATAAAAAACTAAAATATGAAATGGCAGACGTTAACAGGCAATGGTGAATTAGAAAAAAAGGCATTTCAATATTTTAAAGTATGTTTAATTTTACTACTAACAAAAGAAACAGAAATAAAAAGAAAACCCAGTTGAAGACAATGGCCTGTGATTAGGCATTAAATGTACTGTTAATGCTTGATAAATAGAAAATAAAATAATAAAGCAGGATAAAGTACAAACAGTAAAAACAGTAGTCATAATATGTTAGAAAAATGTCAAATGTAGTTTATTCCAACTTTCTACCTATTTGCGCCTCCATCCAGAGGACTGAACATGACTGGTCTTATGTAAATTTTTGACCACTAAGCTCAGTGGTCCTTAGCCTGCCTGGTAATGATCCTATTTTTTTTTTTCTGACTCATTTACTATCCCACTATCCTAGAACACTATTTTATGCTTACTTTCTTGTCCTCTTCTAACACTTTGTTTTTCATTCTCACTCTCAGCTGATAGCTGTTATGAACTTGTCAAATTGACATTTATTAAGTGGAGCACATGGTCGTGGATGATGAGCCATGGTTCAAGAGCAGATCACAAGAAAAACTGAAATAGAGAAGTTTATTACTCACAGTTCCTGAAGGAAGTACCTCAAGGGGCCATATGGGAAGGTTAAAGCAGAGTGCAGACAGAGAGAGACAGGACCTGTGGCATATGGCTTCATTACTGTTAGTAGGTGGAGTGGTCTGGGATTTTTGGGCTAAGGCAGTATTGGTCAATTCATACCATAAGAGCTGGGTTGGTAAACCCCACAGAAGTTTTTCACTAAGGGATGCAAAAGAGAAAGGTGTTGGGAAGCAGAGGAGACTATTGCTCACAAGGGACGTTGGGGAGGTTGTATCAGGAACTTAAATTTTCTGTGACCCTGTGGGCTGCTGAGTAGGGTGTACACTTGCATTGAAAGGCTAGTGTCAGTTTAAGGTCACTGCAGGCTGCTTGGACAAAGCAAATGAATACCTAGTCAGCAATACCATGGAGTAGCTTAGGTGAACAGTCAATAACTATTGAGAAAATAGGATTTAGAATTCTGAGAGATTATATTCTTCCCATAACCGTATCTACCAATATGTCTGAATCTGTACATATATATATATATATATTTTAAATTTCTTTGGTAGAACTGTTCATACTGTCATCTAAGGGCAAACTTTCTATGTGTATGCTACAGCTTCAAGGACCCTGAAATTCTCCCTTCTCTCTCATGTGTCATCAGTGTCTCTTACTGTCTTGAATTATTTCTGTCAACATATACATATGCTATTTGTCTTCCATCTTAAACCTTTTGATCTCACATTTCCCTTGATCTCCTGTTCTGTTTCTGTGTTTCTTTTTACTGCAAAATTTGTCTGAAGAGTAGTTTGTACTATCTCCATTTTTTTTTTTCTTTTCTCTCTTGAACTCACTCCTATTAGGCTTTCATACCCACCATTCTCCTAAAACAGCTCTTGTCAAAGTCACCAGTGACCTCAATATTGCTAATTCCAGCATTCACTTCTCAGTCTTTTTCTTCTTTAATATGTTTGTAGCACTTGGCACAACTGATTCCTCTCTTCTAGAAATACTTACACACTTAGTTTCTCTCTTGATTTTCCTCTTACATGATCACTTATCGTTCTTAGTATGACTTGCTGTTTTTTTTTCTCATCTTACTAACCTCTTAATGTTGGAGTGCCACAGGATTCAATTCTCAGGCTTCTCTATCCAAAATCACTATCTAGGTGATCCCATTTACTTATGGTCTTAAACGTATTTGGATGACTCTTAAAGTTTTATCTTTAGTCTTGACTTCTCCACTGATTCTAGACTTGTTTATCCAACTACATATTGGATGTTGATTAGGTATCTCAAATGTAACATGTCCAAATCCCAAATTTTAATTGTCCCTCATTCTCTATATCTCAGATAATGTCTACTCCATTTTTCCAGTTGCTCAAATAAAAGCCTTGGAAATATTCTTGATTTCCTTCTTTCTTTTACATTTCATATCTAATGTATCAAGAAATCCTGTTAATTCTACTTTAAAAGATGAAGAATTTTATCATTTCTCAATACTACTACACCTACCTATCTTGTGCAACTCATCTTTATTTCTCACCTGAGGTATTTCAGTTGCTTCCAAACTGGTTTCTCTTCTTCTACCCTTGACCATTAGAGGCTGTTCTCAACCCAAAAGCCAGTATGGTATTCATAAAATAATAATTTGTATTATGTTCTTTCTCTGCTCAAACCTATCTATCCTCTGTCTTCCCATTTTACCGAGAGTCAGATTCAATGTTCAAAAGGCTTGGAAGACAATATATTACTTTATTCCCAGTGATCTCTCTGTCCTCAGCTACCATTTTTCCCTTGTCCAGACAAGGGGAGATAAATTTACTTTTTTTTTACTATTCTTTAAATATGTCAATTATGTTTTTGCGTAGTTGTTACTGGTCTCATGGACTGAGAAACTTCCTTGAGAGCTCTATGACTCTCACTTCCTTCCTTTAAGTGTCTGCTCAAACCTTTGTTAATTATCCTATAAAACATAGCAACTTTCCTTTTACTCACCAGTTCTCTAAGACTAGATATCATTTTCTTCTTTATCCTAGTTTATTTTTTTAGTTATATTTATAGCCAGTTTACATACTGTGTGTTCAGGTATTCATCATTTGTTTTCAAGATGCATGAACTAGAGTGTTTATTCCATAAAGCCAGCCTCTTGCTTTATTTTGTTCGCTGCAGTGCCCTGTTTCCAGTCTGTAGGACAGTGCCTGTCGTATAAGAAGTGCTCAGTAAGTACTTGTTGAGTGGATGATAAATTAATGGGTAGATATGTTTTTTTTCATATTTGTTTTGGTAGATATCTTTCAATCTGAGAACTCTGTTTAATTCTAAACCATTCTCAGTGGTTACCTTCTAGAAATAATACATTATATTATTATCTACTTTTATCTACCTTACCATTATCTACTTCTGGAACTCTTTAGGCATATGTTGGAGTTTCCTAGTGAAAGCTGCATGTCTTAAAATTGATTTTATATTTTTAACCTCATCATTTTCTATGCAGTGTTCTGGATGAATCCCTCATTAATATTATCCATTTTACTGATTGCCTTTTTATATCTAGTTTTGAGCTTAGCCCATTTGTTTTTTTTTTGATTCAGTGATTACATTTTTATTTTCAAAATTTTAATAGATTTTTTAAGATCCACTTTATTGTTTTCAGTTTCATTTTAATCATTCTTCTATATCGTTAAAGATCTTATTTCAAAAATTTTCCAGTGTGTTATTTTCATTTTGTATGTTACTTTTTCAGGTTATTGAGTTGGTGTGTGCATGTGTTGTGTGTGTGGGGTGTAGTGTGTGTATTTTCTTCATGTATTTTGAATTTTTTCGTTTGTGGACACATCTTGAGTGGGAGAATTGCTTTTATTGTTTTCCTCACCACCCCTTCTTGTCTAATGTCTTTTCTCTCTAGAAAATTTATGATTGCCATTAAATTGTTACCCTAATCCCATTCCTCCATTCTGCAATAGGATTTGTATTGGTAGTTTGTGGCTTTTAGCCAACAGTGACACAGAGGATTTGCTATATTTAGTACCTGAGCCGTAGAGCATTTTGGCTCAGCTTCTGATTGGGATGCTATATCTATAAACTTTTACCATTCTAGACTTCCATATAAATAAGACTTAGTTCCAGGCAAGGATGGGTGGAAGCTTTTTTGGCCTCTAAGAATTTGGAAGCCCCACCCCAGGCTCTGGTTTCAAACAATGAGCCTCACTGTGCTTCTCCAAATTGAGCAGGAAGCTTATTTCCTACTATCCACCAGGAGCTAAGCTCTTTCCACCTTAGTCTGCATTATCCCTATCCATAGCAGTATATTTCTGTTTAGTTGGTGATCCTCAGAGATGTGGCCATGTTGCTTAAGTTTTTTCTTCTATGTTGTTCTATTAATACTATAAACTTAGAGAACACAGAAGAGCCTCAGAGTATGAACTTACTATGCTAACGTATTAGAAGTCTTTTTTAAATGTACTATCTGAATTTATCTCTTATAACCAGTGGTATGCTTTTCTGATTGCATTCTAATATTCCTCTGTGCCTTGTAAGGTCTTTACTTTATTCCACTCTTTCTCAAGTGAGGGTTCTTATTTATTTATTTATTTATTTTAACCGTGTATTTTAACTTTCAATATTACTATTTTTTATTAAGATTTTATTTATTTATATTTAGAGAGGTGGGAAAGGGAGGGAGAAAGAGGGAGTGAAACATCCGTGTATGGTTGCCTCTAGCACACCCCACACTCCCCAGTGGCCTGCAACCCAGGCATGTGCCCTGACTGGGAATCAAACCAGCGATGCTTTGGTTCGCAGGCCTGCTCTCAATCCACTGAGCTACACCCTGAGCCAGGGCCTCAAGTGAGGGTTCTTTTCTTCTTCCTTACCTCTACACTTTTTGAATCATGAGTGATTTGGGTACATATTTCTGTTTATTTTACCTATTTTTAAAATTAAAAATGTAAATAGTGTCTAATATATTTCTCCCTCATTTATTCAGTGTTGGTTGTTAGTAAGTCTCAAGCTCCTCTCTTCTTGAGGCTTTTACTTAAACGGTGGTAAACATTTTATTCTTAATATAATTTCCTATATAATGTATCTGTTAATAAGATGTGTTTTATTATTTTAAATTGATGATACAATGGTTATTTTAATGAAGATTAAACATGTTTTAAGTATTTTTATAATGCATCTAAATTTGGAAACTAACCTGTTTTTTAATATGAAGTTGTTTTAGTTGTGAGCAGTTCTAAGTTGTTGCCATCACTGGACATATGGTTTCTGATTAATTCAGAAAGGGCTGTCAACCCCACATAACTTAATTTTCTATATTTTAAAGTGACACTCATTTTAGGATGTGAAAATTTAAAGGATTAGCTGCCAATTATGACTAATGAACTCTCAATGTGTATAAATGTATATATTTTTTGTTTCTAGAGAGAAACAGAAATCTGAAGCTAAAGACCGAAAAGTTTTAGAGATCCTGCAAGTCAAGGACGCTCAAATACAAGAATTGGAGCAGGTTGGTGTTGTAGCAAATACTTAAAGTACTGTACTTGTTCCAGGAAGTAGAGTTTTATGATTATTTTAAATTATTTCTGCAATAATGTTCAATGAGAATATCAATAAGAATATCATTATACCAAACCATTACTATTTTGAAACTACTATAGTTGGATTATTTTTTATTATTGTAGTTTGCTTGTAACTTATTATTTGTTTTCTGAATTAATAGGCTGTATTATTTATACATTAAAACTGTTCAGATGGTGTTGAGTTTTATAGCAGTATCTAGCACTTATTCATTGTTTTATGGAATTTTGCCTTTTATTTTTAATAATTATTTACTTCTGAAACTTGTAAATTTTCATACGGTTTTGTTTGTAGAAAAGATCAACAGTAACGAGGATGATTCTATTTGATCTTTTGAAAGCTTGTATTTTTGAGTTAGCGTGACGTTATCTTTTATGTATAATGAGTAAATTATACTATTGCATATAACTGTATAATAAATATATATAATATACTGACTATATAAATATATCATTACATATAATTTATAAAGTCAGTATATTATCACTGCAAAAATCCATGTGGTCCGTACTTCTAGGAACTATTTTCATGGTATAAACATCTTCAAAATAAAGGTGCAAGAAATTTATTGTAAGAATGGCCTATGTCATGCATAATATATTTAAATTCATTTTGTACCTAATTGGTCCTATGGGCTACATGACCTATAATTTTTTCTGGGTTAAATGGAGGTTCTTGTTGGCAACTATTCTCTTCTGGCTTTTGACTCTTTTGCTTCCCAGCTCACTAAAGGGTCATGACTAAAGGGTCATGAGAACTTTGATCTTAGGTTGGTTATTGTTATAAAGTTGTTTGATTAGAAGACTAAAAGTGGAAGTTAACTTAGATAAAAGATGCAGTTATTTTTTCCATTCTCTACATCCATATAAACTTTTTAAAATGAAATATAGATTCCTATTTGACATAAAATTTGAAATTTATACCTTTTGTAACTTTGTGCTTTCTTTTTTAAAATTTTTTATTTATTGATTTTAGAGAGAGAGAAAGAAACATGAATTTGCTAGAGACAGACATAGAGATAGAGAGAGAATTAGAGAGAGAGAGAGAGAGAGAGAGGTCAACTTGCCGTTCCACTTATTTATGCTTTCATTGGTTGATTCTTGTATGTGCCCTGACTGGGAGTTGAACCTGCAGCCTTGACATAGCAGGACAACTTACCAACTGAACTACCAGCCTGGGCAACATTGTGTTTTCTTTATAGTAGAGGTCATAATTGACACTATATTGATGAAATTTTAGAAATAACATGTTCATCAGTTTGTTGTGGGGAAAAAAACAGTTCTATTGACCATCTGTATATCAAACAATGTCAAAATGCCTTCTAAGATATATATTTTCATGTGCCTAGTGTGTTAGGCTAGGCTAAGCTGTCTCATTGATATACCGTTATGACTTAGAAGTCACAAACATCATCTGTACTCACATTCCATTGGGAAAAGTGAGTCATATGGACACCCCAAGATTCATGGGGTTTGGGAACATATGGATCCAGGGTGAGCAATCACTTTCTCAGCTACAACTCTATTCTACAGGGGAGAATGGATTTTGGCACTATATCCTTGGGCATTAAGTTTGCAATGCTCAGTTCACTTGTTCTAGATAGCTATAGCATCCATTTTTAAAAAATGTTGACGTTCTTTAAAAATTTTTTTTATTGTTGTTCAGGTACAGTTGTCTCCATTTTCCTCCCACCACTCCTCCCCTGCCCCAGCTATCCCCACCTCCTGCCCTTGATCCTACCCCCTTCGGCTTTGTCCTTGTGTCCTTTAAACATGGTCCTTGATGACCCTTCCCCTATTTTCCCTCTCCTCCTTCCCCTCTGGTTACTATCAGTTTGTTCTTTATTTCAATGTTTCTGATTATATTTTGCATACTTGTTTGTTTTGTTGCTGAGGTTCCAATTACAGGCAAGATCATATGGTATTTGTCTTTCACTGCCTGGCTTATTTCACTTAGCATAATGCTCTCCAGTTCCATCCATGCTGTCCTGAAGGATAGGAGTTCCTTCTTTCTTTCTGCTGGTAGCATTCCATTGTGTAAATGTATCATTTTTAAATGACAATATATTTTCCACCTTCTTTGCTAAATTCTTTTCTACTCTGTCTACCCTTATTAAATATTATTTTATTATTTGCCTTTTTGAGCTGAATCACTTAGCTAATGTATAAAATATTAAATTTCCATCAGATAAATTATTTGATTTTTAGTTGCCTAATTTCTTAGCTTACATCATGTATATTTTGGTACAATGATGATTATAACTTTCTACAGGGTATATTTTCAGTTCAGTTCAACTGGACAATGAAATATGATATGAAATGTATGTACTGTCATGTGATGGTATTGTGAAAAATTCAGAATTATAACTCTTGGCATTAATGATTATTAAAAATTTTTTATTGTTATTCATTTACAGTTGTCTGCATTTTCTCCCCATCCCTCCACCCCACCCCAGCCGAACCCGCCTCCCTCCCCCACCTCGGCCCTCCCCCTTGATTTTGTCCATGTGTCCTTTATAGTAGTTCCTGTAAAACCCTCTCCCCACTGTCCCCTTCCCACTCCCCTCTGGCTAGTGTTAGATTGTTCTTAACTTCAATGTCTCTCGTTATATTTTGTTTGCTTTTTTCTTTTGTTGATTAGGTTCCAGTTAAAGGTGAGATCATATGGTATTTGTCCCTCACTGCCTGGCTTATTTCACTTAGCGTAATGCTCTCCAGTTCCATCCATGCTGTTGCAAAGGGTAGGAGCTCTTTCGTTCTCTCTGCTGCTTAGAATTCCTTTGTGTAAATGTACCATAGTTTTTTTATCCACTCATTTTGCTGATGGGCACTTAGGTTGCTTCCAGCACTTGGCTGTTGTAAATTGTGCTACTATGAGCATTGGGGTGCATAGGTGCTTTTGGATTGGTGTTTCAGGGTTCTTAGGGTATAATCCCAGAGTGGAATTGCTGGGTCAAAGGGCAGTTCCATTTTTAGTTTTCTCATCAAATTCCATACTGTTTTCCACAGTGGCCTCACCAGTCTGCATTCCCACCAACAGTGACTAGGGTTCCGTTTTCTCCACATCCTCTCTAACATTTGCTTGTTGATTTGTTTATGTTGGCCACTCTGACTGGTGTGAGATGGTACCTCATTGTGGTTTTAATTTGCATCTCTCTGATGGCTAGTGATGCTGAGCATCTTTTCGTATGTCTCTGGGCCCTCTGTATGTCTTCCTTGGAGAAGTGTCTGTTCAAGTCCTTTGCCCACTTTTTAATTGGGTTGTTTGTCTTGCTGGAGTGGAGTTGTGTGAGTTCGTTATATATTTTGGAGATCAGGCCCTTGTCTGAGGTATCATTGGCAAATATGTTTTCCCATACTGTTGATTCTCTTTTTATTCTTTTTTAGCGTTTCTCAAAATGTCCTTACCTTTCTTTTTTTTTATAATTTTAATTTTTTATTGTTATTCAATTACAGTTGTGTGCCTTTTCTCCCCATCCCTCCACCCCACCCCAGCCAAACCCCCCTCCCTCCCCCAGTTCTCTTTTTATTTTAATGCTGTTTTTCTTGAGCCATGCAGAAGCTTTTTATTTTGATGAGGTCCCATTTGTTTATTCTTTCCTTTATGTCCCTTGATTTAGGGGACATGTCTGTGAGGATGTTGCTGTGTGGAATGTCTAAGATTTTACTGCCAATGTTTTCCTCTAGGACTTTTATGGTGTTACAACTTATATTTAAGTCTTTTATCCACCTTGAATTTATTTTTGTGTATGGCTAAGTTGGTGATCGAGTTTCATGTTTTTGCACGTAGCTGTCCAGATCTCCCAACACCAATTGTTGAAGAGGCTATTTTTGCTCCATTTTATGCTCCTGCTTCCTTTGTCAAATATTAACTGACCGTAAAGACTTGGGTTTATTTCTGGGCTCTCTGTTCTGTTCCATTGGTCTATGTGCCTGTTTTTATGCTAGTACCAGGCTGTTTTGATTACAGTGGCCTTGTAATACAGTTTGATATCAGGTACTATGATCCCTCCTGTTTTGTTCTTTTTTCTCAAAATTGCTGCAGCTATTTGGGGTCGTTTCTGGTTCCATATGAATTTCTGAAATGTTTGTTCTATATCTGTGAAATATATCATAGGTACTTTAATAGTGATTGCATTGAACCTCTAAATTGCTTTGGGTAGTATGGCCATTTTGATGATGTTAATTCTTCCAATGTATGAGCATGGTACATGTTTCCATTTGTTTGTGTCTTCCTTAATTTCTTTCTTCAGTGTTGTATAGTTTTCTGAGTACAGGTCTTTTACCTCCTTGGTTAGGTTTATTCCCAGGTGCTTTATTTTTCTTGTTGCTATATCAAATGGGATTTTTTTTCCTGATTTCTGTTTCTGCAGTTATTATGTTGATGAATGCCCCCTCTGTTCCCACTTTGCTAAGTGTTTTTATCAGAAATCGGTGCTGTATCTTATCAAATGCTTTTTCCACATCTATTGATATGATCATGCGATTTTTGTTTTTGCTGTTGTTGATGTGGTGTATCATGTTTATTGATTTGTGAATATTGTACCGTCCTTGCATCCCTGGCATGAATCCCACTTAGTTATGGTGTACGATCTTTTTAATGTATTGCTGGATGGGGTTTGCCAATATTTTGTTGAGGATTTTACCATCTAATTTCATCAGCAATATTGACCTGAAGTTTTCTTTCTTTGTTCTGTCTTTATCTGGTTTTGGGATTAGGATGATACTGGCTTCATAAAAAGAGTTTGGGAGTCTTCCATCATTGTGGATTTTTTCGAATAGTCTGTGAAGGATAGGGGTTAGCTCTTCCTTAAATGCTTTGTAGAAATCTCCTGTGAAAGCATCTGGTCCAGGGCTTTTGTGTGTTGGGAGTTTTTTGATGACTGCTTCAATTTTGTCTGCTGTTATTGGTCTGTTTAGATTTTCTACTTCTTCTTCGTTCAGTTTTGGAAGATTATATTTTTCTAGAAATGTGTCCATTTCACCTAGGTTTTCAAATTTCTTGGCATACAGATCTTCGTAGTAATTTCTTACAATCCTTTGTATTTCTGTGGTATTAGTTGTAATCTCTCTTCTTTCGTTTCTAATTGTGTTTATTTGGATCCTCTCTCTTATTTTCTTGATGAGCCTACTTAATGGCTTGTTGATTTCGTTTATCTTTTCAAAGAACCAGCTCCTAGATTCACTTATCCATAGAATTGTGCTTTTAGTCTCTATGTCATTTAACTCTGCTCTGATTTTGGTTATTTCCTTCCTTCTACTTGCTCTGGGCTGTCTTTGTTGTTCCTTGAGTTCTTGTAGGCGTAGGGTTAGGTTGTTTGTTTGAAATGTTTCTATCTTTTTAAAGTAGACCTGTATTGCTATGAACTTCCCTCTCAGGACTGCCTTTGCTGTGTCCTGTAAGTTTTGGGTTGTTGTGAGTTCGTTTTCATTTGTTTCCAGAAACTTTTTGATTTCTTCCCTAATCTCATTCTTGACCCATTCATTGTTTAATAGCATGCTGTTAAATCTCCATGATTTCGAGTGTTTTGGGTTTTTTCCTTTGGGATTGGTTTCTAGTTTCAGTCCCTTGTGGTCAGAGAAAATGCTTGATATGACTTCAATTTTCTTGAATTTGTTGAGGCTTGGTTTGTGTCCTATCATGTGGTCTGTCTTTGAAAATGTTTCATGTACACTTGAAAAGAATGTGTAATTTGCTTCTTTGGGATGAAAACCTCTATATATATCAGTTAAGTCCATTTCATCTAGGGTATTGTTAAGTGACACAATGTCCTTGTTGATATTTTATTTGGAAGATCTGTCCATTTTTGACAGTGGGGTGTTAAAGTCCCCTACTATAATTGTGTTGCTGTCAATATCTTTCTTTCAGTCCTCCAAGTTTTTCTTTATGTATTTGGGTGCTCCTATGTTGGGTGCATATATATTTACAATGTTTATGTCTTCTTGGTGGATTCTTCCTTTGAGCATTATGAAGTGACCTTCTGGGTCTCTCTTTATGGCCCTTCTTTGGAAGTCTATTTTGTCTGATATGAGTATTGCTACCCCTGCTTTTTTTTCCTGTCCGTTTGCTTGGAAAATTTGTTTCCAGCCCTTCACTTTCAGTCTGTGTAAGTCTTCTTTCCTGAGATGGGTCTCTTGTAGGCAGCATATGTGTGGGTCATGTTTTCTTATACATTCAGCTATTCTATGTCTTTTGATTGGAGCATTTAATCCATTTACGTTTAAGGTTATTATTGATAGGTAGCTATTCATTGCCATTTTTTCATACCTGTGTTCCTCTGTCTTTCTCTTTTCCTTCCTTTCCTTAAAGCAGTCCCTTTAGCATCTCTTGAAGAGCTGGTTTGGTGGAGGTGTATTCTTTTAGAGTTCTTTTGTCTGGGAAACTCTTTATTTGGCCTTCTATCTTGATTGAGAGCCTTTCTAGGTAAAGTAGTGTTGGTTGGAGGTCTCTGGTTCTCATTACTTGGAATATTTTTTGCTATTCTCTTCTGGCTTGAAGCGTTTCCATTGAGAAGTCAGTTGCTAACCTTATTGGGGCTCCCTTGTATATTACTTCCTGTTTCTCCCTTGCTGCCTTTAAGATCTTGTCTTTGTCTTGAAATTTTGCCATTTTAATTATGTGTCTTGCAGCGGGCCTCTTTGGGTTCCTCTTGTTTGGGATTCTCTGTGTTTCCTGGATTTGTGTGACTTTTTCTCTCATCAGATTAGGGAAATTTTCTATCATTTTTTCAAACAGGTTTTCTATTCATTGCTCCTCTTCTTCTCCTTCTGGTATTCCTATTATATGGATATTATTACATTTCATGTCCTGCATTTCCCTAATCCCTCTTCATTCTTTCTGAGCCTCTTTTCCTTTTCTTGCTCTTTATGGGTGTTTTTTTCTACTTTGTCCTCCAGCTTGCTGATCCGATCCTCTGCTTCATCAAGTCTGCTTTTGATTCCTTGTACTTTGTTCTTCAGTTCAGAAATTGTATTCTTCATTTCCTCTTGGCCCTTGTTCATAGTTTCTGTTTCCTTTTTCATGTTAATATAGTTTGCAGTGAGTTCATTATAGTTTCCCTGTAGTTTCTGGTAATTCTCTGTGAGTTCAGTGAGCTTCCTGATAACCATTGCTTTGAAATCAGTAGCTGATACTTGACTTGCCTCTATTTCATTTAGCATTCTTTCTGAGGCTTCCTCCTTTCCTTTCATTTGGTGATTGTTTATTTGTCTTCCCATTGTTTGTGAGACTCTTCTTGTTAGCCTCTGCTTCTTAAATTGATCTGTTCTGACTCTCTGGGTTTATGGTATGAACTTCTATGGTAGAATGCCAGTGGGATTCAGTGGTGCCATCTCCTTAATCTCCTGTGCTCACTGGTCTTGGGCTGTCGTTTATACGTCTAACAGGGTCTAACTATGTTCTTTTCAGAGCTCCAGGTTTTATTGTCTCACCTGTGGGAAAAGGAGGTAAGAAAAAAAAAAAAGAAAAAGGGAAGGAAGGAAAAAGGAATAGAAAAGGAAAGGAGGCAAGGAAGAAGGAATAAAAAAAGATTGGAGGAAAGAAAAGAAGAAGGAATTTTAAGAAAAAGTAGAATAAAAAAATAAATTAAAAAAGGCAGGAAGAAGGAATAAAAAAGTAAAGGAAGGAAGGAAGAAGGAATAAAAAAAGAAAGAAGGACAGAAAGGAAGAATGAGAGAAAAGAAGAAGAAAAAAAAAGTCTTCTGCTGTCTTTAAACCCATCAGGTCAGTTCTGCTGGTCTTCCTGTCTGTGAAACCAGATGGGGTGGGTGGAAGGATTGGTTTCACTTTTCTCCCTTCCTGAGCCACACTCTTCACTGTTGTCCAGCCTCCAGTCCAGTTCTTCAGGGTCCTTCTGCTCCCCCCTAGGCCTTTAGTTCACCAGTTGTGCTGTCCTTGAGGTGCACCAATTAGGGGCAACTCACACTCCACCTTCTTGGTCTTTGCTGTTGTAGATGCTAGGGGCTCTCAGTGCTCCTTCAGGGTAGTTCAGCCCCCTACTGAGTCAAGTCTTTCTGGGGACTACAGTCTCCTCTAGCCCTGCAGCTCCCCTTTTCTGGGCATTCTGTCTTCCTCCTAGAGAGCAAGTAGGCCCTGCAGGGCTCTGTGCACAGGGGCTAGGTGCGAGGTGTTCAGTCCCCGGTGCTTCAGGCATGGTTGCCTGCGGGCAGTGAGGCCGTTGATCGGGTTGCACACTTGTCCCGGGCTTTGGGCCTGTGCACCCAGGGCAGCTGGTTCGCTGATCAGAGTGCACCCCCACCCGGGGTTTCAGGTGTGGGCGCCCAGGCCGGTGATCAGGTACGCACCAACCAGGCTTCAGGTGTATGCTGAGGCTGCTTATCCAGTGTTCACAGTCCAGGGGCTGAGGGGGTGGGAGAGCAAGAGGCCACCGCTGCTGTGGAGAATTCTCTAAATAGCCACTGAGTGCCTCTATTTTTTCTTTTTCTTTTCGAGAAATTCCTCCTATTCAGCCCCCCCCCCCCCCCCCCGTACAAACCCGCCTCTCACACAGCCCAGCCTGGCTCTCTCCCAAGAATCCTGCAGCAGACCCTGCACCCTGGCCTGGGGCTTCAGCTGCCCTGGTCCCCACGCTGGTCCCAGGGACCTTATTATCCTTAAGCACTCTTCTTAGCATCTGATCTTTCAATGTCCTCTATAATCTTTGGTCTCCGATCTTCATATATGCTGAAATACCGTTGGCTGTTTGCTCTATTCCTTAGATCACCTACGCGTTTCACTAGCGCGGAGGGGAAATTGACTCCGCTCCCTCCTATCTCGCCGCCATCTTCAGTATTAATGATTTTTAAATGCCCTTCTGGAGTAGAGTGGGGAGAAAAGCAAGGATAAGTAACCATATCCTCTTACACTAGATTACAGATTCTGTGAGGGTGGGGAATCTTGTATACCCATTGACCTTTGTTTACCTGGCACCTGATATTTACCGTATTGCCTGGCTCATCATAGATGCGTATTGAATATTGTTGAATGTATAATATAAATAGGAAAAAAAATGTATTATACGTGCCATGAGAGAATCATAAGCAGATTATTATAAAGATTCAAAGGAAGGACTGATTACGTTATGTGGAGAGGCCTTGAAGTGTTGAAATGGGTTTCAATAGGTAGAGATTGTAGGAGGATTTGCCTAGAGTAAACACTGAGAAAAATGCATGAAGGTAGGAGTATGTTTGGGTAATATTGAAATTTATAGTTTGTTTCATAGATAATATGTAGGTATGTAGGCCAGGATAAGATTAATGTTATGTTGCTCATACATTAAGGAAAGGTCTTGATTGCTTGAAAGAAAAATGTGGATCTTACTGTTAGGCCAAAGAAATCTATCTAGGTTTTTGATTGGGAACTTAAGTTAATTGAGCTGCAGTCTATGAAAATAAAGCAGATATTCAGTATAGACAGTTGAAAAATGAAAAAAATGGTGGAAAGACCTATTAGGAGGTGTTTTCATACTTTTAAGAGTAATGACATGAACCTTAACTATTAGGTATTCAGGAATGAAAGGTGTGTAAATTATAACCATAGGATTTCACAGTTATTTCAGAGTGACTATTATTAGGCTTTTAGCCTGGACAAACCAGAGAACAGTGGCATTATTATCAGAAATAGGGTTATTATCAGCAGTAGCAACTTACTGTGAGGACTAGGTTTTGATCTTTTAGATAATTTGTGTTTTAGTTATTGGTGGGATTTTCATTTAGAGATTTTTTTAGCAAACTTTTGAAAGCGTGAATCTGACCCTTGTAATGGAGTTTTCTTTTTAAGATGTAGATATTTCAAAACTAAAAATGGAACTGCCTTTTGACCCAGCAATTCCACTGCTGGGATTATACCCTAAGAACCCTGAAACACCAATCCCAAAGAACCCATGCACCCCAATGTTCACAGCAGCACAATAAGCGCCCATCAGAAAATGAGTGGATCAAAAAATTATGGTACATTTACACAAAGGAATTCTAAGCAGCAGAGAGAACGAAGGAGCTCCTACCCTTTGCAACAGCATGGATGGAACTGGAGAGCATTATGCTAAGTGAAATAAGCCAGACGGTGAGGGACAAATACCATATGATCTCACCTTTAACTGGAACCTAATCAACAAAAGAAAAAAGCAAGCAAAATATAACCAGAGTCATTGAAGTTAAGAACAGTCTAATAATAGCCAGAGGGGAGGGGGGAGAGGACAGTGGGGAGAAGTGTTTTCAGGAACTACTATAAAGGACACATGGACAAAATCAAGGGGGAGGGCAGAGGTGGGGGAGGGAGGTGGGTTTGGATGAGGTGGGGGGAGGGATGGGGAGAAAATACAGACAACTGTACTTGAACAACAATAAAAGAATTAAAAAAAAGATGTAGATATTTAGTGTTATAGCTAAGGGTAGAGCTTAAGCAGTAAGAATTCTGAGAATAAGATGTTGATAGTATTAATGGGTGAGAAGAAGAGTAAATTTCAGTAAAATATAAACTGCTTGGGGAAGAAGAGAGAGAAGTACAATGCAGTATCTCATGAACCGAAAACAAAGTTTTAAGCAAAAGGTGGTCAAACTGTAAGATGCTGCTGCAAGTAGAGTTTGTGAAAAAGATTAAATTCAGCAGTAATGAAGTATTTAGCGATTCTAGAAAGCAGCACAAGGAAAATTGGTATATGATGTTTTAAGAGATCACTTAATTTAAACAAAGTAATGGAAAAGAATGAGGAACTGTGACAGTGAAGAGAAAGAAGATTCTGCACTTAAAAATATTAGGCAAATATTTGGAAGTCATGGTGAAGGAAATTAAAAATACACAGTGCAAGAGGACTTGAGTTAGCAGAATTCTAGATGAAGGTGGAGACTATGGGCTTAATATAACAAGATTCAGCACATTCTGACTTTTTCATCTCTTTATTTATTTGGATTACCATATTTTGCTGTGTATAGCGCATGCTTTTTTGCTCAGATTTTTGTGGGGAAACTAAGGATGCACATTATGCATGGGTGTAATGATTACATACCACGGGTACAATAATCCTGTGTGTATGCACAGAGATGCACCGTATTTAGTGCATTACACATGGCAAAATACGGTGTATCTTTATTTTGTCTTAAACCATTATCTTTCTCCCAGCTTTCTTTTTTGTTAAAAAGAAAGATATATTATATCTTTGTTTATTCTTTTATATTGCATCTTTAGATGAATCTCTGTGTATAATATTTGATTGGACTTTGTGTTTTGACTCAATTTATACAATTTGCCTTTTTAGAGTTAAGTTCATCTCATTTGTTTTTCTTGAAACAACATATTTATTTGGTCTTTGTTCTCTGACCTTATACTTTTGTTTTTAATGTTTCTTTTGTTGTTGAAATTCACTACATGTCTTCTCTTCCTTTGTGTGTGCTTCTGTGTGTATGCACTCTCATGTGGATAATTTGGGAGGTGTGGAGTCTGTATTATTGTTCCTGTGATTAAGTTTATTATTTTATATATTAAACACTATATCTCTTGATTCTAACATACTCTGAAAAATCTAGAGAGTGTCTCTCAGTTGTACCCTGGAAAAAAATTAGAAAATTATCATACTTTTACTTAGCCATTCTTTCTCCTGCATTTCAAAATTAACTTACAGAGAGTAATTAGAGGACTTCATTTCCTGTTCTTTTCATTATTTGGTCGTGTTTCTTTTTTATATACTGTCAAGATTTATAATGCGTATGTTCCATTTCTCATTATTTTCTAGTGTAAATTCTGCAGAATAGGTTGACTTATATTCTTTACTTGCTCTATTACACATTATCATAGACAGCATACATGTTTATTAAGTTGCTGTGGGTCAGGAATGTGGGCATAGCTTTGTTGGGTCCTCTCCTGAGGATTGCATAAGGTTTTTTTAATCATGATTTTGATTGGGCTGAATTCTTATCTAGAGGCTTAGTTTTGAAAGAATCTGCTTCCAAGCTCATTCAGGTTGGTGGTAGAATTCATGTACTTGAAATCTTAAGAACAAAGTCCTAAATGGGACCAAAATCTGAGAGAGAGAGGGGTGGGGAGGGAGGGAGATTGAGGGAGATTGAGAGATAATTGATTTTAAGGCATAGGCCCATGCTGCTATGGGCTGGCACGTATGAACTCTGTGTGACAGGCCGGAGACTCAGGGAAGAGTTGCTGTTGCCACTTCGGAGGAAAAATTTCTTCTTCAGATGACCATATTCATCTTTCTTATGGCCTTCAACTGATTGGATGAGGGTGGTCACATTATGGAGGGGTTATCTACTTTACTCAGAGTCCACTGATTTAAGTGTTGATCACATTTAAAAAATACCTTCACAGCAATATGTAGAATGATGTTTGAAAAACATGGTCTAGCCAAGTTGACACACAAAACTAACCAAATGTGTAAAAAGTACTGAGGTAAAAAGGCCTCGAGGATGAGATTTTAACTTTATCAGGTTAGACTGTTTACTGTTTATTGTAGTTGTATGTGTCAGAGGCTAAACTTTGCTTTGGGTTCCTTTTTTGTTTGGGTTTCTCTAGAGACTTGTTAATTGTCATGTGAGACACACAATTTTTTCAGTTATTATATAGGAGCCCTGTTGATACTGTGGTGAGGTGTGAGGGGGTGGGGAAGTATTCTGTAGTCTTAAAGGTGCCCCTAGGCTGTGACTTTCAAAGAGCTTCTCTGTTTTTGCTCCCTTGGGAGAGATTGGAAAGCTAGAGGGTGTTGAAGTTGGGTATTTTTTTCTCCCTCCAGGTAGGTTAGTCTCTGGTAAAACCCCAGTAGACTTCAGTAAAGTAATTTCTCTTTTTTTAAAGTATATTTGATTGATATGCTATTACAGTTTTCCCATTTTTTCTCCCCTCTATCCCCCTTCTGTATCCCCCAACCCTCCAGCATACCCCACCTCAGCGCATGTCCATGGATCATACATGTAAGTTCTTTCAATTCTCTGTTTCCTATACTATTCTTAACCTCTCCCTGTATATTTTGTACCTACCATTTATACTTCTTATTCCTTGTACCTTTTCCACCATTATTCTCTTCCCTCTATCCACTGAAAACCCTCCATGTGATCTCCATTTCTCTGGTTCTGTTCTTGTTCTAGTTGTTTGCTGAGCTTTTGTTCTTTGTTTTTTTTTTAAGGTTGAGTTGTTGATAGTTGTGAGTTTGTTGTCATTTTACTATTCATAGTTTTTGATCTTCTATTTCTTAGGGAAGTCTCTTTAACATTTCATGTAATAAGGGCTTAGTAATGATGAACTCCTTAATTTTACCTTATCTGGGAAGCTCTTTGTCTGCCTTTCTATTCTAAATGAGAGCTTTGCTGGATAGAGTAATCTTGGATGTAGGTCCTTGCCTTTCACGACTTCAAACACTTCTTTCCAGCCCCTTCTTGCCTGCAAGGTTTCTTTTGAGAAATCAGCTGATAGTCTTATGGGCCCTCCTTTGTAGATAACTGTCTCCTTTCCTCTTGCTGCTTTTAAGATTCTCTACTTATCTTTAATATTGGGTGACTTAATTATGATGTGTCTTTGTGTGTTCCTCCTTGGGTCCAACTTCTTTGGGACTCTTTGAGCTTCCTGGACTGCCTAGAAGTCTATTTCCACTGCCAGTTTGGGGAAGTTCTCCTTCATTATTTGTTCAAGTAAATTTTCAATTTCTTGCTCTTCCTCTTCTTCTCCTGGCACTCCCATGATTCCGATGTTGGAACACTCAAAGTAATCCCAGAGGTTCCTAAGCCTCTTCTCATATTTTTGAATTCTTGTTTCTTCATTCTGTTCCACTTGAATGTTTATTTCTTCCTTTTGATCCAAATTGTTGATTTCAGTCCCAGTTTCCTTCCCTTCACTGTTGGTTCCCTGTATATTTTTATTTTACTTTGTATAGCCTTCATTTCTTCCTTTATTTTGCTACCCAACTCAGTCATTTCTGTGAGCATCCTGATTATCAGTGTTTTGAACTCTGCATTTGACAGGTTGTCTATCTCTTCATCACATAGTTATTTTTCTGGAGTTTTCATTTGTTCTTTCATTTGGGCCATATTTCTTTGTCTCGGTGTACCTGTTATGTTGTAAGTGGGCAGGGCCTTAGATATTCGCCAGGGTGCGCCAACCCTCTTTGCTGTGTTGTGGCTCTGTTTGTGGAGGAGGGATCAGACAGGGAACAATATGCTTGCTTGCTCCACTCTAGCCCCACTTTCCAATGAACTCTCCTGTGAGACTGGGAGTTTCCCCCTCCGTGGCAACCTCTGCAGTAGTTTATAGCTAGCTTTGAGTCTTTAGTTTCTTGTTCAGCCAGCCCTGACTTGCCTGGGTGGTCTGACACCTTGCTGTGCGTCCTCTCTTGCTCGGCTGCCTGTCTCCCTTCTCTGCCCCTCCTACCAGACTGGGTGAGTGTGCCTTGAACCCCCTGATTGTCAGAGTCCCATGTAGTTTGATTTTCTGGCACTTCTGGTTGTTTACTGTTTGAGGATTTGTCGTTACTCTTCTTTTGGTTGTGCGAGGAAGCAAAGCATTTCTACCTACACCTACATCTTGGCCCGAACTCCTGGTAAACTCATTTCTCTTGAGGCCAGGCCTTATTAAGAAGCAATGAATGCTTTGGACATATTTTTTTAAAAACCTACTCTTCCCCTTTCCCTGTAGATGGAGGAAGGTATTTTCCTCCAATTTTCATTGTCACAACAATACAGGGCTCAAGTACATAGAACTCATCAAAGTGTAGGAGCTCCTTAGGACTGGGCCCTGCTGGACCTTTTAACTCTTAAACATATCTACACTGATCCTCCAGCATCTATTCCCTAATTATAGATAAGGTTTTTCCTATCCCAGTAAAGGTTCCCATGAAGTTTTCTCCTGGATTTCTGCTTTGGTAAATTGTGATTCTCTCTATCTGCCTGTTTGACTCTCCAGTTTGGGGAATAGTAGTTTGCCCGGTGATCTCATTTCTCTGATGCAGCTAAGAAGAGTTGTTGATTTTCAGTTTCTTCAGCATTTTTAATGTTGTGTGAATGGGAGAGATGACTTACAATTTCCTTACATGCCAGATTTGAAACCAGGAGGTCCCTCCATTGTGTTTTGTTGTTCCACCAAGTAATATTATATATATAGCTCTAAATTTTCAAAACTTCTAGCCCATGGAATAGAGTAATAGTTAAGAATGACAACTCCTTAGCTTATGTAAGTCTTAAATTACTAGAAAGTTATACACTTATACTGTGTTTTTAGCTAGTTGCACAAGAACTTTCATAGAAGTGCAGTCTAATGTGATATTTTATTTATAATAGTGTAAAATTGTCATATAACTTGTTTTGGGAAGACTATGCTTTGTCACTGTTAGTTATAAAATAGGCCATATAATAAATCCCCCTTCTAATATTGCATTAGATAACATGACTCTGCTAATAACCTATATATTGTATTTAATTAGATGATGATTGCTCTTTAACATTATATTTCTCTGTTTCCTTACCTTCCTGGAAAATAAAAATAAGTTTTGCTTCTCAATTACCATTAGTTCTCTTACCCCTTTCTCTTTCTCCTCTTAGCATTGTTTTAGTTGTGGTTTTATTACTTATCTGTTTGTATTAAAACTTTCTGGTTCATTTGAAAGTAGGTCATGTAAATAATAAATTAACTATGCTCAAATATTGCCTGATAGAGATTTAGGCTTTATGCTGCTGCCTCCTCCCCTTTTTTCCCTGCTTCATACTCACTATCATTCTCTTCTTAGTCTATAGACTTCTTTGACCATGATGTGAATTATTCATTTCATGGCTTATTCATAATAAATTATTTGTTTCAGACATACTTTCTCTTGTCACCCTTTTTGCTTTATGGTTCCTCTGAGTTCTACTTGCTATTTTAATATTAACTCAAGCCAGACCATTAAGAATGTACTCTACCTAGAAAAGTTTATTGAAAAAGTTTCATAAAGTTAAATTCTAAAATGAACTGTAATTATAAATACCCATGTTTTTATAATTTAAAGTAGATCATTGAGGGTATATTTTATTAGAAAAATATGTTGAATTATACAAGATTTTACAAATCTTTAAGGGCTTAATTTATCAATCCTCCTCTACTGGGAGTATATCTTTATCTAATTTATTGCTTTAATGATTATGTAATATAATATAAAATTTATTAAATGAATTACCAGAATATGATAGTTTCGGTTAACTAATTTCCCACTGTAGTGTACTTTTTATGTAAAAATTGAGCTTATTGAATTTATAATTCATTGTCAATCTCATTTATAAACATTTACTAATCTGGTTAGAGAGACAATATGTGTACATACAGGAAAAATTAAAAGGCTAGGTAGTATCTTACGTGTCAAATGAATAATATATGCAATACAGAAATTTAGAAATGGCCCAAATTACTGTGATATTGGGAAAGGCTCGTGGAGAAGGTAGAAATTGTATTTGAAGGAGGATAAGACTTAGATGGGGATAGAAAAATGGGCTGTGAAATGTGGATGGGCCATATTTATGGACCTATTTTTATGCTGGTTGATTGATGTCAGACACATAAGAAATAGAAATGAAAACTGTGTTGAGGTGTCACTTATATCTACTGGATTTGTAAAAATTAACAAGCCCGAGAGTCAAGTGTTGCTGCAGATGTGGAGCTAGTGAGAACTCTGAAGTGTATCTTTCCTATGACTTAACAATTTCACCTCAAAATATATATAATTTAGAGCAATGTCTTCCAAAATTTTATTAATACCATCCCCATACAGAAAAAATACATTTTACTTCATGATCCAGTATATACACATGAAATGTGAAGTAGCTGAAATATGCAATGATAAGAGATTGATAAATATATAATAGAATATTTATGTAATGGAATAATATTACACTCCAAGGTAATTGAACCACAGGTACATCTATCAATATGGATGGATTTGGAATGTAATGTATATTGAGAAAAAATAGCATGCCACAGAATATGTGTAGTTTGTTTTAATTTATATTAAGTTCAAATATAAGCTAAACTGTACAATGCATTACATAGGGATATATATATATGTCTTCAAACTACAAGGAAAGGCAAGATACGGGCGAGAACCATAGTTTCAGGACAGTGCTTGCCCATGTGAGAGGTTCAGGGAATATACACAAGACTTCAAAGATAATGGTAGAGTTGTGTTTTTTAGTTGGATGGTTGTGGATATAGGGGTGCTCTTTTTATTTTTCTTAATACTTTCTGCACTTATCACGGATTATTTTTGTATGTATAGTCATGCATCACATAACTTCAGGTCAGTGGAGGACCGCATATACTAACTACAGAGGTCCTGTATGATTATAATGGAGTCCCATATGGTTCCATATGATTAAAAATTCCTGTTTCTAGGGATTTTGTCATAGCCATCATATTGGTAGCGCATTGCATTACTTGTTTCTGGTGATGCTTGTGTAAACACACCTACTGCACTGCAAATCATATACAGCACTTACAGTTCCAGTAGTAGCCTATATCGTCTGAGTTAATGTAAGTGCACTCTATGATATTCACACAAAAATGAAATCACCTAATTGTGCATTTTCCAGAACTTACCCCCATTCTTAAGTGGCCCATGACTATATTTATTGTTTAAAATACTTTTAAGTAGAAGTAAAATAAAATCAATTAACATTCTAGCTTTAAGAAATTAGGATATAGGAGATACACTTGTTTTATTCTTTAAACTCTCTATATTCTTTCACCCTATCTCTGAATCTTTAAGTTCATCCTCAAGTCCTTTGAAGAATATTTACTAGAAGTAAATATGAAAATACAAGTACAAATATAATTCAAGTTGAAGTTTGTATAGAAAGTTGGAAATGTGGGATCGGAGATTGGGAGAGAGTCGGCTGGATTATGGATGATATAGTCTTCCAGACACAGATGAGACCATAAACTAGGAGAGTGCGTGCATTTTCTGAGGGAAAAGCTGTAATGAGAGGAGTGGGAAACTAAGGATTGAGTCATGGGTACTCCTTCAATTAGGTATCATTTAGGTATTTAGGTTTTTTTGGCAGGTAAGAAGAATATTCAGTTAAAAATTTTGGTAGTTATAATATTCTGAATACTCTTTCAGTGGAGCAAGGTATTTTTGGTACCAAAATAAAGTTGCCATTTTTTATTCTTTAAAATTATTAATGCCTTGAAAAACTGTAGTTGTTTCCCTAAAAATAGTTCTTTCAAATGATACCTCAAATGTGTAATAGTTATTTTAGCTAATATTCATTTTCCTTAATTAGATAGAATGTTTCTTAAAATTTTGTTTTTCTCTTATTACACACCTAAATCCCAAATATTTGCTTTCTGAATGTGGCCTACTATTTGGTATCCAGTTTTTACTTGCACAGTTTACTTAAAAAGTTATGGACATATCAACAAGAAGGAAATGAGCATTGTTATTATGAAGGCTAGTGAATCCTTATATTTTAATCAAGATCTGAATCTTTCTAAATAAAATGAATATTTCTTAGAAATACTAGCTCACCAATAACTTATTTATTTATTTTTGTAGAGAGAATTGGGATTAAAACAGGACATAAATGACCTTGTAAAACGGAAGATTGCAGTAGATGAAGAAAATGCTTTCTTAAGGAAAGAATTCTGCGACTTACAGAAGAAATTTAAAGATAAAAGGCAAGAAGTTAAGGTGTGTTGACTTGAACATAGTTTTACAGTGCTATTGCTTTGAAGTCCTTCTTTAAGCTTTGTCAGCTTTTGTGGCACAGAAAGTGACAAGCTTGGAGGAAAAATTGCCTTAGGCCCTGCTGTACCACAGTTTTTTCACATGAGAAAACTCTGAGAAAGATGCTTTAAAGCTAATACTCCAAGCTTTAAAACTTTCAGATAAATAGTTAATGATGGAAATGGAGCTAAGAAAGTAGGAGTGTGAATATGTGGCTTCTTGTAATTAGATTCTGATGGGACTGGCATTATTAATTGATAAAACCTAGGTCTGGGAGGATATGTCTGTGTGGGTCTCAAAAATAGCTGGGGACAGCATCAAAGGCAGCTTGATCAATTAATGGGCTCTTTGCAAATGTGTACTCATCAAAGCTGTCATCCAGTGAAAAAATATGACCCATCCACCTGCATGAAAAGAGGCCAATAAAAATATACAGGTGACCTTGGCTATCAAATATAGAAGAAGCTGCTGTGAGGGTAAAACTGCACAGTTTATATTTGCTGATTAGTTCTCGCCATTTTTTTTTGTTATTGGCCCTGTGGTACTGTTCTGCAGGACACTAAAGAGAGTGTACAGAATAAGGAAGAACAAAACAGACTGCTTATAAAAAATCTGGAAGAGGAAAATGAGAAATTAAGTACCCGCTGCACTGACCTGGTAAATGACCTGGAGAAACTGAAGAAGCAGGAAGCACATTGGAGAAAAGAAAAATATAGCATTGATGCAAAAATAAAGGTATGCATTGAGAATGGAATTCACGCTGTTATTTTTAATCCAACTTCTTATAGGACCCTTATTACATGTTATTTTCTTTAAATAATAAGTTATATATTCAAATCCACCAGTGGGGACTAGCATTAATTTATATTCCTTCACTTAAGACCCACAGCTTTTAAAAAATTGATGTTTCAAAGCAGGAAACTGACTTCAAATAGTTATCTAAAATGTAATCATTAAAAAATAAAGGGTATTGCATTTTGAAATAAAATGTGTTAAAAACATTTGGAATCATGGCTTTTTACTTTTTTCAGTTAGGGCTTAAATTTATAAATACAGCTAGAATTCATTGTTATATAGTTTTAAGACTATTTTCAAGGCCTTAAAAATAAAAATGTTGAAAAACACAAGACAGTTAAAAAATACTAGTATGTGTTTTGAGGGTGGCGTTTTCTTTGGCTTAAGAGAACCTATTCACAGTAAAATTTTATTTCATAGAATATAAAAGTGCAATCAACTTCTATCATGTTTTTATACTATTTTGGTCAGTGTTTTTCAAAATAATACTTTTTAGTAACTTTCTCTGTCTTGGAAATGGTTTTGTTCAGTTTTTGTCCATCAAATTTCAGGTTTTTATTTTCCATAGATGTTGTTGAAAAGGCCAGGAATGGATTTTTGTGCTAGTAAAAATATGGTAGTCCTTTCATGTATGCACACATAAAAAGAACATATAACATAAGACCCAGCTGGGTGGCTTAGTTGGTTGGAGTGTTGTTGCACACTCCAAAAAGGTTGCGGATTCAATTTCTGGTACATGTAAGTTCTTTGGCTTCTCTGTTTCCTATTCTGTTCTTAACCTTCCCCTGTCTATTTTGTGCTTACCAATTCTTCTTCTTATTCTCTGTATTCTTTCCCCTACTCTCTCCATTCCCCCTCCCTGCTGGATAGAGTAATCTTGGATGTAGGTCCTTGCCTTGCATGACTTCAAATACTTCTTTCCAGACCCTTCTTGCCTGTAAGTTTTCTTCTGAGCTAGTGTTACCTACTACTTTTGTAGGTAACTGTCTCCTTTTCTCTTGCTGCTTTTAAGATTCTGTACTTATCTTTAATCTTGAGTAATTTAATTATGATGTGCCTTGGTGTATTCCTCCTTGGGTCCAACTTGTTTGGGACTCTCTGAGCTTCCTGGATTTGCATATGTATTTCCCTCATCAGGTCGGGGAAGTTTTCTTTCATTATTTTTTCAAATAAGTTTTCCATTTCTTGATCTTCCTCTTCGTCTAGCACTCCTATGATTCAGATGTTATAATGCTTAAAGTTGTCCCAGAGTTTCCTGAGCCTCTCCTCATTTTTTTGAATTCTTGTTTCTTCATTCTGTTCCACTTGAATGTGTATTTCTTCCTTCTGTTCCAAATTGCTGATTTGAGTCCCAGTTTCCTTCCCATCATTATTAGTACCTTGAATATTTTTTTTTTATTTCACTTTGTATAGCCTTCACTTCTTCCTTTATTTTGGTCCCATACTCAATGATTTCTGTGAGTTTCCTGATTACCAATGTTTTGAACTCTGCATCTGATAGGTTGGCTATTTCCTCGTTACTTAGGTTTTTTTTTTTGGAGTTTTGATTTGTTCTTTCATTTGGGCCATATTTCTTTGTCCCAGTGCACCTGTTACGTTGTAAGGGGCAGACAGAGCCCTAGGTATTCACCAGGGTGGGGCAACCCAGTTTGCTCTGTTGTGGTGCTGTATGTGGAGGAGTGGTCATAGAAGGCACAATGCCGCTTGCTCAACTGTGATCCTGCTTTCAGTCACTTCCCCACTACCCACAAGTGAACTGCACCCTTATGGTGCTGATTCCCATGTGGGTGGGTGGGTTTATGTATATTGGGCCCTTCCAGTGGACTCTTCTGTGAGACCGGGTGTTTCTCCCACCACCTCAACCCTCATAGGTTTTTATAGCCAGAGATTTTGAAGCTTTATTTCCCCGTGCTGGAACCCTGGGTTGCATAGTCTGTCTCGCTCCCCAGTTGTCCCTCTCATTTTATCTGAACGCATATGTGGGACTGCCTTTCCGTGAACTGCCACCTTGCCTGCCCTTTCTGCTAGCTGCCACCTTGCCACATGTCCTCTCTGCCCTGGCTTCCTGTCACCACCTTTCCTGCCAGTCTGGATGAATGTTTCTTCTTTAACTCCTTGGTTGTTGGACTTCCATACAGTTCGATTTTCTGGCAGTCCTGGTTGTTTTTTGTTTTTAAATTGGTTGTTATCCTTCTTTTGGTTGTACAGGGAAGCATAGCCTATCTGCTTACACCTATATCTTGGCTGGAAGTTTGAGTTTCTTTTCAACAGTTTTTGCCAAATGTCTCAGTTCTAAAAATGTGTACATCTGCATTTTCCTAAGTTATATAATTATGTTGTGTCAATAAGAAAACTTTGATTCTTTCCTCTCTAAAGTATTAATTAGCATATAATATACATATATTGTATTTAATCTATTAAAAGTGTACAGTTAAATAATTTTAGTTTATGCATAGTTGTTCAACTATTACCACAATTACTTTGAAGTCATTTTCGTCATCCCCAAAAGAAACCCTGTAACCTTAATCAATCATTCCTTATTTACCCTTAGCTCCATCAAGGTTTAATAGATAACCACTAATCTACTTTCTTTCACTATAGATTTGTCTATTCTAAATATTTAATATAATTGAAATTATAGTGTAGGGTCTTTTGTGGCTGACTTAGAATGTTTCCAGAACTTTCCATGTTGTGTCAGGTACTGTATTAGTGCTTCATTACTTTTTATTGTTGATTAATATTCTATTTCATAAATATCCTACATTTTATTTATCAATAATATGTGGACATTTGTGTTATGAATAATGCTGCTATGAACATTTGTCTATAAGATTTGTGTGTGTGTGTATATATATATTACATATTATATATTATATACATAATATATAATATGTAATATTACATATTATAGTATTACATATTATATATATATACTTGTATATCTTCATTTTCCTTAGGTATATAGTAAGAAGTGAGATTACTGGGTCTTAGTGTAACTCTGTCCTTAAGTGTTTGAGGAAATGTCAGATTGTTTTCAAAAGCAGCTGCACCAAAATAATGATAAGGACTTGTATATTGTTGATAATTTCAGGGTTCAGGAGATTTTTAAGCTTGAAATGTTTCTTGAAATTCTTGGACTAGAAAGGAAGCAGTGGCTTCCCAATCTCGTTACTTCAAACTGTATCTACCTGTTATTAACACTATATACATTGTTGGCAGTTGTTGTTAATTAGAATGTTTATTAATACTAATGTTAGAAAAGCAACTGCACCATTGTACATACTGAACAGAAGTGCATTAGGGTTGTGATTTCTCAGTCCTTGTCAACACTTGTTGACTTGTCTGCCTTTTTAATTATAGCTATTCCTATGGATGTAAAGTTGTTTCTCATTGGGTTTTGATTTATATTTCCCTGATGGCTGATGATGTTGACAGTCTTCTCTGGTGTTATTGGCTATTTGTATATCTTTGAAGAACTGTGTATTCCTTTCTTTTGCTTATATTCTGTATATGTCTCTTTTTAGCTATAAAATTTAAACTATTTCCTTCAGTCCTCTTAGATGTTTTTTTCTTCTGTAATAGCATTATTTGGGGAACAAATGTTTTGCATTTTGATGACTTTGAATTTGTCTACTTTTTGATGCCTGTGCTTTTTGTGACATATCAGAAAAACTATTGCCTAATTCAAGATGGTGAGGATGGACACTTATATTTTCTTCTAATAGTTTTATATCTTACATTTAGTTCTTTGATCCATTTCAATATAATTTTTGAATATGATGTTTGATAGGAATCCAACTTCATTCTTTTACATGTGTTATTCATACATGTGTTCCAGCACCATTTGGTGAAAGACTGTTGTTCCACCATTGAATTGTCTTGGAATTTTTATTGAATATCAATTGACTCTAAACATAAGGGTTTATTTCTGGAATTAAATTTTGTTCCTTTGAACTATACATTTACTCCAATATCTCTGCCACATTCTCTTAATTATTTTAGATTTGTAGCAAGTTTTGATATTGGGATGTGTTTGCCCTCCATATTTATTCTTATTTTTCAGGATTATCTATTCTGGGTCTCTTGCATTTCCATATGAATTTTAGAATCAGCTCTTTCATTTCTTACAAAAAAAAAACAAGCTGATATTATTTTGTTAAGGATTGCATTGAATTAGAGTATCAATTTTGGGAGTATTACTGTCTTAACAATATCATATATTCTGATCAATCAACATGGAATGTTTCATGAGTTTAGGTCTTTAATTGCTTTCAACAGTGTTTTGTATTTTTGGAATACAACTTGGCACTACGTTGGGGTATGTATTCCTAAATATTTAATAATTTTTATGCTATTCTAAGTGCAACTATTTCTTAATTTTTAAAAGATGGTGCACTTTTAATGTATGATACACAGTTAATTTTTGTTTATTTATCATGTAACCTGCAACCTTGTTGAACAGATTGATTCCTTAAGACGTTCTGTATGTAAGATCATGTTGTCTTCAAGAAGAGATGTTTAGTTTTCTTTTCTAATCTGGATGCTTATAAATCTCATTTTGTTCTGTGTTGTCCTTTCTAGAACTTCTAGTATAAAGTTAAATAGAAAAAGAGGTAGTGGACATATATGTTTTGTTCCTGATCTCAGGGGAAAAGGATTCACTTTTTGACCTTTGAGTATATTAGTTGAGTTTTTTGTTGATGTACTTTTATCAGATTGAGAAAGTTGTTTTGTATTCCTGCCTTGTTGATAGGATTTTAAAAAAATTTTTATTGTTATTCAATTACAGTTGTATGCCTTTTCTCCCCATCCCTCCACCCCACCCCAGGGGATTTTTTTTTTTTTAATCACGAAAGGATGTTGCACTTTGGCAAATGTTTTTCCTGCATCTATGGAAATGAGCATATGGTTTTTATCTTTTATTCTGTTGATATGGTGAATTACATTATTTGATTGATTTTGAATATTAAACTAACCTCTAATTGCTGGGATGTCATTGTCTGGTTTTGTTATCAGGATAATGCTGGCCCTATAGAATGAGTTAGAAAGCGTTGCCTCTTAAATTCTTTGGAAGAGTTTGACAAGGATTGGCATTAAAAAAAAAAACATTTGATAGAATTACATGACCATCTGGTCATGGAATATTCTATTTGGGAGGTTCTTTTTCCTTACCTGAGGACATGCTTATTGATCTTAGAGAGAGGGGAAGAGAGAGGGAGAGAAACAGTGATGTGAGAAAGAAACATTGATCAAATTGCTTCTGACATGTGCTCCGACCTGGGATTGAACCCATAACCCAGGTATGTGCCTTCACTGGGAATTGAACCCACAACCCTTCACTCTACAGGAAGACGCTCTAACCGACTGAGCCATACTGGCCAGGGCCTATGTTGGAAAGTTTTGATAACTAATTAAAGCTCTCACTTATTATATAGGTCTATTGAGATTTTCTTATTTCTTGAGTTGGTTTAGGGAAAATGTGTTTCTAGGAATTCGTTCATTTTATGAAAGTTATTTAATCTTCTAATATGCAATTGTTTATAGTATTTTTAATAATCCTTTTTCTCTATGGTTAGTAGTAGTATCATTTTTGGATTTTTATTTATTTAATCCTTTCTCTTCTTTTTCTCTGTCAATCTATGTGAAGGTTTGTTAATTTTGTTGCTTTTTTAAAGAATCAACTATTGCTTCTCTCTATTTTTTTGCTATTTTCTTTTAAAAAAATTTCCACACTACTCTTTATTATTTTGTCCCTCGGGATTTACTTTGTCACTCCTTTTGTGTTTCTTCAATATTTAAAATTAGATTATTGATTTGATATATATCTTCTTTTTTGATGTCAGCATTTATAGCTAAGCTATAAATTTCTATTTGAGCTCTGCCTTTGGTACATCCTGTAAGTTTTGATATGTTACGTTTTCGTTTTCATTCATCTCTGAATATTTTATAATTCTCTTGTGATTTGTTCTTAGACTTACTGGTTGTTTAAGAGTGTATGTTTTGATTACCACATATTTTAAATTTTTCAGTTTTTCTTCTGTTACTGAGCTTTGGCTCCATTCCATTGTGGTTGGAGAAGCTCCTTGGTATGATTTTAATATTTTTAAATTTATTGGGAGCTGTTTTATGGACTAATTTATAGTCTGATGTGGGAAATGTGCCATGTGTATTTGAGAAAAATGTGTATTCTTCTTTTTGGGAGTGCAGTGTTTTATATATACTCGTAGTTCAACTTCATTTATCTTGGTGATCAGGCCCTCTATATTCTTATTTGACATTGTGTTGAAATGTTTTAATGATTATTTAAAATGGAGTACCTACAACTATTATTGTGGAACTGTCTATTTTCTCCTTCAATTCTATAATTGCTTACTTTTTATAATTTAGGGCTCAGTTGTTTGGTGCATGTATGTTTATAGTAATTGTATGTTCCTGATGAATTGACTTTTTAAAATATAATGTTCTCTTTTGTCTCTTGTAACAGTCTATTTTGTCCAATATTATTATATCCATCCTCAGCTCTTTTTTGGGTTGTTACTTTCATGTAATACAGGGTGTGGCAAAAGTAGGTTTACATTTATATGCAAAATAGTTTATTCTTATACTATTATTTATTAATTATTATATTATTTTCTACACAAACAACTATAAGCCTACTTTTTCCCTTTCACATATATTTTTCCATCCTTTTAATTTTCAATCTATTTTTTATCTAAAATTAGTCTGTTTTAAATATCATAGAGTTGTATATTTTCTTTATCTATTTTTTATTAATCTATTCCTTTTTATTGAAGTGCTTAATCCATGTACATTTATTTAATTACTGGTAAGGGGGGACTAACGTCTGCCAGTTTTTAATGTTTTCTGTATGTCTGATATTTTTTCTCTCTGATTTTTAAAAAATTAATTAATTAATTTTTATTCAGTTACAATTGTCTGCATTTTCTCCCCTTCCCTCCACCCCACCCCAGCCAGTCCCACCTCCCTCCCCCACCTCTACCCTCCCCCTTGATTTTGTCCTTGTGTCCTTTATAGTAGCTCCTATAGACCCCTCTCCCCACTATCCCCTCCCCACGCCACTGTGGCTATTAGTACAATGTTCTTAATTTCAATGTCTCTGGTTATATTTTGTTTGCTTTTTTCTTTTGTTTATTAGGTTCCAGTTAAAGGTGAGATCATATGGTATTTGTCCCTCACCACCTGGCTTATTTCACGTAGCATAATGCTCTCCAGTTCCATCCATGCTGTTGCAAAGGGTATAAGCTCCTTCTTTCTCTCTGCTGCGTAGAATTCCATTGTGTAAATGTACCACAATTTTTTGATCCACTCATAAACGACCCCGAATAGCTGCAGCAATTTGAGGAAAAAGAACAAAGCAGGAGGGATCACAATACCTGATATCAAACTGTATTACAAGGCCACTGTAGTCAAAACAGCCTGGTACTGGCATAAAAACAGGCACATAGACCAATGGAACAGAACAGAGAGCCCAGAAATAAACCCAAGTCGTTATGGTCTGTTAATATTTTCTCTCTGATTTTCACTATTACTTTTTTCCTTTGTGTTCAGTTGAATTTTTATAGCAGCACCTTTTTATTTTCTTCTCATTTTTGTTTATATTGTATGAATATAATTTTTTGTGGTTAGCATGGGGTACATTTATCATGCTAAACTTACAACAATATAATTTAAATTGCTACCAACTTACCTTCTGTAGCATACTCAATTTTACTCCTATATTGCTTTTCCTTTATGTTATTTTTATCACAAGTTACAGTTTTACAGTTGTGTGTCCTATAGCATAGATTTGTAATTTTATGTGCTTGTTAGTGAAATAATGTAGGAAATGAAAAGTAGAGTTACAAACCAACATGCAATAATATTGGCTTTTATATTTGCTCATGCATTTACCTTTAATGGAGATTCTGTTTCTTCATAGGGCTTTCAGTTACTCTCTTGCATCCTTTTATTTCAGTCTGAATGATTAGCATTCTTGTAGCGCAGATCTAGTAATGAACTCCCTCAGTTTTTGCTTATCTGTGACTACCTTACACTCTAAATTTTAAAGGACAATTTTGCTGGGTATAAAATTCAATGTCAATAATTCTTTTATTTTAGTACTTTAAATATGCTATCTCATTGCCTTCTGGCTTTCATGATTTCTTATGATAAATCAGCTGAAAATCTCTTATTAATGATCTCTTGAATATAACACGGCATTTTCTGTTGTTGCATTCAACATTTCTTTCTTTGCTGTTAGTTGAATTTCAAAGTTTGATAATGGTGTCTTCATGTGGGTCTCTTTCTATTGATCTTACCTGGAACTCGTTGAGATCTTTACATTTTTAGATGCATATCTCTCATCAAAATTGGGAATTGTCTGGCCATCATTTTTTAAAATCTTATTTCTGTGCTCTTTTATGTCTCATTTCCTTTTGAAACTCCTGTAACGTGTATGTTGGTTTGCTCAATGGTGCCACTGTTCCCATAGTCTCTGTTCATTTTTCTTCATCTTTCTTCTACTCAGATTCAATAATTTAACTTGTTATATCTTGTAGTTTGCTGGTTCTTTCTTCTGTCTTCTTATATTTGTTGTTTAACCCTCTAGTGAATTGTTAATTTTTGTTATTTTGCTTTTTAACTCTGGCATTTGATTCTTTTTTATAATTTCTATTTTATTGATTTTTTTCAAGTTTATACATTGTTTTTCTTGATTTCCTTTAGTTCTTCTTTCATCATTTCGTTTAGCTCTTTGAGTATATTTAAGACAGTTGTTATAAAGTTGATACTGAGTTCCAGCCAAGATGGAGGCATAGGTAGAAATGCTTTGCTTCCTTGCACAACCAAAACAAGGATAACAACCAATTTAAAAACAGTAAACCACCAGAACTGCCAGAAAATCAAACTGAATGGAACTCTTACAACCAAGGAGTTAAGCATTCATGCAGATCAGTAGGAGGGGCAGAGGACTTGCAGCAAGGCGATGGACCATGTGGGAGAGGCAGGTGCTAGCCGACCAGGAAACTAAAGACTCAAATCCTCCAGATGTAAAATCCTGTGGGGGTTGCAGTGGTGGGAGAAACTCCCAGCCCCCCAAGAGAGTTTGTTGGAGAGACCCACAGGATCCTAGAGCTCACACAAATCCACCCACCTAGGAATCAGCCCTGAAAGGGCACATTCGCCATGGGGGAAGTGATGGAAAGTGGGGCTAGAGCAGAGTGAATGAGCGGCGTTGTTCCCTCTTCGGCCACTCCCCCAGAGACAACACCACAACATAGCAAAGAAGGTTGACCCACCCTGGCAAATACCTAAGGCCCACTTACAACATAATAGGTGCACCAAGACAAAGAAATAGGGCCCAAATGAAAGAACAAATCAAAACTCCAGAAAAATAACTATGTGATGAGGAGATAGACAACCTATCTCTGTGTGCATACTACTTGGAGTTTATTGAGCTTCTTGCATGTGTATAATAATCTTTTTCATCATTGTTGGGTAATTTTTAGCTATTATTTCTTCAAATAATTTTTGGTTTTTTATGCCCTTGCCTTTCTTTTTGTAGTCCCAGTGTACTTATGTTATTGCATTTGTAGCATTCCATACCTCTCTGAGGTTATTGATTTTTATTATTCTTTTTATTGTTTTACCTTCAAGTTTGTTCCTTTTCCTGTCAGTTTATATTAAATATTGAGCTCCTCCAATGAATATATTTTTTTATTTTTTAATACTGTTTTTTAGCATCAAAATTTCCGTTTGGATGTTTTAAAATAATTTATATCACTTTATTTGTGTTTCCTTTTGCATGAAACCTTGTCATTTTACTATTTTTATTTTTTAAGCTATGGTATTTTGTAAAGCATGATTTTTTAGCTATTTAAGTATATTTATAATGGCTGTTTTGATGTTTTTATGAAGTCTGATATCTGGATCCTCTCATGGGCAGTTTCTGTTGCCTGCTTCCTTTTTTCCCTATGGGTGACATTGTCCTCTTCCTTTGAATGTTGTAACTTTTTGTTGAAAGTGCACATTTAAAATTGTATACTGTAGCAGGTTTGGATACCGATTTCTCACTGTACTCAGAGTTTGAGGATGTTTGTTCATTTGGTTGTTAAGTAGTTTGGCTGGACCTTTTAGTAAAGGGGAAAGTAAAGTATATTTCCCCTGCAGTGTACAGCCTCTGATGTTGCTTTTCAGAGAACACGCACTTGGACGAGCCTATATTAATGCCATGTTCATAATGATTTTAACAGAGCTCTTCTTCACTGACTGTTCTCTTGATCTTTCTGTTAATAGGTCTGCCACTGTTGGTCTCCAAATATTGCTTACTGATTTTTCTGTTGCTTTTGACAATGTTCTGGGCTACAAGTTGTTTGACATCTGATCTAATCATATCTGGGTCTCTTTTTAGGGTTATTATTATATTAAAAAATATGGTAAAATAAACATAACCTCACATTTATCACCTTACCCATTTGAAATGTACAGTTCAGTAGTGTTAAGTATATTGCCATTGCTGTATAACCAATTTTCAGAAAATTTTCATCATCCAAAAGTGAAACTGTACTCATTAAACAACAACTCCCCATTTCCACTCTTCACAGCCCCTGACTCTATCAGTCTACTTTCTGTTCAATGAGTTTGACTACTCTAGATACCTCATATAAGGAGAATTGTTACCAGTAAACAGTCTCTCCAGGGAGACTCTGATTGTAGCAGTATTGGGAGCAGGCTGATGGTGGGGAACATGAGTAGCTGCTGAGGGGATAGAAGTAGGCCGTGGGAATGGGACCTGGGAGGCACTTGTGCACTGAGCCCAGCCCTTTGGGGACAGAGGTTGGAGGTTGGAGTACCAAGGGCGTGCAGTTGGTCAAAGAATGCCTTCACAAGCCACCCAGGGTCATGGAGAGGACTTTGGGTTTTGCAGCACAGGGCCATATTGCACTTCTGTGGGGCATGCGGCTGTGTTGCCCAGGTAACTGAGCATATACCTTGTGGATGCCTAGTCCCTGATATTGGACGCCTAGTCTGTAGTGCCCTACCGCTCCCACTGAGGGTGTCCTTGGCACATGCCTGAGAGGCTGTGTGAGGTTCCAGGGTTCCTTTGCTTAAACCTTTTGTTTGGTTTCTCTCTTTAGGTTGACTTTGAGTACAGGCAACTTGCTGCATGTGGGGACTGGGGTATGGGGGGTATGGAGTTGATGGAGTGCCAGGGAAATCTCCCCCATCAATCAAGATTGTGGCAGGGGGAGGATCTTCCACTGAGCTCATGAAAACCTAGCAAGATAATTGGAGAGAAGAAAAAGCCCTTCTTTCCCATTCTGGTACTATTTTTAGGGTAGAACCAGGGGAAGGCAGATAAATGTGCTGTAGAAGTTAAAATGGGAGTGGGAGATGCTAGACCAAAGAGGCCTATCAGTCTAGCCTGGGGAAAGAAGAGGATGGTTAGGAGGTAGACTCATCAGAAGCATAATAAAGTTAACTGATCTGCCTCACACCCAAGCTACTATAGTTCCAGGGGAACAAAGAAACCTCTCTCTTATTCATGGCTTGCTGGCTGGGGACCTACACTCCCATGATGCACTCACCTGTTTTCTCCATGGGTCATGTGACCTTAGCATCCACATGACCCATGACCTACAGGAGGAAGTTTCTCTCTCTCTCTCTCTCTCTTTCTCTCTCCCCACCCACCACCTGGTGATGCACTTGCTGGTGCCTTTGCTCAATCTCGCAGCCCTAGCATGGCCCGTGGCTGAGTAGGCTCCACATGCTGACTCCAGGAGGGAGCTTGAAGTGGAGAGGAGCTGGGAACAAGCTGAGCTACCTGGATGACCACTTAGCAGCCATCTGTGGGCTTCAAAGGGATATATTTTAAATTGGATCAAGATCTCAGGATCTTTTGTCTTGTCTTGCTGAGGAGATGGGCTAGTAGACAAGAGTTTGCCATTCTCCCAGATCATGCAGCACTGGATTAAACCTCCTTCCTTTTTACACCAGCATGTGCCTCACGGTTTGGGTTTTGTGATGACAAGCAGCTGAACCCCTGTTTTTCGTACAGAATCATAGTATTTTTGTTTTTTGTAACTGGCTTATTTGGCTTCACATAATGAATTCAAGGTATACCCATGCTGTTATGTAAGTTAAAATTTCCTTCCTTTTTTGTTGTGGTAAAAAACACATAACACAGTTTATCAATTTAACTATTTTTAAGTGTACAGTTCAATAGTATTATGTATATTTACATTGCTATGAAAGAGATCTCTAGAACTACTTTGGCTTGAAGAACTGTAATTCTATGACCATTAGTTACTATCTCTTTTTTGTTCTCTCACACTAGACCTTGGTAATTATTATTCTACTTTGTATACCTATTAATTTGACTACTTTAAATATCTGAGTGGAACCATGTGGTAATTATCTTTTTGTGACAAGTTTATTTTGTGTATCATAATGCACTCAAGGTTTATCCATGTTGTAGCATACAATAGGATCTTTTTTAAGGCTGCATTGTTTCATTGTATGTATATACCACATTTTGTTTATCTATTTACCTGACATTTGGATTGATATTCTACCTCTTGGCTACTATGAATATTGCTGCTCTGAAAATAGGTATGCAAATATCTCTTCAAAACCTTGCTTTGCATTCTTTTGAATGTATACCCAGTAGTGGGATTGGTGGAGTATATGGTATTTCTATTTTTAAAGTTTTGAGGGATCCCCCATACTCTTTTCTGTTTTCTGTAGAGTCTGTACCACTTTATAACCCCACCAACAATGCACAAGTGTTCCAGTTTTTCTGTATCTCAACCAACACTTGTTAGTTTGTGCCTGCCTGCCTGCCTTTCTTCCTTCCTTCCTTCTTTTCTTCCTTCTTTCCTTCCTTCCCTCCTTCCCTCCCTCCTTTTGTCCCTCTTTTCCTCCCCTTGCTCCTCTTATCTCTTGCTCTCTTTATCCCTTGCTTTCTTCCTCCTCTTATTCTTCTTGTTCTCCTTTTTCTCCCTCTCTCTCTTCCCCACCTCTCTCTGAAAGAAGTGTTCCTATGAAACCCTTCATAAGCTGGAATGATGTAAGTGAAGAGTAGTCCCCATTTTTAGAAAGTTTGCATTATGCCACTTCACTTTTCTGAAAGACCTTACATTAGTATGGTTACAGCATTTTTCATAGAAGTGAAAATTATCATTGGATTTTTGTTAGTTAGTGAAAACAGGTACAAATGTAGGTCTTTTGTAAAAGTGAATTGGCGTAATGTGAAATTCTAAAAAGCTGGGGATACCTGTATATTTATCTGTCATTCTTCTTTTTATAATAAATGCGAATTTAAGAAGTACTCACAGTGCTACCTTGGTTGAACACCAATAATTTTATTTTTAAAAGATTACTTTAGCTACTGCACTGTGAATATATGAGGTTTGAGAGCTTGGCTAGGGTAGATTTGTAGTGCTTGACATAAAGCCTGGTGCTCAGTTTTGGAAATAATGATCGCATAGTGTTTATGTGGTCATACTCAATTTTTAGATATAAAATTTACTTAATACTTTATGAAAATAAATTAATTTTAAAATATATTCTTGAGAAAATATTTCTGAAAAACTAACATCAGTTTTTAAATGGGAACATTTTTAGAGAATTATCAGGAGGAAAAGGCCAACTTTGAAGAACTACAGGTGAAATTTCACTAAAGTTGGGAGAACTCAGCATGATATGAATCTCAAACATTGTGAAATTCTTTTGATATCTTTTCTTCTCTGACTACATTTAAAATAGAGTAAAAAATCAAATATCTGCCATTTGTTCTGGTTAAGTAAATGAGCTCATGTTTTTTGTTCATGGAATTAACTTTTTTATTGAACTATAATTTCTTTATTTTAATTTTAATAAGTAAATTTCCACATAGAGTTTCAAATTTATTTGTTTTAAATCTTTAACTTTCACACAAGGAAGCCATGATACTTTTCCAGTTTCTGAAAAAAGTATCTGTGACTCCTATAAAGTTATTGCTTATAATGAAAATTTTTTAATAAAGTGAAAACAAAAATATAAATTTAAAACACTACTTATTTTTACTGTCATCTTTTAGACTAAGTAGTTAAATACAACAGATATTTTATTTATTTGATGTTTATTGTATTAGATTTTCATGTGTTCTAATTTCAGGCCTTTGAAGACAATTTAATTGAAGCAAGGAAAGAAATTGAAGTTTCACAGAGCAAATATAATGCTCTGTCATTACAGTTGACTAATAAACAGACTGAACTTATCCAGAAGGATATGGATATTACCCTGGTCAGGCAAGTATAGTCAGTTTTTAATTTAATATTATAGAAATGTCATTAGTTCATATGGCAGATTTATGTTTATTATTAATACCCCCAAATGACAAAAATATGTCTTCTGTGGGTACATATGATTGTGCATTGTAACTATCTGGAATTATATACATCAAACTGGGAATAGTTGACTGGGGAGCACCAGGGATTTCATAGGATTCACTAGCAAGGGTAGCCAATCTTTTGACATCTCTGGACCACACTGGAAGAAGAGTTGTCCTGGGCCACACATTAAATACATTGCAACAAGCAATCACAAATACACTCATAATGTTTTAAGTAAATTTACGATTTTGTGTTGGGCCGCATTCACAGCCATCCCTGGCTGCAAGCAGCCCACGGGCCACAGGTTGGGCACCACTGGTGAAAGCATGCTCCAAGAGTAGCCTTGTTCCAGTTTTTGACAAGAATAATGCACTCATTTATTATTTCCTTTTTAAAGTCCTAGCCATATATTATATAATATTTATTACTGTTATAATGAAAAACCCATTTCAACATTTCATTCCAAATAGTTTTAGTTTGTGAAGTAAAATCCTATATCAAAATAGTTAATTTTTTAGTACCCTTTATAAAGTAGGATTACTTGTAAAACTTGTGCTTTTAAGTATTTTGAAAGATTTTAAACTATAATTTATAATTACCTTTATCAGAAAATAGTGTTAGAAAAATTATAAATATTCAAATATGTATACATGCATAAACACACATGCCTTGTATATAAACATGTATACATGTATGTACGTGCAAAATTCATCATATACCTCTTGAAGTACAATTTTATCTTCTGAGCTACCACTAAATATAGTATGTATATAATGTATTTATATCTGATACATATAATTATAATTAATATTATATATAACATATAATTGTAGTATTATACATACATATTATGTATTTATACATGTACATATATGTAGCATATTCAAGATATATCAGGGCAGGAATTTTTCTTGAATAATAGTTAATGTATACATATGATTCTGTTACCCAAGCAAAAATTCACTTTGTCACATTTTAAATCTTCATTTCAGAGGGGTGAAGAAAAGTATAAACTTTATATATGATAGACTGGTCAGCTTATTCATTCATGTTACAATTATTTTTAAGCTATAGAATATGAAAAGTATATTTTAAATTAATAAGTGGGCTTAGCACACTTGGTAAACACAAGTCTGTGTATAAAATTCAAGTGCATTGTTTGCTACCAAAAGGTTAGGAAATGGGCTTAAAAATAATGTAACTACAACATGACTAAAAATATGAAAAGTATAATTAAAAATATGTTTTACTTTTATATAGAGAACTATAAAACATTATTGAGAGAAATAAAAGGTTTAATGTGTGCAGGGATATAAAGTTTATGGTTTGTAAGACTCAATATGATAAAAATGTCAGTTCACTTCAAATAGATATTGAGGTTCACATTATCATTAATTAACAGGAAACCATTACTAGCCCTAGACTAGAAGTGGTAAGGAGTCTTACAGGAGAATTGTCCTTAGAGGAACAGAGTTTCTGCCCTTTATGGTTCAGCTGAGTGGGAGCTAGGGAAAGAAATACTTTTACTTCTTTCTCCTTTACCCTCTTACCACGGGCTAGCACTTCAAACTAATCAAAGTCAGGCAAACCTAAAGGACAAGGAGCCACTATAATGTAGTCTGTAGAGGTTGACCTCTTAGGCTAAAGAGTAGGCTGGAGTACAAGAGAGTAGGTTAGAGATGATTGGATAAGAAAATATGTGGCACATTCTCCACTATTGCTTTTTTAGTGCTTTCCTGGACATTTAATGCTTATTAGTTTTTCTGTGTAAACTTTAGAGTAAACTTGCTTACTTTTTTTTGAGGATCTTATTGCAGGGGTGTCAAACTCATTTTCACCGGGGGCCACATTGGCCTCGAAGTTGCCTTGAAAGGGCCCAATGTAATATTAGGACTGTATAAATGTAACTACTCCTTAACAGTTAAGCAAGAGCTCAGTGCTGCTGCTGAGTAGAAACAAGGTGCCGGGCTGGATAAAACAAGGTGGGAGGCTGGATTTGGCCCGTGGGCCTTGTGTTTGCCACCTGTGTATTAGAGCATCAAATTTACAAGTAAACCTAAAGAGAATTGACATCTTTATGATATCAGTTTTCGTGTCTTAGAGTACGGCATGCCATTCCATTTGTTTCAGTACCTTCATGTCCTTACAGAATGTTTTATATTGTTTCTCATACCGGTTTTTGACATTTCTTGTTAAAATTTATTCCTAGCAAGTTCATGTATTTTGTTACTATTTTAAATTTAAGTGGTGTCTTTCTTTCTTACATAGTTTTCGACTGATTTTTCTCTTACTGTTTATAGTTTCTGCTCTACATTTTTGATGTGTTATGATTTGGTGGGTAAAGTGCTCATAGTTCTTTCATTTTTACTGTGGTTGTGCTTTTTATTTTTCTGTGTTAATCTTTGTCTTGAGTTCTAATTCCTCTGAAATTAATATTGCTATTCTTTATTTTTGTTTACATTTATATGATAACAAATAAAATGAATACATAATTTTAATATGATACATGTAAATTATAAAAAAATACATAGAGTACAGAAAAGTACAAAGAAGGTAGAAGAAAAAAATTACGCTAAAAATAATACTCTTAAAATTTTGTGAGAATCAATGTATATTTTTTAAATCTATATTTATAGATAGAAGTTTTCAGATTAAAGGGACTGGGTTGAACATGTTCTTTCCATAGTAGTAACTTCAGTTTTGTGATATAATGGAGGAGTGGAGGAGTGACACTGGTGTGAAATTGAGAGAATTATTAAATCTCAGCTGTTTCTTCCCTTTGAAAATCACTACCTTTTTATCTTTATAAAGAAAACTAAGGACGAAAGAAATGAGAAACTGGTGTTTGATGTCATTATGCTGTTTTTTAAAAACTACATTGTATCTTTAGTTGGTTTTGACACCTTGCTATATATACTTTGGAAATGAGGATATACATTCAAACATTTTAACTATTTCTTATTTTGTGTGTCAAGATTTATAAAATTTATCTCCTCTTGCATAACCACAGTGTTCAAAGATGTTTAAACCTGGTTTTATATATTGTTAAAGTGCTCATAACTACACTTCTTACTCCCTCTGTATTCATTCCTGTACTTTAATTCATCTCAAAGGCCCACTTTTACCAGGGTCTTCCCTATTGCAAGAGTACACTTTCTCCCAAATTGGCATAAGATTTAGCTATAAATCTTATTTTGGCCTACGGAACGACAGTGAAAGTGACATATGCCACATCTTAGCAAATGTTTTAAGAGTTAACACTTTGATTTGCCTTTGCTTTTTGCCCTCTAGAATGGCTTTTTCTTAATAATGCCAGTAGAGTGTCTTATTCTTAATACAGTTCATTGCTCTATTTTGGGTCTTAGAAGAGAGGAAATCCGCATGTAATGTGAGCAGGCAATAAATCTTTGTTTTTATAAGTGATGAAGATTTTTTAAACTTTAGAATAACTTAGAGAAGTTGTCTGAAACCCTTTGTCTTATTTATCAAATTTAACCTCTAAAGAGAGCTAAGTGCACATCAGTAAATGAGTGGATCAGAAAACTATGGTATATTTTCACAATGGAATACTACACAGCAGAAAGAAGGAAGGAACTCCTACACTTCACAACAGCATGGATGGATCTAGAGAGCATTATGCTCAGTGAAATAAGCCAGGTAGTGAAAAACAAATACCATATGATCTCACCTATAAGTGGAACCTAATCAACAAAACAAACAAGCAAGCAAAATATAACCAGAGTCATTGAAAGAAAGAACAAACTGACAGTAATTAGGGAGGAGTGGGGGAGAGGGATTATGGGGGTAAATAAGGGAAGGGTCATCAAGGAACATGTATAAAGGACATGTGGACAAAGTCAAAGGGGATAGGATTGAGGGTGGGAGGCAGGGGTGGGGTGAAGTGGCGGGGGTGAAATGGAGACAAATGTACTTGAACAACAATTTAAAAAAAAGATATATTCCTAATTTATCCCATCATCCACTCAATTCCTCAAATAACATTACTGTAACTGGGTCATTGGATTTATCTTTCAGCAATACAATATTTTTAACAATACTTAAGATTCTTCTTGAGGTGGGAAGAAACATTGTTCATTCTCAGCATCCTCTCAGCTCAACCCACACTTTCCAATATTCCTTTTCCATGTTGGTCTAGAGGAAATTCTCAAGTTTGAACCTACCAATTAAAATTATTTTCCGTAACGTTGATTTTACTTATAACTGCTTTTATTATGAATTTTAATGCTGTTATTACATCTTTCCTTTTAACAGTTCTTCATGTTATCCTTTTTTCATCTGTTTAACATCTGTCTTACCCCATATAATCTAGAAAACAGGGCCTGAGTGAAGGAATATGAACTGATTACTTACTTGGGGCATTCAATTTCAGGGCAAACCCAGTGAACAAAGAAGAATCTGAGGCAGGGAAGCATAAAAAATCAATGAGGTACAAAATAGACAGGGGGAGGTTAAGAACAGTATAGGAAATGGAGAAGCCAAAGAACTTATATGTACAACTTGTAGACATAAACTAAGGGGGGGAATGCTGGTGGGAGCCGGGGTGCAGGGCCGAGGGGAATAAAGAGGAGAAAACAATGGGACAACTGTAATAGCATAATCAATAAAATATACTTCAAAGAAAAACAAGTTTATAATAGAAATCACACTGAAAAATAAAGTAGTGAGTTCTTTTGTGAAGTCCAAAAAACTCCCCAAACAAACAACAATTCAAGGAAATGCTTCACTGTGAGCCATGAAGAGGCAACACATGCACTGAATTAGCTAGCCAGGTTGTTTTTGAACTATTGCAATCCATCAGATGGAAAAAGAAAAAAGAAATGTCTGGTTTGTCTTCCATTGGTCAAAATATACTGCTTACCACAACTATGTGTTAACATTTTATCCTAATCTGGAAGTGGTACAAGGAGACAGAGGTGCTAGGCATGCAGCTGGTTGACCTTGAGTAGTGGAGCCACATAAACTGTATGAATTTCATAGGCTGAAATGGTTAGTAGGCTGAGGTACAGCTAAAGACCGTGAACCTAAAAGGCAAGTGAGGCTGAATCTGAAAAGTCACTTGCGATGTGTCTAATACAAAGACAAATATGTAGTAAGGGAATGGAATTATTTTAGGTGCTCTGTTTATAGCAGTGAATAAAAATGTTTCTGACTTCACAGAGATTTTATTGAGATTATCTTCACGCATTGGCTCTTCTATGAGTAATTCAGAGACGTGCAGTGTGGTTTTTTTTCCATACTTTTTCTAGACCTAATTCCTTAAGTAACTCTTACTCATTTCCTTTGTGTATGCACAATAAAATTCATTTTTCTTAATTCTAAGTACTTCTCTTTTAAAAAGAGCCCTGCTAGTTTTTCTTTACTTGTTTCAAATGAGGCAAAATGTAGGCAAATTTAGCGTTTTCCCATGGTCCAGATGTGTGTTTTATAAGCCTTGTTACTTATTTTGATACTGATCATGTTCTGAGTTTTATATTTTCAACATTGGTGTACATCCTATCCCATCTACTTTTCACAGAATGGTGTGGGGAGACACAGATTAAAAAATATATCTATACAGTGTAAGATTATGCTTCCATTGCATAATGGGATTGCACGTAGACTATGCATGTCCAGAAGACAGCAAGAGATGTCAAGAATATGCTCTTTTTCTTAGCTGATTTTTAATGTTCTAGTGCCTTACATCATGTACATCTTGATACTATTGTGTTTCTTCTCATTAAAGATACGTATGTTTTGTTGTACCTGACCCTTAAATGCAAGCCAGCTACTGATTCTGATACTCTCTTTAAGAAATAACAAATGTTTCCTAGCATTGGAGGAGATATAAATTTGCTGTGTTTTACACTGTATTGAAAGATATGGGTTTTTTCCCTTTGGTGAGGTATTATACAAATGCTTTTTCTAAATTTTATTAAATTTGTTGGGGTGACACTGATAAATAAAATTACATAGGTTTCAATATCAGCTGTATGTTGCATTATTCACCCCCCAACATCAAGCCTTCTTTTGTCACCATATATTTGGCTCCCCTTTAACCTTTTCTATCATCTCTCATCCCCCCTTTCCTCTAGTAACCAGTATACTGTTGTCTCTGTGTATAAGTTTTTGTTTGTCTTACTAATTTGTTGATTTCAGTTTTATATTCCACACATGAATGAAATCATATAGTTCTGACTCTTTCCATCTGACGTATTTTGCTTAGTGTGATAGTCTCAAGACCCATCCATATTTCCACAAATACCAGCATGTATGTCGGAAAGATTATATGTTTTTATCTCCATTGTGCCCCCTTTCTAATATAATGTTTACTTAGCTCTCCTGGCTAACACGTGTCTTGACTATATATTCTGGTGGAATTTTGTCCTACATTCATTGCCTATCTCTTTGATAATTTTTGCCAATGTTATTCTTGAAGAATAGCACTACTTAGCAAGCATTATTGCTATGGGTCACCTCTCCCCTCCTTTTGTGAGTATTATTGTACATTCCCTAGAGGCATTGTGCCATTATTCCCTTCTCTCTTCTCTCCCCAATTTTCAAACTTATTTTCTGCAAGTTTCAGTTTTTTGAATAGTTACAGATGGTAATTTAGTCTGAAAGTCTGTGTCCCCCCGAAGTTCATATGTTGAAATCATAATGCTTAATGTGGTGGCATCAAGAGGTGGGGCCTTTGGGCAGTGTTTAGGTCATAAGGGTAGAGTCCGCATGAATGGGGTTAATGTTCTTAGGAGTCCTCCCTGGGCTGCCTGCCGAGTGCTTTCTACCATGTGAGGGTACAAGAAGTTTATGACACCAAAGAGGGACCACACTTGACCCTCTAACTTCCAGACTACAAATCTATGAGAAATAGATTTATGTTGTTTGTAAATTACACAGTCTCTGATATTTTGTTATAGCAGCCTGAAATGACTGGGACAGATGGTCTGTGTACATGTTTCTGTATGGGTATAGGGGTTGCTGTGTTAGGAGGACATTAATATACCAAATCTCTAAAAAGTAAAGCTCATTTCTCCCATGTAAATATATATCCATCTTTAACAACTGTATATCTCTCTTGTTCTTTCTTTCAAGATTCATCTTACATGAATGAATCACCGTTTTGAGGTTATATGTAAAGAAAAGTTTCCATTAAAAATAGTTTCCAAAATATATATCATGAAGTGTTTTCTTATAAAATATATATTTATGTTCTTCTCTTCAAATTGAATATGTAATTTTTAAAATTTTTATATGACCTGTATCACACAGGATTCACTACTATAGGAATCTAGAAATCTCATTCACAGAGGTGTGGTTTTCCTGGAACTTTAGTGTCATCACCTCTTTATTTGACCTTCTACTTCCCAATTTCACCCTTGGTGTGTTGGAAGGACTGGGTTTGCCCTATGTTGCTCTCCTTCCTTCTTACTTTTTTGCCTTGTCATTTCCTTAAACCTAGATTAGAGGAGTCACAGGGATTTCAGCCCAGGCCCTGGAGTTGCAAACTGATGGTGCTTTAAGGAACTTTGGTTTGAAAACGTCATTTATTTGCTTTTGGGATTCTTTTCAATAAATTTAAAGTTATATATAATATACAATGAAAGGTTGACTTATCCTGTATTCAGAACTCTCTGATAACTGTCATTGGCATCAGTACTTATCAATTCTTGAAACTGAAGTGTAAGTTCATTTCAATAAGAAGGTGGTACTATGTCCATATATTCAGGGTTCTTATTACTGTCAAGCTATAAAGGAAAATTGATAAGTATTTGGCTTTGAAAGTCATAGTAGTTCCATCAATACATCCTAGGTGTATGTGATAAATATTAAATACATTATATGTTATTTCTTTTATTAGTATTTTTGCCTGCAGTAAAAAGTAATAGATGAAAAAAAGGAAGCTAATCTATAACCTTAGGTGAACATGGTTATTTAACAGAGATTATCTTTATGCGTGCTTCTCTCTACTTATTGCTTGTTTTGCACAGAAAGGAGTTGCAGGAACTGCAGAACCTTTACAAACAGAATAGTGCACACACCGCACAGCAAGCAGAGCTTATCCAGCAGCTGCAGCTTCTGAACATGGACACGCAGAAAGTACTGAGAAATCAGGAAGATGTTCATACTGCAGAAAGTATATCGTATCAAAAAGTATGCTTTTATTCTGTCATAAAAATGTAAATTTACATGTCTGAACTTATAAAAATATGTAGAATTCAATTATATTTTCAGATTTCAACATTACTTTTTTATATGTTCCTTCAAAATTAAAAACGAGATATGATTTGATTTGGTAATATTTAATATTTTGTGAGTTTTCTTTATGGTTGTTAAAGCTGAACATTTAAAATATAGATGTGAGTTTATTCTGTAGGATATTATTTTATAAATTTGAGTTTTAATATCTACTATGAAACGTATTAGGACTGTAGCCCCCAAACCAGAATGGATTTGGAGAATGGAATTAGCCTTCTTTATGAGAAATTATTCATCAAGTGTGATTCTAGTTTATAACCTAACGTGGTCTTTCATTATGTAATTTGAGCATTATTTTCTTGGCAAATCTGCACAAACACAAATGGGTTTTTAGGATTGGTATTTAGGATCAATGATGAAGTCTTTAGAATCAATATTTCCCAAGGATTTTTCTCTCTCTATTTTGTGTTTTCTTTGAGTATTCATTTTACTTTACAGTTGTTTAAGGATTTCCTCATGAAGACTTACCCAGGTATTTAGGTATGCTGACTGACTCAGAAGCAGTAAGTATAGCTAATAATTAAAATAAACACCTTTATGGTTTTGTTTTAGTTCCTATATAGGTCAATCCTGTGAAATTGATGTTATTCCCTCATAATAATTGAGGCAACCAAAGGCTTAGAGAGGATAATAGAGCAATCTGTGTTATTTTGAAGTTTTTTTATCTAAAAAAATCATGAAAATTCAATATCTATAATTAATATGAAATAGCCATTAAGTAAACTTTAACACATACTTTATTTATTGATTGATTTGAGAGAGAGAGAAGAAGGGAGAGAGACATCAATTTGTTTATCCACTTATTTATGGATAAATTTTATTGGTTGATTCTTGTATGTTCCCTGACCGAGGATCAAACCCGCAACCTGCAACCTTGGCTACATGTCTGGAGCCTAAACACATACTTTTAAATGGTGCTTTGGAACTGTGCTTTTCCGTCTATATTATGTGTTCCCTTCAGATTTCCCTCAGGACATGAATGATAACAAGTAGAAGGGTAGGGCCCATCATCTCCACTTCAACAGAGCCAGCTCCACCTTATTTTTAAAGTGGGAATGTCCATTATGCTTTTGTTTCTTTTTTCGTTTTTTATTTTATGCTCCTTTTATTTTACACAGTTCTACATATGCTTCCATAGCCTCTCCAATGAAGTCAATTTCAAAGGAAAAGAAGGGTTCTGTCATTGTCTTCAGTCAACAAATCTTAGGAAGAGCATGAGTTTGATTAAATATAATGGTTTACACAGTCTTGAAAATTCTTTCTTTTAAACTTTCCTTTCTAATTTTTTTATTCTTGTTTATTCTATTACAGTTGTCCTAATTTTTCCCCCTTTGCCCTCCTCTGCCCAGCACCTCTGCACAATCAACCATATCCATGGGTCATTGATAACATGTTCTTTGACTAATTAATCCCTTCCCCTTTTTTCCACCATTCCTTCCTCCCCCATCCCCTCTGGGAGCTGTCTGGCTGTTCAGTGTTTCCATGTTTCTGGTTCTGTTTTGCTCTTTAGTTTATTTTGTTCATTAGATTCCTCTTATAAGTGAGATCATATGGTATTTGTCTTTCATTGACTGGTTTATTTCACTTAGCATAATAGTCTACAACTCCATCCATGCTATCGCAAAGGGTAGCTTAAGTGCCCATCAGTAGATAAATGGCTAAAAAAACTGTGGGACATTAACACAATAGAATACTATGTATCAGAAAGAAAGAAGCAATTCCTACCATTATGTTTTTGTTTTTAAACCAGTCTCTATTGCTAAAATGACTTGAAAAATTGGACCTTATTAGAAACTTTAATTTTTTCTCTTCACTTGTATATTTAACTCAAACATTTTTTCTTAGTTTTTGATTAATGTCCCCATACCCATGGCAATTTATATTCAAATATAGCCTCGTTACCATTCTCTGTGAAAACAGCCCCAGTCATTATTCTTCAGACACTAATTGTACAGATTTGCTTTTTTTTTTCTTGTAACATTGCAATTTTTAACTTTTTGACCTGCACATTTTTTGTTAGACTTGTTTTCGTTTTCCTAGAAAATGTTTTAGTTTTGGAGTTCAGGATTTGGGAATGATCACACTACTTTATTTCTCATAAATAAACAGTATGCTACTGTTCAGACTTCCAGTGTTCATTTATATTAAATTATTCATTCTATTTCTAGAGCATTTTACTTAATATTTGTCTTTATTCCTCTTACACATGTATTTTTCTAAAATTTTCCCAATAAAATTGAATAATCTAATAGTTCATTCAGTGAGATAAATTATTTACTTAAAAATTAAGATCTTCAAATATATTTTCACATAAATTAATTTTATTTTTTCTAAATAATAATTATGGCCTAGCTGTAAGACTCAGGTGAATAAAAAAATAACTAAAATATTATATGCATAGTTTACCTCCAGTTCTTGCAAAGCTGACTTCTTTAAGAGTTAGGTGTTCTTAATTTACTGTTTATAATGAATGTAGTTTCTGTTTCCTCTCTTTCTCTCAATTCTTCTCTTGTCTTCACTTTATTGTTTTTGCTTCTCTCCCATTTCTCCTTCTTTCTTCAGTTTATTAAGTTGATTTATATCATAGCATCTGTTTTATTATCTGAAGAGATTAAAAAAAAACATTTGCCCTCAAAGATAGGATGAGGGGTATGAGGAGGGGAGACAAAGGTAAAGAGAAAACTGAAAAGGATTTTGAGCACAGGATAGAAGTATGTCGTATTTTTCCAAAGATTTCCATAACAAATCATTAGTTTTATAAGTGAAAGTACCTAAAAAATAATGTTTAGGGCTTCTCTGGAAGAAAAACACCCAAGTGAAATCAAATTAAGCTAATGTGTCTTCTCTCTGAATATGTAGCCATTTATTTAAGTTCTAATCATTTTTCTACCTTTGCACATCATTTATATACATGGGTATGATTTAAATAAAAATGGGAATTGTATCAGTATAATTTCCAGACCACCTAACATGTTTATTCTATTTAATGATAATTACATAACATGAGCTAATATCAATTGAGAAAAATAAGGAGTTAGGTTATACATACTTTTAGTGTAAATTGCATGTTAAATCTGAATTTTTCCTTCTCATTTTTCTACTATGAACAGGTCTACTTTTCACTTGAAGAATTTATTGTGTCAATCAGAATAGCAAATAGTATACTTGTACACTATTTATGAAAAATATATTCTTTAAACAAATTAGTCATTAGGTCACAGAGCATATGTTTTTATTTTTAAGTTTAATAAAAGATCATCTTGTTCTACTACACTAATGAAAATATGGGTGAAAGAGTTCTGCAGTCTCAGGCCCTGAAAATGAAAGGACTTGGAGTTTGGGTCCTATTTCTGGAGATAACATGCTTTTTGTTTCTTGAAGATCGTTTTAACCTCTTTTCAACAAAATATAGCATGAAGAAAAGTAAGCATAATAAGTTACTCATGAATTATATGGATGATACTTTTAAAGTATATAGGGGAATGTATGATTAAATGTTTGCATAGGCCAGAATCTTGCAAAAGCCTATGATCCATTTCATTTTTTTCTGACTATTAAAGAAATTGTAGAGGAAATAGCCTTTCTGAAAACTGCTATAAACAATTGTGATTGCTAATAGGGAAGAAGTTAGTCAAGATGCCTAAACCAGAAGAGAACCAAGATGGCGGCGTAGGTAGACACACTGCGCCTCCTCACACAACCAGAACTGACAGAGAATCGAACGGCAAGGGGGTCCAACACCAAGGAAATAAAAAATAAACATTCATCCAGACCGGTAGGAGGGGCGGAGACGGGCACCAGGGTGGAGAGGACTCGCGTGTCTGTGGCGGACCAAGACTGGCAGAGTGTGGGACAAACGGCGCAGGCAGTCCAAGCACTAGCAGACCCTGCGGCCCCACATTGGTGCACAGATAAACCCAGAGGGCCGGACTCAGAGTGGCTGAGAGCGGGGTGGGCAGAGCGGTGGGTAGCACCCAGTGGCCCCACATTCACACATAGATAAACCGGACAAATGGCGGGGAGCGAAGCAGACCGCGCAACCCAGGGCTCCAGCTCGGGGAAATAAAGCCTCAAACCTCTGATTGAAAACGCCCCTGGGGGTTGGGGCGGCAGCAGGAGAGGCTCCCAGCCTCACAGGAGAGGTCATTGGAGAGACCCACAGGGGCCTAGAGTGTGCACAGGCCCACCCACTCGGGAACCAGCACCAGAGGGGCCCAGTTTGATTGTGGGTAGCGGAGTGAAAGATTGAAATCCGGAGGAGAGTGGAGCAAGCACCATTGCTCCCTCTCGGGCCCCTCCCCCACGTACATCCTCACAGCGCAGTGACCAGTGTTACCCTGCCCTGGTGAACACCTAAGGCTCCGCCCCTTAAAGTGTTACAGACGCGCCAAGACAAAAAGAAAAAAAAAATGGCCCAAACAAGAGAACATTTCAAAGCTCCAGAAAAAATACAACTAAGCGAGGAAGAGATAGCCAACCTATCAGATGCACAGTTCAAAACACTGGTTATCAAGATGCTCACAGAATTGGTTGACTCTGTTCGAAAAGCAGATGAAAGAATGAAACCTATGCTAAGAGAAACAAAGGAAAATGTACAGGGAACCAATAGTGATGCGAAGGAAACTGGGACTCAACTCAACAGTGTGGACCAGAAGGAAGAAAGAAACATCCAACCAGAAAAGAATGAAGAAACAACAATTCAAAGAAATGAGGAGAGGCTTAGGAACCTCCAGGACATCTTGAAACGTTCCAACATCCGAATTATAGGGGTGCCAGAAGGAGAAGAGGAAGAACAAAAAATTGAGAACTTATTTGAACAAATAATGAAGGAGAACGTCCCTAATCTGGCAAAGGAAATAGACTTCCGGGAAGTCCAGGAAGCTCAGAGAGTCCCAAAGAAGCTGGACCCAAGGAGGAACACACCAAGGCACATCATAATTACATTACCCAAGATTAAACGCAAGGACCTACATCCAAGATTACTGTATCCAGCAAAGCTATCATTTAGAATGGAAGGGAAGATAAAGTGCTTCTCAGATAAGGTCACGTTAAAGAACTTCATCATCACCAAGCCCTTATTATATGAAATGTTAAAGGGAGTTACCTAAGAAAAAGAAGATCAAAAATAGGAACAGTAAAAATGACAGCAAACTCACAGTTATTAACGACCACACCTAAAACAAAAACAAGAGCAAACTAGGCAAACAACTAGAACAGGAACAGAACCATAGAGATGGAGATCACATGGAGGGTTGTCAATAGGGGAGTGGGAAGGGGAGGGGAGGGGGAAGGTACAGAGAATAAGTAGCATAGAAGATAGGTGGAAAATAGACAGGGGGAGGGTAAAAATAGTGTAGGAAATGTAGAAGCCAAAGAACTTATAAGTATGACCCATGGGCATGAACTATAGGCGGGGAATGTGGGAGGGAGGAGGTGGACAGGATGGAGTGGAGTGGGGGGGGGGAAATGGGACAACTGTAACAGCATAATCAATAAATATATTTAAAAAAAAAGATGCCTAAACCAATACAGATGAATGAATTAGTTGTATTTAACTAATTTACTCAATTGAGAACTTTTTTTGACTTACTCTACTATTATTAATGAGATGAAAATAAGGTGGTATTTAACTAGGGGACTGGAACACACTAGACCTTTGCATCCTTGCAAGATCTCCTGGAGAAATATTCTGTTATCCTAAGGCTTTATCACCACAAAGTACTTAGAAATAAAAATAATCTTAACCTCCTTGAGGGCATTTTTAGCCAAATTTACTGGTAGACTGGGCCTAGAATTAAAAATGGCTAAAGAGTGTCTTTGCATCCTTTACTCTAAGTTCACAACTAAGTGGTCTTATTAAATAAGTGAAACCCAACCAGCTATCAAAAAAATACGCAAGTAGGATGTGTACATTGGAATATGAAAAAGGGATAGGATAGGCTTCATTCCAGTTCCTGGAGCAGGGCTAGTCTAGGTCATCTGTTCCAGGCTTTCTCAGTTCTTTTTCATCTGTTGCTTAGAAGAAGCATGGATATTTTTCAGAGAAAGACAGAGTTTGCCTCAGTGTCTAGAGTTGCCCACCCAGTCATATCACATCAAGTCAGAGCAACTTCTGAATAAGAAGGAGTACAATTGCATAAAGTGTGTGGCAGAGAGAGCAAAGTGGAGAACACAAGGAGATTGCTGTTAGTCTTCATTTTTATTGAAACGAAGCAGAAGGGAGAGGAGAGGAGACAAAAGAAGAGATATTAAGATAGAGCCTTCTTCCATAAATGATTAGACACAGAGCCTTATATCTGAAGGAAGATCCTAAGACATGACACCCAAGAGAAAAGTACATGACACCCTTGGCACTAGTGGCAGTAAATTGATCCTCAGTCCTGGCCACACACTGTCAGTGTGCTTGCACCTTGGGCAATGGGAGGGAACTTAGGAATTTGTTGACACTTATCAGTGTTCATGTGATTCTCAAATATTCAGAATTTGTGCATTATTTTTAAATATATTTTTACTGATGTATAATTTGAAATCTGTAAATTCTTTAGTAGTATTATTTTCTATCATTTTCCCCTAAAGAGATTAATTTGTGCTGATTGGGTAAACCTGGTTAGTCCTAATAAGCATACAAATAAGAGAAAGTGGGTAAATAACCTTTAAACTGAATGTTTGTATGCTGTTGGGCAGACCTTCACTCATCATAGCTTCTAATCTTTCTAGTCAGCTTTGCTCTGTCTTGGATTTTCTTTTTTCTTTTCTGCCCTGAACTCAATCATGAAAGCAGCAGCATAGCATAGGTAGGTCACCATAGGGCCCGCTCTGATCCCTTCATTGATCCTTAAAGCTGTCAGGTTCCGACTCTCTCTTCCCTCCTAGAGTATCTGACGGTATCAGCCATGGAAAGGACATTGGACATATTCCCTAGTATAAAGGTAATTGGAAAGGAAAGTACAAATTTATATCTTGAAGTTCTTTATAAGGCATATACACAACTTTATTTATATTGCTTAGACTTTGGCTGTAAAGAGAAATGGGTTATTTAAAGTGTCTACAATAACATAGAGGTACAATACCTTATAGAAAGTTAAAAAGTATACTGAGCTAATTATATGTCAGAGGAACGGTTTAGAGAGTCTTGTTTTTATGATAAAGTATATGTTGGAGAAAAAGCATTATGGAAAGAGGTTTCACAAGCCTTTTTTAAATTTTAAACTTTTAGAACTTAAAGCATAGCATACATACAGAAAAATACTCTGCCATCTTTTGTGTAGTTATGTTTCTTCCCATAAAGCAAGGCCCAGTAATAGAAGATTCTTTCCATCTAAGAACCTCCTAAATGAACTATGTAATTTTGAGATTCTCTCATTTTGGATTTTACTTTTGTTATAAAATCTTACTATTAGCCATGTGTATAGGGATGTCATATATATATCATCTCAACACAGATTTTAGTGACATGAATCTTAACTCTTGGATCACTTACATATGGATTCTTTATGTAAATCAGTTAACACAAAATGAATTATGCCTCATTAAATCACAATCAAAAGTTAAGATTTTCATCAGAAATACATTTATGAGTATTGGAGGCGTACCATTGTTAACCATATTTGATTCTCTGTATGATACCACTTATGTACCATATGCTGTCTCAGTTTTAATAAACTCTAGTTTTAAATTTGTTTAATGCATGTTGCTTTGGGCTAAAAAAATTAGTAATCTCTAATGCCTTTAGAACATTACTTCTATTTTATCACAGTCTGTTCAAGGTCGTAAATGATTCCCTGTTGTTTATAGCAACAAGTGCACCCTCCTTAACCTGGCACTCAGGTGTCTTTATGTTCCACTCACAGTCATATTGCCTGACTTTGTCTCTCTTATTATTCCTTCTGCCCTTCTGCCCTTATTATTCCTTCATATATATATATATATATATATATATATAATCAGTCAAGAACAAACCTAATAAACTCTTAGTGAAAGACTTGTTTTTTTTCCTCTTTCAAAGTACATGCATACTAAGTCCAATCAGGCTGATATATTTTATGCTCTGTCCTTTCCTAGCACTGTACAGTATTTTTTTCACATTTCTGCCACTTTTAGAATGACTTTTTATTTTTATTCAGTTTCTATAATACCACCATGGCTCAGTTCAAGTCCCTTTTCTTTAAAGGAGCCCTCCAAGGTTAATACAGCACATTTTCTTGTATTATGCTGGCAAATAATACATACTGCTGTTTAAAATATCAATTGTGGTTTTGTATTGATATTTGATGTTGTTTAGTTTTCCATGTGTTTATATCTTGTTTTCCCTGTTAGACTATTAAAATAACTTGAGTGCAAGGACTATGTCATATATAGTCCTGATATACATGTATATGTGTGTATATATTGTATATGTACACAGACATAACTTTTAATTGATTATTAATATATTTGAATGTATTTTTTTGAAACAGCTTTACAATGAGTTACATATTTGTTTTGAAACCACAAAATCAAGTGAAGCTATGCTCCGGCAAAGTGTTGTTAGTCTTCAGGATCAGCTAACTCAAAAAGAGCAAGAAAATGCTAAATTAAAAGAAAAGCTTCAGGAATCACAAAGAGCACCGTATCCTTTACCTCAAGAAAGTGATTCCGACCACTCGGAGCAGGTGAGAGACATTTTCTAGAAACATCGCCCATTGCAATATCATATTAAATACTCTCCTACCATTGACCAAAATATATAATTTTGCAAATATTAGAGTATAAATTGTGGCAGATAGTTTTATGTTGTGCTATTGTTATGCTCTTTGTATACATGAACATGGATACATGAATATACACAATATAGATTCATAGAGAAATGAAAGTAGAAATACAGGTTATGTCTGGTGTAGTTATTCTGATGAAACAGTTTGCTAATTTACACTAATGAGAGAAAATGAATAGCTCATGACCATTTTGAGACCTTTTAACTGAATGAGGTAATGGAATGGGAAGAATACTGAATAGGAAGTCTCATAAAGTGCTTTTTATAGTGCTTGGTACATGGGACCTAATACCTTTTAAGGCATGATTCTGCCACTACCTTGATGTGTGATTTTGACCATTCAGTTAAGCTTTCTGTCCATATATTGTGCTATTAAGTGAGGTACTACAAATGTATGTATAAATATGCAGGTTCAAGATTCAAATAAACTTGGGATTAAATTACAACTCTGAGCTTTGTGAACCTGAACAGATGTCTTTAACCCTTTTAGCCAAAGTTTTTCCACAAATAAAATGTTGATGTTAATGGTATCTGTGTTATAGTTTTTGAGGATTAATGATTTAATACTGCATGTCAAGTGCAGAGCTTGGCATATAGCAAACATTCATTGGTGCTTCTTTTTAGGTAATCTTTAAGGTAAGTGTCAGCTCTAAATATATATTGTAAAAAAAAATCCTGTTCCTATAAATTCATTTAAGTGTTTTTGGAATTCACTATTCCTTTAAATTTTAGTACTTATTAATTCAGTTCAGAAATGGAATTAACACAAGCTGGTAATTGTGTGATTAAATGTTCATTATGACTGAAGAACAGTAATTTTTCAGCCTAGCATATTTTGTCTTGCTAACTAACACTTCAACCTTACACAATTCTTAACTTTATATTTTATTATATTGCATTTTTTGGATATCAAGTTCATAGAATTTCATTATTCAAAAAAGTTGTATCATGATACATTATTATGCTACATGCATAGGCCCATTTTATTCATTTAATTAATTTGTTTGTTTATTATAGTAAACACCCTTGGTTCCACCAACTAACCCAAGGACTGTAACATTACTAATGTCTTACATTTACATGTATGTTCCTATATCTGGTACCCTGATTCTCTCACCAGACATCACTGTGAAAGTGCTTATTATTTTGATGATTTTTTAAAAACTTTTAGCACATATATATTTATGAGGATATAGTATATTGTTTAGTATTGTCATTTATTAAAGTGTTGCCTTGGGGTTTGGCAGTTTTGGCTGATTATGTTACTAAGACTCATCTATGTTGTTTGGCATAACTGATCATTTGTTTTTAGTGATTTAAAATATTGCATGTGCTTATATTATAACCATTGTACATTTATTTGTACGTGAATATTTTGATTATTTCCACATTTGGGCTATAGTGAATAATGCTGCAGTTGATATAAAATATCTAGGAATGAAAAACATAGGTTTAGAGTGTGAAAAGTTACTTTCATGAAATACTGATAACTTATTTTTCAAAGTGACTTTCATTAGTTTTACTCTCACCAACAGTATTTAAGAGATGAGATTGATTTTCATCCACTTCAACACTTGGTATTGTCAGACTTCTTTGGTGCTGAACAATGCCAACTTAGGGGATTGGATGATGCAGGCAAGATGCAAGTGTCTTCCTTGTTTTCTTGTGATATTATTCTTAGTTTTTTTTTTGTTGTTGTTCCATTGTGTTGCTAAAACTAAATAGACCCTACTGGTCTCCCAGAGCTGTCCAATTGTTAATCTTTGTGGGGAGATAGGGAAGCTAGGTGCTCCTATGCTACCTTATTTTTTCCCACCACTGTTATTTCTTTTTAATTAATGTATTTTTGTATATAGGTTACTCATACTAATAATCAGGTTACTCTGCTGGAGTGTTAGTTTCAAGGGGCATAACAATACTTAAGCCATGAAAGCATTTGTCTTTAAGCTTAGAATGTGTGTGTATGTATGTATGTGTGTGTGTGTGTGTGTGTGTAAAATTTAGCCATATTTTCCCTAAAGTTAGCTGAGTATTTTCCTCCTTTCTGCGGCATACTTTGAATGGACTAATTCCAGGCAATGAAGACATAACAGTCAGCAGTTATAGATGACATGTCTTTGAAATTATGAATTTTAATAGACAAAAATGGCAATAACTGTTGATAAGAGTAAATTTTTAAGTACAGGTTTATTTAATTATTTTTGCAATTAATATTATTCTTTACATATAAATTTAAGTAAATCTCATTTAAAAATGGAATGCAATGTATTTTATATTTAAAAGGAGAGTATATGCCCCATGAGTCTGTCACATTGATTGGCCCTTCTCAAAATCTACCTTGACTTTTCTATTCTGCATTGATTTAATTATAGAGTGCTATTTGTTGATCTCTGGAGTCTGATCATTAGATTCATTAGTGGGGTAGTTAAGACACAAATTGTTAATTATACTTATAATAAATATATGCATAATTATATGCACAGTATTTACATGTTTTTCATAAATATTGGGTGCAAGAATGGCATATGACATACTTGATGGAACTGTCAATAAATTTTTTCAGGCCTGGTCATTTTATTTTTTAGATTCAACTTTGAGCAAATTCAGGCTGAGACAATGAAGAAAAAAACTCAATAATTTTTCTATCCCAACCCTATATAACTGGACTTTGAAAATGAAGTGAATGAGGCTGGGAAAACCAAGATGGAGGCGTAGGTAGACACACTGCACCTCCTCGTACAGCAAAAAGAAGGACAACAACAATTTATAATCAAAAAACAACCAGAACTGACAGAAAATTGAACCGCATGGAAGTCTGACAACCAAGGAGATAAAGAAGAAACATTCATCCAGACCTATAGGAGATGTGGAGACTGGCAGCCTGGGTGGACTGGGGGATTGAGGAGTGAAGCAGACCACGCAACCCAGGGCTCCAGCTCAGGGAAATAAAGCCTCAAACCTCTGATTGAAAACACCCGTGGGGGTCGAGGCGGCAGTGGGAGAAACTCCCAGCCTCACAGGAGAGGTCATTGGAGAGACCCACAGGGGCCTAGAGCGTGCACAAGCCTACCCACTCAGCAATCAGCACTAGAGGGGCCCAATTTGATTGTGAGTAGTGGAAGGAGTGACTGAAGTACGGCAGAGAGTGGAGCAAGCACCATTGCTCCCTCTCGGCCCCTCCCCCATGTACAGCATCACAGCGCAGTGACCAGTGTTACCCCGCCCTGGTGAACACCTAAGGCTCCGTCCCTTTACAAAAAGGGTGCACCAAGACAAAAAAAAAAAAATGGCCTGAATGAAAGAACACATCAAAGCCCCAGAAATAATTCAACTAAACAGCGAGCAGATAGCCAACCTATTAGATGCACAGTTCAAAACACTGGTAATCAGGATGCTCACAGAATTGGTTGAATTTGGTCACAAATTAGATGAAAAAATGAAGGCTATGCTAAGAGAAACAAAGGAAAATGTACAGGCAACCAACAATGATGAGAAGGAAACTGGGACTCAAATCAACGGTGTGGACCAGAAGGAAGAAAGAAACATCCAACCAGAAAAGAATGAAGAAACAAGAATTCGGAAAAATGAGGAGAGGCTTAGGAACCTCCAGGACATCTTGAAACGTTCCAACATCCGAATTATAGGGGTGCCAGAAGGAGAAGAGGAAGAACAAAAAATTGAAAACCTATTTGAACAAATAAGGAAGGAGAACTTCCCTCATCTGGCAAAGGAAATAGACTTCCAGGAAGTCCAGGAAGCTCAGAGTCCCAAAGAAGCTGGACCCAAAGAGGAACACACCAAGGCACATCATAGTTACATTACCCAAGATTAAGCAGAAGGAGAGAATCTTAGAAGCAGCAAGGGATAAGGACACAGTTACCTACAAAGGAGTTCCCATAAGACTGTCAGCTGATTTCTCCAAAGAGACCTTACAGGCAAGAAGGGGCTGGCAAGAGGTATTCCAAGTCATGAAAGCCAAGGACCTACATCCAAGATTACTGTATCCAGCAAAGCTTTCATTTAGAATGGAAGGGCAGACAAAGTGCTTCTCAGATAAGGTCAAGTTAAAGGAGTTCATCATCACTGAGCCCTTATTATATGAAATGTTGAAGGGATTTATCTAAGAAAAAGAAGATAAGAAATATGAACAGTAAAAATGACAGCAAACTCACAGTTATTAACAACCACACCTAAAACAAAAACAAAAGCAAACTAAGCAAACAACTAGAACAGGAACAGAACCACAGAAATGGAAATCACATGGAGGGTTATCAACAGGGGAATGGGAAGGGGGGGGGGGAAGGTACGGAGAATAAGTAACACAAATGGTAGGTAGAAAATAGGGGGAGGGCAAGAATAGCATAGGAAATGTAGAAACCAAAGAACTTATATGTATGACCCATGGACATAAACTATAGGAGGGGAATGTGGGAGGGAGGGGGTGAGCAGGATGGAGTGGAGTGAAGGGGGGGGAATGGGACAACTGTAATAGCATAATCAATAAATATATTAAAAAAAGAAAATGAAGTGAATGAATATTAGTGAAATAATTGTTGATCATGTTTCTCTGAATAAGAATTTTTGAGTAGTTAGTGGGTGACCTTAAAATATATACATATTATGGACTGCTTATAATGGCTCTTGTTTTATGTAGGAATAATGATGTAGATGTTTAAAGATAGAAATTTTGCATTGAACATTGCTGTTTTTAATGTATTAAGGACATTTCCTTTAATATTTCATCCAAAATGGCATAATTATACTATTAACCAAAACTCTGTTGATTGACATATCCAAACTTACTTTTAAATACCGATATTCTGTCATGTGTTAGGCACTGTTCTTGGTGATGAAGAAATTTTAGGGAACATTATTTTTCTTGTTGCTATATCAAATGGGATTTTTTTCCTGATTTCTGTTTCTGCTGTTTCATTGTTGGTATACAGGAATGCCTTTGATTTCTGAGTATTGACTTTGTATCCTGCTGTTTTGCCAAATTCATTTATTAGGTCGAGTAGTTTTTTGGTGGAATCTATAGGATTTTCCATGTACACTATCATGTCATCTGCAAACAGTGACAGTTTCATTTCCTCCTTTCCAATTTGGATGCCTTTTATTTCTTTTTCTTGTCTGATTGCTGTGGCTAGGACTTCCAATACTATGTTGAATAGGAATGGTGAGAGAGGGTATCTTTGTCTTGTTCATAGCAGCACAATTTACAATAGCCAAGTACTGGAAGCAACCTAAGTGCCCATCAGCAAATGAGTGGATCCAAAAACTATGGTACATTTACACAAAGGAATTCTACAAAGCAGAGAAAAAGAAGGAGCTTATACCCTTTGCAACAGCATGGATGGAACTGGAGAGCATTATGCTAAGTGAAATATGCCAGGCAGTGAGGGATAAATACCATATGATCTCACCTTTAACTGGAACATAATCAACAAAAGAAAAAAGCAAACAAAATATAACCAGAGACATTGAAGTTAGGAACAATCTAACACTAGCCAGAGGGGAGTGGGGAGGGGACAGTGGGGAGAGGGGTTTTCAGGAATTACTAAAAAGGACTCATGGACAAAATCAAGGGGCAGGGTGGAGCTGGTGGGGGGAGGTGGGTTCAGCTGGGGTGGGGTGGAGGGATGGGGAGAAAATGCAGACAACTGTAATTGAATTACAATAAAAATTTTTTAAAAAAGGAAAAAAAGAAATTTTAGGGAACAAAACAATGTCTTTGCACTCGTGGAGCATACATTCCAGTCAGGGAGTCACTGTTAAACAAACACATCACATGGTCATGTGCTGTGAAGGAAAATAGTGCAGTATGAGATGGAGCGTGATAGAGAAATGGTGGTGCTATTTCATGTGTGGTGGTGAGAGAAGGCTATGCTGATCAAGTGACATTTAAGAAGAAAACTGGAGGAAGTGAACCATTCAGATATTTGAGGGAATGCCATTCCAAACAGAAGGATCAATAAGAGCAAAGCTCCTTGTCTAGCAAGGAGGCCATTGTGCCTAGATCCAAGAGATCTATGGGGAGAAGAGTGAGAGTGACCCTAAGGGAGGGAGATGTGTGGGGTTAGGTCTCCTAGAGCCTTGTTGCCACCGTAAGGATGCAGGCTTTACTCTGAATGAAATGGAAAACCATTGATGTGTTTTAATAAGAAGCATGATAAGATTTAACTTAATGTTTTAAAAGGATCATCCAGGCTGTGATGCAGAAATGAGAGTATAGAAAGGCAAAGATAGTAGTAGGGAGACGAATTTAAGAGACAGTTGTAATAGTCCATATGAAACTTATGGGTGCTTAGACTTGGCTGGAAGTCATAGTTTGATTTTGGAAACAATTCAAAGATAGAGCCCATAAAATTTGAAGATGACCTAGATATGAAATATGAGAAGAGAGGAATTAAAAACTTCACTCTTTCTAGGCCCAACTACCAGGATCAATGGATTTGCCATTTTCTGAGGCAAGAAAGAATACTCTAGCATTTCCCCCAGCAAGAAGGAAGAGCACACAGAAATTATATAGAGAGAAGTGGAAGCTTTTAATTAAGGAAATAGTAAGAGGAATGGAGAGAAATGGATGACTTAGTAACATGTTCTTTATTATATGGACACTATAAGTCTTCAGGATTTAGTCCAACTAGATTCACTTCTTCATCCATCTGTTCTTTTATCTACTCATCATTCATTCATTCTTTATTCATGTATTATTCAGTTATATAGCCAACATTTATTAAACTCCTACTGTATTTCTAGGTACTTGCTTTAGTGTGAAGGGATACAAAGATGAATAAGACAGTCTGCTCTTACGAGTCTTTTCGATGGGTAATGATTATTATGGAACATGCTATAATGGAAGTATTAGCAAAGTATGAGCTTCCTGAAGAGAAGCTTTGCAGGGAGCAGGTTTGTGGTGAGGAGGGGTAATGTCAAAGCTTCAGAGAAAAATTGGAATGTGTCAGTTTGAAAATTATTTAGGGGTTTCTTGTTGGAAGTGGATAACCATAGGCCCAGAGGTGAGAAAGATTATCGAGAATAGTCTCTCAGTGCTTTTCAGATTTTAATATGCACCCAAGTCAACCAGAATGGGAGGCTATAAAACAGATTCTGATTCAGTAGGTCTGGCTTGGGGTCTGAGATTCAGCATTTCTTTTGCATACTCAGATGATGCTGTTATAGCTGGTCCAGGGGTCAACCTTTGAATAATAAAAGACTTAAGTAGGCAAGTGGACTATTCAGTTGAGGGGAAATGGTAGGAAGATTGTGTTCTTTCATTTCTTGTATCCCTAGATTATTTTTTTCAAACACTGTTTTTGGTACTTTTCTCTGTGTGTTTCTTGGACGGTATATTTACAGAGTAATAGATAACATAAATTCTGGAATCTGAATCACTTATCTGTGTTATCTTGAACAAGTGACTTTAGAGAAGCTAAGTCTCACTTTTGTCATTTGCAAAATGGGTTTATTGTAGTAGCTACCTCATAGGAGTTTTATGGAGATTACATGAGGCAATGCGTGGTGGGCATTTAGAATAATACATGTTAGCTTTTAATATTGTATACAAAAAACACTGATTATATCATGTTAGTAAATTTGAGATTGTGTTTTCCTGTAATGGTGGTGATTTATCTTTTTTCCTCCCTGATCTTACTTATAATCATAATTATTGGTGAGCTAACTTACAGTCTTTGTCATAGAAAAGAGCAAAGCTAATTGGTTCATATGGGACTGAAACCTGTGACCTTTGATTTCTTAGCACCCTGCTCTTAACCAGCTGAATTCTCATTGACTGCTCAGAGTGATTGTTATTTTCTCTATGCATAAGGCAGTTTCTTGCCTTGGAGAAATATTTTGCAAGAGAGGACAAGAGAGACACTAAGCCTTAAAATTACTGTATTTATTTGTGAATGAGGTACACTCCATGTGGGTAACAGCAGACCACAGGATTGGAGTTGTGAATTTAACCATAGGCTTGTTTATTTTTATTTTTTCATACTTTATTTCTTCCTTTTTCAAGTGGTAGAAAACTGTCTTTCTGTATGTTGCCATCTTTACATTCTCACTTTATAAAAAAAAATTTATTACTAAAATATTTTAAATCTACAAAAGAATAAATGTAATATCTATGGACACACATGTAGCTATCACCAGTACTCCTGATACTGCCTGTATCCTCCTTGATACCATATTCTTTTTATTTCCTTTTTATTGAATTTATTGGGGTGACACTGTTTAACAAAGTAATACAGGTTTCAGATGCACAATTCTATGACACATCATCTGTTTATTGCCTTGTGTATCACCATTCCAAGTGTCTGTTCATCATCATCATCCCCCCAAATCCCCTTTCACTCTTCCTCCCTACACTGATCACCATGCTGTTGTTTGTGTCCATGAGTTTTTTTCTCTTTTTTCCTTTTTTGCTCAATCTTTTTCGTCCACCCCCAACAGCTATCAGCCTTCTCTCTATCTATGAGCCTGTCTCTATTTTGTTTTAGTTGATTTTGTTCATTAGATTCCACATACGAGTGAAATCATATGGTACTTGTCTTTCTGTGACTGGCTTATTTCACTTAGCATAATGCTGTCCAGGTCCATCCATGCTGTCACAAAGGGTAGGAATTCCTTCTCCTTTATTTCTGCTGCATAGTATTCCATCGTGTAAATGTACCACAGTTCTTTGATCCACTCATCTACTGATGGGCACTTAAGGCTATTTCTGGCACTTGGATATTCTAAATAGCACTGCTATAAACATTAGTGTGCACAAGTACTTTTGAATAGGTGTTTCAGGATTCTTAGGGTATATTCCTAGCAGTGGAATTACTGGGTCAAAATGCAGGTCCATTTTTAATTTTTTGAGGAAATTCTGACTGGTTTCCACAGTGGCTGCACCAGTCTACAGTCCCACCAACAGTGCAGTAAGGTTACCTTTTCTCCACATCATCACCAGCACTTGTTGTTTGTTGATTTATTAATGATAGCCACTCTGACAGTTATTAGGTGATATCTGATTGTGGTTTTAATTTGCATCTCTCTCATGGCTAGTGATGCTCAGCATCCTTTCATATGTCTCTGGGCCGTCTGTATGTCTTCCTTGGAGAAGTGTCTATTCAGGTCCTTTGCCCATTTTTTAATTAGATTGTTTATCTTCCTGGTTTTAAGTTGTGTGAGTTCTTCATATTTTGGAGATTAAACCCTTGTCTGATGTATCATTAACAAATATGCTCTCCAATATAGTTGGTTCCCTTTTAATTTTGATGACGGTTTCTTTTTTTTTCTTTCAATTTTTATTGTTATTCAATTACAGTTGTATGCCTTTTCTCCCCTTCCCTCCCCCCCACCGCAGCTGAACCCACCTCCCTCCCCCACCTCCACCATCCCCCCCTGATTTTGTCAATGTGTCCTTTTTAGTAATTCCTGAAAACCCCTCTCCCCACTGTCCCCTCCCCACTCTCCTCTGGCTAGTGTTAGATTGTTCTTAACTTCAATGTCTCTGGTTATATTTTGTTTGCTTTTTTCTTTTGTTGATTGTGTTCCAGTTAAAGTTGAGATCATATGGTATTTGTCCCTCACCGCCTGGCTTATTTCACTTAGCATAATGCTCTCCAGTATCATCCATGCTGTTGCAAAGGGTATAAGCTCCTTCTTTCTCTGTGCTGCGTAGAATTCCATTGTGTAAATATACCATAGTTTTTGGATCCACTCATTTGCTGATGGGCACTTAGGTTGTTTCCAGTACTTGGCTATTGTAAATTGTGCTGCTATGAACATTGGGGTGCACAGGTTCTTTAGGATTGGTGTTTCAGGGTTCTTAGGGTATAATCCCAGCAGCGGAATTGCTGGGTCAAAGGGCAGTTCCAGTTTTAGTTTTCTGAGGAAATTCCATACTGTTTTCCACAGTGGCCTCACCAGTCTGAATTCCCACCAACAGTGCACTAGGGTTCCCTTTTCTCCACATCCTCTCCAACATTTGTTTGTGGATTTGTTTATGCTGGCCACTCTGACTGGTGTGAGATGGTACCTCATTGTGGTTTTAATTTGCATCTCTCTGATGGCTAGTGAGGCTGAGCATCTTTTCATATGTCTCTGGGCCCTCTGTATGTCTTCCTTGGAGAAGTGTCTGTTCAAGTCCTTTGCCCATTTTTTAATTGGGTTGTTTGTCTTCCTGGAGTGGAGTCGTGTGAGTTCTTTATATATTTTGGAGATCAGGCCCTTGTCTGAGGTATCATTGGCAAATATGTTTTCCCATACTGTTGGTTCTCTTTGAAATTTGGTGCTATTTTCTTTAGCCTTGCAGAAGCTTTTTATTTTGATGAGGTCCCATTTGTTTATTCTTTCCTTTATGTCCCTTGCTTTAGGGGACATGTCTGTGAGGATGTTGCTGCATGGAATGTCTGAGATTTTCCTGCCAATGTTTTCCTCGAGGACTTTTATGGTGTTACAACTTATATTTAATCTTTTATCCATCTTGAGTTTATTTTCGTGTAAGGCATAAGTTGGTGATCGAGTTTCATTTTTTTGCATGTAGCTGTCCAGATCTCCCAACACCATCTGTTGAAGAGGCTGTTTTTGCTCCATTTTATGTTCCTGCCTCCTTTGTCAAATATTAATTGACCGTAAAGACTTGAGTTTATTTCTGGGCTCTCTGTTCTGTTCCATTGGTCTATGTGCCTGTTTTTATGCCAGTACCAGGCTGTTTTGATTACAGTGGCCTTGTAATACAGTTTGATATCAGGTATTGTGATCCCTCCTGCTTTGTTCTTCTTTCTCAAAATTGCTGCAGCTATTCGGGGTCGTGTATGGTTCCATATAAATTTCTGAAATGTTCGTTCTATATCTGTGAAATATGTCATGGGTACTCTAATAGGGATTGCATTGAATCTATAAATTGCTTTGGGTAGTATGGCCATTTTGATGATGTTAATTCTTCCAATCCATGAGCATGGTACATGCTTCCATTTGTTTGTGTCTTCCTTAATTTCTTTCTTCAGTGTTGTGTAGTTTTCCGAGTACAGGTCTTTTACCTCCTTGGTTAGGTTTATTCCTAGGTACTTTATTTTTCTTGTTGCTATATCAAATGGGATTTTTTTCCTGATTTCTGTTTCAACAGATTCGTTGTTGGTGTACAGGAATGCCTTTGATTTCTTAGTATTGACTTTGTATCCAGCTGTTTTGCCAAATTCATTTATTAGGTCGAGTAGTTTTTTGGTGGAGTCTATAGGATTTTCCATGTACACTATCATGTTGATGACGGTTTCTTTAGCCATGCAGAAGGTTTTTAGTTTGACGTTGTCCCGTTTGTTTATTTTTTCCTTTATTTCTCTTGCCCTAGGAGATATCTCGTCAAAAATATTGCTACACAGGATATCTGAAATTTTAATGCCTATATTTTTCTCCAGGACTTTTATGGTATCAAAATTGATATTTAAAACTTCTATCCATTTTGAGTTAATTCTGGTATATGGTGTAAGTTGGTGGTCTAGTTTCATTTTTTTGCATTTACCATTTCAGTTCTCCCAACACCATTTATTCAAGAAGCTGTTTTCACTCTATTGTATGCTTGTCCCCCCTTTGTCAAAAATACTAATTGACTATAGAAACATGGGTTTATTTTGAGGCTCTCTATTCTGTTCCATTGATCTATGTGTCTGTTTTTATGCCTCTATCAGGCTGTTTTGATTATGGTGGCCTTGTAGTATAGTTTGATATCAGGTATTGTAATCCCTCCAACTTTGTTCTTCTTTCTCAAGATTGCTGTGGGGTAGTTTTTGGTTCCATATAAATTTTTGAAATCTTTTTTCTTGATGTGTGAAATATGCCATTATTATTTTAGTAGGAATTATGTTGAATCTATACATTGTTTTGGGTAGTATGGACATTTTAATTATGTTGATTCTTCAATCCTTGAACAGGGTGTATGCTTCCCTTTATTTGTGTCTTCCTCAGTTTCTTTCTCCAGTGTTCTGTAGTTTTCCAACACAGGTCATTTTCTTCCTTGGTTAAGTTTATTACTAGGTATTTTTTTGTTGTTGTTGCTATAGTAAATGGGCTTTTCTTCTTAGTTTCTCTTTCTGATAGTTGATTTTTGGTGTACAAAAGCCATTGATTTCTGAATATTGACTTCATATCCTACTACTTTGCTGAATTCACTTACTAGGTGGAGAAATTTTTTGATAGAGCCTATGGGGTTTTTTATTCAGACTATCATGTCATCTGCAAATAATGACAGTTTAACTTCCTCTTCTCCAATTTGGATGCTTTTTATTTCTTCTTCTTGCCTGATCACTATAGCTAGAACTTCCAGTACTATGTTGATTAAGAGTGGTGAGAATGGAGAGCCTTGTCTTGTTCCTGATCTTAAAGGAAACACTTGTAGTTTTTGCCCATTGAGTATGATGTTAGCAGTAGGTTTTTCATATATGGCCTTTATTATGTTCAGGTATGCTCCCTCTGTTCCCACTTTGTCGAGTGTTTTTTTTTTATCATAAATGGGTGCTGGATTTTATCAAATGCTTTTTATTATCTATTGATAAGGTCATGTGATTTTTGTCTTTTAACTTGTTTATGTGATGTATCACATTTATTGATTTGCAAATATTGTACCATTCTTGCATTCCTGGAATATATCCCACTTGATCGTGATGTATCATCTTTTTAATGCATTGTTGGATCCAGTTTGGTAGTATTTTGTTGAAGATTTTTACATCTATGTTCATCAGAGATATTGTCCTGTAATTTTCTTTGTTGTGTCTTTACCTGGTTTGGAATTAAGGTAATAATGACCTCTTAAAAAGAGTTTGGGAGTCTTCCCTCTTCTTGAATTTTTTGGAATAGTTTGTGAAGGATCAGTGGTAGTTTTTCTTGGAATGTTTGGTAAAATTTGCCTGTAAAGCATCTGGTCTAGGGCTTTTGTGAGTTCATAGTTTTTTGATTACTGCTAATTTTGCTAGTTGTTATCTTTCTATTCAGGTTTTCTGCTTCTTCCTGATTCAGTTTTGGCAGATTGTATGTTTCTAGAAATGTACGCATTTTGCTCCGGTTGTCCACTTTCTTGGCATATAGTTGTTCATTGTAATTTCTTATAGTCCTTTCTATTTCTGTGGTAACAGTTGTTATTTCTCCTCTTTTACTTTTGATTTTATTTATTTGGGGCCTTTCTCTTTTTTTCTTGATGAGTCTGGTTAAAAGTTTGTCATTTTTTTTTTTTTATGTTTTCAAAGAACCAGCTCCTGGATTCATTGATACTTTAAATTGTCTTTTTTGGTCGCTAAGTCATTTAATTCTGTTTTGATCTTGATTATTTCCTTCTTTTTACTTGCTCTGGGCTTTGTGTTGTTCCTCTAGATCTTTTAGATGTAGGGTTAGGTTGTTTACATGAGATTTTTCTATGTTCTTAAGGTAGGCCTGTATTGTTATGAACTTCCCTCTCGGTACTGCCTTTACTGTGTCCCATAGGTTTTGGGTTGCTGTGTGTTCATTTTCATTTGTTTCCAGAAACTTTTTCATTTCTTCTTTGATCTCATTGTTAACCCTTTTATTACTTAATAACCCATTATTCAGCCTCCATGAATTTGAATGGTTTTGAGTTTTTTTCTTGAGTTTGGTTTTTAGTGTTAAGCTGTTGTGATCCAAGAAGGTGCTTGATATGATTTCAGTTTTATTGAATTTGTTGAGGCTTGTTTTGTGTCCTACCATGTGAGCTATATTTGAGAATGATCCATATATATTGGGAAGAAAATGTATCTTGCTTCTTTGGGGTAAAATGTTATATAAATATCAATTAAGTCTATTTGATCTGGAATGTTGTTCAATTCTACAATATTTTTATTGATTTTTTTGCTTGGAAAATCTACATTATTTCCGCGTTATTGACAGTGGGTGTTAAAATCTCCTACAGTGACTGTTGTGCTATCTATCTCTTTCTTAAAGTCCTCCAATATTTTATTCATATATTTAGGTACACCTTTATTGGGTGTATATATGTTCACAAGAGTTATATCTTCTTGTTGGACTACTTCCTTAAGTATTAGGAAGTGACCTTCTTTGTCTCTTGTTATTGCCTTTGTTTGAAGTTTTATTTTGTCTGATATAGGTATTGCTACCCCAGTTTTTTTTCATGTCCATTTGTGTGGAATATGTTTTCCATTCCTTCACTTTCAGCCTGTGTATATCTTTTGTTCTGAGGTGGGTCTCTTGTAGGCAGCATATATGGGGGTCATGTTTTCTTATCCATTCAGGTACCCTATGTCTTTTGATTGGAGCATTTAATCCATTTACATTTAAGGTTATTATTGATAGGTACTTATTCATCGCCTTTTTTTCCCTTTGTACTTGTATTCTTCTCTCTGTATTTCTTTTTATTTCTTCTTCTCAAAGCAGTCTCCTTAGCATCTCTTACAGAGCTGGCTTGGTGGAAATGTACTCTTTTAGCCTTCTTTTGTCAGGGAAGCTCTTTATTTTGCCCTCCATTTTAATGAGAGCCTTGCTGGATAGAGTAGTCTTGGTTGCAGGCCCTTGCTTTTCATTACTTAGAATATTTCTTGCCAATCTCTTCTGACTTGTAGTGTTTCTATTGAGAAATCAGCTGATAACCTTATCACAGCTGCCTTGTATGTTACTAGCTGGTTCTCCCTTGCTGCCTTTAATATTCTTTCTTTGTCTTTAAATTTTGCCATTTTGATTATAATGTATCTTGGAGTGGGCCGCTTTGGGTTGATATTGATTGAGACCCACTGTGCTTTTGGGACTTGTGTGACTTTTTCCCTTACCAAGTTAGGGAAGCTTTCCATCATTTTTTCAAACAGGTTTTCTATCCCTTGCTCCTTTTCTTCTAATTCTGGTATCCCTATGATATGAATATTAATACACTTTGTTGTCCCAAAGTTCCCTTATACCAGGGTTGTCCAACCTGTGGCCTAGGATGGCTGTGAATGCAGCCCAACACCAAATTGTATATTTACTTAAAAGCTTTTTTTTTTTTTTTGCTTATCAGTTTTTGTTAGTGTTTGTATAATTGGTGTGTGGCCCAAGACAGTTCTTCCAGTGTGACCTAGAGATGTCAAAAGGTTGGACACCCCTGACTTCGACTATCTTCATTCTTTTTAAGTCTTTTTTCATGTTTTTGCTCTGATTGTGTGTTTTTCCACCTTGTATTCCAACTTGCTGATTAGGTCCTCTGCTTTTTCTAGCTGGCTCTTAATTCCTTCTAGTGTGTTCTTAATTTCAAATATTGCATTGTTCATTTTTATCTGGGTCTTGTTCAAGGTTTATATGTCCTTTTGCGTGCTGATATAGGTCCCACTAAGTTCCTTGTAGTTCTCACTAAGTTCCTTGAGCATCCTTATAACCAATACTTTGAACTCTATGCCTGATAAGTTGCTCGCCTCAGTTTTGCTTAGCTTTTTTTCTGGATATTCCTACCTTTCTTTTGTTTGGGTTTTTTTCTATGTCTTCCCATCTTATTTGTCCCTTTGTGTTTGTTGCTATGTGTTATATTAATTTGCTTTGACTTTCTGTCTTGTAGGGTGGCCATGTAGGGTGTTAGGAGTCCTGTGGGACCCAGTGGTGCAGACTCCTCGATCTCCTGATCTGGATGGTCAGGGAATGAGCTCTGTGTAGATTATCTGGATTCTTCTGTTGTGTTTGTGTCCTGATTATTACTGGGCCATTCATTGGTGGGAGCTCCCCTCTGTCTGATGGGCTAAGAGGCTCAAACCTTACCAATTACCATGTGTTGTATACTGATGTATAGGTGCTGTCAGAACAAAGCAAAACAACACAAGAAAGCACCAAAACAAGCAAACGCCACTGTGCACCACAGCAATATCAACAAGAGAGCAAAGAATAATAAAAGCAAAGAGTGAAATGAAATAGCAGGGAAAGGGGAAAGGGAAAAAGAATATGAGAAGACCAGAGGAAAGAAAAATGATTATGAGAGGAGAAAGGGGATGAGAGCTACTACTCATAATGAATTGAAAGAGGAAAACTGGGAAAAGCAACATGGTAAAGGTAACAAAAACAATAGATAGAAAGAAGCACGGAACAGTGGAATACTCTAAGGTAAGAGCAGAATGGGAGATATGAAAGAAAAATTAGAGTACCAAAAATAAAAGAAAAATAAAAAATAGATAAAAAGTATAAATAAAATGGCCATGAAAATGAAAAAGTAGCTAAGATAATGAAAAAAGAGCCAAATGGATTTGTGTCAACACAGTATAAATCTTGCCTTCTGGTTTCTCTCTGGATACTACTGCTGTGATGGCTGAGTCTGATATAAGCCAGTGTCTGGTGCTGGCCCTCAGCTGCCTTTTTGAAGCTACAGGCGATCCACAGTTTGTGGCTGACTCCTCCAGGCTTGGCTATTCAGATTGGGGCAAGCTGCTCTGCAAACCTGGATTTTATCAGCACTGGGTCCAGGTGTGTGTCAGCAAATATCCTAAGTCCACAGAATCCACCTCTCCAGTCTCTGCCTGCTGGCCTGCTGTCAATCTTAGACTAGTCACAGACCAGACTGTTTGTGGCAGAAACAAGGGGCTGTGATTCCTAGATCCCTGTGTCAGGTACCTTTTGGACTTCAGGGAAGATGGTAGGTTAGTTCCCCTTCCCCAAGCCACTAGCCTGAGTCTGTCCAGGATTATCTCCCTGTACTTGGCAGGGTGGGGCCCCTATTAGGGTTCCTGAGTCCAGATTTTAGGTCTGCTGGATGCCGGAAGGGTGTTTTTGTGGCTCTCCGGTGAGGGGCCACACCACTCTGTTTCTCAGGATAGTGTATTGATTGGCTGCACCCTACTGCTAGTCTCTGGTGACCCCTCAGACTATTTATGTTGCTGTCTCCTCAGCAGGGGTTAAGATGCAGTATGGGAGAGAAGGCAGGGAGAAAAAAACAAAACACCACCAAGACAGAACAAAACATACACTTTTATGGTGCTCATGACAGGCCAGTTATAATAGGAAAAGCTCAGTAAGTAATGGCCTGAATGTGTTACTTGCATTCAAGTATTTTTTATGTTCTGAAATGCTGGCGTCTTTCAGTGGATTCAGAAGTTACGGCAAACATGGTACCATGAATACAGTTTGCAGGACTAGAAGTTACTCTGGGTGAGTAAGTGAGTGAATGATGAGTTCAGCTGGTCACCTGAGTCAGATGGTGCCAGGAGGAAAACCAAGCAGCCTCTGGGGACCCAGGGAGTGGCAGCATGTCTGCTGTGATTCCAGCATGCACGCTACTGCTACTGTGCCTCACTGAGTCCCAAAACTTGAGGAGTTCCCTTGACCCAGGCTGGGGTGAGGAGGCTTGTGAGGTGGCCCAGGGCCTGGACATGGCCAGAGCTCTGAAATGACCGTGGGAGTCTGTGTGGTCCCACAGAGTCAGGGCAAACAGGACACAGCCTTGGGGTCCCTAAAATCGGGCAGGTGTTTGGGGAGTGCAACTGGGCTGGGGGTTAGCCTGGGCTTGACTCAGTTGCCCTCTTTGTTGGTGGCCACTAGAGTCTCAGGGCCTGTGGGTGCTGGAGGCGTCCTGGGCGTGCAGTCCACAATTGGCTCTGCTCCAGGGCCTCATCTCCAGCTTCCTCTGTTCTACTTCCAGCTCTGGCTTCGTTCCTGCTCCGCAGAGCTCAGCTCCTATTAACTTGCATTTTCTGATGATTAGTGACATTGAGCATCTTTTTACCTGTCTATTGATCATCTGTGTGTTCTCTTTGGAGAAGTGTCTATTCATGTCATTTGGCATTTTTTATTGCATTGTTTGGGTTTTTTGGTGTTAGTTTTATAAGTAAGTTATTTATAAATTTTGGATAGGAACCCCTTATCAGATGAATTGGCAAATATGTTTTCCCATTTAGTGAGTTGTCTTTTCATTTTGCTGTGCAAAAAACTTCTTAGTTTGATGTAGTTCATTTGTTTATTTTTTCTTTTGTTTCTTTTGCCTGAGGAAATATATAAGAAAAGATATATTTCTGTGAGAAATGTATGAAATTTTACTGCCTATGTTTTCTTCTATGAGTTTTATGGTTTCAGTTCTAACATTTAAACCTTAATCCATTTGAGTTTATTCTTGTGTGTGGTATAAGAAGGTGGTCTATTTTCTTTCTTTTTTTTTTTTTTTTGCATGGATGAATCTGTCCGATATTCCCAACACCATTTATTGAATAGACTATCTTTACTCATTATATGTTCTGGCCTCATTTGTCAAATATTAATTGACTATAAAGATGTGTTTATTTCTGATCCCATCTTCTTTTCCCTAAAGATAATCACTCTCTTGGATATTGTGTTTATTAATTTCTGCCAATTAAAACTATGTTTTCTTAATATATTGTTTAGTGTTGCTTTTATTTAAACTTTGAAATACTGTCTTCTATATAGTCCATGCTTTGGGACTTAGTTTTTTTCTTGAATTTTATTTTTGTAAGATAGCACTTTGCTGCTGAGTGTAGCTATAATTCTTTCTGCCTTCTGTACAACAGTTTATTGTATAAATAAGCTATATTTTGTCTATCCGTTCTTTTTTGTCAAGGAACTTATTTGTTGTTTTGTTTTTAGCTATAGGAATATTTACATACTGCTGCTATAAACTTCCTAGTGCATGCCTCCTGACACACATGTGCACGACTTTCTCTAGGATATATCTCTAAGGGTGAAATCACCTGGCGTGAATATGCAAATAGTCAGGCTTACAAGAAAATGCCACATTTTATGACAAAGCGGTTGTTTCACATTGCACATTCCTTAATTACATTTTAAGTGATAAAATGATGTCTCATTTTGATTGCAGTTATATTTCTTTGATATCTAATGAGCTTGAGCATCTTATGTTTGTGTACTTGAAATATCTGTTTGTGTCTTTTGTTGAAATTCTATAATGTTTGTGTTTTTGTTGAAGTTCTAATGTTTATAATGTTTGTGTTTTTGTTGAAGTTCTGTATTTTGGATGCTGATATTTTGTTATGCTATTTAAAATAATGTCAGCTTCCTTATTACACAAACCCCAAATCCCGATACCTTGAAATAATTTGTTTTTTATTCATATAAGTCATATGTGGTTATTACTTGAATTTTCAGCTTCTAAGCAGTGATTTAGAGATCTGGGCTCCTTTCCTTTTTTGGATCCACTAACTTTAAATATGGCTCCCAAAGTTGTCTTACAAATCTTTACTGCAGCTAGCAAAAGGGGAAAAGGTCCTAGAGAATCACATTTAAAAAGTTTTTATGGCCTTTTGTGGTTTTATATAAATTTTTGAACTATTTGTTTTAGTTCTGTGAAATACATCATTGGAATCTTGATGGGAATTGCTTCGAATCTATAGGTTGCTTTGGGTAGTATGGGCAGTTTAATGATGTTAATTCTTCCTATCTATGAGCATGGCATGTGCTTCCACTATTTTTGTATCTTCAATTTTTTCCTTCAGTGTCTTATAATTTTTTGAGTACAGGTCTTCTGCATCCTTGGTTAGGTTTATTCCTAGGTATTTTATTCTTTTTGTAGCAATTGTAAATGGAATTATTTTCTTAATTTCCCTTTCTGTTACTTTTGTTATTAGCATATAAAAATGTAACTGATTTCTGGATATTAATTTTGTATCCTACTACTTTGCTGAATTAATTTATCAGTTCTAGTACTTTCTGGGTGAATCTTTGGGGATCTCTATGTACAGTATCATGTCATCTGTAAATAATGACAGTTTTACTTCTTCCTTTCCAATTTGGATGCCTTTTATTTCTTCTCCTTGTCTAATTGCTGTGGATAGGACTTCCAGTACTATGTTGAATAAAAGAGGTGAAAGCAGACATCCCTGTCTTGTTCCTGATCTTAAGGAACAAGTAGTAGTTTTTTGCCCGTGGAGTATGATGCTGACAGTGGGTTTGTCATATATGGCCTTTATTACAACAGCAATGATGAGAAAGAAGAAAAAAGTTGGAGGAATCACACTATCTAATATCAAACTATGCTATAAGGCTATAGTAATCAAAACAGCAGGTGGTTTCACAGGAGAATTCTACAAAGCATTTAAGGAAGAGCTAACCCCTGTCCTTCACAGACTATTAGAAAAAATCCAAAATGATAGAAGACTCCCAAACTCTTTTTATGAAGCCAGCATCATCCTAATCCCCAAACCAGATAAAGACACAACAAGGAAAGAAAACTTCAGGCCAATATCGCTTATGACCATAGACGATAAAATTCTCAACAAAATATTGGCAAATCACATCCAGCAATACATTGAAAAGATCATACATCATGACCAAGTGGGATTCATCCCAGGGATGCAAGGATGGTACAATATTCGCAAATCAAAAACCAAAATACATCACATGAACAATAGGAAAGACAAAAATCACATGATCATATCAATAGATGTGGAAAAAGCATTTGATAAGGTACAGCACCCATTTCTGATAAAAACACCCAGCAAAGTGGGAATAGAGGGGGCATTCCTTAACATAATAAAGGCCATCTATGAGAGACCTACAGAGAACATCATACTCAATGGACAAAAAATAAAAACTTTCCCACTAAGATCAGGAACAAGACAAGGCTGTCCACTTTCACCACTTCTATTCAACATAGTATTGGAAGTTTTAGCCATAGCAATCAGACAAGAAAAGGAAATAAAAGGCATCCAAATTGGAAAGGAGGAAGTAAAACTGTCATTGTTTGCAGATGACATCATAGTATACATAGAAAATCCTATACATTCCTCCAAAAAACTACTCGACCTAATAAATGAATTTGGTATAACAGTGGGATACAAAGTCAATATCCAGAAATCAAAGGCATTTTTATATACAAACAATGAAACATCAGAAGCAGAAATCAGGAAAAAAGTCCCATTAGATATAGCAACAAGAAAAATAAAGTACCTAGGAATAAGCGTAACCAAGGAGGTAAAAGACCTGAACTCAGAAAACTACACAACACTGAAGAAAGAAATCAAGGAGGACAGAAACAAATGGAAACATATACAGTGTTCATGGATCGGAAGAATGAACATCATCAAAATGTCCATACTACCCAAAGCAATTTATAGATTCAATGCAATACCTATTAAAGTACCAGTGACATATTTCACAGATATAAAAAAAAAACACTTCAAAAATTTATATGGAACCATAAACGGCCCCGAATAGCTGCAGCAATTTTGAGAAAGAAGAGCAAAGTAGGAGGGATTGCAATACCTCATATCAAACTGTATTACAAGGCCACTGTAATCAAAACAGCCTGGTACTGGCATAAAAACAGGCACATAGATCAATGGAACAGAATACAGAGCCCAGAAATAAACCCAAGTCTCTACGGTTAATTAATTTTCGACAAAGGAGGCAGGAACATAAAATGGAGTAAAAATAGCCTCTTCCACAAATGGTGTTGGAAGATCTGGACAGCTACATGCAAAAAAATGAAACTCGAGCACCAAGTTACACCATATACAAAAATAAATTCAAGGTGGATAAGACTTAAATATAAGTTGTGACACCATTAAAGTCATAGGAGGAGAACATAGGCAGGAATATCTCAGATATTTCATGCAGCAGTATTTTCACTGATATGTCCCTTAGAGCAAGGGACATAAAGGAAAGAATAAACAAATGGGATCTCATCAAAATAAAAAGCTTCTGCATGGCTAAAGAAAACAGTATTAAAATAAAAAGCAAGCCAACCATATGAGAAAACATATTTGCCAATGATACCTCAGACAAGGGTTTAGTCTCCAAAATATATAAAGAACTCACATGACTCCATTCTAAGAAGACAAACAGCCCAATTAAAAAAATGGGCAAAGGACTTGAACAGACACTTCTCTGAGGAGGACATACAGAGGGTCCAGAGACATATGAAAAGATGCTCAGTATCTCTAACTACCAGAGAGATGAAAATTAAAACCACGATGAGATACTACCTCACACCCGTCAGAATAGCCATCATACCCAAAGCAACAAACAACAAGTGTTGGAGAGGTTGTGGAGAAAAGGGAACCCTAGTGCACTGTTGGTGGGAATGCAGACTGGTGCAACCACTATGGAAAACAGAGTGGAATTTCCTCAGAAAACTAAAAGTGGAACTGCCTTTTGACCCAGCATTCCCACTACTGGGATTATACTGTAAGAGCCCTGAAACAGCAATCCAATAGAACCTATGCACTCCAATGTTCATAGCAGCACAATTTACAATAGCCAAGTGCTGGAAGTAACCTAGGTGCCCATCAGTAAATGAATGGATCAAAAAGCTTGATACATTTACACAGTGGAATACTATGTGGCAGACAGAAAGGAGCTCCTACCCTTTGTGACAGCATGGGTGGAACTAGAAAGCATTATACTCAGCAACATAAGTCAGGTGGTGAAAGATAAACACTATATGATCTCACCTTTAACAGGAACCTAATCAATAAAACAAACAAGCAAGCAAAGTATAACCAAAGACACTGAAATTGAGAAAAGGCTGACAGTGACCAGAGGGGAGAGGGGAGGGAATTTCAGGGTAAAAGGGTGAAGGGTTTGTAGGAACAATTATAAAGGACACATGGACAATCAGGGGGGTGGGGTGGGGTGGTGGAAATGGGAGGGAGGTGGGGAGGGCTGGGGGTTAGGCTGGGGTGGGGGGAAAAGGTAGAGAACTGTACTTGAATAACAAAATTAGAGAAGGGAAAAAAAACAGCATGGTACTCTCATAAAAACAGACACATATATTAATGGAAAATAATAGAGCACTCAAAAATAAACCCATACCTTTACAACAAATTAAATTCAATAGAGGATGCAAGCACATACAGTGGGCTAAAGATAGTTTATTCAATAAGTGGTGTTGGGAAAATTGGACAGATATATGCAGAAGAATGACACTAGACCGCTTTCTTATACCACACACAAGAATAAATTCAAAACTGATCAAAGACATAAATGTTACACTGAAAACCATAAAAATTATAGAAGAAAACATAGGCAGCACAATCTTGGACATTGCTTGTAGCAATATTTTATCTGATACACCCCTTGCCTGGAAATAAAAGAAAAAACAAATGGGACTACATCAAACTAAAATTTTTTTGCACATTGAAGAAAATCATCAACAAAATAAAAAGAAAGACAACCTACAGAATGGGAGAACATATTTCACCGATATATCTAATAAGGAATTAATATCCAAAATTTATAAAGAACTTACAAAACTCAACACCAAAAAAACCCCAAACAGCCCAATTGAAAAATGGTCAAAGCACCTGAATAGACACTTATTCAAAAAGGACATACAGATGGCCAATAGACATATGAAAAGATGCTCAATGTCACTAATCACTAGAGAAATTCAGATTAAAACCACAATGAGATATCACCTCACACCTGTCAAAGTGTGTATCAACAACTCAACAAACAACAAGTACTGGCAAAGACGTGAAGAAAGGGGAACTCTTTTGCACTGTTGGTGGGAATGCAGACGGGTGCAGCCAATGCAGAAAGCAGTATGGAGATACCTCAGAAATTAAAAATGGATCTTCCTTTTGACCCAGCTCTCCCACCTCTGAGAATATATATGAAGGAACCCAAAATACTAATCTGAAAGGACATAAGCACCCCTTTGTTCATTGCAGTGTTATTTACAATCACCAAGATACGGAAGCAGCCCAAGTGTCCATCAGTAGAAGAGTTGGGTAAAACAACTATGGGACATTTATGCAATGGAATAGTACTCATCTATAAAAAAGAAGAAAATTTTACTCTTTGCAACAGTATGGATGGACCTGGACATTATGCTAAGTGAAATAAGCCAGCAAGAGAAAGACCAATGTCACAGGATTTACTCATATGTGGAATCTAATGAACAAACTGAACTAACAAGGAAAATGGGGACAGACTCAGATGGAGAGCAGAATGACAGCTGGTTGTGGGGGGAGGTTAGAGGGTGGAGGGGTTGAGCAAAAAGGAAAAAGGACTCATGGATATAGACAACAGTGTGGTGATTGCAGGGGAGAGGGGCATATAAGAGGACCAAATGGTAATGGGAAAATATATAATAAAGATTAAATGGAAGAAAGTTTTTATGAATTAGGCTTGGAAGTGGTACCTAACATTTGCACTGTCATATTGCTGGCCATAACTCAATTATTTCACCACATGTCCCATTGCAAAAATGATAGGAAAACATGTAGTCTCAAATATTGGGTAGTAAGTGTTCATTTCCAAAGAAAGGAAATGAGTTTAGAGATCAACCAACAGTTCTCAGCTATTGGATGTAATTTTTGCCAATACGTTCTTGCTTGTGGCTTTTCTTTTCATTTTTTCTATGGTGTATTTTGTAGAATGAAGTATTAATTTCAGTATAGTTGTATTTCTATATATTTTTAAACTTGGTGCTTATTTTCTTGTTTAAGAAATCCTACTTTATCTTAAACTTATATTTTCCTATACTTTCATCTAACATGTTATTGTTTTGACTTCTACATATAAGTCTTTAACCTATGTGGAATTTTCTTTTTTTAATACATTTATCGATTATGCTATTACAGTTGTCCCATTTCCTCCCCTTAAATCCACTCCATCCTGCACACCCCCTCCCTTCCATATTCCCCCCCCCCATAGTTCATGTCTATGGGTCATTCATATAAGTTCTTTGGCTTCTACATTTCCTATGCTATTCTTACTCTCCCCCTGTCTATTTTCTACCTACCATTTATGCTACTTCTTCTCTGTACCTTTTCCCCCTCTCTCCTCCTCCCATTCCCCTGATGATAACCCTTCATGTGATCTCCATTTCTGTGGTTCTGTTCCTGTTCTAGTTGTTTGCTTAGTTTGCTTTTGTTTTTGTTTTAGGTGTGGTTGTTAATAACTGTGAGTTTGCTGTCATTTTTACTGTTCATATTTCTTATCTTCTTTTTCTTAGATAAATCCCTTCAACATTTCATATAATAAGGGCTCAGTGATGATGAACTCCTTTAACTTGACCTTATCTGAGAAGCACTTTGTCTGCCCTTCCATTCTAAATGAAAGCTTTGCTGGATACAGTAATCTTGGATGTAGGTCCTTGGCTTTCATGACTTGGAATACCTCTTGCCAGCCCCTTCTTGCCTGTAAGGTCTCTTTGGAGAAATCAGCTGACAGTCTTATGGGAACTCCTTTGTAGGTAACTGTGTCCTTATCCCTTGCTGCTTCTAAGATTCTCTCCTTCTGTTTGATCTTGGGTAATGTAACTATGATGTGCCTTGGTGTGTTCCTCTTTGGGTCCAGCTTTTTTGGGACTCTCTGAGCTTCCTGGACTTCCTGGAAGTCTATTTCCTTTGCCAGATGAGGGAAGTTCTCCTTCATTATTTGTTCAAATAAGTTTTCAATTTTTTGTTCTTCCTCTTCTCCTTCTGGCACCCCTATATTCGGATGTTGGAACGTTTCAAGATGTCCTGGAGGTTCCTAAGCCTCTCCTCATTTTTCCGAATTCTTGTTTCTTCATTCTTTTCTGGTTGGGTGTTTCTTTCTTCCTTCTGGTCCACACCATTGATTTGAGTCCCAGTTTCCTTCTCATCATTGTTGGTTGCCTGTACATTTTCCTTTGTTTCTCTTAGCATAGCCTTCATTTTTTCATCTAATTTGTGACCAAATTCAACCAATTCTGTGAGCATCCTGATTACCAGTGTTTTGAACTGTGCATCTGATAGGTTGGCTATCTCTTTGTTGCTTAGTTGTATTTTTTCTGGAGCTTTGATGTGTTCTTTCATTTGGGCCATTTTTTTTGTCTTGGCACACCTGTTAAATAAAGGGGTGGAGCCTTGGGTGTTCACTGGGAGGGGGTAATGACCTTTGCTGCGCTGTGATGCTGTACATGGGGGAGGGGCCGAGAGGGAGCAATGGTGCTTGCTCCACTCTCTGCCGTATTTCAGTCACTCTCTCTGCTACCTACAATCAAACTGGGCCCCTTGGGTGCTGATTCCTGAGTGGGTGGATGGGCTTGTGCACGCTCTAGGCCCCTGTGGGTCTCTCCAATGATCTCTCCTGTGAGGCTGGTAGTCTCTCTTGCTGCCCCGCCTCGACCCCCACGGGTGTTTTCATTCAGAGATTTGAGGCTTTATTTCCCCGTGCTGGAGTCCTGTGTTGCACGATCTGTTTCGCTGGCTCCCCTGCTGTTCCTCCTGGCTTATCTATGCATGAATGTGGGGCCTCAGGGTATGTTATCTGTCCAACTGCCCTCCCTGTTTGTTCCACAATCTGCCACCTTGCTGGGTCCGCCAGCCGCTGTGTTGCCGGGAGTCCTCTCCACCCCGGCTGCCCGTCTCTGCCCCTCCTACTGGTCAGGATGAATGTTTCTTCTTTATCTCCTTCGTTGTCGGACTTCCATGCAGTTTGATTTTCTGTCAGTTCTGGTTGTTTTTTGTTTTTAAATTGTGGTTGTCCTTCTTTTGGTTGTACGAGGAGGCGCAGTGTGTCTACCTATTCTTCCATCTTGGCTGGAATCTGGAATTTTCATTTGTTGTGAAGAATTGAATTCCATTTAATTTTTTAAAAAAATCTTTAGCTCTATTATAGTTCTTTTTCCAGTCTCATCAGTTTGACTTTAACTCTTTAAGCTTCTTAGTGGTGCATTTTTTAGTTTTCTATCTCACATAAATCAGGACCAAAGGCATAATGAGGTTAGTTCTAGTGAATTCAAGGTACATAATGGTGGCAGGCAGTTTGGGGATAAACAAGGTTGTGCCTAGGATTATTTCTGGACACGCAGATTGAGGTAAGGAGACCTGTGGAGAGTAGGTCTTAGCCCCAGTGCTTGGCCTCTCCTCCATCTGAGAGAGGTATGATCATAGGCGCTGAGTGTGTTTTTACTCTTGAACTCTGAATGTGGCTCTGTGTGTATAAAATGGATATACAAAGTAAATAGAGAATACATAATCTATATAACTGGAATCATACAATCCATAAATTTGTATCCTGCTTGTACAATTACCATTTCATTACAATATAATTAAACATTTGAAAACTTTTTTTTGACCGCCTAATAGTTTAACATAGAAATTTATCATTTTACCTAAACATTTTTCTACCCTGGGACATTTACCATATTTCAAATATGTTTTTTTTCTGTTTCCTCTCATTTTGATGCTATAATGAACGTTTTCATTTGTATCTCTTTATTCTCATCTCTCGTAGTTCCTGTATGATAAACTCTTGAAAGTAACATCCTTATGTCAAACATTATGAACCAAAGGCTGTTGAGTATACCATGCCAAACTACACTACAGAAAGATTATACCAAATTATCTTCCCAGAGTCTATCAAAGTACCCATTTTTCATAACCTTGCAGACTTTATTACCATTTAAAAACAGCCTTGCTAATTCATTCTTTTTGTTTTTTATCTCTTGAAACTAGTGAGATTTTTCACTTTACTTTCCCCTTAGTTTTCTTTTGTATTAATACATGTTTTGTCAGTTTGTATTTTTGTTTTCCTTTGTTTTGTTTATTGATATACATGACCTCTTAAATTTATATTAAGGAAATGAGCCCTATATAATATTTATCATAGGTATTTTCAGTTTATTGTTTGTCAACCTTGTTAATGCTGTCTAAACTTTCTAGACTTGGTTGTTGAGAACTTTCTCCTGCAGCTTTTCTTTTGAGATTGAGGTGTGTGCCTCTTTTGTGCATTAGCAGGTATTAAACTTTATTGTTTTTCTTGTCTGTCTCTTTTATGGACTCTCAATTCCTTGAAGGCAAAGATACTTGGTTTCTTTTCCTTTTATCCCCACTGCTTTTCCCAGTGATTCATATTTTAATTTCAATAAATACTCATTGAATGAACATATAAAAAGATGTGTACCATGGCTTTATACCCATTTAGCCTGTCCCACAGTGATCAAGTTCGTGCACATAGCAATTCCAGTAAGGTGGGAGCTTTAACAAGTCAACTTTTACAAGGGATTATCTAGTTTAATGTGGTCTAGTTACATGTGGACTAAAAAATTATGTTGTCTTTTCTTTAGCAGTGCTAAATGGTTTTGTACAGTTTTCTAACGCAACAAAGGAGGGAAAAAAATGTCTGTATTAGCTTTGTTTTCTTGCCAGAGAGTCTAGTATTGATAGTGGCTATTTGGCATCAATTAAAGATCTTAATTTGTCAGTTGGTAAGGAGATCAGATTGTAGTACCTTAACTTAGGCTCAGAATGCTGTTAAACCTTGTCATACTGTAGTTCGGAAATAATTATGCCAGAGTTAATAATTGGTTTGATTTTTTATGAATTTTACTTTATCATTTCAATATACTTTATTTGCATTTCCAACATGGACGATATCAATCTTATACTTTTGCTAGGTACCTTACTGTTACAACATCAAAAATGATTTTTGTGAATGTTAGGACAAGATGTCATATATAAAGTACTTTTAAATAATATATATCATCATTTTATTTCATACTTAACTAAATTTTAATTTATATATAAAATCTCATTTTGAAAAGTTGATTTATTTGACAGCATTATTTTAAGTGAAAACTGCTTTGTAATTTATTGCTTGATTTAATTAAACTCAACTATTACATAATTTATATTTTTAATTCATTTGTATACGTAGACATGGTCACAGAAGTATATAGGAAGTTATCTCTTGACAGTTTCATATTTAATCAACTATCATAAGAAAACAACTTACCAATAAAATAATGTTATGACTTTTAAACTTGATGAATGAAGAACATTTTTATTTAAAAGAAAAATTTGAATTCTTTATAAGTGTTAACTATAAAATTTTTCTAAAGCATTAGTACATTATATTTACAAAATTTGAACTTGTTATAATCATAGAACTTCCCTAACATGCAGGAAAATAAACCTTTTTAAAAAAAGGCCTGTTATAGATATTCTGATATTTTAGGCCTGCTTTAAGTTCCAAGCAGAATGAGGCAGCCCAAGATATTAAAATCTTGAAAGTAAGCACATATAATGGAAACCGCAACTCAACTTTAACTACTCTATAGTGGCACTTCTCTTGCTGCTATAATAAAACTTAAGAATGTTTTAGTGATTTTTTTCCCTACTATTATTCAAAATTACATTACCCTTACTGAAATCTGAATGGCTTTTAGTGGATTAATTAAACTGTAGCTGTTTTTGCCATCTGGGTACAGCTTGTTTAGTTGCCTTTCTACAGAAAGATTTCTCTTGGAATAAAAACTATTTTTTTTGTTAGAATACAGCTGCTAGGCTTCACTTTCTAAAAAACAAATAGTTTATGCTTTCTTACATGAGGTTTGTGATGAAATTCAGTCTGTAAAATACAAAATTCTGTCATTGCATTTCTTTTTAAAGGTTATAACAGTACAACACAAGCTTTTTATATTCTTTTTAAATTTGTAAAAAATTTATTTTGTGTCTTGATAACTTGTAAAAGTAAGTATATCCTAGTTTTAGGCTAGATGTGAAAAAAATGAGAAAGAGGGAATTAACTAAATCTGATTTTTATGGCTCAAGTGGTTTCATTAAATTAGAGTGCTCTGTGTTGTTCATTAATGAACTTGTGCCATATGCTTTAACTGTTCTGGTCAATAGCTGATAAAGAAAAGCTTGTGGGTTTGCTTTTTCTTTCTTTTTTTTAAATAAAGCTGGATAAAAATATCCATGTGATGGGCTTTTATCAAAGGAGTTACTTTGAATTCAGTAACTACTACTGAGGCAATATGGCTCGCAATTTGCGACCCAAAGGTAGTCATACATTATTGGAATACAGCCTACTGCGCTTCACATTACACAGATGTGAAGGCCTGATTATAGCTGCTTCATAATTAACAGTGATCCGATTTGTTTTGTGGCATAAATGGTGCATGTGTAGAACATTAGCCATGGCACTCTCATTCAAATTCAACTCAAGGGCTCAGCGGCAGGCGGGTCACGAGCTTCAGGGAGTAGAAGCACAAGCTCCTCCATATGTTCTTGCTGCATCTTACTATGACTATGAGTGCAAGATAAGTTCCCCAAAGAACCTAATCGTGTTCTGTAATTACAGCGCGGCTTTCTGCTGGCTAGAAATAAGGGAGAAGCTAAAACACTCCCTCATCAGATAATTTGTAAATTACTTTACATGGCGGATGCCTAACTCAGTTGGTTTTCAACTGCTGAAATTATAAATAATTGTAACAGATGTGGCAATATGGCTGGCCTCCAATAAATGAGGCCCTTGATAATTTGGCCAACCCTTTGACAGGCCAATTTAATAAAATGTGAACAAAATCTTCTTGCTAATAATTTATCATCCTTTTTCCCAATAGAATAAATTTAATTACCCTAGCAGTTAACAAGGTCACACCCAGATGCCAAACTCGGCTACAGTTTTGATAATGCAATCAGGAATTGAGAGGTGATGACAGCGTTGTTGTTTTTTTCATTACCTGGCTTCACATAAACACAGGTGGCGTAGCTTTCTTGTCAGTTTTTAATAATTACAGGCTATTATGGAATGCATAGTTAGCAGATTGAAAACCACACTTTAGTGAATTTGTTTGAGTATGATTGAGGTTTTAATGTATAGAGATGATAATGCATAACAAGCACAGTCCCTTGCTTATACCATTAGTGCACACATTTTGATTTTTTTTACTGGTGACATAAGTGTCAAATATTTATAAAACTTAGAGTATGCATTGTATTAAGCAATGGATCAAACCTAGAAGTCACATATTTAGAGATATACTGAAGAGGAAATTGAATTTCTTGAATCTAGGAATTCGTTTTAGGACACTGTTAACGGATATATTTTAAATATTAAGAATTCTGGCAGAGTAAGAGGCATCTAACATCTTTGGGGAAAACCCAGTTGTGTTTAATCTTGCTACTTAATGCAAAAAACAAATCTATAGAAAAATCACTTAGTCTTCTTGTCGTAATTTTTAAATAAGTCCAGGATCAGTTTACTCTTGGGATTAGAATCAATAGTCAGTGTGTATATTACAGAATTAATACTATAATACTGTGACGTGTAAATATCACTAATTTTTGTCAATGCAGTGTGATATTTCTGCCATAGAAGAAATAACCAGCTTGTGGTTGTAACAAAGATACTGTTGTCATCTACTGGATGTCATTGTAAGCAGATAGAACATCCATTTATAACTCATTTAGTGTTCAGCTTTATATGGTGTATGGGAGTTGTTAAATTTATGAAATTAAAGTTTTACCTTTCATTTTGCTGTTCACTAATCTGACTGTACCACACAAGCCTTTATAATAAAGGAAAGTTTAATTTGATTGACTGTAGTGCTGAATTTTGCTATAATGTGACATTAGGATGGTGTTTATGAAAAGATGTGATGATGTATTAAATTTTATACATGTAGTAAATAATTTTGTTATATTTTGTGATCTCTAAATGCAATCTAAGGATATTTTGATTAAAAGTGAGTGTATGGAAGAAATGCAAGTGTTTCTATTTTTTAAAAGAATGCAAGCTGACCTGGTTGATGTTAGATATTTATTACTCAATTTAGTAGTTTTTCTAAAAGTGAGGTGTGAGTTTAAGCTAGTACATGTAAGTAATTCCCTTTGTGAACTTCTGTGGTAAGACTATTTTGATTTAAAATATCATGTTGATTCTATATTATTTTTTCCTTTTTAATAAGAATATACAATTATTTTAAAGCCATCCATTTTCAGGTTATGAATAATTCAGCTAATAATGTTTGTTTTATAAATTGGCAATATGCTTCTGTATTTCTAAAGTCAATTTCAAATAAAATGTCAAGTTTTTGCAGAGATACAGGGATTTTATGAGAAGAAAATTATGTATATATATATACACATATACACATACACACACACACACACATATATAAAGTCTTTAGTAAAGTACATGTATATTTTAACATTTGTAACACTGTCTTCTTCCAAGAGAATTTCAGTTGATTTTTCAGAGAACATTGAAGATGTCAGTTTCTCTGATATATATGTATATGTTACATATTTTATATATACACATGTCATAGATTTTAAACACACATATGTTTAACCTCTATTAATTTTTCAGTGATATTATTTTAAGAGAAACTATTATTATTTGTTGAAGTATCATATTCTTTTTAAATATTTTTTTTGAAATAGACTGTATTTATGCATTGACAGGTTTGGAATTTATAAATTTCTTAAATAAGTGAGATAATGTATGCTAAATGCTTACCTACACCTAGGAACTCAATACCTCTTCACTAAATGCTAGTTATTATTTTAATAGAGTAGGAAACAAACTGATATATTTAATTAAAATTTACTAATAAGACAAAACAATTGATCTTGTGATTCTTTGCAATTATTATAGCTTTGAAAATTTTTTCAATTTATTAGACAATATTTCCTCAGCCTCCATTGTATTATCATACATGTTCCTTGAATTTAATGCAACATGACTACATATTTTTTATATATATATATATACATATATATATGTGTATATATATATAGATAGATAGATAGATAGATAGATAGATAGTAATTGGCACAACACTTAAAGTCTTCTTTTATTCCCTCTCCTACTCTGTATCTTCTGCAGGACTTTTTGATCAAAATTACCTCTGTGGATCAATGTGAAAAAGAAGTTATGTTTTAATAATGGTCAATTTAAAGAGATTAGTTCCAATTGGAGGCATTTGGACACATACTCCACTGATCATTTCTCATCAGATTAACTATGGTCTAGCATCATACCATTAACTTCCAAGACTGTAAACTGAAAAGGTGCACAGGACTTTTGATATTAGAGAAGTTTATTTATAAAATACTAATAATTCTTAGCAAGAAGAGCTAACTTTCCAAAGATTCTTGGATTTTAAGGGCAATAGATAGAATAAGCTTCCACAGACAGGAGGATTGGTTGTCTTAATTTTCCTAAGCCTGTAAAAAGAACATTTTAAAAAGATAAGTAAGGATATATGAGGATGTATGTATGAGGATGTACATACATCCTCATATATGTTATTATACATATAATTATTAAGTTTAAAAAGCAGGTTAATTGAGTATCATATGGGTGGGGACAAATGAGTCACTTTACAAAGGAGTAACCTGACAGAACCTAGTTTAGCCAGGTGATTAGTATCAACAGTCAAATCGTGTTGATAGTATGTACCCTTTGATATGATATGATTTAAATGGCACCTCTGTGATTTTCCTGCCCCGAACTTGTAAGCCCAGTCCAATCATGAGAAAAACATAGACAAATTCCAACAGCTGGGGAATCCTGTAATATGCCTGAATAGTACTCCTCAAAACTGTCACTGTTATCAAAAATAAGTGTTATCACAACCAAGAGTTTCTGACTTTACACTAAGTTTATAATGGTACCATAGATTGCATCCTGGAACATAAAAGGACATTCAGTAAAAACTATGGAAATTTGAATAAACTATTGACTTCACTGAAGGTCAGAGGAGGGAGTGCGGGGGCTGGGTAGAAGTGGGGAAATCTGTAATAGTGTCAACAATTAAAAAAATGTCTGAATATTGGATCATGAGTGTTTTTTTAGAGGTGCATAACAGAGGAAACTGGGTGTGTGAGAGTGGAAGGTAAGGTATAAGAGAACTCAGTTTTTTTCTAAGCATAAAATCTTCTAAAAATAAATTCTATTAAAAAAGCAGGTTATAGGGCAGATACAGTGTGTGGGGGGGGTTCCTTTTGTTTTTTTTAAAGTCTGGGTAATATATCCATTATTACCCAGACTTTCATCTCTCAGAGAATATCATTAGTATACTATATCATTAGTTAACTCTGATAGATGAGATTATGGAGTGACTTTCATATATTGCCCCTATCTATACTTATTTTTTATATTGAACTCTAATTCCTTTTATTTGCAGAAAAAGTTACATTAAAAAAAAAAAAAAACATTTAGTGCCCTGGTTGGTTGAAGCGTCATCCTGTAACCGAAAGGTTGCAGGTTTGATTCCTGCTCCAGATGTGTACAGGAGACAACTGATCGATGCTTCTTTCTCACATCAGTGTTTCTCTCTCTCCCTTCCGCTCCCTCTAAAAGCAATGAAAAAAATGTCCTCCAGTGAAGATTAAAAAAAACATTTAATTACTTATTCATTGTAAAAAATTTAAGGAAATTTTTTTAGATAAGTATGAAAAAAATACTCCACATATAATTTCTCCTCTCAGAAATAACACTATAACTTTTTTCCTGTGCATATTTAGTGAAATCTATTTCTACATCCTATGCTATATTCTTTTGTAACCTGCTTATCTCACTTAACTGTTTATCATTTATCACTTTCTTTATCAACTCTCAGCATTATTAGAATGCCGAGTCAAAGACTTGATACGTTTTCATGTGCTTTGATGAATATTTAAAAATTGCCCTTGGAAATTTGTAGCAGTTTATACTCTCACCATCATGTTCTCAAGATACAGGAGTCATAAACTGAGTCGGGACAGTATTTTAAAATTAGGATTTTTTTTTTAAATCCAAATTCTGCACTTCTTTTGAAAAATCAATAGATCTGGCAGTAGTGGGCCACATTTCTCTTTGCAAACAATTGGTGGAGCAGAATACTACTCATTCACACTAAGGCTGACTGTCATTTGACATTTCACCTGCACTTTTAAAAATGGTCGTATTAAGAGAAATGTGAAATACTTCTTGTGTATGTATCTAGCAAAAGGGATAAAAGGCATGCATGCAAAAGAGAGAGGCAGAGAGAGCAAGCACATTTTTTAAAAACTGGGAGCATGTGTAAGTTTTCTTGTGGGAGTGACGAATATATATTTAATATTTAATATTTATACAAAGTGCCCATTGAATTAATTCTAAGGCTGTGACTTTAAAACCAACTAAACACAACCCATTATATTCATTTATTTATATTATTTTCCTGGCTCCTGTATCAATTTGTATTAATTACTAATTATGTATTATTTTTTTAATTTTAAAGTTCTGTTGTTAGTTATTCAGCTCTTTTGAAGGAATGGTGCCTAAGTATGAAACCTTTTTCTATTTCAGTGACAATATCCACTGTTGGAGCATTTTTAACGTCTCCATGAATATTTGAATTATTTATCATTGCAGCTACTTAACTGAATATTCATGCTTTTTACATTTTTATCTGTTGCTTTTTAATCCAATGAGACTTAGAAAACTCACTTATTAAAGAACATAGGACTGCTTATTAGATACATCAGTACATTGAAGTATGTTTTCCTGTTTTATTCTAATTTTTGTTTGATCTTGAACAATTTATTTAGAAATTTTTGGAAATGATGAGATTTTGGATATATTCCTCATAATTTTATTTAATGAAATCTGAACAAGAGCAGATAGTCTTTGAAAATTGTTTAGGTTGGTAGCCCAATCAAAGAATATGATTGCTGGGTGGGATGCAGTGGAGGGAGGTAGAGGAAGATAAAGGGGGATAAATGGTGATACATGGGACCTGACTTGGGATACTGAACGCACACACAGTGTACAGATAATGTGTTGTAGAACTGTGCATCTGAAACCTGTATAATTTTGTTAACCAGTGTCACCCCAATAAATTCAGTAAAAAGGAAAGAATTTAAAAAGGATATATTTATAAATATCATATATTACCTTACAAAATTTTAAGAAAAAACAGATCAAATTCAAACAGTTACTAAAAGGGGGAGGAAAGAATAAGGCAAAGTCCTCTAGAGTGTGGAAGAAAAGTGCTTAAACTTTTAATTTGATATTCAAAGCAAAGTAATGGAGTTTTTACTATATTGTAGTGTGGTAACAGTACAATATGTAAACAACAATGAGGAAAATATATAGCAGTAAGATAGAACAAAGGTTGGAACATATATCACGTGATTTACATATGAGGGAAGTATAATAGTATAAATCACAGGTGCTCCCACTAAGTTGTAAAAATTACTGCTTAGAATTAGGAAAATTCTGTCGATCTCCTAAGAACAATGTAGGCAAAACCAGAAAAGGATAGTATTTCCTAATGTTGGTTCAGAAAGGTTAGACATTTTTATTTTTCTCACAGTCTTTATGAATATCATTTAGGAAGTATGGGGCTCTCTACATTTTAAGTGAAACTATTTCCAGAGCTATTGATCCATATTAATAATATTAGCATCATAAAATTTGACTTTGCTGGAAATCAACAAAAAACTTTTCACTGAGTTAGTGTTTTTGATTTTTGTAAATGAAGTTGTTAATTTGAAATAGCATATATGCATGGATTTTAATGGTTTCAAATATATTATCAAAATGGCAACAGAATTTTGCAGAATGCTGGTTTTCATGAACGTGTTTCCTCCAAGTTTAATTTTCCTGTGATTTCTGTTGTTAAAATGTGGTGTTTGCCATCAACAGTTTATCTGGCATAGGGATAAATTTCAGAGAATACTGTGAACTGTATTAACTTTTGAAGGTATCAGAGTTTTTTGTTTGTTATTATTAAAATATGATACATTAAAATAAAATTAGACCTGTAGTGCTGCTGGTTTCCTTTTCTCAGTTTTATATTCTATAGTACTGCCTAACACTTGATGATCAGATGGTGGGTTGAGTGTTTCATGAGGAAATACATGTGTGTATAATTTAAATTTGAAATAATATATAGGTCAGTGGTGTGTATCATGCAGCCATGCTTTAAATTTTTTCTCTTGCAAATCTGTATGACAATATTATTTATGAAAATGTGCATACAGACTCTTGGTTATTTTATAGAAAAATGCCATTCTAGTAGGATGATAGAAGTTTAGCTAATGCTGGTTTACAGTTTAGTATTGAAATGATGTTTTCTTTTTCTGAATATTGTACTTATGACATAATATATTATGTTCAAATATTTGCATGTATGTAAGTAATATAAGACATAATTGTATTTGCACATATACTTTTTGAAATAGGTGTTTCAACGGCCATCTTTATCGAGTTTAGAAACCTTAATGGTCTCACAGAAGTCTGAAATTGAGTATTTACAGGAGAAACTGAAAATAGCAAATGAAAAACTCTCAGAGAACAGATCTACTAATAAGAGTTCCTCAGAAAAGAGCATCTTGACAAATACCGAAAGGAAACAAAAGGTAAGGACATTTTGTCATTTTGGGCGTTTGTCAGGATGAAGCTGGCAAGGCAAGCAGTGAAGTGAAAAACAAACAGCTGCTTTTACTTCTTTCTCTGCTTCTATTTCTGAAAACTTAAAAAAAATACCATGGGCCAAACACTCGATGAAATAATTGTTCGGAGTAGGTTGTTTTTTCTTTTTAAAGATAGAATATATAGTCCTAGTTTAATGAATGAAATATATTAGTATTATTACACCTGTTTTGTAGTAAATTAATATTCTTATATTGAAAAGTTTGGGCAAATATCATTCCTTTATGTAATCTACAGATAAATTAAACTAGTTTAGAATTTTAAAGATGTATTAGTCAGTAACTCAATATTTTAATTAGAAGAAAAATATATCTTAATGTTTTTGTTTTATTCAGAGATATTTACATACTGCCCATGTGCATTGTAAACTATTAAATGAAATTTAACATTAATATGCATAGTTATAAATTTTCACATTTAAAAGCATAGCAATACTGAAAAGTAAACAATTTTGTAATGTGTTCGTTGTCTATTAGCATCTCAGCTTTTTCTTTTTGTAGTATTCATTAATATTTCTGTTATGGTGCAAAAAATTCTATGAACATTGACTAATATTATAATTTCATAATATCACATTATAAGTATGTTATTTCTGGACAAATTGAAATAACACTTTCCTAAAAATAAGTAGTTTTAGACATACATTCTCACACTTGTCACTTCAGCAATAGAAAATAATGTTTTTAAAATTAGTAAGCCATGTTTTCAAGATAATTGTTTTTGGTTCTTTTCAATCTTTCCTGAGTAGAACAAACTATCTTAATAAAGAAAGCACTTAAAATTAGACTCATATTTCTGTGCTACTTTTATTTACTCCCTCTATTATTAGTAATTTACAGAAAAACAAGCTTTATGTATGTATGTATATTGTATATATTTAAAAAATTTAAACATAACTGCATTTTACATTTTTTGTAATTTTGCAATACTTTAATGGCATTGAGCTTCATTTAAATGAAATAAACCATTCTTAAAATTGAGAGAAAACATTACAGGACCTAATTTGGTTGCTTGCTGTGTTGCTGAAGTTTAAAAATGTACTGATTTGATGTTTTTTGCTCTTAACAAATGTCAAGAAAACAAGAGGAATATTTTGAACAAAATTTTTTCTTTCAAAAGGACATTCAGTAAGTTTGAACAATATGTTGCCCAGCTTAATAGTTGCTTTTACATATTCCTTCTCCAGATTGGTGTATGAAGCTGTACATAATATAAACACACATTCATGTCTCTAGTTAGCCACATTATAGTTAATGACCATATGGTCATTATGGTATAAGATCTACTGTCTGTTGTATTTATATTCCTCAAGCATATTGTTCCTTCAACTTCACAGTGTGTTAAACTATTTCAAAGGGAAAAAAATTCTTTCCCTCTTGTTTCTGGTTGTCCTATCAAGTGTAACCTTGGACCCTTATAGAGCAATTAGACCAGCCTCTATCCCCTCCTTTGTAATGAGGTTTCTTGCATTTCTGAGTCTATAACCCTTTAGTCTTCCCTAATGGGACATCATTATTCTGAAAGAAACAATGTAAATGTAAATGAATATTCTCATTAACGAGTCACAGAGAAACCTTTAGCAGTAGCACTGTGGTAATTCTGCTTGTTATTTCTCTGGTATTCCATGCAGGATTTTTTTTATAATTCATTATTAGTATTCAAAATTACTTGTTCTTTAATTTTGCATGTCTTTCATAATCCAGTGTTCCAACTAGTTCAACCATGTCCTTGTTCTATTCTCAAGGAACCACCTGTGAAACGTTCAAGGTCTTTGTCCCCAAAGAGCTCTTTCACAGACTCAGAGGAACTAAAGAAGCTGAGAAAAGCTGAAAGAAAGATTGAAAACTTAGAGAAGGCACTACAACTAAAGGTGAACATGAAATCATTTCTTTAGTAATAACCTTGCAAAGGTAAAGATAGACCAAAGTAAACATTTATTTCACAAATTACTGCTTATCATTCGTCTTCCCTTAATGTTATTACATGTATAGAAATGTGTGATTGGTTGGTGTTGTTTTAAGATTTCTGAGGATTATAAAGTAATAAATAATGCTATTTGAATACTGTTCACCACTTTAAAATTATTTGTAGATATTTTGGCTTGATATCTGGATTAAATTTCTTATAGGTTCTCATAGACAAAGAATAGAACTATGGCAAGTAAAAAGCCATTTCTTGTGTTTTTGTATATAATAAACATAAACAGACTAGTGAGTTAAAAACTACAAATCTAGCTCAGGCCACTAAAAAATAGTCCTTTACAGAAAAATTACATAGTCAAAATGGCAAATAAATATACATTATTTTTTCATTTCAGTTGAATTTGTCTTAGAAAACATGACATTTGACTTAGCATTCTACCAGTGTTTAAGAAACTTATACAGGCTATCCGTGTAGTTCCAAGCTATCTTTGAGAGTTTATACTTTCCAAGTTATATACTCTGTGAATTCTCTTTCAAAGAAGAAGTTGGTTGTGCATATCGAACCAATTTTTTGTGACCCTATTGAGGGCAATTACTTTTTTTGTAAATTTAGTATGGCTAATCTTTTCTTTCTTCAGTCACAGCTACACTGAAGGCTTGCATTATTTGAGATTTTTGCCATTTAACTGAATCTCAAACAGTTTTATGACATTCTATGAAAAGCTCAATTTACACATGATTAGAATCTTAATACATACAAAGATTAGATTCTTTGTCATATAGATTACTCTTAGGGAAAAAAAGTTTGACTTACATTATATGTGCTTTTTTTTTTGCCTTTTCACTAAACATTATGTTATATTTATTTAGAGTTAAACTGTTAGTTCTAAAACAAAGGAAAATTATCATCTACTGTTTCTACCAGAAGCAATATGATTAGATGTCGACTTCAGCTTACTAGCAGTTAGCCTACTTGAAATTTATACACCTGGAGCTATTTGCTCATTTATTTGTTTACTGCATAACTCATTGAGCAATGCCATTAGCCAAGCAATGTGCTAGCCACTTTTTGTTCAACAGGAAAAAGATGACTTTCTGTCTTTAAGACCCTTTCTCTAGATAAGAAGATGCTGAACCGGTAGATAGAATCTAGTGTATTAGTGTAAACGCTGGGGTATCACAGGATATTATGGCCATATTTTGGAAATCAGTTTATCATTTTCCTCCCTTTTGCATAGTTCTTGAAATGTACATACAGCTTCTATCCTGTATGCATCTGGGCTCTCCAGAGAAGCAAAACCAATAGGCTATCTATAACCCTTCAGTCTTCCTTAATGAGACATCATTATTCTGAAAGATAGATATATGTAAAGAGAGAGATTGATTTACTATTAGGAGTTGGCTCACATTATTATGGAGTCTGAGAAGTCCAAGATCTATAGTCATTAAGCTGGAGATCCAGGAGAGGCAATGGAATAGGTCCACTCTGAGTCCAAAGGCCTGAGGACCAGGAGAGCTGATGGTATAAGTTCCTGTTCCAATCCAAGCGTGAATCTCAAGGCAGGAGATCTGTGTTGCAGCTCAAAGACTGTCAAGCAGAAAGAAAGAATTCTTTCTTACTCAACCTTTTATTCTATTCAGGCCTTCAGTGGATTGGATGAAGCCTATCATATTAGGGAGGGCAACCTGCTTTTTCAGTCTGCTAGTTAAATGTTAAATTCACACAGAAGCACCCTCACCAATACACCCAGAAAAAATGATCAATGGAATATCTGGGCAGTGAAGTTGACACAGAAAATTAACCATTGCACATCGCATTCAGTAGTAGAGGACCTGTATGCATTTGCCCCAGAACTCTGTGGGTCTTTGGTAGATCCTTGTTTTTGGCAGGAAGGAGTAGAGCAATTTGGACATTTTTACATCTATTCTCCTCCATCTATTGAATTTCTTATCTCAGAAAGTCTTGGAAGCACTATACTAATTTATTTACTCATTTTTTTTTTACCTAAAAACACCTCTCTTGCATGAGGCCTCAAGTTCATTTTCCAGAGTAAAATTATTTTTCATACAATTTCTTTTTCATTTATACTTTTTCTGTATTCCTTTTCCGAGTCCATTTATAACAATCATGAATTTCAAATGTATATTTTCTGTCACAGATTTGCAAGATAAGGGAAAAAATAGGAGCATTTTTTTTCTTGCATTTTATTATTTAGTAGGAAAGGGCTTCTTTCTATTTTTTTAAAGACTTTATTTATTCCTAGAGAGAGGGGAAGGGAGGGAGAAAAAGAGGGAGAGAAACATCAATGTGAGAGAGAAGCATTGATCCGCAGCCCCTCGCATGCCTGCAACTAGGGGTCCAGCCTGCACCCCAGGCATGTTCCCTGACCGGGAAATGAACTAATTGCCATTTGACTTGCAGGACCACACCCAACCAACCCACTGAGCCACACAAGCCAGGGTGGAAAGGATTTTTTACTTATTTACACCTGAAGACATTTTTTTCATTCCTTTTACAAAGAGGGAGAGAGGGGGAGGGAGAGAGAGAGAGGGAGAGAGAGGGGAGGAGAGGGGAGGGGAGAAAGGGAAACATTGATGTGAGATAGAAATATTGATTAGTTGCCTCCTGTGCGTGCCCTGACCGGGAATCAAACATTTTGGTGTGCAGGATAATGCTCCAACCAACTGAGCCAGGATTTGGTTGGATTTCTTATTTTAAAGGGGCAAAAGAATTTAATTAAAAAGGGGCACTATAATCAATTGCATTTAACAAAAGAAGTGCATAAATAAACCGTGTATTGTAAAGCAATTCTAAGAAGAGTGATTGTAGGGTACTTTTAATTTACATATATATATATTTTGATACATTGAAATGAGGCTCTTCATTATGTCAATACTAAGTCATGCATATTATTCTAATATTAGTTACGAGTTTTGTATAAATATTAACACATTATCTTGCTCAGCTTACTTCTGTGGCCAGTTGTACATGTTTTCAAATGGGTGACCAGTGTTGTAATGAAAGAGCCAATAGTAATAGAAGTGATGAAAGCTGTTATAAAAATCCCACCAATTTTCAAATCCTGACTTTATGAATCTAGTGAACTAACAACTTACAAAGTCTAATTTGGAAAGTAATGCATCAGAGCTTTATGAAATTCATAGTATCCTTGAGGTCACTAATGCCACAAATCTCTGCTTTACTGACTTTAATGCATTTGGCAACTTGATCCTAAAGCATTTTTCTATGCCATTTAATAACTTCAGTGTATCTTTTGAGTACAGTTCATATGTCTTATTTTTTAATGTTACCATATTTATGAACTTTGTACATTCTTCTGAAATTAAACATCCATGGAATCCTTGCATTTTCTAAAAGGTTTTACTAAAAACCTTACTGCTGTTTTCTGAAGATTGAGTCACTGTTTCATTAACAGTGTTTATACCCTCAGTGTTTGTCTTATACCTGTCACGGTGCCTTTGACCAAACTACAAGAATAGATTAAGAATCATTTCTGTTCTTATGATCTCAAAGTAGAATTGCATACATCATTGAGGCACAAATTCATGGATGAAACTTCATTTAAGAATAATTGTAAAATTCCCTGCCTGGTGTAGCTCAGTGGATTGAGTGCGGGCTGCGAATCATAGGGTCATGGGTTCAATTCCCACTCAGGGCACATGCCTGGGTTGCAGGCCACATACCCAGTAGGGGGCTCATGAGAGACAACCACACACTGACATTTCTCTCCATCTCTTTCTCCTTCCCCTCTCTCTAAAAATAAATAAAATCTTAAAAAAAATTATAAGTTATGTCCATCAAATTGATTTTTCAAATAATATCTAGTTTGCTTTATTTTAATAGTTTAGATTTTAATAATTTTATAAGAACTACGTAAACTCTCTAGTTTTAGGTATAGTAAATTATGTTTATAGTAACATGTAAAATTAAAGCTTAAAGCTTATCTGTAGAACTATTTTCACATAATTACTACTTAATGGAAGGAGCCACTTATTTCAATTACTATAGAAAAGTCAAAACTATTTCCTAATATTGAGTATATTACTCTAACGTGTTAGCAATTACAGGTGGCCAAACTGAGTACTTTAAATACTATGCATTGCATGGAACCTGACATACTGTCAGTGACATATTGGACTCGGAAAATTTTTATTGCATCTTAATCTTTGGATTAATAACAAACAGTTAATTATTTGAGAATTAGAGAAAATATTGGGTACAAATTCAGTGATTAATGGTAGCTCAGGTAGTAGGGAAAAATGCTGAAATAATGACAGTACTAATAACAGCAACCTCAATTTGTTCCATTAATTCAATGGAGGATTATTGTAAAAGGTAACAGAAAAACTTTGGATATCTTATTTTATTAATTTTTACTTTTGGGTTAGTCTTTTAGGTTCTGTTGATTCAGAGTTTCTAGGAACTCTAACATAGACTTTTGATGATTCCAAAACACTGAGACTATAATAATTTTTAAGACATTCATTGTAAATAAGAGTTTATCGAGAAGGACTTTGATTCAATGAAGAATACTTACACTTAGCTGTTTTAGAGGCATTTAATAAAGTAATCAGTTTAAATATGTTTATTTTAAATTATGTTTTGATATGAATCTTTTATAATATCTCTAAATTTCTTGTAATTATTTAATTCATACTTTTATAATATATCTTATTTAAATTTCCAATAAACATTATTAGTTCTTAAGGAATCCTAATAAGTAAACTTATAATAAATGAACTTATGTTCATTTATGAGAAGATATCACCCTTACTAATTACCATTCTTCTATTTGGCTAGTTTAAATTATGCATTTATTTCACATATTTAAGATTAGAAAGCTTACTATTCAAAGAAGTGAAATGATATTTGGATTGTTTATCAACAGTGTGGAAAACTCAAGGTCAAGGTTAAATCATTCTTTATGTTCTAGAAGAAGATACATAAATAGCTTCTATTTTGGAGATGAGGCAACTGAGACATACTGACTTTAAGTAGCTATGTCAAAGTAATATTTAGTAACTTTAAGCAACAGGAATTGAACTCTTATCAGCACTTAACATCCTGCATGTAATAAGTGCTTAATATATGGTTCTTCAGTTGACATTGAATTCAGTATCCTGAATTTTTAACCATGGTATTAAAACCATGTTACTTTTTAGCAAGTTTGCTGTCACTGGAATTTGTCAGGATAACATTTGGTCTGATTGTCCCTTTCAAGTGATGCCATTCTCATGATTTTTTATCAAGCACTTCAATTGCCATATGGCATACAGTCCACTTGGTATACACAGGACTCAAATGCTTCCTAATAACTAAAGAGAATTACTGAAGTTATTCTACCATACATATATTCAAAGCAGAATGACAAAATACCCATACTGTTGAGACAGGTAGAATTACAATAAAATAATGTAAACTCTATAAAGTATTATCTTACTCTTGATAAGCTAGATAGATAGTCAAGGAAACAGTGAATTTGACTTCTAAATGATAAGGGCATTAAGGAAGCTGGGTTTCGCCTTGTGCCTCTATAGGGCAATTACAGTGCCAGGGACTCTACCTGTATATTACCTCATGTAATTTAGTTGTCACAATTTAAACCTCTATGTCCTTTTCAATATTTTACAGAAAAAGGAATTGAATTAATTTAAATAGTGTTCTTAAGATTGTGCATGCAGCTAACAGGAGAGAGCTTCAAGAATGGAGTTCATATCTTTCTCATTGCCTTGTGCCTCCTCATCTCACCTCACTAAACTATTAGACAGGACCTGTTGACCCCCCGAATAAGTATACAAGTTCCTTCATAGAGAAATATGAAAAAAAGGGTTTCAAAAACAAATTTGAAATTCTCAAGGGTAAAAAAACTCGAGGATTTTTCTGTTTTATTTTGAGAAACACAGTGCATAAATCATGTAAATACATTCTCTGAACTGAAAATTTGGCCTTATAAGTTCATTTTGTGGTTATATCTAAAAGTGAAGATTTATCTCATGTGCTCTATTTAAGACATTTGGAAGTCATTGACTATAATTGTTTAACCCAGTAATGTTTGGCCTGCCTATTCCAAGACCTTTTCAAAAGTATTAAGTCCAGCTTTCCCATTTTATTGTAATTCTTAGTGGTATTAAAACAAAAGGCTAAACTATGCTACTCCTAACATGCAAACTGATTTTCTTCCTCTTATGTTATTCTTGTGCCCTTATAACAGACTAATCATGAATGCCTGAGTTGAAGAATTGATCTTACTAGTCACTTACACAAAATATATGTGCACTTATAACTAACAAACTAATCATGCTTATTAGATGGAAAAACTTGTTTAGTGAAAACAAAAAAAGTTAAAACATCTGCAAGAGTGGCTCATAAATATTTGTATGTATTAATGACAGGGAAAGAAAGCTAATTTGCTAGCACAAATTTGAAATTACTTAACCAGCTTTTAAAAAAGCAGTGAGAGTTGAATTTATCAAGCAAATCTATACAGTGACTTTAGGAATTCTCCTTAAATTAGATAAGTAGTATAAATTCATTTATTTATGTTTATATTCTTTTTTTGTTTAAATTTCATTTTTAGATAGGTAACCTTTTATTTGTAACACTTTACTAATACTTTCTTCAAACTTATGTACTTGCGTTTTTGTGTTCTACAGAGCCAAGAAAATGATGAGCTAAGAGATGCCCATGAAAAACGCAAGGAAAGGCTACAGATGTTACAGACCAACTACAGGGCAGTAAAAGAGCAATTAAAACAGTGGGAAGAAGGCAGTGGCATGTGAGTTACATAGCTCATAAAGGCATTTCCCTAAATATTAAATGGAATGGAGTAGCATCATATACGTGTTTTAATGGCTTTTGTTTGATTTTAAAAAATTATTTGGTAGTCAAATCTTTATTGTGAAATTTTAAATAACGAATATAATAAATGAAAACAGAATATGCTAGCAATAAATATAGGTTTTCATATCATTTATAGAAATCATAAGTGTAGGTAATTATGAATTCTTATATATATTTTTATATCAATAGTGCAGCTTAATAAATGTATGTAATTTAAAGCAAGAATAGTTAATAGTCATCTGATTGAAAAGTATTTTAAATAAATAAAATACTGGTGCTACAATACTTATAACTCAAAAAGTATTTGTTTTAATTGAAAGACGAGGAATATGAAATTCATGTACATAGTTAACTGTCTTAAACCTACTTCAGCCTAGTATGTAATTAGAAAATCTTTTCTATCCATCACTTTGTTCTGCAGCTTATCTGAATGAATTGGTGGTCTCAGTTCAGTTGCTCTTGAAGTGTTCAGATCTTGGTTAGTTGCAAGTGGCTCTCCTGCTAACAGCAGCAACAGAGAGCAAAGGACTGAATGCGTACAGAAAATACACCTTTTCATCTTTTGAGGGGGATCCTTTAGGGCAATGTTGATGATACTCATTCATGTTTTCTATAGAGAAACACTATTTCTAAATTAGACAGTAGAGCAGTTTTACAAAAAAAACCAAAGAGTTTGTTTTATGTACAGAAAATTAAAATATAAAGGGCATTTGGCATATTTTGTAGACAATTGTCACATCTAATTTTTTCCTTTGAAGATTAAAAATGTTTCATATTGTTTGTTAGTAAAACATTGATAACACAATTTGTTCTGGATTTAGAGTGTGCTCACCTAACATTTTAGCAGTCACTAGAAGTATGAAAACTAATTTCTGACATATTCATTGATAATAAATAGCTTGTTTTAATATAGAGCAAATATACCACATTCAGGTTGGTTCATAGCAAATTCTAGATGAGTGGATTGCTTATATCCTGTTTTAGAAACTGTGACATTCCTACAAGGTATGTTTTATTATAGTAGAATGAATGAGAGAAAAAGAATATCATGTATCTGCTTGAAAGTTTGCTTTCTATAATAACAGTTTAGCTTTTTAGGAAATTATGATGTAGGGTACTAATATCTATGTACTCAGGTTTTAGGGGATTCATTTTGTAAACAGTGAGCTTGAATTAGAAATTCGGTCAATAGATAATTTAAAATTTGAGGGATTATTTAAATAAATTTTTAATGCACTCTGAACATGTTAAGGAAGAAAACAACTTTACTTTAAAAATAGGATGGAAATCAGAAAAATAAAGAGAGCAGATCCTCGACAACTTCAACAAGAAGATTCTGATGCTGTGTGGAATGAACTGGCCTATTTCAAAAGGGAAAATCAGGAACTAATGATTCAAAAGTGAGTTTCTTTTTTTAATAATATGGACTTAGATAAATATTTGGGACAAGGTTTTTATGGCTTAAAGGCCATGAGAGAAAAACTTTAGAAAATTTGGAAATGAAATAATTGGGTTTTTTGCCAATAAAATTAAAGGGGAAAAAGTACTAATTTTTAAAATATATATATATGTATAATGCAATAAGAAGTTGCACATTTGCTAGCTCTAGCTGAAACTGTATAATATGATCTAGGGATTGTGTTAATTAATGTGGCTCTCATCTGTCGGAGGTGTCGCTCTTCATTAGCCTGTATTTTAGACACTGCCGTGCTTCATTTTTGGAATGAGGTGGAGAGGGGATAACCTAGCCAGCCATCCTTGTTTGATCTCCTAGATATATACGCAATGCAGAATGCCTGAGCTCTCTTGGTTCCCTGCCCTGTCCTGCTAATCCCAGCTGAGCTCATTATGGTGTAGCCTTGCTGCTACTCTTGGAGCCAGAGCTGTCCAAGCTAATTACTGGTAGCAGCAGAACTGCCTGTTAAGGGTCTGGTATGGATCTGCTAACATGGTCCTTGGTAGTGACCTGCAGAAGACACGAGGGAATTGCTTTCTTTCTTGCCATACACTGCCTGTCCTTTGGGCTTAATGCTGATCCCTCACATAGGTCTTTTAGCTACCCTAAATATAAAACTTGATGAAGGATACTCATATTTTAGAAAACATACAGTTTGCTTCCTTGATCTTATAATCCACAGGCTATTATATTCAGCTTGGAAAAGAAAGAACACTCCCCTCTGCTTTAAAAAAAAAAAAAATCAACATAATTAGCCTCTTTTGTTATTTAACTATTTCTTCATTTAGAGTTAATTTTTGACGTTCAGACCATGCAAATTTTTGAAAGCCTGGATGTCTTTTAGATTATTAGAATTTAGCATAATGTAATTAAATATCATTGACTTTCTTAGCTGAAAATAAAAATCTTATTTTATATATTATATGATAACACATGTAACTTTAGATCACCACTTTTTTGTGTAATTGTAAAATTTGAGGAACTTATCATATATTTAAATGTGTACTTTCAATTACCTCTTAGAGTGTACTACACTCTAGTAGCACTAATGTTTGATGCTAATAATAGTCTCTTATCTGGAAAATTATTTTTATAAATTTGTCTCAGAAACATTTTCTGATAATTTTAATAGCTTTATTGAGATATAATTTACAAACCATATAATGCACTATATAAAGTGAACAATTCAATAGCTTTTAGTATATTTAAAGAGTTGTGCATCATTTTAGAAGGTTTTCATTTTAGAAGATTTTCATTAAAACCCCCTAAAACTCTAACACCCCTTAGCTGTCACCTCCCTAATTCTTCCACCCACCCTTCCCAGCCCTCGGTAACCACTGATTTACCTTATGTGTCTGTAGATTTGCCTGTGCTGGGCATTTCAGAGAAATGGAATCGTACAGCATGTGTTCCTCTTGACTAGCTTCTTTCACTTGGCATAATGTTTTCATAAACTTTACTTATACTGTAGTACATATCAGTACTTTCTCTGATAATCTTTAATGTTCGTTTTGTTTACATGAATGAAAGTTAATTTTGGACAAAGTGTATTAGGTGAGAAGACCTAACTAGTTTCAAGATCTAATGTCAAGAAAATTTCAAGCAGAGATTAGCTATAAGGGGTTGTTTGGGGTTTATTTTATTCATTAATGAAGTATAAATAAAGAAGAAGTAATAAGGCCTTTTTAAGAAAATGAGGGAACTGTTACAGTCCTTGTCTGTTCACTCAGCAGTATATAGATGTTACAAGGAGCTCTTTGAATTAAATACTAACAGTCATTACTAAAAGTGTGGAACTTTTTCCTTCTGAACTCTTTAAATTCATTGATGCGATAGCCACTTGCATAAGTTTTAACTTGGTTAAACATACTGAAGTTTGTGTTGATAAACTTTTAAAAATGCTAAATAATGATATAAACTTTAAGTCATATACTAACATTTGGTGGGAGGAGGCTTGAGTTATTTTGTGAAAAATGTATTCACTTAGTCTGTGTGTTTGAGCTACTGCTCAGTGACAGGTACTCTGCCAGGTGAATGAAATGAGAACATAAGTCACATTTTCTACCCTCAGGGAGCTTCCTTGGAAACATGCTTAATATTAAATGTTCTAATGAAATATGATGTTAAAATGAAACTCAAAGTATCACAGTGAAATTCACAGTGAAATAAGGCTTATGAAACATAAGTCTTGTTTCATTAAAATAAAACTTTATTGAAATTTGTTTTTATTCATTTTACTGAGGACGGATTTACTTTTTAAGAATTTTTATAGTACATTGATTTTCTAGCATATAGTTTTATAAGTTATAACATATACTGTGCGTCTAAAAACATGTAAATAGAATCATACAAAATATGACCTTTCATTTTTGGCTTCTTTTACTTTGCATAGTTTCCAAGGTTCATCCATATTGTAGTATGTATTAGTATTTCATTCATTTTTGCACCTGAATAATATTGTATGTATATACCACAAGGTATTTATTCATTTATCCATTGATGGGTATTTGGGTTTCTTCTACTTTGAGGGTATTATCAGTAGTGCAACTATGCACGTTTGTGTATAAGTACTTGTTTTCAATTTTTTGTACAGAATTTCTGGATTATATGGTAAGTCTATGTTTAACTTTTTGAGGAACTGCCAGATGTCTTGTAGAGGCTGTATCATGTTACATTCCCACCAGAAGTCTGAAGGGAAGGCTCCACTTCCTCCGGATTGTTGTTAATACCTGTTATTTTCTTCTTCTTTCTTTCAGTTAAAGTATGACCATCTTAATGAGTATGAAGTGATGTCTCATCGTGGTATTATTTGCATATTCTTTTTCTCAGACATTTGTGAATATATTTTTCCATTCTGTAGGTTGCCCCTTTCTTTTCTTGATAGTGTTCTTTGATGCACAAACGTTTTTAATTTTGCTGAAGTCCAGTTTATGTATTTTTTTCTTTTATTCCTTATGCTTTTGGTGTCCTATGGTTATCGCCAAGTACAAGATTATGAAGATTTATACCCATGTTTTCTCCTGTTTTATAGATTTAACTCATATTTAGATTTTTAACTAAATTTTTATATGGTGTAGGTGACCAACTTTATTCTTTTGCTTGTGAATATCCTGTTGTCTCAGATATTATTTTTACAACTTTGACAAACAGTCTATATGATTACATGTAAAAGTTTATGAGATGAACTAAGAAGTTGAGAATTTAAATATATCTGTCCTTGAGAAATCAGTCCAACATGTAACAGCACAGGTCATCATAAGCCAAGGGCAAAGCAGACTATAAGGTCTGGGATATTAATGTAATTAAGAGCTGTACAAGTTATTGGGGTCCATTGAAAGGCAATAGATTCCAAGGCTATGTGGCAACTGGCTTTACATCTTAGTTACTTGATGATTGAGAATCAGGGACAACATTTATCCAATGAGAGTGGAGCCTTCAGAAGTAAACTCGTCTCTTAAGTATTCCTAGGTAAGAGTGGGAAGTTTCAGAACAAGATTAGCACAAAACTTAATTCATTGCTGAGCTCCAGCCCCAAAGGCCAGAGTCCCTTACATTCTTTTTTCTATCTCTAGAATGCTTCAGAATGTGGTGCAACTTAAGACCTATAGATAGTCTTTAAGAATTCACTCAAGATACTGTTAAAGTACTGGAGCCTGAAGTGAGGAAACCATTTTAGCTAAGCAAATAATATGTTACAAAAGCCTCTAAGCAGCTCTCTTTATGGAGCACTTCTGTGCTTCCCCACCCTCTTCTTTCCCCAGGGTGTTCCTGTTCATTCTCTCTCTCTCTCTTTCTTCCTCCTTGTCCCCCCCGCCCCCACAAGCTTGAAGGGTCCTTCATTTGGTGTAACTTATTTCCCGAACGCATTTCTTCTATGGCTCACTTGTTCTACCTCTGTGACTTTCTAAATACATACATACATGCATACATATATACATACATACAGAAGTCTTTAAACTATGGAGGTTTATAATATTAAATCTGCATGGTTTACATGGAGATTTAGTTACATATAACTAAATTTAGTTACATGGGTATTAGTTACATATAACAGAATCTGTGTGACCCTTTGTATTGTTTGTGCTTTCATTCATTCTAAAAATGCTGGGCACTTGAGGTAGAATATTGAGCAAAACATATGTCTCCAGGCCTCACACAGCTTTAGTTTATTGGGGACCACAAATAATAATCAATAAGCACAAAAATATAGAATTACAAACTTTGATTAATTTGAAGATAAAGCTCTTTTATGCCTGTCTGTGTTTGTGCTTTCCCTGATTCTTTCCATTTTTTTCACCATTTTTCTTTTTCCTGCCACCCCATGTGGCTAAGGTATACAAATGGTTCATAATTTTGTTTGCTGTATAATCAGTCAAAATTGTGGGTTATATATGGTTTTCATTGTGGTAAAACATATATAACATAAAACTTACCATTGTAACCATTTTCAGATGTACAGTTCAGTGCTATTAAATATACTCACATTGTTGTACTACCACCACCAGAATATTTCATCTTCTCAATTGAAACTCTGTACCCACTAAATAATACCTCCCTGCTCCTTTTTCCCTCAGTCTTTGTCTCTTTCTCCCTTCTGTCTCTATGAATTTGCCTTTTCTAGATACCTCATATAAGTGGAATCTTACAATATTTTTCTTTTCACATCTGGCTTATCTCATTTGTCATAATGTTTTCAAGGTTTTTCCATGTTTTAGTGTGTCAGATTTTTTTCCTGTTTAAGATGGAACAATTTTATATTGTATGTATAAACCACAATTTGTTTATTTATTCAATAGGTGTTTGGGTTGTTCCCACCTATGTGCTATTACATTTTGTTGCATTTTCATTGTATTTGGCCATACAGTTAACAAGATTGTGGGCTAAGAAAAAATAGCGTTTTGCGTCTGTTGGCAGCTATTTCACTGGAGTAAATGGAAAACAATATTTCAGAGTTTTAATTTCTGACTCTTTATATTAACTTTCGATGTTTATACCTTAAATTGTTTTAATATATTTAAGACCACATACATGTGGTATTTATTTTTTGAGGTTATCATAAGTCTTAGTGTGTTTGGGCTGCTATAACAAAATACCACAGATTGGATAGTTTATAAACAATAGAAACTTATTTCTCACAGTTCTGGAGGCTGAAAGTCTGAGATTGGGGTGCCCTCAGCCTATTTCCAGGTCGCAGATTTTGTGTCATGTCCTTACATGATGGAAGGGGCAAGGGAGCCCTCTGGGTCCCCTTATGAGAGCTCCACTCTCATGAGCTAAGTCCCTCCCAAAGGCTCCCCCTCCTAATACTACTGTCTTTGTTTGGGTTTAGAATTTCAACATGAATTTTAGGGGATGCAAACATTGGGATCATAGCACCATAAAAATAGTATTAATTTAATTGCAGCCATAATTTGTTTTCATCCATTTGAGGCAATATTTATATATTAAAATATAAATATACATAAAATATGTATGTTTTAAATTACTTAAAGAATAACATAGTATTTACTTAAAGAATTACACAGTAAATTTTAAGTATTTAGTGAATAATCCTTTGATTTTTCTGAAAGTGTTATCAAAGTTACTTTCTATAAGTGTGTTTGTCATACTAACTCAGTCTGTCGTAAACATTTTTTCCCTATGGCAGATATCAATAACCTTGAGTTTGAACATCTGACTTGAGTTCTAAAGATCATATATAAATATCAGATTTTATTTTGAATGGTAGGTAACTAATACAAAGTGTTTACTTATTCTAAAAACTACTTCAGGTTTTAGGATAGTTTGTTTTCAATGTAGGTCAGTTGCTTTTTAGGATTCATAAGAAATAAATGGCATCATACATATATCATCAGTGTAGGAATGTTATAGGCAAAATTATCTTCAGATGTCAAAGGACATTTAATTTGGTAATTTTTTTTCAATATTAGTAATTCCATTTAGGTAATATAAAACCTCTGAGAGAAAAATTTCACTCTGAGATAGATTATTAGGACCTTTTTAAATGGTGTAAACTAAGATTATGAATAAGGATGTTCTTTGTGGTGTTTTTGTAATAGTTAAGAATTAAGAACAACCTAAATGTCCATTAGTAGCTAATATGAGCGCACTCTGGTTTATGGATAGAATGTGATGCTAGATGGCATTTAACATGAATAAATTGGATCTATTTTTATCCAAATGGAAATGCTTCAAAAGCAAAAGTTGAGTTAAAAGAAGAAAGTTGAATAATAGTATGTAAGCTATGATATATTCTAAAAATATATAGTATTTTTAATCATAGAACAGTACTATACTTTTGTGGATATATATCTATGTGTACATACATATGTAAACATATATATCTATAAAAATATAATTCTATATAATGATATACACATACACATATAGTATTAAAACATGAAGCAAAAATATACACACCAAATAAAGATACTGACAATTTCTGGGGAGGGAAGAAAAGGTGTAATATTTTGGGGGGTAGTACTATTTGCAGATCATTTTATTTTTTCACAGAAATAAAAGCTGTGAATTAAACATGGCATTATGTTAGTGTATTTAAATCCAGATGGTTAGTACATTAATGTTGGTTATATTATTCTCCATACTTTTTTAATGTTTGAAATATATATTTTTAAGTTTATAATCAAAGACCTAGTAATTATACTTTTAGTTAAAATCACTGAAGCAATCTTGCATATAGGAACATGTGTAAGGATGTTCACTATAACATTGTTTATAATTATGAAAACTTGGACACAACCAAAATATCAATGATATAACTATATAGCTAAAAGTCCCAGGAACTTCAGTCTTTAAAAGCTATTATAATTAGTAGAATATTTTACCTTATACCACACACAAAAATCAATTCTATATATACTGCAGACCTAAATGTGAAAGATTAAGTAGTTTGGCTTTTGGAGGGAGACGTAGAAGAACATCTTTTTGACTTTGTAGTAGACAAAGGTTTCTTCAACCAGATTTAAAAAGGATTAAATATAAACTAAAAATGAATAAACTGGATTATATTAAAATAAAGAACTTACTATGTTCTTTGAAAGATATTAATTAATGAATTAAAAGTCAACTTTCAGAGTGGAAAGAGATATTTGTAGTATGTACGAGGTCTGTCTCGAAAAAGTCCAGCCATTGTTAACATAATGAGAACAGTTCACATGACATCAGTATAACCTGGCAGCCAAGGATAATGGGTTGGAATGTGCATGTGTGAACAATGGCAACTTCACTGTACTAGTCAGTGGGTTAGATTCAGTTGAGTGAGCACGTGTACTGTGTGGTCATTGCATTCAAAATTATGGAGTGAGTAGAGCAAGGGATCTGCATCAAATTTTGCATTAAGCTTGAACATCCCTCCACAGAAACTGTTTGGATTCAGAAGGCCGCAGGTATGGGCAACTAGTGATTGGCAGCTTCATCACGACAATGCATCCACTTATGTATCATGCCTTACGCAGAGTTTTTTGGTGAACCATCAAATCACCCAGGTGACTCAGCCCCTCTACAGCCCAGATCTAGTGCCTTGTGACTTCTGTCTTTTCCCCAAACTAAAATCAGCTTTGAAAGGGAAGAGATTTCAGACTGTTGATAAGATTCAGGAAAATACCATGGGGCTGCTGATGACGATTGGGAGAACTGTGTGAGGACCCAAGGTGCCTACTCCGAAGGGGACTGAAGTATCATTGTCCTATATACAATGTTTCTTGTATCTTCTTCAGTAAATGCCTCTGCTTTTCATATTACATGGCTGCATACTTTCTGGACAGACCTCGTATGTCCATCAAAGGACTAGCATCGAGAATATCTGAAGAATTCCTATGAATAAATGAAAAGGGACAATCTACTCAATACAAATATGAGCAAAACAGTGCATCCAAATGGCCAAAGTACATATGAAAATGTGCTCAGCTTGATTTGTCTTGTTTCTCTCTCTCTTTTTTTAATTTGAAGCTTATACATTGTAGATCTTTCCTCTTTTCTGATACAAGCATATGCTATAGATGTCCATATAAGCACTGTTTTAGCACCTCACAAATTTTGAAAGGTTGTGTTTCAATATTTTGCAAGTTCAAAATATTTTCTAATTCCTCGTGGAGCCTTCATTGAAAGAAAAAGTATTTAAAAGTAGATTCTGTAATTAAACACATTTGGGAATTTTTCCAGATATCCTTCTGGTGTTGATTTCTAACTTAATTATATTGTGGTCACAGAAGATACTTTGCATGATTTAGAACTCAAATTTTATTGAGAATTGTTTTATGGTCCAGCATCTAGTTTTACCTTGGTAAAAATGCCATGGCACTTGAAAAGAATATGTATCTTGCTGTTATTGGTGAAAAGTTTTATAAATGCCTATTAGGTCAAGAGTTTTCATAGTACTTTTCAAATATTCCATATCCTTACTGATTTCCACCCACTTTTTTATTGACTACTGAGAGACGTGTGTTAAAAAACTCAGTTTAAACATTTTCAGGTTTTTTTTAAACACCTCATTAACCAAGGTTTAGGTTTTCCTTTACCTGATGCTTGCTTATCCGTATACCTTAGAATGACCCTGTGGGGTTCTTTGTTGAATGTCCTTTGTATTCAACAGAGATTCTCCTCTTCAATTGGTCAGAATTCAGATGTCTCCCAGTGCTGTGTGAGCTCCGGTTTCCTTCATAGTGCTGGTTGTTCTCTGCCTGCTTTATTTAGTTTCATATTATGCATATGCATTAAAATACTAGCCACAGACTCAGAAAGAATTCTTAGGCAGATTTCTGCAAGTTTTTCTTTTTGTAGCTTCCTCTGCTCTGGGTACTGTGCTTCACAAATTCCAGCCATTTCAGCCTTCCCGAACTCTGATCTCCTCTCTTTCAACTCAGTGAGGTCCCTTTCTCCCTGCATCATGGTATGGCAACTGTCTCATGGCAGAAGTCCGGCTGTCATTTTAGGGTTCTCTTGTTACTGGAACCCCCGTTTCCTTTTTGGGTCTTCTTGCTTGAGTGCACTGGCCCAAAGAAATGCACAGATGAGTTTGCAGTAGAGAAAGAAAAAATAGTTTAATATTGAATTGGCCAATACTGAGATGGAGAGTGAGTGTTCTAACCAAACACACTCCCCAGATGGCACGTAGATTACACATTATATAGGGCAAAATCACAAGACACTGTGGGTTAGGTGTGTGTAATAAATAATTTCTTCAGGTCTTTTCCAGCATCACTCTATCCAGTTGTGCCAGGGGAAATAGGATTATTTCACAGTATTAAAGGAAATGCATTCCAAGGGTATAAGCATAGGAGGATGAGGTGTAGTGGCAAGATGTATTAGAGTGAAAACAAAGGACTGCCCCCAGGTGCCCAATGTCTCATTCACAACCGGGTGGTTCAGCTGTGGAAGAAGTGTAGCCTCTGGGGCTGCACCAAGCCCAGGAGGAGGGCCACAACCCAGAGCTGCCATGTCATTAGCTTGCCATCTGAGGCTGTAGTAGTCCAGCACAGTCTCTGTTCCTGTCCAGCCTGCTTTTGATGCAGAGCTCAGCCCCTGTGGCTGCTACTAAGAGAGAATGCAGGAATGCCCCTTGGGCCTTTGTTAAGCTTTGATTACATTATTTGGGGCTTGGGAAAGAGTCAGCTTTCTTTTAAACTATCCAATCTCTTTTCTAATTCTTAAGGGGCTTGTGCAGGTCTCACCCCCATCCAGTCCCTTTCCGGGATCTTCTGGAGTTCCGTGCCCTTACCCTAGCTGATCTTTTCTTGGGCTAGACTCCTCCCCTTTTTGGTGGCCATTTTGGCTCCTAGTGTGCATTCCTCAAAGTTCTACTTTGTCATCTGGCTTCTATGGCACATGCACTTATTGGAAGGAGCTCCCCCTGCACCATCTTGGCTTCTACTACTCATGTGCCCAGCAAAGGAGTTTCCCCCTTGCTGGTTCTTATACCCCATATTCCTAGTCTGTGGGAATGGATGGGTTGTTCCCCAAGGAGATTGGAAAGCTTGTCTTCTGCAGGCTCCTGCCTACTCAGAGATTAAGTCCCTTTGGCAGAGGATGCAGCTGTCCCCTGGGGTGAAGCTGTAGCTTCCTAGTTAATCCAGCTTAATTAGATGTCTGGCTGCATTCTCTTTTGTTAATACCTAACTAGCTACCCATGCTAACACAGTCTCATGGGGAAGTAGCCAGGGGGTCATGCCACCTTAGGGCTCAGGAAATTAAACATAACTTAGGTCAAGATGCTAATTTTAGCCTTCCAGAGGTCTGGACCATGTGGCCATTAGTCTGGTCTGGGCTTACTCTCTTCTACTGCCTCAGGGGTTGCTTATTATCTGGGCAAAAGACTAAGTGTGGGTAGAGGGGGATAATTTCTAGAGCTAGGATTTAAAATCAAATATAATCACTCATAAGGATCCTGGGTTTCACTATTTGTTGATTTCATACCTCTCAGACATCATAGTTTTCTGCTGCGTTTTGTCCAGTGTCTAAATAGTCATTTTATATAATTTGTCCAGTAAGAAGTAGATTCTGAATTGTGGTTCTTGTACCAAATTTGGTATAAATTGAAACACCAGATTAAGTGGGTAGCCAGTGGAGAGACAATACTCCTGTAGCTCAAGTACCTGGGCACTGACTCTGGGAGCCCCTCATTCAAACACACGGTTAGATGTGGTTTGTTGGAGGTTTGTTCGACTCGAGAACAAGGTGGCCCCTAACGTTTATAAATACTTTCTATCTGAAGTAGGGATTGTGTAAGTTCTTCCTAAAAAAGCACAAGCTGTAAGTATAAAGTACCTCTAAAGAAGCAAGAAATAACATTTCCAACAACGGTAGTCTGTGTTCTGCTGGGTTAGTGATCGGAGAGCCAAGGAAAACTAAATCGAGATGAGCTACATCTGCTTTTTCCTTACGAGGCTATCTTGCTTCAGTTTGTTCCATGTTCTTAAATCTGAACTTGGTTTGGTTACAGTTTATTTATTTCTGGTTTTGACCTCTTCTGATTTGAAAATTTTATATGTTTTTCACTCTTTAAATGCTTTTTCTTGAAATTATAACATCATTTATTTGACAAAGTCTAAAGTTCATCAGTACCTCTATCCTAGTACCTCCATGTAAAGATTTTAAAATGCTTTAAGTCTGATCTGTTCCTTGTTTGTCTATCATTTTGTTGTTCAGAACTTCACTTGTACCTTATTTTATGTTTACCTTCAGTTCAATATTATTATGATTGCTTTGAATAATAATGTTTTTAGTTCCATGTGTGCATTTACAAATGTCTTGCATCATTATTGCCTATTTTGTATGATTTGTCGCATTTATTTTCTTTCTTTTTAATATATATTTTAATAGTCTTATTTTATCTATGATACATGAATAGTAAACCTTGGAATGTAGAAAATATTACTTATTTTCTTTCTGGCTTTTCTTATGAGAAGTCTACTGTCATTCCAAAATTGTTCAATTGTTAATTGATGTTTCTTTGTGATCTAGTGGATTTTAAAATTGTCTTTTTCTTTGGTGTCCCACAGTTTCACTATGTTTGTAAGTGTAGGTAGTTTTATTCATTCTGTTTGCAATTTTTGATACTTTCTCAATCTGTTAATTCATACTTTTCCTCAGTTCTCAATCTTCACTTGTTGTATTTTGAATATTGTCTCCCTATCCCCACATTATCCCAGTTCTGTCCTTAGATAATTTCTATTAGGTGCTTTCTGGACTTCTCATTCCCACACACTTTATATATCATTACTCTTTTCCTTTTCATTGTTTCTTTGTGTGGTCTCTGATTTTACCAATTCTCATTAGCTTTGTCTGTGTGCTCTTTAATCTATCCATTGAGCTTTAAATTTCAATTATTATGTTATTATTATTATTAATTTTAGTTTTATTTAGCATTTCTATATATATTATTAGGTTCTTTTTTATTTGTCTTCTTTTGTTTTATTAATCCCTGTTCATTTTAATATATGTCACCTCTTTTTATTGACATTTTAAAAAAGTTAATTTTAATAAAAATCATTTTTAATTGTTCTGTTATCTCTATTATCTTATTGTTCATTCTCCTCTTTTAGGAGTGGTAATATGTAGGCTGTCGTTCATGGCTTTGAACTTATATATATGCTTATTCGTATCTTCAAACTTGACTTCTTTGAGGAGCATTTTCTCTGGTGGTTTCTCCTATCCTTTCTTTCAGTGTGGAAGCCTCTCTGAATTAGATGATTGTGTCTGCCTGAACTTTCCAATGCACACTGACCATAAACCAGTTTGTTCATTGTTATTGATTCGTCAGCTCTCTGCAAATATATATGGTTTAATTTTGAAACCAGTAATATAGGGTTAGGATTCTGATCTCAGATGGTTGACTTTATCCTGTCCTCAGACTGGGGCAGGAAGCCTCCTTTAGTAGAACTCAAACCAGATAAGCTCTGATATCCAGGTTTTCATGCAACGATATTTTGTCTCTAAGCTTTCTGAAGTTAGCCCAGTTTTCTCTCTCAGTCATTAAGTGCCTTGGGCATAAACTTCCATTCCAACTTGGGTCACTAGGTCCTCAGGGGCAGAACTTGATCCAGGTCTCTCACTACGGTATCTCAATTCTATTTTACTAGTAAGGAGTCTTTGTGTTGGCATCTGAGATTTGCTATCTTTGCTTTCAGAGGTATATATTAACATTTTTATTAATGTTTTACATAGCATATCTGCGTGTTAGGAGGTGGTCAGGTAACTCAATACATGATTTTTAAAAATCATATAGTCTGTGTATTAAGTATTTAATGTATTTATTTAGATAAAGTTAAAAATCATTTAAAAATTTTAATGTGCAAGTCCTCATTAAAGTCAATTTTAATTGCTAGGATTTGTTAATATTAATGTATTTTTGTTTTTATTTTACTGTTGTATAATTCATATATTTTTAAATAATCTGCTGTCTTTGTGACATTTCTTTAATCATTTATTGTGTTAATTTTCATAGGATGAATCTTCAGGAAGAGTTGGATAAACTTAAAGTGCATATATCTATTGACAAAGCAACAATACAAGAATTGAATACATGGATAGCAGAGAAAAAAGAAGGTAAATTTTTTTGTGAGAATAAATATCGAATGTAGGCATTTTTGAGTTATCTATTTCTTGATGTTTTATTTTCAATTTCTTCTAAGAATCTTACATTCCCTCCTCTTTCTACTTCTTTACTCATTGATATCTCATTAACATTTTCACCGGTCATGCGAATATTAAATGGGAGACCTGAAAGTCAGTCATCTTTTAATTTGTTAAGAATTCAAATGACATGTTTTATAAGGAGAAAACATATTTTATTATTCATTGATAAAGTTTTACTAATTATGTATTGTTTAAAGTTTTATAGATAATATGGAGTTACTGTACTCAATATCAATAACGCATTTATGTGTTTAACATACATTTTCCTGGAAATTGTTTACTTCTCGTCAGTTGTTCTGAAATCAAAATTTTAGAGTTAGAATGAAACTTAGGGTCTGCAGTTCTGCAACCAGCCTGTCTAATAGACTTAAAGTGTTCAGTAAGAAGGAATATATCCATTCCAATTGCAAATTTATTCCTTTAATAAAAATCAAGATAACTGTATTTATTGTCAGACTTCAATCCATACTTTAGCAATGGATTTATACTTATTAGAAAAACTTCAGTAATGTTGGAGACAGGATTTAGCTTTGTTACAGCTTAATTGTTACCACTATATGTTTTAAGTGTTGTCAATTTATACTTAAGAATTAACTTAGTGAAATAAGCCAGGCGGTGAGGGACAAATACCATATGATCTCACCTTTAACTGGAACATAATCAACAGAAGAAAAAAAGGAAACAAAATATAACCAGAGACACTGAAGTTAAGAACAATCTAACAATAGCCAGAGGGGGGTGGGGAGGGGACAGTGAGGAGAGGGGATTACAGGAACTACTATAAAGGACACATGGACAAAATCAAGGGGGAGGGTGGAGGTGGGAGAGGGAGGTGTGTTCAGCTGGGGTGGGGTGGAGGGATGGGGAGAAAAGGCATACAACTAATTGAATAACAATAAAAATTTAAAAAAAGAACTAACTTAGTAATTTATACTCAATAATTAAATTTTCATGTACCACTCATCTGGCTATTATCCCAGTTAAAATTGTTGTTCCAATTGTTCTTACATGAGTCATTGGTGATTTGTCAAGGCCAATCTTTGAACCCCTTTATTTTACACCATTGATTTATATTATATTTCAAGCTTACTCTTTCATTGGTTTCTGAAACATTGGTTTTTCTGTTTTACCTTCTACTTTCCTGTATCTTCCCAGTCTTCCACTGGAACTTCTTTTCATTTTTTTCTTAACTGTTGGGGTTCTTTAATACCTTAACCTTGGTTTACTTCCTAAAAATAGTATGTTGTTTTTGGAAAAAATATTTTAAAACATTTTAGCAATAAGAAAGAATAAAAGGAAGAAAACAAAGACAAAACTTATTCACAAACACTTAAATATCAGAATTTCAGTATTAAATAATTATAAAAGATCTCTTCATACTTATATAGAAAGAAGCCTAGATAGAGAAATTGTGAAGAACATGAATCATAATATGTGCTCTTTTTTTAAAAAGATATTTACATATTTTTAATTTGGAACCAACCAAATAAAAAGAAACAGATGTACAATAAAAGGAGCTGTTGTTGAACTTTAGTTAAATGTTTTGTTACTTCAAGATATACTAATTTTTGCCATGTATAATGTGTACTTTTTTGCCCAAACTTTTGAGGGAAAAATAAAGATACTCATTATACATGGGTAATACTAATTCTGTATCTATGTAAGTGCTTTTAATCCTTTTCTGTATGCTTATGCATTAAAAGTGTAACTCTAGAAAGCAATAATGTATGAAAGCAATATCTGTATGCAAAAAAATACCCTTGAATATGATAATCGGTTTTGTTTCTAAATATAAATAAATAGAAAATTGAATTAAAAAATTAAAATGAAAGATTTTTTTCCTGAAAGTTTGGGCCATAAACGTGGGTGTACCTTATACACGGCAAAATATAGTATCTCTTTTCTGAGCTCATATTTTATTAAAGTAAGGGTTTTGTTAATTTCTTTGTTTATTTTACCTGTTTTCTTCCAGACTGGATTTTAAATCTGTGCTTTGTTAAATGTGCACATCAGTCCATCTGATAGAGATTGTTCTCCTGGTCTGGAAAGGGCGATCCCAGGGATTGAAATTGTTTAGTCTGCAGTCTTTTAGAGCATTTCATGTGTTTTCCCTCTCTTGGGGATAACTACCTTGTGTTGTCTTATGCCCAATGTCTGAAAACCATTTTTATGTAATATATTTTGTCTAGTTTTGGGTTATAACATATAGAATGGTAAACCTGGTGCCTCTAGTTTACTTTTACTATGATTGAACATGTTTTACCTGGATTAAAATTCCAAATCTATATGACTAGAAACCTCTCTCCATGTACCAGATATATATTTCTTATTTCCTACTACTTGTTTTTCCCTGGCTACAGGATCTCAAAAGTTAAGCACATAAAAAAAACAAACAAACACTCATTGCCTTACCTCTCAAATCATTTCTACCTTCACTAGACCTTCCATATGAACACCTTAAGCACTAACCACACTAAATTTCTCTTTACTGAAAATTGCAATTCATATTGTAATGAATCTTTAACATAATCCCACATAATCTCTACTAGGAGCTCAACTGAGCTGGAGAGAGCTGAGCTGCCAGGTGTCCAAGTAGCTGATTTAAGGTAATAGACAAAAGAGAAGGTAATAGACAAAAGAGAAAGTAAATCAAGCATTTAATCACTTATTCTATATACAAGAGGCTAAAGTGGAGAAAACACCAACTCCCCCTGGGAACTGCACTCCAGTGGAGGATCAGTTGGATTAGCGCAGACATAGGGGTTATCCCTCTGCCAAAGGAGCCCTGAACAAAAGTCTCCTGCATTTTCGTTGACCTGGGTTTTGGATGAGGGAGGAGAGGGAGGACCCAGAGAGGAAAAGTGCTGAGTACTGAGTCTGAATGAAAAAAAGTGTCCTCAAAGTTAACCTCACCCCAGAACAAACAAACAAGAAGATCATTGGAGGGGAAGTGCAGAGATTGGAAACCTATTGTGGTCATGCTTGAGTAACAAGGAAGGATAAAAGGAAAACTCTCAGGCTCTCTTCATCTAAAGTTCGTATGTTATCATGATCACAGGCATTGGAGATCATCTGAAGCACCGGGTCAACATCAAAGGTTTAGCAGGCAGCTTTCAGTATTCCTGGTTAGGACATCTTGGGAAAACTGTCCCATCAGAATTCATCTACTTCAAAATCAGGGAAATCTTTATCATCTGTTCGTCAGATGGTGTGCGGGTCTGGTCAAGATTAGGTGCTTTCTTCAGATGTGTTACGTGAATTCAGGCATCTATTCCCTGGAGTCTGGTTACAAGGGTTGGTTAGCAGTAACTGATGGGGGCTTTTCCAGCAAGGCTGAAGAGAATCTTTCTGGAGGAGTCTTTTCCAGTAGATGATGAAATCTCCAGGTTGGAAAGTGCACTGCTTAAGATCTTAATCTTCCTGGATTGCTCTGTGAAAAGATGGCCCCACCAACCAGAAAACATGGTTAAGTTTGAGAGAAGATATTAGGCTTTTGCTGTATTGAATTGTATCTCTTTTTATCAGCTGTAGATCAAAAGAGGCAAGTCCAGATGTATAGGGTGCCCTGTGATTATCTTAAAAGGAAAGAGTTTTGAGTTGGAAAGGGGGTGGATCTGAGATTTTCAAGGACCAACAGCAATGCTTTTAGTGAAGGTATTTGGAGAGCTTCTACAGAATTTGGCAACTGAGTCTTAATAATACTGCTAGTGCTTTTAACTAAACCTATGATTGAGGGTGGTGAGCAAGTATAAGTGTCGTAAAACTGGCCAAATAGTACAGACTTGTCAAAGCACCTGAGAGAGAAAATCACTGTAGAGTTCAAGAGGGGATCTGCAGGTAGAGATGAACTTTTCCAAAAGGATTTTAGCCACAGAAGAGGCAGTAACCTGTGTACAAGGGAAAGCTTCAGTCCTCTGAGGAAACATACAGACCATGACTAAAACACATTTATATTCATGAGACAGAGGAAGCTGTATGAAATCCATTTACCAGCCCTCAAATGGTCCATTAGGCAATCTCAAATGTCTGGGAGCAATGTGAACAGGCTTCAGTGGGTTGTACTTTGGACAAGCGGGACAAGTGAGGTAAGTGCATTTTGCAGCCTTATTAATATTTCCCCACCAATATTGATTCATGAATGCTATCATTTTGTCAGTGGACCAATGGTTTACATCATATATAGTAGTTAGGAGTGGGGATTTTAATCTTTGCTGGAATTGGGTTGTTATTTGGCCTGAACTAGAGCTTTCTCTCTTTATCCGACCAACAATTGTTGGATTTCCAATCCTTTTTTTCCTTTTCTGAGGCCAATTTTTGGGCTTCTGTAGCTGGTTTTCCTAGTTTATCATTTGGGAAAATGTCCCTTTGGACAACGACACAGGCTTAAATGCTGTCGGTTCCTTTAAAGGCAGCATTTCTTGTGAAAGTGTCAACAAGGTGATTTCCCTTTGCTTCCAGAGAGTCAAGTTGAGAATGCCTTGGGATCTTAATAAGAGCTGAACCATCAAGTAAACATACAGCATCCAGTAATTCCTGAACATATGGGCAAGTTTTACATTTTATTTCTGCTGGAAGTAAGGAAGCTACATTGTTTCCACAACATTCCAAAATCATGAGCTATTCCAAAAGCGTATCTTCTATTAGTATTAAGTGTGAGCTTTTAATAAGGCTTTTTAGAACTGGGCCATAGTAGCCAAAGGCAACCTGCCTTTGTAAACTTAGGTTACATCAAATTGTGTTGATATTGCATATCCAGCACAATATTTGCATTTTCACTTTTTAATAAGAACTATAAGTGACTTATTAACTAAGAACTAAGGGGTGGGGAATGCTAGAGGGTTGGGGGTTGAAGGGCAGAGGAGGGGTAAAGGGGGAAAAATTGGGCAAACTGTAATAGCATAATCAATAAAGTATACTTAAAAAAAGAACTATCAGTGAACTGTGAGAAGTCGATGTTACTCAAAGTAGTTTCACAGGTGGCAAACACAAGGCCCACAGGCCGAGTCCAGCCCTCCACCTTGTTTCTACCTGGTGGCAGTGCCAAGCTCTCTCTTAACTATTAAGGAGTAGTTACATTTATACAGTCCTAAAATTACATTCGGCCCTTTGAAGGCAACCACGAGGCCGATGTGGCCCCCGGTGAAAATGAGTTTGACAGCCCTGCCATAGATCATCACCAGTGGTCAGGAGGGGACACATCAGGGTTAAGCAGTTGTGCAGGGCATTGGTAATAGAGGGGAGAGGAGGAGCAGAGTTAAGGTTATAAAAACATGAAAGAGTTATGGGAAGAGCAGTTAACAAAAACTTCATAGGAGGTGAGGTAGGTGACTGAAAACTTGTTGAGTATGATGAGAATTCAGGGGACCTTTCACTGCATGGAGTAGAAATATGGTTAGGGGACCCCATAATTATTTCTAAGGCTAGGCGGTTTATTTCCATGGTGCCACAGGGTCCAGTTGGTGGCTATAATTTGGTTCATGGTAGTCCCCATGTTTTGGGATGTGTACCCCAAGGGCATTCCTTTCCTTTTCATATGTGAAAAGGAAAATGGGAACCTGGTATTTGGGATGCCCAAGGGCAGGTTCATTTGCTTTAAAGGATGTGTTGTCCTGTTCTTCCTGTAAAATTTGGGTTGGGGTTGTTGTTCTTTAGTAAAACATGCAGAGGTTTGGCCATAAGAGAGATTTGGGATTCAATTTCAGCAATAACTAACTAAGCCCCAAAAACCTTGTAGTTGATGCTTAGTTTTGGGTTTGGGGAACCTTAAGACACCATGAGGCCTATCTGTATCTAGGTGCAGCCCTGGTTCTGATATCAGATGCTGTAAATATCAAACTTGGGTTTGGACAAACTACATTTTCTCCAGGGGCACCTGATGTCCCTTAAAGGCTAAAAGCTTTAGCAGGTGGTGCTGTCCTTCTGTGAGGAGACTTGGAAGGAAGAGCAAAGAGGAAGTCATTCACATATTGAAACAAAGTAAACCCCTAGGGAACTTCGTGTCATCCACATCAGCCTTTGGGATTTGGGAGAAATAAAAAGGGCTCTCAGTAGAACCCTGAGGCATTACTGTCCAGATGAATTGTTTTCCTTCCCAAGTGAAGCCCAATAGACGTTGGCTAGCTGTATCAACTGGGATACTAAACAATGCACTGCATGCGTCAGTCACAGTGAAGAATTTACTTTCAGTTGGGATGGATGTTAGCAGTGTATGAGAGTTAGGAGCAATAGGATGCCAAAGGATATCAATGTTGTTTATTGCTTGGAGGTCCTGGATAAGCCTACATTCTTGGGCCTTGGGTTTTCTCACAGGTAAAAGAAAAGTGCAACAGGAACTAGTGCAAGGAATAATGAAGCCTCAGTTTTGTAATTTTCTATGATAAGCTTTATACTTTGAAGGGCTACTTTTCTTGTGGGGTATTGATTGATTCTAGGAAAAGGTTTTAAGGGTTGTATCTAAATCTTGACAGGAGGTACACTGTGGATGCTACTACTATCAGTTGAAGATTTTGCCCATAAAGAGGGATGGCAGCCAAGCTAATAGGGACAAATGACCAGTGCTCTCAGATTCAGCTATAGTACGGTCAGAAACAGAGAATATAAAAGTTGTCCAAGGGTCATTTAATTCACCTGATTGTATAATTTGATGCTATTATCAAATTCTAGAATTATTTCCCTCTTTTGGAAGAAAAAATTCCAGCATGATACTTTTATAACAAGTCGTGGCCTAATAAATGAGTAGGGGTGGAGGAACTAAGGAGAAAGTGGTGAGGATCTCTCAAGGGGTAGATAGGTTCAAACTGTTTTAATACTTTGAGGCAGGAGCTGCTTCATAGCAGTGGGGTTGACCACCGAGAGAGTGGCTTCCATGTCAATAGAGACAGATTAATTCACACTCTGGAGAGAGGGTTCTCAGCGTTGAATAAGAGGAGGATTGGCAGGAGCCCCTGTAGTTCCTTGGCGTCCTGTCATTGGAAGTTAGGACACTTAGAGGGCTGAAGGTGTCTGAAGTGCTTAAATTTGTGACAATCTCTTTTCCAGTGTCCTGGCTCATTGCAATACTAGCAGAAACTAAGCAGCTTTTGGGTTTGTATAGCTATCTTCATTTGCTAGAGTAGCAAATTAAGAATTTCAGTGGTCTTTCTTTTATGTGCCTTATCTGGAGCGTGAGCAAGCTGATTTGCCAAATATAAATTTAGAGTGGACATAGTTTTCCATTTCATCCTGGTTCTTTTAACTATTGGGTTGGCCAAAGAGTCCCCTTAGGTTTTTTCCATAACATACATTTTTCATTTTAACTAGTAACTTTGTTGATTTGGATATTTTGAGTACGTCAGCTATCCCCCATGTGATAGAACGTTGATTGTTCTCAGTGTCTCAGTTTGATTCCTACCTTCTTCAACTGAGCTACCCAAATGTGGAGCATTGTCCACCAAGAAATCTCCAGCACAAAACTTTACAAACCACTTTTGACACATTCAGTCAGTCACAGCACCTTCTCCACACACAGTAAAAATCTTTTTTTTTTCTGCATTTCAGTTCCATTTTTACCTTTCTTGAAATGGTAAAGCATAATATGCCAAAAATGTTGTATTTTTTTCATCTTCAATATTAAAATGGCTACACAAAAATTCACCAATTTTGATACTTTTTTAAAAAATACATGCTGTTATGACAGCTGTCACAATACAATCTAACAAACTTGTTTTGAATGAAGTTAAAGACAACTAAGCCCTACCAGAATCATCTTACAGATAAAAAACAAAAACAAATGAACTTTTTGGCCAACCCAATAAAAACAAAAGTCTTGGTTCAGCCCGGTAATAAACATAGAGTTAAAAGCTACCTGAGTGGAATCAACATCTGAAAGAAGACCAGAATTTTCTTGGAAAACAATCTGAAGTCAATTTAATAGTCACGATCAGGTTCATCAGACTTTTGTGAATAAGTCTGAATTGCACTCCAATCAACAGGCTTTGGGAAAGCCTTAGGAATTGCCTGATGATGGCAGTTAGCGATTTCTTTTGCCTGATCATATAACAAGTCAGTGAGATAGTCTCCCGGTAGCAATTCTAGAGACCTTCCAGGATTTTATGAATTACCGGTTTTCATCCAATGCTGAGCCTGGATTTCATCGACAAGCCTGTGAAATAGCTAGTATAAGTCAGAGAAACTAGGTTAATAAGTTTGAATGACTATATTAAATTTCTCAGCAGAACTGTGGGGATCCTCATTTACTTTGAAGAAATCTTTGCATATTGATCACAGTTCAGGCTTATTTCAGGCTAATTTCAGAAAAGGGCTTTAACCTTTTTATCCTTAGAAGGGCTTCATTTTAAAGGAACTGAAGGTAGAGCTTGATAGAAAGAAGCTGAGGCAGAGGAACAGTGGTGCAGGAGGAGAGGAACATGAGACTTCAAAACCTTTTTGTTTTTCTTTAATCATTAGTTTGCCTCAGTTAGTCTTAAAATTTTATTTTTCAAAGAAGCAATATTAGACTCCTGGTAACATTTAATATTATACTCCAGGTAACACTAGGAATCCTGGAAATACCAGTCAAAATAGGCATTCCATTGAGTTTTGCAAATTGCAGAACTATGATTGTCCAATCTGATTTTAAGAAAAGTATGTTTGGTGATTTCAAAAGTTCCCCACAATGTTTATTGTTATTCTAAATTACTTTTGGTCACATTAGTCCATTTAGATATAAATTCACATGAGGATGGACCACCTTTTTTAAACGTAAAATTGGTTGAGGGCCCTGTGTGTGGGGTGGAGTGGTACACCCTCAAAGTATTTAGATCATTGGAATCCTGGTTTTCAGAGGCCTTTTCTCTAGAGCAAAGGCCCAAACAGACTGCAGGCCAAATACAAGCATTGTTCCAGTGGGAACAGCCTGGTTCCAAAGGAATCAGCCAGAAGCTGAATAGCACAGTTCCAATGAAATACCGTAGTTCAGGTCCAAAAGGAGTCAGACCTAAGCTGAACAGCAATGTTCTAGGCCTAAGTACTAACCCAGTACTTATAAACAAGGCCTTAAACCAGAAAAGGAGGAAGTCTTAAATTAGATATCAAATGGAGCCAGGAGAGCTCTGAAACTCAAAGAGAGTGAAGATTCGACCCAGGAGAAAGAGGGCTGGTAAGGTAGCAGGAACGGTTTCTTGCTTGTTGGTTCTGGAGATCAGTTGAGGCAGACGTGCTTCAGGCTGCAGTTCTGTTGCTTGACTTGGGCATCTCAGCTTCAGACTTCATACTGACTTGACACTGCTTTACATATCTCAATCTCAGGCAAGGCTGAAGAGGGCGGTGACTACCAGGGCATCTTCTTTACAAAGTGTTGCAAACTTGCAAGGGGAGAGCAGAAACTGACTTAATTTATAGGCTTATCCTGGGCACATTCTCATTTATACCCATATTCCTTTGGTCAAAGCAACTCATTTGGTCAACTTCAACATCAATGAAACAGGGTCTATACTCGTCCCATGAAGGCAGAGGAAGAGGGCGTAAACATTTGCTGAGTAACAATCTAGCATAATGCGTTATAAAATATGAAGCAATGAAAAAAAAGTATACTGTGGCAGTTAGTATATGTTATAATATGTGGTTTCTACATGGTCTGGCTTAATCCAGAAATAAAGTATCTAAGATAGAAAAAAATGGATTATAAATTTCAGATTACCCTTAATAAATATTACATGAAAAGAAAACACTGGGACTTTCGTAGTAGCTGCGTAGCGTAAAAATTGAGCTTAGAATTTCTGGCAAACAGAAACAACCCAATTAAAAAATGGGCAAAGTACTTGAACAGACACTTCTCCAATGAAGACATACAGAGGGCCCAGAGACATATGAAAAGATGCTCAGTATCACTAGCCATCAGAGAGATGCAAATTAAAACCACAGTGAGATACCATCTCACACCAGTCAGAGTGGCCAACATAAGCAAATCCACAAACAAATGTTGGAGAGGATGCGGAGAAAAGAGAACCCTAGTGCACTGTTTGGTGGGAATGCAGACTTGTGAGGCTACTGTGGAAACAGTATGGAATTTCCTCAGAAAACTAAAAATGGAACTGCCCTTTGACCCAGCAATTCCACTGCTGGGATTATACCCTAAGAACCCTGAAACACCAATCCAAAAGAACCTATGCACTCCAATGTTCATAGCAGCACAATTTACAATAGCCAAGTACTGGAAGCAACCTAAGTGCCCGTCAGCAAATGAGTGGATCCAAAAACAATGGTATATTTACACAATGGAATTCTATGCAGCAGAGAGAAAGAAGGAGCTTTTACCTTTGCAACAACATGGATGGAACTGGAGAGCATTATGCTAAGTGAAATAAGCCAGACGGTGAGGGACAAATGCCATATGATCTCACCTTTAACTGGAACATAATCAACAGAAGAAAAAAGGAAACAAAATATAACCAGAGACACTGAAGTTAAGAACAATCTAACAATAGCCAGAGGGGAGTGGGGAGGGGACAGTGAGGAGAGGGGCTTACAGGAACTATTATAAAGGACACATGGACAAAATCAAGGGGGAGGGTTGAGGTGGGGGAGGGAGGTGGGTTCAGCTGGGGTGGGGTGGAGGGATGGGGAGAAAAGGCATACAACTGTAATTGAATAACAAAAATTTTTAAAAATTAAATTAAATTAAAAAAAATTTCTGGAAAACAGCTCAAGTTTATTTACTATTAAGGAGAGATTGTAGGTGGATGCATACCAAAAAAGACATGATCAAAAAAATCAGGCCTGGAAATATGGCATCTGAATTTCACTCTTAGATGAATCAGGGGGATGTTCAGGTTTTATCAAATGCAGCCAAATTTTTAAAAAACAAATAAAAGTGTCAAACTATTATTTAATTCTTAGAATAATTAATCTTAAGTAATTCTTTATGTCCATCATAATAGTCATTAATATGTTGAGGGTATACTTAAGTACCTACAAATTTAAAGAGAATAAATAAGAAGTTTCTAGACCTATGCAACACATTTTATAAAGAAGGGAAGGTCAGAATGCGGTTTTGCTTCGCACCACTTATACTTGCTATCTGATCCAGCACAAGAGCATTCCTTCTGGTCCTCTTCTTGGATGTCAGTGAGCAGACGTTCGAATCTCATATTCTCTTATTTAGTGACTTCCTACAGATACAGGATAAAGCATTGTCATACAGCTCTTGCCTACCTCTTTAGCCTTATCTTTCATGTTTTTAGCCTTGTTTTTCTATCTTGGGATGAAATAATCAACAAGGTAACACCCCATGTGTGCTTTATCATTGAACACTTCTGAACTGTTATGCATAGTTCCCTTTCCTTGTCAGTTCTTCTGGAAAAGACTTACTCATCTTTAATGACTAGATTAGAATATGATCTCTGATTTGAAGGCTTTGTAGAGGAGGAAAAATAATTTTCCCTCTATTCTTCTAAATTTGTAACTGGCTCCCCTGTAGCAAAAGAAAAATTCACAAGAGAAAAAAAACCAAACAAGTATATTAGCATATTTTATGGCATATAGATACACGAGTTCCATCTGGAAAAAGTCCAGCCATTGTTAATATAATGAGAATGGTTTGTGTGACATTGATGTAACCTAGCCACCAAGGAGAGTAGACTGGAATGCACATGTGTGAACAATGACGACTTCACTGTAGTTGTCAGTGAGTGTGGTAGACACTGTTGAGTGAGCATGTGTACTGTGTGGCCACTGCATTCAAAATGACTGAGCGAGTAGAGCAACAAATCTGCATGAAATTTTGTGTTAAGCTTGAATATTCCTCCATGAAAATGATTTGGATGATTCAGAAGGCCACAGCTATGGGCAGCTGGTGACTGACAGCTTCACCATAACCATGCACTCACTCATGTATCATGTTTTGTGCAGAGTTTTTGGCAAAACATCAAATCACCAAGATGACTCAGCCCCACTACAGCCCAGATTTGGCGCCCTGTGACTTCTGACTTTTCCCAAAACTAAAATCACCTTTGAAAAGGAAGAGATTTCAGACCATCCATAAGATTTAGGAAAATATGACGGAGCTGCTGATGGCAATTGGGAGAATTGTGTGAGGTCCCAAGTTGCCTACTTTGAAGAGGTGTCATTCATTGTCCTATATACAGTATTGCCTGTATCTTCTATCTTCTTCAGTAAATGCCTCTGTTTTTCATATTACATGGCTGGATACCTTCTGGATAGACCTCGTATATGGGAGATGCTCACCTGGGGAAATAAATAACCCAAGGCAGTGGCTTAAAATTGGGGATTAAATTCCATCTTCAGATGAAACAAAAAATGAAGGGATGAGAGGAATAGAGGAAGCTAGTGGGAATTTGACTAGGAAAAAATAGGCTAATAAAGATTAAGGTTTATTATGTGATGTTGAATCAGTACCTTCTTCACTGATGAGTTTCTGGTGTTTTAGGTGTCCTTCCTGGTACAGAGCTACAGAGCTGGAGATACCCTTACAAATGGAGATTTACTTTATAAATGTAAATTACCCTTACAGAAGGTGAATTTCTGTGTTTTCCAAGCTTCCCCTTTGTTTGCTGTTTCTAAAAATCATCTGCTCAAATTAATCCTTATGCCAGAGAGGCATAATTTGGGATGGCATATTCTGTTGTCCTACATCTTTATTCACTTTTTCTTTTGTGCTCTCAAAGTATTCTATATATGTCGCACATATGAAATGTATTCTTTATGTGTGTATGTGTGTAATCTTTCGGTTGCTACTATTATGCTTAAGGTCATGCTTTGTTTGAGTTACTATAAATATATATATACACACACATATATATATCTATATAAATGTTAACTAATGAAATAGAAGATTCAACACAGGACTTTTAAGATTAAGAAATAGTATTTAAAGAAACAAAAGGATTAGTATTAGGAATGTAGGTTGATATTGAAATCAATTGAAACAAAAATAAATAAATTTTTTGTGACATGAAATATACATGAAACCAGAAACACAAATAAAAATGTTAAACCTGACTTTCAGCCAAGATGGAGGCATAGGTAGATGGAGGCACCCTTTGCCTCCTCACACAACCAAAAGAAGGACAACAAATTTAAAAACAAAAAATAACCAGAACTGCTAGAAAATTGAACTGTATGGAAGTCTGACAACCAAGGAGATAAAGAATAAACATCATCCAGACTGGTAGGAAGGGCAGAAATGGGCAGCTGGGTGGAGAGGACTTGTGGCAAGACGGTGGCTGGCAGAGTGGGTGGTCCCGCATTTGCATGTAAATAAACTGAGAGGAACAACTGGAGAGTGAGACAGACCACACAACCCAGGGTTCCAGTGTGGGAAAATAAAGCCTCAAAACCTCTGACCGAAAAATCTGTGGGGGTGGATGTGGCAGGAGAAACTCCCAGCCTCACAGGAGAGTTTGTTGGAGAGACCCACAGGGTCCTCAAATATACACAAACCCATCCATCCAGGAATCAGCACCAGAAGGGCCCTATTTGCTTTTGGATAACAGAGGAAGTGATTGAAAGCCAGTGGAGAGCTAAGTGGCACTGTACCTTCTCAGACTCCACCCCCACATACAGCACCACAACACAGTGACATGGGTTGACCTGCCCTGGCAAATACCTAAGGCTCCTCCCCTTAGTACTTAACAGGCATGCTGAGACAAATAATTATGGCCCAAATGAAAGAACAGATCAAAGCTGCAAAAATAGAACTAAGCAATGAAGAGATAGCCAACCTATCAGATGCAGAGTTCAAAACACTAGTAATCAGGATGCTCATGGAAATGGTTGAGTATGGTTGCAAAATGAAGGAAAAGGTAAAGGCTATGAAAAGTGAAATAAAGGAAAATGTACAGGGAACCAAAAGTGAAGGGAAGGAAACTGAGACTCAAATCAATGGCTTGGAGCAGAGGGAAGAAATAAATATTCATCTGGAACAGAATGAAGAAACCAGAACTCAAAAAAATCAGGAGAGGCTTAGGTACCTCTGGGACAACTTTAAATGTTCCAAATCCGAATCATAGGGGTGTCAAAAGGAGAAGAGGAACAGCAAGAAATTCAAAACTTATTTGAACAAATAATGAAGAACTTCCCCAATCTGGCAAAGGAAATAGATTTCTAGGAAGTCCAGGAAGCTCAAAGAGTCCCCAAAAAGTTAGACCCAAGAAAGCACATACTATGGCACATCATAATTACATTACCCAAGGTAAGAGAAGGAGAGAATGTTAAAAGCAGCAAGAGAAAAGGAGACAGTTACCTACAAAGGAGTTCCCATAAGACTATCAGCTGATTTCTCAAAAGAAACCTTACAGGCAAGAAGGGGCTGGAAAGAAGTATTTGAAGTCATGAAAGGCAAGGATCTACATCCAAGATTACTCTGTCTGGCAAAGCTATTATTTAGAATTGGAAGGGTAGATAACGTGCTTCCCAGATAAGGTCAAGTTGAAGGATTCACCATCACCAAGTCCTTATTATATGAAATGTTAAAGGGACTTATCTAAGAAAAAGGAGATGATCAAAAATATGAACAGTAAAATGACAAACTCACAATTATCACCAACCAAACCTAAAACAACAAAAACAAAAACCAACTAAACAAACAACTAGAATAGGAACAGAATCACAGAAATAGAGATCACATGGAGGGTTATCAGCGGGGTTGGGGAGGGGGGAGAATGAGGGAAAACATACAGAGAATTAGAAGCATAAATAATAGGTACAAAATAGACAGAGGGAGATTAAGAATAGCATAGGAAATGTAGAAGCCAAAGAACTTACATGTACTACCCATGGTTATGAACTAAGGTAGGGGAATGCTGGTGGGAGTTGGGGTTCAGGGCAGAGGGGAATAAAGGGAAAAAAGTGGCACAACTGTAATAGCATAATCAATAAAATATACTTAAAAATGTTAAACTTTACAGAACTAATTTAAATGTAAAAATAATAATGAAGATGTAGTAAAACACTTGAATATGGAAAATAAATTATTTAAATTATGAAAAATGATGAGTTGTAGGAATACCATAAAAGTAACAAGAGGGTACTACTCTTGCCCCCTACCTAGAAGAATTAGAGATAACATATTCAAATTTCCCTAACCTACCCTCATGAATGAACAGAATTGAGGACCCTTGATTAAATATATTTTATTTTTAAAGCAAAGAAGCTTATTTATTGAGTATAGTTTACAATGAAGCAAAAACCAAAAATAAAAATCCTAAAAACCTATCTATTCTCCTATTCTCTTACCTCTTTTCCTAGAAAAAGACAGAGATGCTCCTCATAAGTTAAAAATAGAAAGTCAAAAACTCATTTAATACACCTAACAAACATTATGGCTTAGCCTAACCTACCATAAACATGCTTAGAACACAATATCCAAAAGACACTGGCAACGCAGTATACTGCAGAGTATCAGTTGTTTACCCTTGTGATCGTGTGCCTGCCTGGGGGCTGCTGCCCAGCATCACAAGAGAATATCATACTACGTATCGCTCATCCGGCAAAGATCAAAATCAAAGTTCAGTTTCTGCTGAATGCATATTTCTTTAACACATTATTAAGTTGAAAAGTCAAGTCAAACCATCATTGTAATTCATGAACAATATGTAATTTCATTGTCCCTTTAGAATAATTGTGGCTTGTAACAATAATGGCCTACTTCTTTTTCAAAGGTAACTGATTACATTGATTAATGGGTTGGGTTTCAACAATGATGTGCTAAACACCATAGTCATCTAAAGACTGAGATTCTCTCCCGTCCATCAGTAGCAGGAGTTATTTCTTGTTCTTCCAACTCATCCATTAGAAATGGGACTTTATTTTTCATTAGCTGAGGGTTACTTCTCAGAGAAAATGGGTTCTAAGTATAGTGGGCTGATCTGCTTTTATGTTGCCTAGGAAACAATGTTTAATTACAATTTTTTTCATGGCAGATCTTATTGAATATTATGTATATAACACAATTTATTTATCTAGAGCAGTACTATGAGTTTTTATTCACAACTCTTCTGATACCGAATGCGTGAATATTTTCTTCCAGTGTTTCTCTGATTTTCTGAATGTCAACTCAATATCCCACAGTTTAATTCAATTCACTTCTGACACAAACTTCAGAGTTAGCGCAGAACCACAGGTTCAGAGCTCAGCCCCACAAAACTGTCCCACTTCAGATGGCAGTCATACATCCCTGGTCACCACCTATGTATCTGACCAACCAGCTAAAAATTGGTATTTCTGCAACTCCCTCCTTCTCAGGTTCCAATGATTTGCTTGAAAGGGTAATGGAATTTAAGGAAGCAGTTTACTTACTATTACTGGTTTATTATAAAGGAGGCAACTTAAGAACAGCCAAATGGGAGAGATGCATTGGGCAAGGTATGGATGGGAGAAGCATGGAGCATCCATGCTCTCTCCCAGCACCTTGTATTCAGCAACACAGAAGCCCTCCAAAGTCAGTCATTTAGGAGTATTTATGGAGGCTTCATTATATGATGGATTAAATTGTTGGCCATTGGTGATCGAACTTAATTTTTAGCCCCCCTCCCTTTCCCTGGAGGTCCTAAGTATGGGGCTGAAAATTCCAAAACTCCAATCACATGGTTGGTGTCTAGGATAACGAGCCCTGATCCTAAAGAAACCAAGGCTGTTGGCATGTCCGTGGGAGGGATTTGCCCCCAGTCTGTTGGGCTGTGAGGAGGGGCTCAACTGCAGTGGAGGAGGAGCTGCTGTGCTGGGGCAAACCTGACAGAGCAGGACTTACTCTTTGGGGCTCTGGTACCCAATGATTTTGCCCCTTGAGTGTGTCACTCATGGAGGTGTTTGGGTACTGCTGTGGTGTGGTCTGAAGCTGATCACTGCGTGCACTGGCTCTGAGGCCTTGTAGGAGGTGCAGATAAAGGTCAGCTGCCTCTTGTGCCCTGCCTGGGGCCAGCCAGCATGAGCTACAGAACTACCTGCAGATGGTTGCTACTTGTGCTAGGCTTGGAGGTGCCCAGGAAAGGCCAAGCTGTGAACTGAGGCTGGCTGCCACTACTGCCAGGCCTGGGGCCACTTAGCAAGAGGTATGGGATATGCTAAGGCCAAATGCTACTTGTTTGGGGTTTATGAACTTTTCAGAAATTTTGGGAAAGTCCACAGCATGAGCGAAGGTAGGCTATTTGTATATAAAAGCCACTGGAAACAGCCTTGGTGGGCCCAAAAGTTGTGTGTGGGTGGGGGGGATGTGGAAATCTCAGGTAATCACTAGGGTGGAGCAAACAGTGTGAGCCCGGTTGATGGCGACTCAGATATAGTGCCCCTTGTCCAACTCTGTGTGGGGAGGGCTCAGCAAAGGAACAGTGGCCTCTGCCAGCACTTCTGTCTAGGAGGAAGCTGCCCCTCCAATTGGTGCCCCAAAGCCAGAAAACTTAGTTCCTCCCCATGTGTCCCTGGCTCCTTTCAAGCTTCTGTCTCACACTGAAGCTCAGAGCCAGTCCCAGTAATTCTGTGTGGGGTCCTTTAAGAGGAATGCATGGACTTCAGCAATTCTTCCTCTCACTCAACTACAATCCCTTGTGATTTTCACAGCCAGAAGTTACAGGAACTTCTTTTCCTGGCACTGGAACCCTGGACTGGGGCGCTTTGTATGGGGCTGTGACCCTTAGTTCCTCAGGGGAACCTCTGCAGCTGAGATATCCCTGCTGATTTTTAACCACCACATGTGGGTGAGGGACCAGCCCATTCTGAGTCTTTTCCCCTCCTACTAGTCTTGATATAGTTTCTTCTTTATATCCTTAATTATAGGACTTCTGTTCAGTCAGACTTCAGGCAATTCTGAATGATAGTTGTTCTGTAGTTTAGTGGTAATTTTGACGTGAGAGGATGCAAGTACCCCATTTACCACTATCTTGACCAGATCAATTTAGATTAATTTTTAATGTAATCCAAAAGAATTAAGAGAAAAAGAAAACCATAGAAGCTAGAATAAAATAAATTTAAACTATGAATAAGCAAAGTTAAAAGTTAAAAAGAAAAAAAAAAAGCAGAGAGAAGGGAGAACCAAGATGGCGGCGTAGGTAGACACACTGCGCCTCCTCGCACAACCAGAACTGACAGAGAATCGAACAGCAAGGGGGACCAACACCAAGGAAATAGAAAATAACCATTCATCCAGACTGGTAGGAGGGGCGGAGACGGGCAGCTGGGGCGGAGAGGACTCGCGTGGCTGTGGCGGGACTGAGACTGGCGGAGTGTGGGACAAATGGCGCAGGCAGTCTGAGCACTAGCAGACCCTGCGGCTCCACATTTGCACAGATAAACCCAGAGGGCCGGACTCAGAGTGGCGGAGAACGGGGCAGGCAGAGCAGCGGGTAGCACCCCGCGGCACCACATTCGCCCACAGATAAACCGGACGAACGGCAGGGAGCGAAGCAGACCGCCTAACCCAGGGCTCCAGCTCAGGGAAATAAAGCCTGAAACCTCTGATTGAAAACGTCCGTGGGGGTTGGGGCGGCAGCAGGAGAGACTCCCAGCCTCACAGGAGAGGTCATTGGAGAGACCCACAGGGGCCTAGAGTGTGCACAGGCCCACTTACTCGGGAACCAGCACCAGAGGGGCCCAGTTTGATTGTGGGTATCGGAGTGAAAGATTGAAAGCCGGAGGAGAGTGAGGCGGGCACCATTGCTCCCACTCGGCCCCTCCCCCACGTACAGCGCAGCCACCAGCATTACCCCGCCCGGGTGAACACCTAAGGCTCCGCCCCTTAAAGTAACAGACGCGCCAAGACAAACAAACAACAAAAAAAATGGCCCAAATGACAGAACACTTCAAAGCTCCAGAAAAAATACAACTAAGCGACGAAGAAATAGCCAACCTATCGGATGCACAGTTCAAAGCACTGGTTATCAATATGCTCACAGACTTGGTTGAATCTATTCGAAAAACAGATGAAAAAATGAAGCCTATGCTAAGAGAAACAAAGGAAAATGTACAGGGAACCAATAGTGATGAGAAGGAAACTGGGACTCAGATCAATGGTGTGGACCAGAAGGAAGAAACAAACATCCAACCAGAAAAGAATGAAGAAACAAGAACTTGGAAAAATGAGGAGAGGCTCAGGAACCTCCCGGACGCCTTGAAACGTTCCAACATCCGAATTATAGGGGTGCCAGAAGGAGAAGAGGAAGAACAAAAAACTGAAAACTTATTTGAACAAATAATGAAGGAGAACTTCCCTAATCTGGCAAAGGAAATAGACTTCCGGGAAGTCCAGGAAGCTCAGAGAGTCCCAAAGAAGCTGGACCCAAGGAGGAACACAACAAGGCACATCATAATTACATTACCCAAGATTAAACGCAAGGACCTACATCCAAGATTACTGTATCCAGCAAAGCTATCACTTAGAATGGAAGGGAAGATAAAGTGCTTCTCAGATAAGGTCAAGTTAAAGAAATTCATCATCACCAAGCCCTTATTATATGAAATGTTAAAGGGAGTTACCTAAGAAAAAGAAGATCAAAAAAAGGAACAGTAAAAATGACAGCAAACTCACAGTTATTAATGGCCACACATAAAACAAAAACGAGAGCAAACTAGGCAAACAACTAGAACATGAGGGTTGTCAATAGGGGATTGGGAGGGGGAGGGGGGGAAACGTACAGAGAATAAGTAGCATAAATGATAGGTGGAAAATAGATAGGGGGAGGGTAAAAATAGTGTAGGAAATGTAGAAGCCAAAGAACTTATAAGTATGACCCATGGACATGAACTATGGGGGGGGAATGTGGGAGGGAGGGGGGTGGGCAGGATGGAGTGGAGTGCGGGGGGAAATGGGACAACTGTAATAGTATAATCAATAAATATATTTAAAAAAAAAAGCAGAGAGAGATGAAACTCTGAGAAAGAATATAAGTCAGAATGAATTTTTATAGTAATAAAAATGAAAGGAAAGCAAATACAATAAAATTTTAAAAATAAATCTCCAGCCATGGCCAGTGCAGCTCGGCTGGGTGTCGTCCTGCAAACCTGAAGATCACACGGTTTTGATTCCCAGTCAGAGCACACGCCAGGGCTGTGGATTCGTCCCCAGTTGGGGCACTTGCAGAAGGCAACCAAGTCAATGTTTCTCTCTCACATCGATGTTTCTCTCCCTCTCTTTCTCCCTCCTTTTCCCTCTCTGTAAAATGAAAATAAAATAATTGAACAACAATAAAGTAGTTTATAAAAAAATTAAATAAATAAAAATAAATAAATCTCCAGTAAGGTGATTTCCACCATAGAAAAAAATAGAAGCATGTATTTCTATATACTCTTCTTTGTTTATGTTCCAAATCCTGAAATGTTGATGGGGAAAAGAATCAAGGACAGAGAGTTGATTTCTTTCTTTTCTTCATGCCTGGGCCTATCTACTTGAATATTCTTTATAAAATCCACAAATGTGAGAAATAAACTTTTTAGCAAACCACCACAAGTAAACACTGTCAACCAGACCACCAGTGAGCCTTGTACATACCCCAGGAGCACAAAGCAGCAACCAAATTTATTTTTAAATCAGTCTTCAGCCTGTATTTTAATGGAGGTATTTAGTTATTGTTAGCTCTCTTCATTCTTATTTTCTTCATAGTTTTGAGTGTAAATATCACACTTAGAACCATAGCAGATATTTAAATGATTAGAACAGATGAATTGTATTTGCATATTATTTTTATATTGCTGAAAGAGTATTGTAAATGAATTCAGCACCATGGTGTTAGGGGACTAGAAATGAAACTTGGGAATCAATATATTATTATCAAGGTAAAGGTACATATTCCCTAGGTGGCAAACTCTACCTATTCTAGCTTTTATTATCCTTAGGATGGTGTTCTATTTATTTCAAGAGTACAGAAGTTTTAATTGGATATGTCATGTTTCAAAGACAAAAGAAATGCCTAATTCACTCTAACAAACTTGTTAGTCACTGTTTACACCAAGAGGATTTCTACTCTACAGAGAATAATATTGTTTTTTTTCCTTTGTTGATGAATCAAAGTTTTACACTGACCTACAGCAGCCAAGCATACTTTGAAGCAAAAACATTTCACTCTAACACAGATATGTATACATTTAGATTTATATATTTTTTGCTCCCTTTTATTCTTTGAGAAATATTATATCCCAAAAATAATTCAGTAAAACATTAGATATATTGTTTTATTGTTTTATTGTTATATTGTCACAGTAATTTATCTGATAACAAAAATATTTATAGGTTTTAATGTATTTCAACTGAAGTTTTATGATTTATTAAAATTTAATATGTTGCTTTTATATTTTTGCTTGGTTGAAAAGTTTTCAAAGTCAAATTCCTGGTGAGTATAGGATTGATTTCTAGAAATAACTTTATTCATTACCAGAGTCTTTATTTATTATAAAGTCACAGTTTTTCTGGAAATGTGATTTTTATGGTTTACTCTGCCCAACTCATGATCTTTTACGTGAAAAAGAGCGGGGGCGTGCTAGGGGATGTTACAGTTTCAGTCTCCCCTAATTCTGTTCCTGTTTGCTTTGTTCAGCATGACTCTGATCCTCCTGGCAGGGAGGAAGATCCAGAGAACAAAACTAGTAGTGACCTGTGTAGATAAAGAAGAAGAGCAATGAATTCTGCTTTAAAGGCAAAGGGGGCATAGTCTACAAAAGAATGAAAATAGGAATAAAAGTACAGCATTGTTAACCTGCAGATCTGTTGTACCTTTGAAAATCTTACACTGAAAAAAAATGTGACTCTATGAAGATACATAATTATGTGACTGAAAATCTTAAAAAAGTCAACATTTATTTATTGGCCAAATACTTGACAATACAATAGACTAGATTATTCATCATTGGGAAACCATAGAACCCATTTCCTTAAAATGAAAGGACAGCATTTTAGCAGTATATGAGGTACCAAAATATATTATTTATTCTCCACCAGAACAACTCCTCAGATGTGGTGAAGATGATGGGGTCAGGAAGAGTACTCCAGAGAAGAATGGGAAAGAAATGTCGGAGCAGACATTACAGAAGGTAGTCTAATCTTTAAGATATTGAGCTGAGCAAGTTAAATCTGAATTTTAACATAAAGGATTATATTTTAAAATGAGAGTGCATGAACTTAAACCTTGTGTGAATCCTTAATTTAAATTCATAATTCAAAATTATTGGCTTGCCAAAGTGGGGTAAAAAAAATCAATGTTAGTGAAATAAATGGGGAAGTACTTGTGTTTCTGTTGACATAGATTAAAAATATTTTCAAAGATGAAGTGAGAATGACAGCAATAGAAATTATAAAAATTTGTAGTCTGTGTTAATTAGTTATAACTTAGCAGTTTCACTTTAAAATTGGACATATGAGACTCGGTTACACTTTAGCAAGCATACGAATTTATAGTATTTGAACTAAAAAATATGAGACAGCTTTAGCTTCATCTAAATATGTTTATAATTTTAAACTTGAAAATATAATGACTCATCTCATTTTGGATGAAAACTTTTACCCATATGATTTAGTATAGTTATCCCTGTTTTAATAGAACCATCCATGTAAATAAAACCCTGTAGTTACTTTTGGTCATGCATATCATTAATAGTAAAATGTTTTTAAAAATCTTAATGTTTAGATTTACAATTTTATACTTAATTTATATTGATATGTATAAATACCTTGTTACCAAGTTAAATTAAATAGAGTTGGTTGCATTTTAGCAGTTTTTTAAATTTTACAAAGAAAATGTTCTTTAAATAGATTTATTCTTATAACTTGATTGTTATTTGGCTACACAATACTTAGATAAAGCTGAAATTGTACAAACATATAACCAAAATATAAATCTGGCTACTTACATTTCCTGCATCTGTGAATTGACTTGCAGGAAATGTAGTGATTTACAGCAGACGATAGGGTTTCTAACACTTCTAACACTTGCCATATGGTCCTGTAACAAAGGCTGTCATTTCACCATTACTGAATGACCATTATCAGGTTAACATAATAATAGAGAACAAATGCTCACATTCACTTATCTTAAGGTAACATGGGTGATTGAAATAATGTATACACTACCAGCTAGAATGTCATACACTTTATTCTACCTTACCTTCTTTGTTTCAAAGTGATATTTTTGTTTGCCAGCTTTATATAATTTTTATGTGTATGGATATGTAATACTAGCCTACTACCTACTGCTTTGGGGTAGAAACTCAAAAGAAATCCACGATTTCATTCCAACTGCCATAAATGACTAATGGATTCAGAAATCCATTTAAGTCCTAAAAAGCTAACAGGAATTATTTTCATTGGACCATATGTCAAATTAACATACTAATTTGCCACTTTTTATATTAACTGAATGTAATTCTATGACTCGTGATTTAACCCCTTTTAGCTGAGCTACCTGTTTGAAGCGGATGTACATTGTGGGGATCTCCCCAGAATGTGCCGCCCTGGAGTGCAAATTATTTCAAGCTGAAACCATTTGAAGCCCAACAAACTCAGGAATAGGGTTGTTTTGTTTGTTTGTTTGCTTGTCTTTGTTTTTCTTTTATCTCTACTTTCTCTTCTTAAAGACCTTCAGATAGAAAATGCTGCTTCACGAAGGGAACCTTAGCATAATCACCTTGTAGCACATTCACTGGAGCACGTGTGAATTAAGTGGGGTAGACAGGAGGGATCTATGCAAATACCTGCTCACTAACTTCCCCTCTGTCCCATTGTTTCTGAGTTGCCCAGCAAGAACTTCTTTGCTGCTATCTCTGCTACCTGTGAATTACCTATTTCCGCTTTGAAATCCCAGGCTTCTTCCCTCCTTTGTCCTTTGTCCAAAATGACATATATACCTCATTTTGCCTCACTGTCTTTGCAGTTTTCATGCTTATATGAAGTCCCCATGCACACATATTAAATTTTGATTTTCTCCTGTTAACCTGTGTCTGTTAATTTGATTATTAGCCCAGCTAGAAGCACTTAGAAGGTAGGAGGAAAATTACTTTTATGCCCCCACAATCTATTTGAAACTTATTCAAAATGGGTTTAAAAGATTGTAACAACATGAAAACAATATTTGTACATAGTAGAAATGAAACCTGTAAGTAGATTATTTTTAAATAATAGATTAACATTAAACACTGTTACGGAATGAATCGTGTGCCCCCACATTCTTATGTCAAAGTCCTGATTCCTAATGTCTCAGAATATGACTGAATTAGGAGATGGGGGTCTTTATGAGATAAGTCAAAAGGAGGTTATTAGGGTTTAAACTGTCCAGTCTAGGTACCCCTAGAAAAGCGCATACTACACACACTTCACAAAATCACATGTTTTGTTTGATTTGAAAGGAGCTCTCTTTTTGTTAAATTTAAGGCATTTTCAGTACTGGAGGAAAAGTATGGACTTAAATTGATTTACAGTATGCAAAACAATGCCTTTAACAAATCCCTGGACTCCTATTCCCAAAATATATATTCAAAATTTCCTTTCTATTTTTGGAGATTTAAATCAGTTGAACAACAGTTTTTGAGAGTGTACCTTGAATAACATTTGAATGTGTTCTATGGACTTTCCCCTTCAAAGTCTTTGGAAGTAGCTTCTCTGTTTTGTTATTTGTTCTCCATTTTAAACATAAATGCAAATAAATCTGGCCACTCTTATGATTAAACATTGATTTACATCAGGGAGTTAACATACTTGAAACACAACATACTTTAACACACATTTTTCCATTGGTATATAAAATTTTCATGAGTTGTGCCCAAACTTAAATGGATTTTAATGAAAAGAAAAAAAAATGTTGCCAATATCCAAAATTGCAATCCTAAATTTAAGATGTTTGTTTGTTACATTTTTTGGTAACATATTATATTTTAATCAAAAGTACAAAGTTGATTTAATAGCTAGTTCAACAATATTTAACACAAGTAGTTGTATTTCAGTTCAAGTAATTTCATTAAATAACTGTTAGGATGAATAATAATAGAGATGATAATGGAGATGATGATGATGATGATGATGATAAATTGTAGAATTTATTGTTTGCTAGGAATTGTGGTATATGATTATATGTAATACTTATAACCTGCATGATGAATGTTACTATTTCCATTTCACAGATGAAGAAACTAAAGGTAAAATAGTTTAAATATTTTACCAGGTAAAGCAACCACAGTTGGAAGTGATACCCAAACTGGACTCAAAATTAAATTTCCAATAGACCACACTGCGTTTTATTATTTTTATATTACTGTAACCGAGCAGATAGGGGCCCATTCACATGGCGCCTTGGTGTATGACCCAACAATTAATGCTGGAAGAAACAGGTGTTTATTTACAATATTCCAACCTTGGGGGTGCTGAGAGCACTTATGCTCAGAGCCCTGTTCTTCCACAAGACCTAGCACTTCCCTTGTTCCCCAAAAGGCTATAAGCCAAAACCCACCAAATTTCCCCATATCCTCATCTGTGCTTATGCTGGCTGTGTAAACAGTCTTGCAGCAACTCTCTCCTTCAGGATCTGGGGTACATTCTTGTCATCCTCCATGTAATAGTCCAGGAAAGCATGTGCATGTTACACTGGATCATGGTGAAGTCTAGGAAAGGCACAAGTTCCGAGAGAGTATGTTCCAAGTCCCAAGAGTCTAGATAGAGTCTGGTTCTGTGAGGCAACAGGTCAGAGTCTTGCAAGGCAGGGTCCTTGACGGCTTCTGAGTCAGCTCGAGTGGGCAGGATCAGAGCAGCAGTATGTTTCCTTCCTTCCTTCACCAGGCTCCATCACGGGATCCTGACTACAAACTACCCAGGGGCTTGCTTACTTCTCCCTTCTCACTGCGGACCAGCTTCACTACAAATCGCCTAACTGCTACATCATGGCTCTCCTCCTTCACTCCCGGCAACATGGCTCTCTCCAAAACTCTTGGCAGTTCCCTCATGACTGCCGGCCCTTCGTTTTAAGTGTTGACCCAGGGCTTCCTACATGACGTCCCTTGTAGCTCTTCCCGCAGTTTGCCAGTTTCCCCATCATGTTCCACCTTGTCTTGGCTGCCATCCTTCCACAGGGCAAGCAGGACTCAGTGATGCAGAGTCCCCCTGGCTACCTCAGGAGTCAGGATACAGTCTGAAAGTCACATACACACCTTTTGCCCTGAGGCACTAACACAGCTATTAGCTAGCTACCAGTTTGCCATAGACGTGCTAAGTATCTTAATCCTATCATCGACTTCTCCCATCCCCAAACCCATGGTTTGTGGGGAATATTCTGTGACATCCTTCCTCCTCCTGCCCTCCACCCCACTGTACACCTCATTTCACTACCACTGTCAAAGTCAGGATTTTTAAAAAGGCATGATTATTTGCACAAAATACATTTAAAAATATATACTCTACCTTACACCATCCTGGAATCTAACATGATAAAATATTTTTTAAGTGTATTTATTATAAGTATACTCTTTTGGGCAGTGACTGAAGACCATTGGAACCGAAAGGTTGTAAAAAGTGATATTCCTTGTTTGTAGTATTTTTTACTAAATGGAGAATAAAATTTGGAGATCAAGTGATTGGAAAGAGTTTAAAAAGTTTCAGCCAGAGTTCATGTATTTTAGAACACTGTATTTTTTGTCACATTGTCCAGCTCTTCAAACATGTATTTGCATTGAGAAGGAACAATAGATTTTTTTTTTGTCTTGAAATATACAAAGGTCGGCTATAGTAGCCTGGTAAAAACTTTTTCATATAGTTCTACTTAAGGTTAAGTCCTGTAAACATTGGTCCAATAGTAGGTGGGTATAACATACTAGGGAAAAAGTGATTAAAATTCACTGAGATTCCTTATTATTAGGAAATATTCATGTTCCAGGACAGGATAACCAATCTGTAAACGACTGTTGAATTACATGAAGGGTGTTGAATAGGGGGCACAGAAGGATAGGTAAATCGGAGATGACTTAAACTCATGTTTAGGAAACTTCACCATCATAAGTAAAGCCCAGTAAACTGGAAAGTTTAAGAATATGCATAAATTTTATCTTGTGTACTTCTGAAATACTATTTTAAATCATTAGTTGTTAATACATCAAAAATATTTTCTCCTTTGAAGAATTTTGTTTTGAAAGTAAATATCAGTTTATATTATTTTTCAACATTTCACATTTCTTGCTTAACTTAGTGTTTTCTTGACTCTAGTTCTATGTTTATTTTCCATAAACAGGGTTGGGCAAAAGTAGGTTTACCGTTGTTTGTATGGAAAAATAATACAATAATTAAGAAATAATAATACAAGAATAAACTGCGTTTCACGCATTCACAACTGTAAACCTACTTTTGCCCCCACCCTGTATACCTGGGTAACTCTTCCTCCCCTATATGGCTTGCATAATAGTAGGAGGGGCACAAAATCCCGCTTTGAATCCGGGTTTAAACCAGTAAATACTTACCTCTTTGTGTTACTTAACTTTTCAGAGTCTCATTTCCTCTTCTGGGAAGACAACGGTTGGCTCTACTTATTTCACATGTTTTTGAGATGATCAGAAAGAGATCATGGTTATAAAATTATTTTATAAGTGGTAAAATTTACTTTCCAAACAATAGTGATTATTTTTCAAGGTTTAAACTGAAATCTCTTCAATGAAACTTATTGCTTAGAATTAATTGCTCTTTCTTTTTTCCCCAGTCTTACAGCACTTACATTTTATCCTTTATCAGACTGATGTATGCAAGTGTCTTTCCAAATAGTTTTTGAAATTTTTAAGATCAGGCTGTTATTATTTTTGTGTCCTTCAATAAATGTTGTTTATTGAAATAAATGAAAAATTTCACATGCAACCTTGAAATAATTATAATTTAAATGTGTTAGACTTTTTTTTGGGTAAGATGTTCCTTTATTGTGTAAGCTAAGGATCTCATGACTACTACTAAAATTATATTTTTTAAATTTAGAAATAAGAATTCTTCAGCAATTATTTCTTATTTAGGCCATCAGTTTTTCATATGACTGTTAAGTATTGAAAAAAAATATTTTATTAATAAAGTTCCTCTAGTACCTATTTTGTATAAATTGGTTTTCTCTGAAAAAAAATTTTATTCACAATGAGTAGACTGTATAGCCAAAGCATTTAGGATCTCAGAAAAATCCACTAACTTTATTAGCATAATTATTTCTGTGCCACTTTGTATAGAATTTTAACTTCTTTTACCATCTCTTTTATTCCACAGATATATTATTACACTTTAGAATATATTTATCTATTCTACCTGAGAATTATTTAGAAATGAAGTACTTTAGGTTTATATTGTCCCTGTGCTTAATGTAATTTTATTTACTTAAGTAAGAAATGATAATAAAATACAATGGGTTATGGTTTGGGACTTCTAAAAGAATAAACGAAACTCTTCTGTCTAGGTCATTGAATTGGAAAATCGTCTAAAATCTTTTGAGAAAAGGTCAAGAAAATTACAAGAAGGGAATAAAAAATTAACAAAGGAAAATGATTTCCTGAAATCCCTCTTAAAACAGCAGCAAGAAAGTGCAGAGGCCAGAGAAGAAGACCTAGAACAGCTACAAAAGGGGAATAAAGATGTAGAGAAACACAAAGCTGATCTTCAAGAAAAAATCAGTGAGCTGGAGAGAGAAGTCACTTCCCTAAGGAGACAAGTGGCAGAAGCTAATAGGTTGAAAAATGAACATGAAGAGGTGATGAATTCAATGGAGAAGTTGCAGCATTCAGCAGACAAAGCTAAATCTGAGATGGCCACCACACAAGTGAGATCTGGACAGTATGATTGTAAAACAACCACTACCAAGGTTAAATTTAAAACTGCCAAGAAAAAGCGTTCTGTGGGTCGTTACCACACTGTTCTCAATCACTCCATCAAGGTTATGAGCAATTTGTTTGAGAACCTCAGCAAGGACAAGGACTGGGAGGATGTGAGTGAAAGCAGGTAAGGCTCTCATTAACTTGGCTCTGTGGTGGGGACACTGTGCATATGTAAAGCACAAGCAAATGGAGGTTGAATTTCAACTACTGTCGATTTGGTATTCAGAAAAAATACTGTCAGATCCTTTGAAATATCTTGGGAGGTCTTGTTCTGAGCTTATTGACTGAAATTTGCATGCAAAATTAGCCACAACTGCATGAGTATTTGAATAGGTGCCAGGAAACCCAAAAGAAGGCAATGCTTGATTTCTTCCAGTGATGCTATTTTCATGCAGTCATGAGGCTTGAAATTGACAGTTTGGCAGGTTGATTTAATTTGCTGGCCCTTTGCATATTCACCACTGACAGCTAAGGATTCCCAGGCAAGCCTACTAAGTCGGTTTAGTTATCTTGTGACATGCCAACCTGGGAGGAGAAACATTTTTCCCCCTTAATTTAGTTAGATAAATTTTGAATGACCCATTTCAGCTTGTTACCAGATGTCTACAAGCTGTTTAACATCCTTTAAATTAAGAACCATCTTCACTAATTATTTCATGTATATATTATGCAAAGTCATTGTACTAACTTTAATTGAATGGTGGTTAAAATTTAGTTCTTTAAAGTTATAGCTTTGCAGATTTCTAGTCTTAAGTTAAATAACCCCTAGTGAGTAGCAACAGGAGAATAATAAAAATCTATAATACTTCTTGCCCTTATCCCTGGCTATACATTCATATACGCACTTGAAGCGCCTCAGTAACCACAAAGGCAAGTGGATAATAGAACACCTCCTTTAGACTTAAATAGAAGGGAGGTTTAATGTGGCCAGAATTGCTAAAACAAATTGAACAATCTTCCATAATTCTGTCTTGTTTTATAATGGCTTATATTTCCTTTATTTTCCTAAATATTTTTTAAAGTCCCAAATAGTGGTCTGTTTTAGGTTTAGGAATCTGGAAGGGCACAAAAAATTTAACTTTTCTCCTACTTAGAAAGTTCTTTCATCTGGGCTAATCATCCAGTTAGTAGAGACAGACTAACAGGAGAAAATGTCCAAGACTTATTACTCTGATGTACATGCTGGGCGTATCATAAGATATGAGACCTAAACTGCATTGAGCAGTTGAGGCTTGCATGCTATTCTGGACAAAGGAGAAGTGGGGCAGGGGTCTGGGATTCCAAAGGAAGTAGGTAACTACCAGGTAGGAGAAAGAGCAAACATATGATCAACAAGTTCTTGCTGGACCATCTAGAATAGTGGGACACAGAAGGAAACAGACTTTGTTGGATTTCTTTCTGTCCATCACATATGTGCTAATTCATGTGTGCTAAGGTGAATATGCTCAGGTTCCCTTCCTGAAGCATGTTTTTCTCTCTGAATTCCTTTAGGCATGAAAGGTGAGGGTCATAGGTTCTTTCTGAGTCTTGTTTTTTAATAACCAGCTTAAAATCAATGTCACAAGAGTCACACTTAGGGGCGACAAAACTTTGGTCCCCTCAGGATGTCTCTCGTAAGCATAGTTTTCGTAAGCATAGACATAGAACTGAAACTTATCTTAAAATGTGGTTCTCAGACTTGTGTGCATATTATAATCACCTGGGGATCTTATAAAAATTCCAAAGCTCAAGCCACACCCCAGTGCAATTCTATCTTAACTTCTGGAGTGAGGTACAAGCTTCAGTAATTTTTTGAAGTTCTCTAGCTGATTCCAATAGGCAGGCAAGTTTGGGAACCACTGTTGTAAATGATCATTTGGTCAAGCCCCTTATCATTAGGCAGGTAAAAAATTCACAAATTTATGAAGGTGAGGAAGAAGGACCAAGTCTGCATTTTCATTCTTTGTTAACTTGTGTAAGGTTTCTTTCCCCTGTTCTTAAAAGCAATTAGAGATAAAATACTAGTTAGCTTAAAACCCACTAAGCCCTTATTTATGTCTTCGAGGAAATTCAAGTTTCAGCTACTAATTATATCTCAGCCAGTTGGAACTACCTCATTCTTCATAATATAGTGGTCTATTTTACTCATGTGTGAGCATGTATGTATGAATAAATATATGAAAGTTGAGTAATATAATTCTAATTTCATCATATTAGTACATGTGCAGAAGGTCACATATTTGGGGAGACATATCACACACTATCTCTTAAAACATAGGGTTGTCATTTACATTATTTAGCAGTGAAACTCAGTTTTACACTGTGAGGAGTGAATGTTGCATTTCTTGCCTTACAGAACAGTCTTAGGAATCCCTCAGCTGCAGAGACTTCAACAATTAGAAATCCCACAGTGGAGCCTAAGGAGTTCAGAACATTCTATTTCCCTTAGTTTTTCATAATCTGAAATATAAGAAACTTACTTAGATATTGAGAAAACTAGAGCTTTGTTCTTCATCTATAAATATATAATTGTTACCTTATCAATACTAATTTCCTATAGTTGCATAGTATTACAAAACATGCTGTCAAATGACAAAAATAATACCATTTAGTAATGAGTTTGAAGCCCTTTATTCAAGGGGCAACATCCATGGATTAGGGCTTTACAGAGACTAATGAGGAGTGGAGCACTCTTCCCGAGGCAATTGTGATAAAAGTTTCATAGAGCATTAGAAGGGCAATGAAGAAACAGGGCATGGTTGGCTGGGAGGTTGAGTATTTCCTAATAAGGCCAGCACATCCTGTTTCCTAGGGTAAGGTGAGCTAGGTAAAGCTGAGTTGGAAAACTGTGATTGGGGTAGGTTAGGTTTCCTTGTTAGTGAGGTGTAGGATGGAAAAATTCGTTTTTCTTCTACCCTTCTAAGTTCTTCTGGCTGGACTAACAATTAAATTAACATGAGACAGATTAACAGGAGGAAATGACTAAATCTATTATACAAGTGAAACCGGAAAAGACTGGCATTCGTGTTGCCTGTCACATACTGAACCCAATAAGCAGAGACAGGGATTGAATTTTTATGGGTGCTTTATTCAGATGGCCGACAATCTGGGAAGATGGTGGGTTCATACCCTAAGGGACCATCTTACATTTTCTTTCAAGCCAGCCTTTTTATAACAGGGAATATACAAGGTGCAGTAAGGGGTTTTGAAATTCAAGGACAATTGAGGTTATCTATGTAAATTCTTTCAGGTCATAAGAGGGAATTTCAAAGTTTTTTCTGAGTCTTTTGTTTCTTGAAAATAACAAGCTTAAAATAATTATTCCAAAAGATATAATTGGGGGTGTCAAACTCTGCCTCCCCTCAGAGGCATTCCCATAAATGTGACTGACTTAGATTTAAATTTCTGACATGGGCTGGGCCATTGGGGCAGCCTGCATTTTGTGGGTCCCAATATGCAAACTACCTTTATCAATGTCTGTTCAGTAATGGGTGATAATCAGGAGTTGTTAATACCTCACATAAGAAAAACAATTTCAGGAAAGCATGTTTATCTAATTTGCGGGTAAGTAACTGTTCAAAGAGATGGAAACTATTTCATAAAATAGAATCAGAACCCCCAAAGATCTCAAAAACCTGGGAAGATACAGTTATACATCAGACTACAGGGTTCTTCACTTGGCTATAAAATGTCATTTGCTCAACTCTACAATGGGAAAAATATCGGACTTTGCAATGGTGTACATAAAAATATTTTATGAAGCTTTGTTAAATCCTCTATGAGTCTCTAGTACAGTAATCATGCCAGAGAACTTTCAAAATTTTAGTCTGTACCTACCCGGAGTTCTACTAAGCACTTCTCATAGTACACTTGGAATATGAAACTGTGTTTTGAACATAATGCTGCATCAAAATTAGCTGGAGCATATTCAAGTGTGACCAGGGTGAGAAAGCATATCAAAAGCATACATACATATTAGAAATATTTGAAAAAGCTAGGGAGGTTTTTCTTAGAGATGAATCAGGCATCATATAACTGTGTTTTGGTAGTTAAAAGATCATCCATGTGGAAAAGTGATTGAGCTCACTTGCATGTTCTGCTCAACCTCAGCATTTGTAATCTTCCTTGCTTTATGTTTTCTTTTTAACATATACTATTAACATATATTTTACTTTCTATTTGTTACCTGTGCCCCCTCATCCCACTAGGATGAAAGCTATATGACAGCAGGAATTTTTATCTACTTTATTTACTTACTACTTTATTTCTAATGTCTAGCAAAGTGCCTGGCACATGGTTGATGCTTAACAAGTACTTCATTGAATGATGAATGGCCCTAAGCGATGAAGCTGTAGTAAATGGGCGAAAGCTGCAGAGATTCAAATTTTGTCCCAGAGTAAGGGAGAACTTTGTTAGAAATGTTAAAGCTTTCTGCCCTGGTTCAGAAAGTAGTGTGTACTCCAACCCTACAACTGTTAAAACTTGTGCTTGTGGAGTTAACATTTAGTAAAAATACTACAGAAGTGATGCTAGTATGCATTTGATACTAGATCATCTAATTTCTTGATGAGATTTTATAATTTTGTAAAATATGGATTAATTTTCTTTCTTACTTCTGAAAACTAGTAACTGCTCGAATTAAACTTACAGCTTTGTACGCAGTATGTGCTATATTATTATTTGATCTTGAACTTAAAAGAGGTATATATTTAACAACTCTCCCTCTTGGTTTTTGTGTCCCCCACTTTTTTCCTCAAAAGCAGTGATTCTGAAACTCAGATCTCTCAAAATTTGGGAACAGTTATTGTAGAAACATCCCAGAAAATAAGTCCTATAGAAGATAAGAGAGACCAGAAAGAAGGTGATAAAACAGAAGACAGCCAAGTGCAAGGAAAAAGAGTAGTACAGATATATTCAAATACAGATGGCAAACCCACAAAGGTATGACACATTTTGCTTAACTCTAAGCTATGTTTTTAATTTTATCTTATCTTTATAATAAATCAAATTTTGTCGCCAGTGATTTAATTTGAATCCTTAAAAAGCGAACATTTCTTTGATATTTGCAGTGCAAATACACACTTCTTAATATTTTTCAACTCCTATTTGTCACTATTTTTGTATAGATAACATGGAAATAAAAAATATTCGCCTAAATATAAATATTAAGGTATTTATATTTCAGCCAAAAACTTTAAAGATGGTAATAAGCTCATTTTTTTCAGGTATGTGAAATATACCAAGTGTGGAAAGTATTGTTTTTTTATTAGTCTTGGTGATGATAAAATTATTTAGATTAACTAATCTGTAAATTTCTATATATGCTATATATGAGCCTTTGGCTGCTTATATACATTGTAGATATCTTGCCATACTCCATACTGTACCTATTCAAGGCTCTTAATGTAATCTTTGAGGAACAGAACATCTTAATTCTAATGCTGTCAACAGTAGAAAATAAAACAATCCAATTAGAAAATGGGCAAACAATACGAACAGACATTTCAACAAGAAGGATAAATGGATAACAAATAAGCACACACATATATAAAGATGTTCAACATCATTAATAAGTAGGGAAATGCAGATTAAGACACTGATGAGATACACATCTATCAGAACAGCTGAAATAAAAAGTAGTGACACTCCAAATGCTGGCGAGGATGTAGTAACACTGGGTCTCTCACACATTCCTGCTGTGGCTATAAGGTGGTAAGCACTCTGGGAAACAGTTGGCAGTTTCTTTTGAAAACATAATAAAAACGTAATAATCATACGCTTACTGCACAAGCCAGCTATCTCACCCTTGGACACATCCCACAAAAATGAAAATTTATATTTACCCAAAAAACCTGTAATGAATGATCATAATAGCTTTATTTGTGATAGCCCAAAATACAACAACCAAAATTTCCTTTATTAGCTGAATGATTAAACAAACTGTGATACATTCACACCATAGAATACTACTCAGCAATATAGAAACTGTTGATACACACAGTGTCCTAGCTTTGTGACCTCAAATTTCTCAGCTTGCTATGGGACCTAGGCTTTCTTTCCTGTTATCTGGTATTCTGTGTTGCTATTTAAATAGAATTGCAAGGTCACCAGGTTATCAATTGTTCTGTATTTTACTGGGCACTTTGTTGGTCACTTGTCTCTTGATTCCTGCTTTCACCTCATTTTTGGCCCCAGAATCTCCCCATGTTACCAAGACACTGTAACAGTGCTTGTTTAAAAGTATGAGAATTTTTCTGAATTTCTAGTCAGTTAACACTGGAAAAGGAAGTCTAGTGTTTTTTTATTTTAGGTGTAGTTTATTTGAAACCAAGTCTGGTGACTAATACTTAACTTAGGCAATTATGTTTTGGATCTTTTTACAGCACTCGGTAATACCACTTAAGTATTAATTGAATCTTACTAAAGCAATGAAACTTTTAAAAATATATCTTATATGCTGGTTTGGAAGATATGTTCTAATGAGACATTTCAAAAAATATTTTAAGAAATGAAAGTTAGTTTAGAGGAAGGTAATTATTTCAAAGGAAAATGTTATTTTAGATAGGAGTTTCTGGTATTTGTGTTAACAAATCAGTTTTATTACTTCAGAGTCAGGCCTTATATATAATTTATGTATCCCTCAACATAAAATATAGGGCTCATTGTCAAAGTACCATTGGGTCAAATTTATTTTTTCTTTCTATTTTTACTATAATTATTTATTTGTTCCTGAGTTAGGATTTTTGAAAAAAAATTAAGGGTTTTCTAGATTGATATTGGTCTGTTTCCCAGACAATAAAGTCATAAACAAGACCATATTTTTTTATTAAGATTTATAATATTTTGAAACATATTCCTATTTAAAATTTTGCCTTGGGAAAGCTTTTTGAAATTGGTGAAATGTTTTAGAACAAAAGTCAACATAGATTTAGTTTACTTAACCTTAGTATATTAGAATATCATTAGGAAATCATGCAGATTCAAGAAAACTTACTTTATTATCATCAATATCATTTTAGCTTTATTTGTCAGAAGGGATTCATCAGTCTCCATGCAATAGAAAACAGTATTTGAGAAAAGGACTTAGATTCCCAGATAATAGGTTATTAAATATTTTATTTTTGTTGCTTTTATTGTATTTACCCCTAAGGTTCTAAGTAATCCCTAGGCTAAATTACTACTTTTGGGGTTAATTTTGTATTTATATCTTTTGCCTTGTAGGTCAACTTTAGTGTACATATTATGTTCATTTATGAGTTCTTGGTATCAATTATAGAATTTTATTGTCTAAACATTTTAACTGTAAATAAATATATTTTAAGTGAAGAAATATTATTTATCATGTTGGTTCACTTGATGTTGTTAATGAGTAACAATCGAATTTTTATGAAATCTTTAAATTTAGGGTTATTTTCATTACAAGAATGTCAAGAAGCCAACTTTTCAGAAAAAGAATGGTAATATTCAGAAGAGTTCACATACAGCAGTTCCCACCAGAGGTAAGAATGCATATGTAATTAACATTGTCTTTGTAATTTAATGTGATTTCAAAAATATTATGAACATTATTTTTCTATAACAGTTACATTCTCTCAGTTAACAGAGAAAAATGGAAAAATGTAACTGTGCAGAAAGCAAGTAGCAATACTGTTTTATTACGAGAAAGAATTATATCCTTGCAACAACAAATCAGTGTACTTCAGAATGCCAAAAAAGCAGCAGAATTATCTGTTAAAGAATATAAAGAAGTCAATGAAAAGCTTCTTCATCAGCAGCAAGTATCTGATCAACGATTTCAGACAAGCAGACAGACAATAAAGGTAAAGGGAACTTTAAAATAGACTATATTATAAAAGTACATGTTTTTGTTTTACATGTGTTTTTTTGGTTCATATTTGTGTTAGACATGTGTATGAGTACAAAAATAATTTCCAATAATTTCCACTGCTAACTAATACTTTAATACCTAGATTTTAAAAAATATGCTCATATTAACAAACAAATTTATGAGGGAGAGAACTCCATATCAAAAAGACAAAAACACTTTATTAGCGTATCTGTTTTACTTAGTTTTTCTAATCTTAACAATTTTATATATTTATTGCATTATACCTATTTTAAATATAGGCTCCATAAATGCATATAGTATGCCATTTGCCATGTCTAAAACTTTGAATTTATCATTATACTCGTAAATCACATTATTGATTGGTAATTGCCTCAGTTTCTATTTGCAATTACTAATTTAAAATGTGAAGATTTTAATATAAATATCTATATTAATGTGTTCCTGTAACTTATTTGTGCTCCTTTAACTCAGGTAAATTGAGTTTTTTGTAACAATTTTTGGACATATTATACCTTACTGCTGGTTATCATAATTTTTACCTAGAGCAAATGAAAAAGAAAAGTTTTTTTAAGAAGTCTCCATTCCTAAAGGTTTTTGTTTGTATAAAGAATGAATTTTGTATATTTGTTGTTTTATACAGAATTCTTTCAAACATTTTTAGAAAAAAAATTTTAAATCACAATCACAAAAATTTTTTAATGATATTGGGTTGGCCAAAAAGTCTGTATGTTTTTTTCCGTGAAATACAAGACATATTTTTCATTTTCACCAATAACTTTATTGATTTGGATATTTTGAGTACGTTGGCTATCTCCCATGTGGTATAATGTGATTGTTCTCAATTAATGTCTCAATTTGATCGCTGTCAGCTTCAACTGAGCTACCCGACCGTGGAGCGTCGTCCACTGAGATATCTCCAGCTTGAAACTTCACAACCATTTTCAATACAGTCAGTCATAGCACCTTCTCCACACACTGCACAAATTTGTGTGTGTGTGTTTCAGTTGTGTTTTTACCTTCTTTGAAATAATAAAGCATAACATGCTGAAAATGTTGTGTATTTTCTTCCATCTTCAATATTAAAATGTCTAAACAAAAATTCACCAATTTTGATGTTTTATTTTAATGCATGCTAATATGACAGCCATCCCAATATAATCTAACAAAATTGTTTAGAATGAAGATAAAGACCGCTGAGTGCTACTAGAGCCATCTTATGGGGGAAAAAAAGAAGCAAACTTTTTGGCCAACCCATTACTTAAATTCTTTACTTCCAGTATTCTAGTGATTCAAGTCATACTCTGAATAGTTTTAATTATAATGAACTTAATGTTATACTTGTTATACTAATAAGTGTTTTGGCTTTATTCCAAAGTAGCCTTATAACCAAACCTGATCCCTGTTCCATATATAGAAGGTCTGTCCAGAAGGTATCCAGCCATATAATATGAAAAATAGAGACATTTACTGAAGAAGAGATAAGATACAAGAAACATTGTACATAGGACAATGACACCTCAGTTCCCATCAAACCAGGCACCTTGGAACCCCACACAGTTCTCCCAGTTGCCATCAGCTGTCCTATTATATTATCCTGAATCTTATGGATGGTCTGAAATCTCTTTCCTTCCAAAGGTGATTTAAGTTTTGGGAAAAGCCAGAAGTCACAGGGTGCCAAATCTGGGCTGTAGGGGGACTGAGTCACCTGGGTGATTTGATGTTTTGCCAAAAAACCACACGAGACATGATGCATGGGTGGGCGCATTGCGTATGAGGCTGCCAGTCACCAGTTGCCCACAGCTGCACCCTTCTGGATCTACCGAATAGTTTCTGTGGAGGAGTGTTCAAGCTTAAGGCAAATTTGGTGCAGATTGATTGCTCTACTCATTCAATCATTTTGTTTTTTTCTTAATTTATTTTTTCTTTTTCTTTATTTTTTGTTTTTCTATTACAAAACTCCCAATTTTCCCACGTTACTCTCCCCTGCCTCACCCACCCCGCCACTCCCACAGTCAATTTCCACCCTGTTGTCCATGTCCATATCCATGAGTCATTCATACATGTACTTTAACTAGGCCCTTTCCCTTTTTTCCTTTCTTATCTCTCCCCAACCCCTCTGGTGCCTTGTCAGTCTGTTCCTTGTTTCCATGCCTCTGGTTCTATTTTGCTCATTTGTTTGTTTTGTTGATTAGGTTCCACTTATCAGTGAGATCATAGGGTATTTGTCTTTTGCCTCCTGGCTTATTTCACTTAGCATAATACTCTCCAGGTCATCCATGCTGTTGTGAAGGGCAGGAGGTCCTTCTTTTTTTCTGCTGCATAGTATTCCGTTGTATAAATGTACTAGTTTTTTGATCCACTCGTTTATTGATGGGCACTTAGGCTGTTTCCAACACTTGGCTATTATAAATAATGCTGCTATAAACATAGGGGTACATAGGTTCTTTTGAATTGGTTTTTCGGGATTCTTGGGGTATAATCCCAGCAGTAGAATCACTGGATCAAAAGGCAGTTCCAATTTTAGTGTTTTGAGGTAATTCCACACTTTTCCACAGCAGCTGCACCAGTTTGCATTCCAACCAATAGTGCACTAGGGTTCCCTTTTCTCCACAACCTTGCCAGCACTTGGTGTTTGTTGATTTATTAATGATGGCCATTCTGAGTGGTGTGAAGTGGTATTTCATTGCAGTTTTAATTCATATCTCTCTGATGGCTAGTGATACTAAGCATCCTTTCATATGTCTGTGGGCCCTCTGTATATTCTCTTTGGAGAAGTGCCTGTTCAGGTCCTTTGCCCATTTTGTAATTGGATTGTCTTCCTGGCATTGAGTAATATAAGTTCTTTATATATTTTGGAGATCAAACCCTTGTTGAGATATCATTGGCAAACATGTTTTTCCAGACGGTTGGTTCCCTTCTCATTTTTTAAAAAAGATTTTATTTATTTTATTTTTAGACAGAGGGGAAGATGGAAAGAAAGAGAGGGAGAGAAACATTGATGTGTGGTTGCCTCTCTCATGCCCCCTAATGGGAACCTGGCCTGCAACCCAGTCATGTGCCCTGCCTGGGAATCAAACCAGTGACCCTTTGGTTTGCAGGCTGTCGCTCAATCCACTGACCCACACCAGCCAGGGCTCCCCTTTTCATTTCGATGATGTTTTCTTTAGCTGTACAGAAGCTTTTTAACTTGATGTAGTCCCATTTGTTTATTCTTTCCTTTATTTCCCTTATCTTAGACGATGCATCAGCAAAAATATTGCTGCATGGTATATCTGAAATTTTGCTGCCTCTGTATTCCTCTAGGACTTTTATGGTGTCACGGCTTGTGTTTAAGTCTTTTATCCATTTTGAGTTTATTCTGGTGTATGGTGTAAGTTGGTGGTCAAATTTCATTTTTTGCATGTACTATTCCAGTTTTCTCAGCACCATTTATTGAAGAGGCTATTTTTCCTCCATTTTATGATTCTGCCCCTTTTGTGGAATATTAATTATTCATAGAGACATAGGTTTATTTCTGGGCTCTCTCTTCTGTTCCATTAATCTATGTGTCTGTTCTTGTGCCAGTATCAGACTGCTTTGATTACAGTGGCCTTGTAGTATAGTTTGATATCAGGTATTGAGATCCCTCCTACTTTGTTCTTCTTTCTCAAGATTGCTGTGGCTGTTTGGGGTCATTTTTGGCTCCATATAAATTTTTGAAATATTTGTTCTAAGTAGGTGAAATATGTCATTGGTATTTTAATAGGGATTGCATTAAATCTATAGATTGCTTTGGATAGAATGGACATTGTAATGATGTTGATTCTTCCTATCCATGCACAGGGTATATACTTCCATTTCTTTGTATCTTCCTCAGTTGCTTTCTTCAGTGTTCTGTAGTTTTTTGAGTACAGGTCTTTTGCCTCTTTGGTTAAGTTTATTCCTAGGTTCTTTATTTAGTAAATGGGATTTTTTTCATAGTTTCTGTTTCTCATATTTCATTGTTAATGTACAAAAATGCCTTCAATTTCTGAATATTGACTTGGTATCCTGTTACTTTGCTGAATTCACTTTTTAGGTTGAAAAGGTTTTTTGTGGGGAAACCTATAGGGTTTTTCTATTTAGACTATCATATTATCTGCAAAGAGTGACAGTTTTACTTCCTCCTTTTCAATTTGGATGCCTTTTATATCCATTTTTTGTCTGATTATGGTGGCTAGGACTTCTAATACTATGTTGAATAAAAGTGGTGAAAGTGGATATTCTTGTCCTGTTCCTGATCTTAGTGAGAAAGCTTTTAGAGTTTGCCCATTGAGTATGATGCTGGCTGTAGGTGTCTCATAGATGGCCTTTATGATGTTGAGGTGTACTCTGTATATTCCCACTTGGTTGAGCATTTGTATCAGAAATGGGTGCTGTACTTTATCAAATGCTTTTTCAGCATCTATTGGTAACATGTGATTTTTATCTTTTTTTTGTTTATGTGGTGTATTATATTTATTGATTTTCAAATATTGTACCATCCTTGCATCCCTGGGATGAATCTCACTTTATCATGGTGTATGATCTTTTTAATATATTGCTGGATCTGGTTTGCCAATATTTTGTTGAGGATTTTAACATCTACATTCATCAGCAATATTGGCCTGTAGTTTTCTCTCTTTGCTGTATCTTTACCTGGTTTCGGAATTAGGATAATACTGGCCTCACAAAAAGAATTTGGGAAACTTCCGTGTCTTGAATTTTTTGGAATAGTTTGTGAAGGATCAGTGGTAGTTCTTGGAATGTTTGGTAAAATTCACCCGTGACGCCGTCTGGTTCACAGCTTTTGTGTGCCAGGAGTTGTTTGATTACTGCTTCCATTTAACTAATTGCTATTGGTCTTTTCAGGCTTTCTGCTGCTGCTTGTTTCAGTTTGGGGAGATTATATGTTTCTAGATATATCTTCATTTTGCCTGGGTTATCAAATTTCTTGACATATAGTTGTTCGTAGTAATTTCTTACAGTCCTTTGTAATTCTGTGGTATCAGTTGTAATTTCCTCTTTCATTTCTGATTTTATTTATTTGGGTCCTCCCTTTTTTTCTTGATGAGGCTGCTTAAGGGCTTGTCAATTTTCTTTAGCTTTTCAAAGAAACAGCTCCTGGATTTATTGATCCTTTTAATCGTCCTTTTAGTCCCTGTGTCACTTAATTCTGCTCTGATCTTGATTATTCCTTTCTTCTACTAACTGTAATATTCTGCTTGTCTTTAAATTTTGGCATTTTTATTATGACATGTCTTGGAGTGGGCCTCTTTGATTCATCTTGACTGGGACCCTCTATATTTCCTGGTCTTGTATGATTTTTTTCTCTCATCAAGTTAGGGAAGTTTTCTGTCATTACTTTTTCAAACAGGTTTTCTTTGCCTTGCTTGTCTTCTCCTTCTGGTATTCCTATGGCACAGATACTATTACATTTTATATTGTGTTATAGCTCTCTTAACCCCTCGTCATTCTTTTTGAGGCTTTTTTCATTTTGTTGCCCTGTCTGGGAATTTTTTTCTACCTTGTCCTCCAGCCTGTTGATTCAATCCTTTGCTTTATCTAGCCTGCTTTTAATTCTTTCTGCTGTTCTTTAATTCAGAAATTGTATTCTTCATTTCCTCCTTGCTCTTATTGATAGTTTCTGTAGCCTTTTTCATACTGATGTAGTTCACAGTAAGTTCCTTGTAGCTTCCCTGTAGTTTTTTGTAGTTTTCACTGAGCTCATTGAGTTTCCATATAACCATTATTTTGAACTCAGCGTGTGATAGCTTTCTTGCCTCCATTTCATTTAGCACTCCTTTTGGGCATTCCTCCTTTCCTTTCAATTGGGGGTTGTTTCTTTGTCTCCCCATTTTAGGGGAGACTCTCTGGTTTGTTTCTGCTTCTTAGATTGATCTGCTTTGACTCCCTTTCTTTGTGGCATGAACTTCTGTGGTAGGAGATCTGTGGGACTCAGTGGTGCAGTCTCCTTAATCTACTGAACTTGATGCTCTTGGGATGCCCTTTATGCTGTTTATGTTGGCTCTGTGGTTGTAATTGGGTTTTGATTGTTGTTCTTTGGTCATTCTTTGGTGGGTCCTTCCCTCCGGCTGACTGACTGAGAGTTACTCTGCCCCCACGTCTTGTGTGCTGTTGTGCAGGTACTGCCAGAACAAAACCAAACAGCTCAGGAAACAAACCCACAACCACAAAAATAACCCCCACCCACAATTACACTATCAATAGAAAATGAGCCAGTATTTATAATGTGTAAAGAGATTAAAACTATTATAGAAAGGAGAAACAAATATGTGATGGCTAACTGAAAGAAATACGATTTTGAGAGGGTAGATGGAGGAGGAAAAGTAAGAGTAGGGAATCAGAGCAAGGTGAAGAGTGAAAGAAAGTAAAATTTACATTGTAAATTAAAAAAGGAGTGAAGAAGATGGAATGGAGCAAAAGAAGGGAACCCTATGGTATTATGTTAAACAGTCATATTAAAAGAAAATCAAGTGAGAAAGAAAGGAAAAGAAAAAAAAGTAAATAAATTTTTAAAAATAGGAACCAGATTGGGGCAAAAGACCCACCACAACACTATCAACAACAAATGAGCTAAGACTAATATAGGTGAGTTGGGAATAAGAGGGGAAGAAAGAAAGAAAAGCTTAAGAGATGTTGAAAGGGAAGGGAAGTGATTTTTGAGATGATAGAGGGAGAAGGAATACTAAGAGTGAGGAACAAAAGCCAGGCTAAGACAGGGAAAAATTAAAATTTGAGACAGACAAAAAAAAGAAAGAGCAAAAGGAAGGTAGAATGGAGTAGAAGAGGGGAATGGTAAAATCTGAGATTTGAAATACCAAAATAGTGAAGATCTAGAGATAAAATTGAAGAAATGCAAAACAACCACCCTATTTGCAATAAATGAGCAAAGATTGATAAAGGTGGAAAGAGAACACAGGTATTTTAAGAGTGGTAAAAAGAATGTGAGATGACCAATGACAAGAAAAATGATTTTGAGAGGCTGGAGGGGGGAGATATAGTAAGAGTATGGAATGGAAGCAAGTTGTAACGAGAGAAAGCAAATTTAGAGTGAAAATAAGAAGAGGAAAGAAGTGAAATGAGGTAAAAGAAGGGAGGAGCACAATATGAGATTTAAAATAAACCATAATATGAAATCTAATAGTTTAATATCCATAAATTTGAAGGATAAGAAATGAATGTTAAAAAGCTGCAGGAGAGAAAATATCACAAATCATTAAGAAGACCATGATGGATTTCATCTTGGTAGCATCTAGTATTTACCACCGTTTTTGATTTCTGAATCCACCTCTGGTGATGTCAGATGGTACCCCAATCTGGCCTTAGGCAGCATGTTCAAGACTACGAGGGATCCAACATCTGTGGCTGACTCCTTCAGCTGTTAATATAGTCACTCTGTAATCAGCAGCCAGGCTTAAACACCACAGAGTGGAGCATAGTAATTTTTGTGGGCAGGACTATTGCTACCCCCAAGGCTGATTCCACTTGGAGGGGGGTGGTCTGCCTGAGCAAGATGGCTCCTGCAGTATGGGGAATGACTCAGCACCAGGATCCTGGCAGCTGCTCTCTCAGTTCTCTCCCCAAAGCCACCAGCCCCAGTTTTACCTCAAAAGTCTCTAGTCCTCTCTGCCATCCCTTTGCCAGAGCCCAGGGCAAGGGGCTGCAAATGAAATTTTGTGTATTGGCCATTTTAAAGGATCTCTGAGGCTCCAGCTGTCTGTCCCTGGCAGAGAGAAACCCTGCCACTTTTTGCAGCAGGATATTATCTAGGTACTTTTCAGGCCCTGGTGCTGTAGGCTGGGGAGCCCAGCTTGGGGTTTAGACCCTACACTTCTCAGGGCCTATCTCAGTAGGCCCTGGCTGCTGAGATGTTCCTCCAGCACTTCACCTGCCACTCCTGGGAGTCCAGCCAGCCCTCTCGCATCTCCTCTGCACTCCCTACCAGTCATGTTGTGGTGAAGCTGTTTCTTCTGTCCTTGGTTATAAAGTGTCTCTCCCTCTATGTTCAATTCTTTATTTTGGATGATTTCTCCACAATTTAGTTGTAATTCCAAATTGGTCCAGGGAGGAAGTTAGTGTAGCTTCCACTTACTCATCCACCATCTTGGATCTTCTCAGTCATTTTGAATGTGATGGCCACACAGTACACATGCTCACTCAATGACATCTACCACTCCCACGGACCAGAACAGTGAAGTTGTCATTGTTTATGCATGAGCATTCCAGTCCCCTCTTCCTGGCTGCCAGGTTACATTTATGTCACATAAACAGTTCTCGTTGTATTAAGAATTGCTGGACTTTTTTCTGGATAGACCTTGAATGTGGTCCAGTTGGCTAATAATGATGTTGAACTCATCCATATCCAATTATTGATAGTGAAGTATTGAAATCATCTACTCTTCTTATTTTTGTAATTGGTAAGAAATAATTCACATGACATACAATTCTCTCATTTAATCCAATCGTTATTATAATATTGAAAAAGTTATACAACTACTACCAAAATCAACTTTAGAACATTTTATAACCTCAAAAATAAACCCTGTACCTTTTAGCTATCATCCTTCCATTCCCCCATCTCTCCAAGCCCTAAGAAACCATTTGTCTATGTGGTTTTGTCTATTCTAGACATTTCATATAGATGGAATCATACAATTTGTGGGCTTTGTGTCTGGCTTCTTTCACTTAGCATAATGTTTTCAAAATTTTCCATGTTGTAGAATGTATCACTATTAATGTAAGGACTTTGAAACTTTACTCCCCCATAAGAATAATAAAACAGGTAGAAATAGTCATTTTCATAACAAGGGGTAGATAATCTAATTTTCTAAGGGTTAATGTGATATTCTTAAGGGAATTAACTGATAACTCAAAGTTACAAGTTTATAATCCCTTATTGAATAAAATAAGGGGACTAAATAGTAATTGAAAAATGTATAATAAAGATTAAATAAATAAAATGATTGAAGGTTGCATTTCTTATTAAAATGATTGAAAATCAAATAAAAGTATTTTACATGAAAACTATAAAGCATTTTATTGAGACTTTGTGCATGTTGAGGAACACTTACATTCCGCCCTGAAACTCTGGAACTTAACCAAACCCTTGCAACAATCTAGGGAGTGTTTATTAAAAACAAAACAAAACAAAACAGCTGAATCTAAATTAGAACAGGAATTTGCCACATTTTAATTTGTTTTAGTTCCATCCCCCATTCTGCCAGCTCAGCAGTAGCCTAGGAAATATGATGGTCTATATACACATATAGCTTGGAAGCTTCCAGAAAAAGCAGAATGGAGCCGGAACAACACCTTTAAGCCTTATTCCCAAATAATTGTCATCATTTGACCTGTCTGGTGGTTCCCTGGAAGACCCCATTTAAAAAGAGGATTCTGATCTCTTTCAGTGGGAACTGCCTTCTTCCTGGGGGAGAGGAGGAAGTGGTGGTGAGGAGATGGTATTATCAAAAACAATTACAGGAAAATGTTTTAACTTCAGTCTGCCTGAGGTAATGGATTCTAGTTTAGGTCAATAGATATATTAACTAAATAGCTTAAAAGGAAGAACTGGGGAATGAGACGTTCATAAAAGTTTAGAAAGGCTCTGACACATTCCTGGGAATCTGGAGTACACATGCATTCATAGAGCTGTGCGCATGCTCAGGAAAGAAATGAGGAAACCTAGGCTCCTACCTCTGTCTTACCATAAAACTCTGTACAAGGAGATAGTAAGTGTTAAGGCAGTAGTATGTGTTCATAGCTGCATTATTAATAATAGCCAAAAGGTATAAACAACCTACATGCCCATTAGTCAAGGAATGGATAAATAAATTATGATATGTACATATAAGAGAATATTATTAAACCACAAAAGAATAATGAAGTATGGCTACATCTTACAATATGGATGAACCTTAAAAACATTAAACTTAGTGAAAAAAGCAAGTCACATATTGTATGATTCTATTTATATGAAATATACAGAATAAGCAAATCTATAGAGACAGAAAGTAGATTAGTAAATGCTTCAGACTGGGAGGGACAGAAGAATATAGGAGTGATTACTAAAGTATACAGGTTTCTTTGTAAAGTGACAGAAAATGTTCCAAAATTGACTTAGGTCATAGTTGAATGTGTCTGTGAATATACTGAAAACATTGATTTGTACACTTTAAGTGGGGGAATAATGTGTTATGTGAATTTATATCTCAGTAACCCTTTTTAAAAAAATGTTGGTTTTAAATGGGAAAATAAAAGGCTAGTAGTAGTAGCAGCAGCAGCAGAATGAATTTTGGTGATAATACATTCATTGGTATCAGGATAATACAATAAAAATTATTATTCAAATTAATAAGGTCTACTGCCAACATAATTTAGTAGGTAATACATGTTATGGTAAAATGTAAGAGTGATGTAACATTTTTAGATATGTAAAGAACCTACTATTACATGAAGCACTTAACTTCAATTATTATTAACCTTGACAAAGTCAAATATATTTAAGGTTAATTTCTTAAAATTAGTCTCTAATTAAAACAATATATTTTCTTTCCCCAATATGTTTAGTTTTCTATTGCAAAAATGAACAGGGAATACAAATATGTTAACTTAATAATATTGACCAGCTTTTCCAGTTTGGAATGCTCAGTTCTTTGACTTAAGAGACTTAACTCTTAATTCATCTGAAATGTGGAAAATGAGTCCCAAATCTTAAGAATAACAAGATGTAAATGTCAGCCATTTTTGTTCCAGTAATACTAGTTAAGTGTGTTATGATCGTGGAAGCTTCTTTATAGTCAAATACGTGGCTATGTGTCATCATACAGACATAAATAGCGTCGACTCACAGAAGCAAACTACCAGAATCCATAATAAAAAAGGAAATGAAGCTTTGCCCATTAATGCACCTTTTAGAAAACCTTTTGAATGTTTTATGTTAGATAGTAAATAATACATATATCAACTGATATCAAATGTAATGTTTATGAGATTTTGCAGTGTAAAATTTATTTTTTAAAAAGCTCTCTCTTAAAATAATGTGTTTAGTCTAAGCAGAATAATCCATATTGTTTATTCATATGAGTTATTTCATTAATTTTTGTTTTTAAATAACAAAATGGATTTTAAGAGGTAGATACGCTACATATCTCTAGATTTCTACAAAATCTCTCTCGCTACGATGTTTCTCTCCCTCTCTTTCTCCCTCTCCCTCTCTCTAAAAATAAATAGGTAAAATATTTTTTTTAAAAAAGGATACAGAATTATTGGAGGGAAGGAAACTTATTTTAGTGTTCTAGAATCAAAATATTGTGTAGATAAAATAAATTAAAAACTGTAACTATTATGTTCTTTGTTATTTACTTTTAAATATATATATATATATTTATTATTTTACTCTTCCCCTTTTTTGTAAGATTTGAGGCAGTGAATGTTTACTATCATAGATTATTTGAAAATAGAGAAATGCTCTATAAATATCTTCAGATCTAAATGCTTGGTTCTTCAGTCTAACAATAGTCAGGGGGGAGTGGGGAGGGGACAGTGAGGAGAGGGGATTACAGGAACTACTATAAAGGACACATGGACAAAATCAAGGGGGAGGGTGGAGGTGGGGGAGGGAGGTGGGTCCAGCTGGGGTGGGGGTGGAGGGATGGGGAGAAAAGGCATACAACTGTAATTGAATAACAATAAAAATTTTAAAAAAAATGCTTGGCTTGGTTCTGGGTTTTTATATTATAAAAATACTTAATAAAAATTTTTAGCTTTACTTGGTAGTAATGATTAAAATTAATGTGCTTAAAACTTAACATATGAACCAAACGTGGAATTATGCAATAAAAATATACAAAGGAGAATTCATAGTGGCAACACCTTATTTATCTTCTTTTAAGTCTTTTTCAACAATCCTAATATATAAAGGTTTTTTTCTTAAAACAGAAGTTCCCCATGATAGACTGAAGAGTTGTTAATAGGTTACTATAGAAGGTTTTATTTCTTCAGTTCTCTATCACCACGAACTCATCATGTTCCAAACAAAACAAAAGAAAATAAATTTCCCTGAACCATATCCTCTTCCAAAATGTTTCTTCAGAACCATCCTTGACTCTTCTTTATACATATTTTTACCCTTAAATCAAATCTGCAGCCAAATCCTATTGGTTTTGTTTTCCTCTTTAATTTTTATTCCTATTACCAACCGGCATTTATCTCCTTTTCTTTGCGTACTGTAATACTCTTCTAGCTGGCTTCTCTAGTCTCTTCTTTATTGCTTCCCGTGCCCTATTGCCAGAGTAATTTTGCTAGAATGTGGATTTCATTATGTACTTAGAGAACATATAATTCATTACCATGTATGACCATTTCAAGGCCAAACTACTTAGCAAATTTTTGAAGATTTTACATGATCTGCCCAACTAACCTATTGTTATAGTCCTCTGTTCCCCCACATAGAATCTCAGTGCCATGAGAAAATATCCTTTTCTAAAAAATTGTCATTAATCCTGTCCATGCTGATGCATTCATTCTTTCAAATCTTAGCTAATGCTTTTTTGTGGATTTATGTGTTAGGTACTCCTCTAAATGCTTAACGTGTATTAATTCATTAACTGAAACAATGATTCAATGAGATATGATTCAGTAATTCATTAACCGAAACAATAATTCAGTGAGATGTGAAACAATGATTCAATGAGTCTGATCCTTTTACACATGTAGAGAAACTGAGGCAGAGAGAATAACACGTCCAAAGTCATAGAACTCATAAGTGTCAGCACTGGGGATTAATCCAGGCAGTGTGATTCCAGAACTTATGCTCTGAAGCCCCACATTCTACTGCCTTTCACAAAACAATATCAGCTAGCATTTGTTCAATGACTGTTAGGCCTGCTTTTTACCTTATAGGGAGGATATGATCCTCATGTATATATGATGCAATTAAGTATTAAGTAATTGAAATAAATTGCCCAAGGTCAGGCTAATTTGGTAGCTCTGGAGTTATAATCTACATCTATCTCTCTTTTTTAAAAAGATTTTATTTATTTATTTTTAGAGAGAGGGAAAGGGAGAGAGAAAGAGGGAGAGGAACATCAATGTGTGGTTGCCTCTCACACCACCCCCTCACTGGGGACTGGCCCGCAATACAGGCATGTGCCCTGACTGGGAATTGAACTGGTAACCCTTTGGTTCGCAGGTCGGCACTCAATCCACTGAGCCACACCAGCCAGAGCTACATCTGTCTGTTGATCCTAATTCCATAATCTTTCTACTTTTGTAAGCTAATTTTTTATTCGATTTTGTATTTAATAGTTTTAAAGTTTAACATTTGTTAGTTTTGTTGCATCTAGTAGTTAATTAGCTCTTTAAGGGCAAAAAAGCACATGCTACACTTCTTTGATAAGTATAATTACAGAATCTTTTATAATCAAGGGCATAGTAAATTCTCAATAAAAGGATGGAGCTTGACTTACTGAGTAGTTTTTACCAAGTCACTTATATGATAATGCATATTTTTCATCAAGATTAAAAAATTATTTTCTATGTCAAGAACCTTCCTCTTTACAGTTTTCTAAATCCAGCATATCACTCCAAGCCTGGTTCATGTATCACTTCCTGCATGCAACATTTCCCACAGCCTTTATCTTTTTTTAAGATTCACGTAAAATAAAGAAAGAATTGTTGTAATTTATTAAGTTTGAGGTAGCAATTTGACATGTAAGTGAAAGTATCCCATAGGCTTTTGTGAGAAGGAACTAGAGAATCAATTTGAGAGTTAGAAATGGAAGAGCAGATTCCATCCACACTGCATATGGAAGAGCAATCCATACATACAGGGCAAGAGTGAATATTCATTCACATTAAAGTAGTAAAGGCATTGATGACACTGAAGGAGCTGACTAAAAAGTTGACACACCAGCTGACCGATCAGCAGTGTCATGAAAGTGTTGGAAAGCAGGCACTGGATATGAAAGTTGGTAAGATAGTGGTGTGGTGCTTTTGAGGGGAGCGCGGTGCACCATCTCCTGATTGTCACAAACCCTACTAAGCCCCCATCACTAATTTATGCCACCTTTCTGGTTCCTACAGGCATTTAATTTTCTGAACTCTGATTTGCACAGTGGCCCTATAAGTTTTCTAAAAGAAGAGAGTACTCCTTTTATCACCCCAAAGCTGTTCCTCCCTTTATATGTATTCCCCAAAGTTTGGTGTCACAAAAGGAGGCAGTATTTTCAAAAGTAAGAGAAGGGATGCTTTACAAAATATGGCCTGGAGAACTCTCTGCAGAATTTTCTTTTATTTTAACCCCAAAGCTTGTGTAGTATATATGCATTTCTTAGAGGGTATTCAGTTTATATATGTCAGATTCTCTAGGGCCATGGCTTTTGCCAGATGAAGCACTTTTGATTTTGAGGCTGATGAAACACAGTGCCATTATTGATCTGTGCATGACATAGCCTGTCTCTCTCCTAGCAGAGTGTAGCAACATTTATCCAGGAATTTGTGAAATGTCACTCGGATCATGTTCACAAGGTAAACTGTGCAAAAACCAGGATCTGAGCTGAGAATCCATGTGGAATTGGACGTGACTGTCTTATTCCTACGTCCTATCTTCTAGATGAACCGAGTGCTATTTGTTAACAGAATGTCTGTGTCTTACATTAGACTTTGTAAGAAACAGTTATTATCACTTAGAAGTCTCTGTACTGTAAAATCATACTAACACTCTCTTTCCAGATGCACTTGTGACCTTACCACAGAAAATATTAAGAAAGTATGACCTAAATAAGATGAGTCAGAAATTTATTTCCTGCTTATAATGAACAGTGTTATAATATATTGCACAGTGTTTATTTTCTATTTATAATGGACAGTGTTATAATATATTGCACCATTGTATTTTCCTATATTCTTATATAATATATTCCTAGTAGTGGTTTCATTCTTTGCATCAATATACATCCAGGTAAGTATGTCTCATTAGAAAGCAACATACCTAGAAGTGACAAATCTATAACATTTTTCTCACTGGGATTATTAGATTTAAATAGGCATACATTTTAGAGTTTGGTTTGCACATGGACAGATATATGTGTTATGTTTGTTACAATTCAATGTAGTTTAATGCATATAACATGTAAAGCACTCCAATAATAGGATATCCCACAACAAATGAAACATGGTCTTTGTCCTACATAAGATACTGATAGGGGAATAGGACATGAGAGTCACAATACAAAGCAACTGAGATATATGTGGCATGGTTGGTGTGTGTGCGTTTGTGTAAGATCTACTATGGACATTAGTAGATGGAATGGACAGTCATTTATTGTTGTCATTATTTAGTAAGGCTTTTGAAGAAGATGGCATTTGGCCTTAGACTTAAAATTTGGTTGATTTTGAAAGTTGCTTGTGTGGAGCAAAGCTATTAGAAAATGGAAAGTTTTAAAAGGCATCAATTTTAAATGTGGTTTGTTGAAAACAGTGAGTACTCTGGTATAGTTGTGGTTCTCAACCATGCTGTCTCACTTGGGTAGCTTCTAAAAATATCTATGCCCAAGACCCTACCCTAGACCAATTAAATCAGTATCTGGGGGTGGTCCCTGCACTTGGATAGTTTTTAAAACCTAGTTTTTAAAAGGTGGTTCTGATGTAAAGTGAGGACTGAGACTCAAGTTTGAGAGAATAGAGATATTAAATGTAAGCAACTAGATAAGAGTTTGGTTAAATATTAAGGCAAAAGATGATTAAGTAGCTAGACAATACTAATAGGAGTAGAAAGAGCTAGGGGAAAACCAAGATTATTTTACAGTGGCATAACCGCGTTTGATGGCTAGTCATACATGGGAAGGTTTTAAAAATGTGAAATATTTAAGACATCTTCCAGGATTGTAATTAAAGTGACTAGAAAGTAGATTATGGAGTGCATTTATGAAAATATAAAATGCTAAATATTTTGGGGTAGGAAGCTCATATGAAAGCATAACAAGAATATAGGATAAAATATAACAAAAACCTTATAAAGGAACACCAGAACTTGCAAAAAAAGAGAAAAGGAAACTGTAAATACCTAGGGGCTAAAATAAATGACAGCTTATCATTGTAACCAAGTGGTAATTTGTCACTGAAGTGAAGCTATCAAGCGAGCAGTAGGATATTTGAATGTAAAACTTAAAGGTGTTAAAATAGGAAGAAAGGCTGTCTTAAAATTGTTACATGTTTTTTGGAAATACATAAATATATTAAAAGTGTAAGGAAATGTAAGGGAATTATAAACATCAAAGGTTTTCAGGATAGTGATTATTTCTGATGAGTCAGATGAGGGATTTGTGGCCTTCAAGTGTATTGGTGATCCATTGTCTTTGCTGAATGGTTGATATCTGGGCTTTTGTTATATTTTCCTTTATATATCTTTTGCATATTTAAAATATTTCATAAAAATGAAGGAAGAAACCTATTGATGCTATTATTCTAGAGAAAAAATGCTAGAGGTGGGGCAAGTCATACATTTGGTGGGGAGTATCCGGTGTAGGAACAGAAGGGGAGTCAGCGAAGGACGAGGTAGGAGAGTGCTGTGATACAAGAACGGAGAGGAGACGGTTTCTGACAAGAGAAAGGATGGCTGGTCAACAGTGTCAAATGCCACAGGGGAACTGAAAATGGGACGACTGAGAAGAGATGGTACAACGTTTCTTAAATTGCTTTTTTAGCAGAACCCAGATAGCAAGTAATAGAAACTGAACTCAAACCAATATATTTTTAAAAGCTCACAAAATCAAAAGATGAACTAAAGAGAATAGACTTGGGAAGCATAGTGATAACTGGAACCAGATGTTCTAGTATCTTTAATATTTTTATCTCACGTCTCCTGCTCAGACTAGCTTTATCCATGGTTATAGATACTAGCTATGTGGTAACATCCTTTCCGTATACTAGACCCCTTAATTTACATGATTTATAAATTCCTGGGGCCACAGGAAAAAATACTTTGTTTATACGTAATTTTTAGTTAGGTTCATTATATGCATATTTTTCATGAATGAATAACTGACAGGAAATTTAAAAGTCATGCAGGATACAGGCAGTTCCTGTTGGGTGGAGCTGAACTAAACATTGCAGCATGTCTAGTGTTCCTGGCTGCCCCTCGCATCAGGGTCAATCATTACGGTACTCAAAAGTGCCCCCACTAATTTCCAAAATACATGCGTAGGCGGTATGTACTCTCTGAGAATCACTGATACAGGAGAAAAGCAGAGAACCCAACTGCACTAATAAAAATAAAAAGAACTCCAGACTACTTTCTTCCTAAAGATCGATATGAATCATATAGCACAGCTGAATGAGATTCAGATAATTTACTGGGTGACCACTCCATTAAGTCATGCGTTACTACTTGAAAAATGGTAAACCAAAGATAATTCTAAATTGAAAATGAAATGAAGGATAATGGAAGAAGTTTCTCTGTAAGAATTTTGTGTTAAAAAAAAAGAGGGGGATTTGATTCCACTTCTGGGAATTTATCCAAAGAAACCCAAAACACTAATTTAAAAGCACATATGCATCCCTATGTTCACTGCAGCATTATTTACAACAGCCAAGATTTGAAACCAGCCCAGGGGCCCCTCAGTAGATTAGTTGATAAAAAGGCTGTGTGTGGTGCATTTATACAATGGAACACTACTCAGCTATAAAAAAGAAGGAAATCTTATCCTTTGCAACAGCCTGGATGGGCCTGGAGAACGTTGTGCTAAGTGAAATCAGCCAGTCAGAGAAAGATAAATACCATATGATTCACTCATATGTGGAATTTAATGAACAAAATAAACTAATAAGGAAAACAGAGACAGACTCATAGAGAGCAGGCTGACAGCAGTGGTGGTCAGGCAGGATGGGAGGCTGAGGGAATTGAGCAAAAAGGAAAAAGAGAACTCAGGGACATGGACCATAGTGTGATAATAGTAATAGCCAGGGTGGGGGTGAGGGTAGGCAGAGGAGGGTATAGGGGGATCAGTGGTGATGGACAAAGACATGACTTCAGGTGGTGAACACACAATACAGTGTACAGCCGATGTGTTGTAGAACTGTGCATCTGAAACCTGTATAATTTTGTTAACCAGTGTCACCCCAATAAATTCAATACAAAGGGGACTTTTTAAAACAATATGAGAAATATCTTGAATAATATACTCTAAGTCCAGGCTTTGTGGATCTCATTTCTTTAAAGGAAATTTCTGCTCTATGCCATGAAAGGTAATTTTTTTAAGTAATTTTCGTATGTAATAGTTTTGAATGACAAGAATTCCATTTTAAGTGATATCAGTAACTTTTTATCAGATTCAAACACTGCAAAAACTACTCCTTTAAAGAAATGTTAATTTTTTTTACTCTCTGAAACTTACACAGGGAATAGAGACAAACATTACTGTTTCCCTTGAGAGTTTTAGTAGGGGATATTTATAAAATTAATCAAAATCATACGAAGACTTAGTAATGCTGCTGTTAAATTTGTAATGAGTTGTAGGATTTCTTTTTTCATTTACCAGCTGGCTTTCATCCAAGTAATTTTTTTTCAGAGCTTAGATGTATTACATCTGAAGAAAGACATACAGTTAACTACTGACCCTATCAGTAAAATATTTCAATTTCTAAATATTAACATGCTATTTATATTTAGTACCTACTTATAAAGTATATCATTTTACTAGTTTGAATATACAAAGTTGGAGCTAGAAATGACAATTTTTGGCCTTTGGGTTTATTACCCAAAGGTTGGTAATATTTTATATTAGCATGGTAATGCATTATTCTTATGAATTGAGTCCAGTATAAGTTAAAAAATTTAATATTCATACACGTGCTTTTTAGAGGCTGATTAGTTGAAAATGCTTTATCTTATAAAAATATGAATTACAGGAGTGTATCATGGTCTAACATAAATTTTTAGAAGTCAAAAGTTATTCTAAAGAATATTAATGTCTTTCTTTTGAAGCCTATGTAAGAATTAAGTATTATGAGCAATTTTTAATTGTCTAGAGTTTCACTTCCATTTGGCAACAATACTTTATATGAGCATTAGTATCATCAGGCCAGTCAGCAAAGACCTTTTCGTGTAATAAAATACAGTACAGGAAGTGATATCACCTCAGTAGGATGGAAAAACAATCAAATAATCTGTTGCCTAGGAAAACCAAGTTTAATTGGAGGAGGATGAGACAGTCTTCTCAAAGCTTCTGCAGATATTCTATAGTTCCTGATAACTCAGTCACTGTAACTTCACTTGAAATTTTATGGCTGTTTTTCACTTAAATACAGTACTGATAGAGTATTAATATCATCCTGAAACAACAACTTATATATTTTTCCAAAGTAAATGTTGTATTTAACCAATCACAATTTTCAAAATGACAAACATTTATAACTTGTTTTTTTGCATATAAAATTGCATTTTTTATTGTTGTTCAAGTACAGTTGTCTCCATTTTCACCCCACCACAGCCCCCTGCCCCACCTATCCCCACCTCCCACCCTTGAACCTACCCCTTTTGGCTTTGTCCATGTGTCCTTTATAAATGTTCCTTGATGGACCTTCCCCTTTTTTCCCCGATTATCCCTCTCTCTTCTCCCCTCTGGTTACTGTCAGTTTGTTCTTTATTTCAATGTCTCTGGTTGTATTTTGCTTGCTTGTTTGTTTGGTTGATTAGGTTCCATTTATAGGTGAGATCATAGGGTATTTGTCTTTTGCCTCCTGGCTTATTTCACTTAGCATAATACTCTCCAGATCCATCCATGCTATTGCGAAGGGTAGGAGCTCCTTTCTTTCTGCTGCATAGTATTCCATTATGTAAATGTACCATAGTTTTTTGATCCACTCACTTACTGATGGGCACTTAAGTTACTTCCAGCACTTGGCTATTGTAAATTGTGCTGCTGTGAACATTGGGGTGCACAGGTTCTTTTGAATTGTTGTTTCAGACACCAACTTATATTTTTGATGATTTGGCATGTTTATTTTTTCTTCTTCATTATTCAAGTAGTTTAATTGGGGTGGAATCTGTTTCCATGAAACTTAAGTTACCAAAAACAATATTGACAAGGGGGTTAGGGAGAATATAGTTAAAGAGGACATGGTAGACAGTACATATGAGGAATAGATATTTCTATTTGATTAGCTGAGTGTATATAAAGCAGGGGAAGGAGAGTGAAAAAGAGAGCCTTAGAGAGACATTGCTCAGTTTATCCTTTGGGACATCACATGGGACTACCATCCTCTCTCATTCCTGTTGAGGAAGGGACTCAGAGTTGGGAATGCATTGCAACTTGATGGTCTTTAGTAGGAACGCCGTGTGTAGATGACATGTCTAAGGGGGCGGAAACTGAACTGATGCTATTACTGTGTGAACACTGAGAAATTCTCATGGTAGTGAGAATGATGATGAATTATTCTGGGAATACTTTCATTTTCGAATGTCTGTTTCATATTTAGTATTTGGTATGTCATTTTCAAGGGGGGTTTTATTTTCATAACTAGAATAGAGGATTTGAAATAACAACAAACCTACTATTGAGCTCTTCTTGCTATGAATACATCAAATGTTTTTCCACAAATACTTGAAAATCCATTCACATATATTTTTACTGATTCATTTTCAATAGTTGTGGGGATAGAAGTTTAAGTGATACAGTTTAATTTCAGCTCAGTTAATATTCATTAGTTTAGTTATTCAGATTATTTTGAAACACACTATACTGCTAGTATCACAGATTAATATTTATTACAAATGTGTGTAGTGTCAACACTATTAAATTAAAAGATGCATGTTAAATGTTCCCAGTATCTGGGGATATTTTGAGAACTTAAAGTATTAGTAAACTTTTGAAAACAATTTGACACTTGAAAAAATAGTGATTTTCATTTTGAGAAATCATATTCAAATGTATTACAAAATAATCATTTGATTGGGCATTACCTAGAACTTATATTACGAAGTGTAAGGGCACTGAATTAATTTTGCTTCTTGTGAATGTTACTGAAGGTAGCATCTCTTATCCATATGCATATATCCATGTTTCTCTAATAGAATATAATTTGAACGCATCAGGACAGATTGGCATTTTCGGTATCATAAAAAACTGCTTTGTTAATTGCAAACCATATTTAGTATGACCTTATAACAAGTAGCACCTTAAGTGTCATGCTTTGTCTTTAATGTGCACACTGGAGCTGGCTTCATCTGTACCAGACAACTACACTTCATGAATAGAGTTTTTTCCTGATAAGCAATTAGCAGTAATTAGGAAGATTCACCTCAATAAGATGTCAACATGAGATTATTTTAAAAAGTTGAATGTCAGTGACTTAAAAAGAAAGTTCTTCTGACGCATGGGTATGGCATGTGAAACATGAAATGTTAATTTAACTTTTCTGCTCATTATTCACGTACAATATTATTTTGTCATTCAGACACTACACTGACAGAGTATAAAGGGTGTTAAAATAGTGCTGCTAGAATGAAAAGAGGATTAATCTACCATTGGCCAATTAGCCAAAGGGTACTTAATGGTCTCCAAAGGCTACTGAAGTCTAACTACTAGCAAAAGCATTGGTAAAAAGTCCTCTATATTACCTTCATTTGCTTGACATTTTGTGAAACATACCGTAGGCTTTTAATAACTGCATCTGTCAGAAAATGGTTTATAAATGAGTGATGTAGTAACTCAGTGTATTTTTTATAAGAAATTTTGTTACATTAATAATTTCATCCCCGCCTAAGATCTTTGTTCTTTTTCTTTTTTGGTTGGCAGTTTTAAATTTTTAATTCTTTTTCTTAAAGATATCAAGTATCATAACAAAGGAAAACTCGTGTTTTAAATTTAAAACACTTGTTACTAATTTGAAAGAGTTATTAATATAAACCATTTATTTTGTAGATAAGTACTTGTATGGAAAATATTCTCCTGGTGACCTCGAAACCCATGTAATTTTCTTTGTAACTCATATAATGTTTTAATTAAGCGACTATGCTTTTAGTCTTATACATGTACAACATACAGAATTTTATTTCTTTTAGTTTTATTCCTTGTAAGAGAATAACATTCCCAGTGAAAGAATGTTGATTATATTCACAGAGGGAAAAAGATCAGTAAGATTATGGTGACTTTCTAGGAGGTTCTTGCCCGTAGGATTTATATAGATATTTTTCAACTGGAATTTTTTCTTCAGTCTCTTCTGCTTTAATTCTGGTAACAAAATTATGATGTTATAAGTTTTAAAAATCACAATAATAAGATTTTCAAAATCATTGCCTGTACTCAAGTATGAACCAGAATAATCTGATTGTGAGATATAAATGAATTTATTTATGTATTCACTCAGTTCTATGCAGAATTCAAGATTAAAGATTTTGGTGAGGTAATTGGAAACAGACTATATTCCTGCTTAATGATTGCTTTTCCCTGCTTTGACTCTCAAGGCCTTTGGGTTTGTTTCAAAAGAAGAAAGAAAAACAACAGATTCCCCCATTCTTATAGATGGGAACAGACCCTCACTTTTTACTCTGGTTACTGATTGACCTTTTCCAACATTTGACATCCAACCTTTGCCCCATCTTGGACTGCAAAGAATCCTTCTGCCACCAACTATTTCCTCCATTGACTTTCCAGAAGCCCTGCTCCTGTGACCCTGACATTCACCCTCACATTTAGGTGGATTTTTTAGAATTTCTATGTATCTACTTTTCACATTCCACTATCCCAACTAAAAATGTTTTCCAAAATTTTTAAATGGTTCATTACTTTAAGTTTCTAATCCAGTGGTGGAAAACTTATGGGGAGAACTGAACAGTGTCTTCCAATGTTACAGTGTGGTTACTGTTCAGAAAATATCTCAGGCCAGAATCTGCCTCCTACTTATGGGTAGCGAGAGCTCTAGGACAGCCATGCCTTTCCCTTGAGCACTGCCCCGAACCAGTGGAGTACTCAAAAGCATTTCCATTGCATCTGCCTCAGTTAGCAAGCCTGTCTGTTGAACAGGCAGGTGCTGAGTATTTTCTTCTTTGGAGATAATCAAGATCTGAGAGTATCTAAAAATATGTGTGAGGTGATTAGGGAAATTATTCTTTAGATTTTTTTCTAAGTTCTTCTTTTCACAAAAGCCTTTTCTGTTACTTCTTTTTACTTGGACCGTAGAATAGAATATTTTCCATAGGCCTCTGATTTTTTTCTGATAACTCATTCTTGAACAGAAAAAATATTAACTGAGGCTCCCTGCTGTAGACGAGATCCTTGATCTCCTCAGGACTTCCCTCAGCTCCCTGGTGATACTTTCTCTAGAGTAAAAAGTGGAAACCAGGGTGGTGGTTGGGGTAGCCATGGCCTTTAATGTTCTTCCTAGCATGCAGGAAACACTGGACATCAGAAATCAGGAGGGTTACTTGAAAGGAGACTGGCTATACCCAGCATTTACCAGACAGGGTTTAAGGCACAGCAGCTCCTTTAGCCTCCTGTTTTGTTTCTTCAGAGCATTTAATGTGTTTTATTGTTATGTATTTCTAGGTCATAGACTGGTAGCTACCTAAAGGCAAGAATTATAACTTTTTTGTTTATTATTGAAAACATAAGAGTACAGTTCCTACTACATAGTATCTATAAAAAGGACGAATGACAGATATTGAGTTAGTTTCTGAATCTAGATATTCTGTATCAAAATCTTCCAGAAAATGTTAAGTTGTGGCTCAGATAAAAAAATTGTGAATGAATTCCCACGTAAGAGAACAAGGGAGAGATGTCATGGGAGGCTTATTTACTCTGTTCACGGGATTCCACAGTTGCTGTTGAAAGCAGCAAAAGGAAGCAAGCTTCTGGCTAGAGGATTTTTGCTTGGCAATTGAACTACAAAGTGCTGGCCCTTGCTGGGCAGCTCAGTTGGTTGGAGCATTGTCGTGATACACCAAGGTTCCAGATTCAATCCCCGGTCAGGGCACATACAAGAATCAATCAATGAATGCATAAATAAGTGGACTAGCAGGTTAATCTCTCTCTCTCTCTCTCATCAAATAAACTACAAAGTGTAGATCTGGTTAGAGGCAATTTATATTTCTAGCATAGAACATGGAACAATTTTTAAAAATCCTAAGTGGCCATCAGTAGATGAGTTGATAAAACAACTATGGGATATTTACACATGGAATACTACTCAGCTATAAAAAAAGAAGGAAATCTTACTCTTTACAACAGCATGGATGGACCTGAAGAACATTGTGCTAAGTGAAATAAGCCAGTCAGAGAAAGACAAACACCCTATGATTTCACTCACATGTGGAATCTAATGAACAAAATAAACTGAGAAGCAAAATAGAGACAGACTCATGGATGGAGAGCAGGATGGCAGCTGAGGTGGGGAGAGGGTAGGGGGTGGAGGGACTGAGCAAAGAGGAAGAAGGACTCCTGGCCACAGATAACAGTGTGGTGATTGCAGGTGGGGAGGGGGCTATCAGGGGATTAAATGGTAATGGAAAAAATACAATAAATTTTTTTAAAAAGCAATTGAAAAAATTAACATAAAATTATGGGTGAGGAAAGAAAATTAAACCAGGGTGAGGGCATTATATAAGCTATACACTATGAGGTTCAGGATACTTGCTAAACGTAGAGCAGGATAAAAAACAGGAACAGGGAATAGGTTCAATAAAGGGGTTGATTTTTTAAAAAATTAGAATTCATTAGTGTTCCATGCTACATACAAATTACCACACATTTATCAACTTAGAAACAACAAACACACTAATCACCTCACGCTTCTGGGGGCCAGGTGCCTGGCACACCTTAGTGGGATCCCCTGCTCGAGTATCACAAGGACACAATCAGTGTGTCAGCGGGGCTGCCTTCCTTTCTGGAGCTCAGGCTTTTCTCCCAAGCTCTTTTGTCTGTTGGGAAAATTCAGGTCCTGTAGTCATAGGACTGAGGTACCTGTTTTCTTGATTGCTGCTGGGTAAGAACCGGTCTTAACTCCTAAGGCCTTCCTTAGGTCCTTGACTTACAGCCCCTTACACACTCCTTTCAAAACGTGGCAGGTGCCTTCTTCAAGACCAACAGGGGAATCCGACCTCAGGAAGGTTGCCTGGCCTTCCTTTACAGGGTTCACCTGATTAGGTCAGGATCAGCCAGGATAATCTTGCTTTTGATTAACTCAAAGTTATGAGATTAGGGGCCATAATTTACATCTACAGAATCCTTTTAGCATATAACAATTCAAATAATGCAGTCATTGGAGTGATAGCCTATCATAGTCATGGGTCCCACTCATGTACAAGGGTAGGGTATTGTACAAGGACATAGGTCACTGGGGATCGCCTGGGGATTCTGCCTGTCACTGTGCCCATTTTTGAAGAATGGATTCTCCAATATATTCTTATAGTTGCTTAGAGGGGTCTTTCCTTTTTGGAGACGTATGCTTCTCCAATGTTGTATTTAAATAAATAATAAAAACTAGTATCTAGTTTTATTTTTATATTTTTATTTTTTATTGTTGTTCAAGTACAGTTATCTCCATTTTCACCCCACCAGGGCCCCCCACCCCCCAACCCCCACCTCCCACCTCCCACCCTAGAACCTACCCCCTTTGGCTTTGTCCATGTGTCCTTTATTCATGTTCCTTGATGGCCCTTCCCCTTCTTTCCCCCGTTATCTCTCTCCCCCCTCCCCTCTGGTTACTGTAGTCTAGTTTTAAACTTTTATAGTGTCAAGTTCTATTTTACAACCTTTGGCTAGAATACTTGACTACACATAACTCAACACAAATTTCACTGCTTATTCTCATTAAAGTCAACTTTTAAATTGAAATAGACTTTTAAAAGGCTGTGGAGCCATTGCACTGCTGGGATATAGAGTCAGAGTAAAGCACCTGCCTTCAACATGCTTGCAGCCTAGTAGGGACCCTAAATATAAAGATCAAATACATCATTCTTACAACAAAAATAAGATTTCTGTCATGGGAGAAATTATAGGTTATCATACATACATAACTAAGCTTTTTAAAAAATCCTCACCTGAGTATTTTAAAAATTGATTTGAGGGAGAGTGGGGGTGGGGAGAGAAACACTGATGGGGGAGAGAAACATTGCCTCCCATATGCACCCCGACCATGGATTCAACCTGCAGCTTTTTGGTGTATGGATGATGCTCCAACCAGCTGAGCCACCTGGCCAAGGCATAACCAAGGTTTTTATTCATCCAGGTCTTCAGCCTGTAAGACACTTCTCAGATTACATGGTTGCATCTACCACAAGATAATAATGCTAACAATAATGCTGTACATTTAAAATTTACCAAGTTCTAGCATAGATTTTTTAGAAAATTCTGCACTCACAATTACCTTTGCTAGGTAAGCAGCATCATCCCTTTTTTAAATGAGGAAAGTGAAATGCTCACGCAGCTGGTAAGCAGTAGACCCAAAACTAGAATCCAGAAATGATGACTCTTTCATATGTTTTCTTATCATTTACGGTTTCGGTATAATATGACTTCTTAAATCCTTGATTGTAGATGGAAATGTAATATAGAAATGGGAATCATGCTTCTTATTAAAAAATGACAATTTTATATGTAATCTCAATTTATTGGTAGATTTTACAGCAGATCTCTTTCTAAGATCACCGTAGTGGTAGTCTCACATGCCAAACCAAATGCAGACAAAGAAAGCTGTTTATGCTCCCTGTCTCATCCATGGCATTTCTCAAATAAGAAATAGAATGCTTAAACTGAGAGAGGTCATTAATAGAGCCATAATTATTTGTCCAAAATTCCAAAGGATTCCAAATTGATGGCCTATTTCCTCTGTTGCAACAAGTGCTCTTATAGCATTCTGAGGCATAAATAACTAGTATTAGAAATATATTTTAAATATTGTATATTTTAAATATCATTTAACCTAAACATGATTTATATTTTAATATATTACAAGTCATTTGGTTTATTGTCTCCATAAAATCAGTATTTAATTCAATAAATTTTTATATTGTTAAATGAAGTTAAAAATCTACATAGACATGTCTTTTAGAGATATATGTTTATTGGCTTGGTCTTTCCTCCATGAAGGGTATATTTATAAAGTCTGGATCTGCCACTGTGGGAGGAATAGACAGAAATCTAATGGTATGCAAATTTAACAAATGAGAGAAGCCACCAAGGGCTGTTCATAGGAAGACAAGAGCCTCATCAATGTTTAGTTTTCTGAGTTGCCTGAGACTGAGCTCAAATTATAGTCATGAGTTATGTCTTACCAAATGAAAATCTCAAAAGCTTAAGTTAGATGCAGGACTGGTAAATGCTCCAGTGCATACTTCTTAAGTAAAAGCTAATAATATTACATTGCTAATAAAAGTGTATTTTAATTTAGGTAGTGATAAACTAATAAATTATAAATATCAGCTGAAATTATTATGTCTTCTTAGCACCATCTGTACTGCAAATAGGAAGACCTGAATTTTTGAAACCTTTCTTTTGGTTCTTACTATATAGAAGGCGTTGTTTGTAGATACTATAGGGCTTACATAGGTGAACAAAGGCACAGCCCTCTCGCAAGGACTTTCTAGGGTTCAAGGTTGAGGACAGGTACAGTGCTATGGGAGCTAAGAAAATGGGGAAGCTACTAATACTTTGTTGAAGAAAAAGAGTAAAAATAGAGGATTTTTCATAAAGGAGAAAATAACAACCTGCTCATTAAACAGGAGAGGGAATTCAGCAGAAGGTAACACCACGTGTAGAGTCCTTGCTGGAGAAATGGCAGGCCAGTTTGGGGAATGACAGGCAAGTTTGACTTCCGATGATGTGTGACTGAAACACAGCTGGAAGGTAAATCTTAGAGAGCCCTGGCATGACCACAAACATCCTAGCTTTATGCTACATGGGTGAGGAAGCTTGGAGGGGTTTTGAATAAGGGAATAACGGGTCAGTGTTGTTTTAGGAAATTGTATAAAAGGTGGTTTGAATTAGGGAAAGCGGCAGGGAGGGTTTTAATTATCGTTCTCAGTAGCCCAAAATACTAATTCAAAAGAATATATGCATCCCTATGTTCATTGCAGCGTTACTTACCATAGCCAAGATTTCGAAGCAGCCCAAGGGTCCATCAGTAAATGAGTGGATAAAAAATGCTGTGGTACATTTACACAATGGAATACTACTTGGTCGTAAAAAAAAAAAAAAAAAGAAGGAAATTTTACCTTCTGCAACAGCATGGGTGGATCTGGAGAGTATTACGCTAAGAGAAAGAAGCCTGTCAGAGAAAGACAAGTACCATATGATTTCACTTACTTGTGGAATGTAATGAACAAAATAAGCCAGCAAAGTAGAGACAGACTCATGGATACAGAGAACACACAGCTGTCGGAGGTGGGGGGTGGGGTTGAGGGTTGGCAGAGAAGGTTAAAGGGATTGAACAAAGTAAAAAAAAAAAAAAAAGACTCATGGGCACAAACAATAGTGTGGTGATTACCAGAGGGAAGAGGTAGAAGTATAGGAGACCGTTCTGCGTGGCATGGGCCTAGCTCCCACTCAGAAAGGCCAGTGGGGAGTGAGTCAGCACATAGGACCCATGCCCACAGATGGGTTCCCCATCGGGAATCAGGCCTGCATTGTACCTAGGCTGCTATGAGGCTTGCTTTTGCTAAAACTCCCCCACCCTGAATTGAGGCAGCAAACGTTTACTGCATATCTTTGAAGTAACTTCCTAAAATCTGTGCTAAACATTCCAAGGACCAGTGTAACCGGTTCAACCACTTTTCTCTTTACATTTGCAAATATCCTTCCTTTTTGATGTAATTAGCAACATCCTCTCCTTTGTTTCCTGTAACCACCTAAAGTGAACCTGTGCATAGTAAATGAGGACCATCCTCAATGTAATGTGCCCAGAAAAGCAATAAAAGCCTGAGGAGCTCTCCTCTTGAGAGAGTGGCCGAGGTATTCCAAGGCGCTTGAGAGAGTGGCTGGGCCACCCCTTTGCCTCCTCAGGACTCGGTAGTCCATGTGAATTTGTCCATTGCAGCCACAGGGATCCCGGAGGGATAAATGGTGATGGAAGGAGACTTGGGGTGGTAAACACACAATACAATATGCAGACAAGGTAGAATTGTACATTTGAAACCTGTATGAGTTCAATAAGTTCAATTTAAAAAATAGAGAGTGGCAGAAGGGAATGAATATGAGAAAGATTACATAATTTGTAGAAGCTGATAATTGATTGGTCGTAGAAAATCAATAAACAGGGAGGGAGATGAATTCAAGCCCTGATGGTAACCAGGAAGATTTTCAGCTTTATGGCAATTATAAGTTTGCTTTTAGATGTTAATTAATAGGTACCATTGGGAAAATTTATGAATGGTTATTTCCTGAGATTCTATAGAATCACACTTTATAAGTTAAAATATAGCCAAAGAAATAGTTTTTTATTAAACATTTTTATTTCATCAAAACATAGTGTAATATCAAATATGTCAAGCCCTAGTTTTGAATCCATGATCTGAAATATTCATATTTAACAGTATACGCGTGCATACACAAATACATATGCAATTCTAGATTTATTTGTGTAGTTTCTAGAAGTGGTGTTGAAGTATAGTGTTAATACCTAAGTTATTATGTCCCATACTTGTATTACTATACATGTTAGCTGTATCTTTTGCTCTTTCTAATTAGGATTCTTAACAAAGACAGACTTTCCCCCCTCTGAGAGATTTTAGTACCATTTTGTCTAATTGTTCCTTATGTTAAACCACCATATTATAAGCTTCTTTGGAATAATAAAATAGCAGTGCAGTTACCTTCTACAGGAGCACAGAGCTGTTCGCCATTACAGCTTGGTGGCATTCTGCTGACTACAGATTGCTGTGAAAAGGGCTAATGTGAAGACAGTTTCTTCTACACTGTTTCATAAAAACATTACCACTATGTCATTTAGTAAAATGTATATGTTATTAAAAATTCAAATGTAAGGAGTTTAGTGCAGTCCACCTCAGCATTACAAATTGGACTTGTCAACTATCAGTCAAGTTCATAAGAGTGAGTGACTTTGTTTATATGCTATTTATTTGAACTAAATCTCTAATAAGCCTCTTTTTCTAATTGGACTTAACATTTATGTTGCTAAATGAGAAGCATTTTGGCTGCTATGTAGAATGGTAAGACCTACCCAGTGGAATAAACAACTAACATCTGTTATCTCATCCTGCTCCAGCTTGGCTTTCACTAGTTAAGTACATCAGCCCCGAAGTCAAGGTTATTGAATATGTGCATCTCTGGCTCACCCATGTATATGTGAAGGCAAAGACACAGCGCATCGTGAATAAAGACCAGCCAACCAAGAGCTATAGATACAGCTGGTCCTTTAACCTTTGCTAGTCCTATGACCTTAATAAAAAACTCATAGAGCTTGTAATTTTTGTAATAACTTTTTATAATTTATTTCTCTTCCTTAGCATTTTCTGCGATAGGCTGATAATTGTTAAATCGAATATAATTACTATTAAAATACATTTACATTTATTTATTTTTTTTTTTAAAAAGAAGCTAAGTTTGGATTTGGCGGAACTTCAAAAAGAAAAAGAAGGCTTATTAAAGAAATTGGAGTCCTCATCTGAAATCACAAGTTTGGCAGAAGAAGTTTCCCAGGTAACAGTTCCACGGATACAAGTTACATCACTTGGTCCTTCAAGGAGCATGGATTTGGAAATGAAGCAATTACAGTGTAAACTAAAGGTGAATATAATTTTTATTAATGGTGAAAACATATATTAAGTTGCTGAATCCTTAAAGACACGTTTATTCTAATTTAATTTTAATAATAAAGGTAAATTATGGTATAAATTATCCAAAAATTATTAAAACTATATTCAACCTCATGTTCCTATTGTAGCATGGTAGATTCTTTTTTTAAATTTCATTTTACTCTTAAATTATTGAGGTTACATTGCTTAATAAAATTATATATGTTCAAGGTGAACAATCTATAATATATCACCTTAGTCATGTTCACTACCCAAGTCATGTCTCTTTCCATCACCATTTATCCCTTTTCCTCTCCCTGCCTCCCCCACCTGGTAATGACTGTAAATTTGTTTGTCTGTGAGTTTTTTTCTTAATCCTTCCACGTTCTTTAAAATTCTTGTTTAGTTACAGGTACCCTGTCTTTTTCCCATAGCTCTCCCCTGCCCCATCCCCCCACTCCCACAGTCAGTCCCCCCCATTGTTCATGCCCATGAGTCTTCTATCTAGTAACTCACAATACTACTTCCTGAAAAAATTGACAACAGACCATGATATCCTAATTTAGGGGATGATGGAAACTGGACATTGTCATTGTATTCCATTACTCAACTCCTCTCTGTCCCCCACTCCTCCCTCCACCCAACAGAATTCCTTTCAAATATGTAATGTATCAAGTTAAGTAGAATGCTTCCCTTCACCTACTTGCTACTATTTTAATTTGATTGTTGTTGGTTGCAGATGGGGGAGGTAAAGGGAAGTGAGGGAAGAGAGAGAAGTACAGAGCAAAGGTGGGTTGCTTTAATAGATTTCAGTAAGTTAAACCTGAGAGTAAGAATGAAAAGCAGTGTTCCCTTTGTTTATAAATAATTGTATCTAAGTCTAGGAGAAATTGTCAACAATTTAAAAGTAAGGCTGACCTTGGTTTAAATAGAATTAACTTGTATGAAACAGCATTTCTAAGTTTTAATTGGAAAGTTCCTTTTCATGCTGCTTTAAAAAACTCATTTATTCCTCACATATTTAATGATTTTCTTCAGTGGGGATTGCTAACTGGAAGCTAAAGGGACAGTGTATATGGGACTATCACTATAACGAGAAGCACCAGAAAGAAAACTGTGGTCGGAAATGCCTAGAGTGCGTCAGGAATGGAATAACCATGACTGCTAAGGGGGTGTTAGAATATTGAATTGTCAAGTAGCTCAATTGTTTTCAATTCAAAATGTGATATGTGCACTCTCCAATAATATCTTTAAATGAACAATTACTAATAAAGTAGGATTAAGGTTAAAGTAAATGAACATATCATTGCTTAAAAATATTTTCTTTATTAATAATAATCAGATTTACATGCTGATATTAATTTAGATGCTTGTTGAATATTCTCTTCTTCAGACAGTGTTTATGTACAGAACTTGCCTCAACCACTACATTTTATAAGTTTAATACCTTACATAATAGAAATGTGAGAAAAATACTTTTAGGCTTTGGTTCATGTATCTTCTCTTAAAATGTGTTTCTGTGTCTGAAAAATTAGAATAAAATGTATAAATAGAACATTTCATATTTATACTTTCGAGTAGAACGTTTCTATATAGAGGGTAAAATCATTGAGATATTCTTTTATCTATTACAGATCTTTAATTCATAGTTCTGTGAATTCTTCTCATGTTTAGGTCCTCATGACCCTAACATAACTGTAGTTTTTGCCAAAAATAGAATGTTAGATCCAGTCATGTCTAATCCAACATCTAAAGTTTTTAAATTGTTAAGTTTTCAGTTGATTTATGTATTACTTATTTAATTTATGTCCTACTAATGGTCTAACCTACTTTGGTAATAATAGGCTCATATGAATATCTGTATTACTGGCGTTAGGATTTCCCTTGGTGTACGTTTTCATTCACCTGTGAATCTCCCTGTCATTTGGAGGGAGGACTCTGTGAGTCACAAGGGTGAGACTAATGAGAATGCCTAAAGCAGTAGACCGTGCTTGACGTAAGTTTGAAGTGACACTGTCCATATCTAGCCTGGAGTGCCAGAACTCTGAACAGGCTGCACAGGGACAAAAGAGGGTAAATCTTTACCTTTGTTTTGTTTCATGTTTCAATATGGAAATATTCTACGAGAGCAGTCTCCTCTAAGTATATAATACTCTCTGCTACTACAAATTGCTCTGTCCATATTGTATTAGTTTGCTAGGGGTGCCATAACAAAATACCACGGGTGGCTTAAATAATAGAATTTTATTTTCTTGTAATCTTGGAGTTTAGAAGTTCAAGATCAAGGTGTAAACAGGCTTGGCTTCTACTGAGGCCTTTCTCCTCGGCGTGTGGATGGCCACTTTCTTGCTGTGTCCTCACGTGGTGAGATGTTAGTCTGTGTGGTCTGTGTCCTAATCTCTTCCTATAAAGACACCTGTCATATTGGATTAAGGCCCACCATAGGACCTCATTTTACCTTAATTACCTCTTTAAGGACCCCATCCAAATACAGTCACAGTTTGAGGTCCTGGGGGTTAGGGTTTCAACATACCAATTTTGAAGGGACGCAATTCAGCCCACACCAGGTATCAAATTGCTAACAAAATTTTCCAAAAAAATTACTTAATTTCCAGCTGATGTTTTTATGCTTAAGAAAAACTGGTTAGATTTGAACTATTAAATGTCTACATACCTCTTTTTTAATTTTATCCAATTGATTTTAGACTTCTCTATGTAAATTCTTAGGTGTGCTTCTCAGATGTACGTGGTTCACTCAGTAATGAGAGTGTTCATGTGCGTTTTGGTTTACCCACATTAGACATGTTCCTTCAAGGTACCCAGCTTCGTACAGATAGATAATAAAGTATTTAGAGACCTATAAATTCTTTCTAGTAATTTATATTTAGTTTAATTTGTACTTTTTATGCTATCTGAATTGGATAGTGCTCCAATTTATATTTGTGGGGTTTTGCCTTCCTAATCGTTGAAAGCGTTCCCTTTGGTCATACCATGTTCTCTTCCAGTTTCCCTGTAAGTTAGTAATGAAGAATAGTAGTTTTTCAACTACTGTTCCTTTATGTATAATCTATTCCCAAGCAGTTCTAAGCCTTCTAAAAGTATTAATTCATTTAATACTCATTTCAACCCTATGAGATAAGTCTTGTTACTCCCTTTATTATATAGTTGAAAGAACCTGACACACATAGAGAATGAGTTACTTGTCCAAGGCAACATAGCTCCTAAGTGGCAGAGCTGAGGTTAGAACTCAAGCATCTGTCTCCAGAGTCTATGCTCTTACTCGTTACACGATGAAAATGTAAAAATATATATTTAATAAACTTAGATAGGGAAGCTTTCACCAGGATGGAGTCTCCCCATTGTGACATTTTTGAAATATGTATTCTACTCCACATTTTAAGTCATGCTTCAGATAAGTATTTTGAAGTAGAAAGTGGAAAGAGGGTCAGAGGACCTGGGTTTTGATCGCTCTTTATCCATTAACTTCAGGTAGGATCCAATGGAGGAAATTACTTAACTTCTCCAGAGGTTTAAAGCAGGGATCCCTTTCTGGGCACTTAATAAGGACTTTTAGGATCAAATGAAGTAGCTGTAAGGTTTAGAGATCCACGCAAAAGTATATATACCAAGCTGGCATTGTTTCATTTATTATAATTCAGTAACCCCTCAATTACTCAGAAATCAATGTTACAGCATTTGAGCCACCTAAAATAACAGCCTTTCAGTCTAAATGGAAAAGAATCAAACAGCTATCTTAAAATCCACTTAATTTATTCCACTGTCAGGCTGCATTTATTGCCTATTGTCTTTTATAAGTTTAATTGTTCAGCTTCTCAGCAAAAAACAGCTCAAAAGCAGCAAATTAGAGGTGCGCATATTAAAGGGCAGGATGATTGTTTGGGGGCAGGAATATTGACAAAAGCAAGAAATTATGACAGAGAAAAAGGAAATACAAAAATATTAAGATAAAAATACAAAATCAGCAAAGCAGGAGTCTGGGACCATTTAGAGTAGGGGTGAGTAGCCATTTATATCTTGATAGTTGTTAAAGGCATCACTATATGATGACTTACTGATACTATAGTAGATACAGTAATATGACACATAATTAATATAGTGAAATTTATAATGTACTATCACTATGTTCAAGTAATAAAGAATGTACATTCAATCCAGAAAGAATGTAAGATTAATGATTAAAGCAAAAGCTTCAATTATCTGGTAAATTTGCTAGTGTGGAACATCTTATTTTGCAATGCTAGAAATAGGACACTATTCATCACTGTAAACATGTAAAATATGGTGGACATTTAGCTTGCATTACACAAATATTTTGTTAAAACTTTTTCTTTAAAGATTTTATTTATTTTTAGAGAGGGAAAGAGAGAGAGAAAGAGAGGGAGAGAAACATCAATATGTGGTTGCCTCTTGCACACCCCCTACTGGGCACCTGGCCCGCAACCCAGGCATGTGCCCTGACTGGGAATAGAACCAGTGACTGTTTGGTTCACAGGCTGCCACTCAATCCGCTGAGCCACACCAGCCAGGGCATATTTAGTCAAAACTTTTAATACTCAGTACAGTTGCCATGTTGAGGTAGCCTTGGTTTTTTAAGAAAATTAATATCATATTTAATATAAAAATTAAAACAACAGCAGTTTATTATTTGTTATGATCCAGGAGGTTGACTATAAAGTTATTTCAGTTTTTTAATTGACACATGCTATACCAATGAGATAGTTAAGGTCTAATGAATTTGACTCATATTTACATTATGTAATTAATGGTTTCGTCTTGTCAGCTTTACATTTTTTAGCATGAGTCAGTAAAACCTGGTAATAGTTCTAATAGAAAAAATTGATTGTAGTTACTAGAAAGATTAATGAAATAACTGTTTCAAATATTTCTAAGGCCATCATATTTTATAACACATTAATGTAATACTTAAAAAATTTAGGAAATGAATTAATCTATGTCAACAGTGTCTTGTTAAGTGGAAAACCAAAATACCAAGTGAGGTCTCAGACTACATGTTTACTTGGAACTTGTGTCAAAATTGAAAGTTAGGGGTCTAGTATGGTGATTACCAGGAGGGGATGGGGGGTGGGGAGAGATAAGAGTGGATAAAAGGGGGGTAAATGGTGATGGAAGGAGGCTTGACTTGGGGTGATTAACATATGATACAATATACATATGATGTATTATAGAATTGTACACCTGAAACCTATATCATTTTATTAAACAGTGTCACCCCAATAAATAAATAAATAAATAAGTAAGAAGAAAGACAGTCTTAACCCTCTAGTTGCTACATCTGGCTACATCTAGGCCGTGCAGACAATAAATACTACAAAGGTGTTCTACTTTGAAAAACTAATAATTATGTATAAATACATTAATAATAAGTAGTTTTATTAATAAGATCAAGCAAGGAAGTATTTAGTATTCGTAAGATTCTCTATCAGTTAATCAATAACTGTCTGGTAAATTATCCTAACATGTCCTGGCTTAGAACAATAGTAGTTTATTACTTCTTATAGTCTTCTGGGTTCTCTAATATGCCTGCATTCTTTGAAACCAAGAATTTACCTGGCCTGGAAGTTTCAAGATAACCTCACTCATGGACCTGGCAATTGGTCGGCTGGTTGTAAGCTGGGATAACTCAGTACTCCTCCAAATGGCCTTTCTTCTGTATTCTTTGGAAGATGATCCCAGGGTAGCATTCCAAGAGGGCACAGGTGCATGCTGCAAGGGTTTAGGCCCAGGATCTGATATTTGCACTGTTTTATTTCTGCCACATTCTTTTGTTCAAAACAAATAACAGGCCAGTCCAGGTTCCAAGGGTTGGGCAATGGGTTCCACGTCTTGATGGGAAGAGCAGCAAAGCATTTGTGGCCGTGGTCATACTGAGTCTGTTACAGGGCACTAGTAAAAGCCAGTGTTAGTTTTAAGTTAGCTTATTAAACCATTAAAGTTCTCAATCACATGTACATTTACATTTTACAAAGATAATCCATATCTCCCATAAATGTACTTCGGGTGTGTACTCTGCAGTTGTTTTATGATTGTGTACCTCGATGGCTTGGGCATGTAATATACAAACTCTAGTATACTATAGCATTTCAATTATGACATATAAAATAAAGCATTTAAAATACTTAAATGTTTTTATTTGTAATTGAAAATTTATTACTCTTCACGAGAATGGCATTTAGTTTTTATGCTTCTTTTGAACAAGGTTGAAAAGTGTATTTATATGTATTTTTAATCTAGAATGCAACTAATGAACTCACTAAGCAGTCATCAAGCCTGAAGTCTCTGAAATTTGAACTCCTAGCAAAAGAAGAACATATAAAGGAAATGCATGACAAGTAGGTTTTTCATATTTTTATCCATTGTATTTGGTGCCACCTAGTGGCAGTTGTTCTATTAAACGCACCCCAAGAAACAATACCGACATGTCAAAAATTGTTTTCCTTTCTTCACGTTTAAGCCTACATAAAATGAAAATTTAAGGAATATTATATATAGTGTGGCTGATGTCAATATGGTTACTGTTTTTTAATTAGAATAAGAATATGTAAAGTTAGATTATCTTTCTTAGAGTAAACATTTAATTTTGAGTAAATATCAATTAATGGCCCAAAGACTATGAACCAAACATTTTGGAAGGTGGTAATTATTCGACCAAAGATATGTGTGTAGATTAATCTTCCATTGGATTTAATGCCTAAGCTTATAAAGGTAAGTTAAAAAAGGGAAAATTTTGTTTTTATTTAAAAATACCTGGAAGATTATGGAAGTTTATATCTTGTGTTTATTAACAAAAAGAGGTTTAAAATGTTCTACCTCACACACTCAAAATGATTTTCTTTCTATATCTTTTATAGATATACTAGAGCTTAGAAGTGTTAACCTGTTTAGATAGAATTCCAGTCTGCCCTTAATAATTATATGTATATATATATATTCTACATACATGTATACTGTACATTATATATGAAGATCGCTTAAACACAAAAGATTGGTTAATTTTTTGAACAGACTACCTTGAAGTTTATTTACCTATTAAAAAGCATTCTGGCTTATTATTTAACATTGAGAGCTCTAAAGAAATTTGCTTTGAATCCTGGTTCCTCGACCTGCTAGCTCTGTGCTTTAATTTTATAGTATTAACTTATAAAGTTCTTATGAGGATTAGAGTGAGTAGATGTAAAGCAGACACTGACATGTAATGTTAGCTATTGCTCTTATTATAATAGTAATAGTAATAGTAGTTGTCACCGCACCTACCATTCATTATATGCTTAACATGTTATGAACTTAAGCCAAACTAATATGTCAATTCAATTTCATATATTAAATTAGAAGATATCATGTCTAATTTTAGTATCTTTATAATGATACTATAAAATTTTACATTTGTTTATAGAATTGTTTCTTATCAGTGTTATACTTTTTGATGATCTCTAAATATTGCTTTCATTTTTTTAGCAGTGCAAGAATATAATTTAAATATAATAATTTTGACTTTTCATAGGTTTCATTAATTTTTCTCAGTTATTTTTGTTTTAATGCTTATATAACACTATGATTAGCAAGTGAAAACTGGATTATATATTTTATAAGTACTTAAAATATAATAGAGCAATATTTGTCCCATGCAATTATTTTATTAATTTGCAGTTTCGTTAATATCAGATGGCATTTGAAAATTAATGGTAGGTATAACTTTGGGTAAAATATTATCACTATTAGAATGGGGTAGGGGTGAGCAATGGGGAGAAAGGCGGGACAACTATAACTGATCAACAATAAAAAAGATATTATCACTATTAAAGTATTTTCTATCTCTTTTTATGAAATTTCCATTTTTTCCTCTTAAGGATGTCTCGAATGGAAAGGGACATAACCATGAAAAGACATTTGATAGAGGACTTAAAATTTCGACAGAAAGTAAATTTGGAAAGTAATGAGTGTACTAATGAAATGTTAGAAAATCTTGAAAAAAAGGTATGAACCTCTACATTCCCTGACACTAAAAAATCACTTCCCCTTGTATTTACCTTTTTAACTCAAATACTCTCTCTCAATAAAACTTATAGAAAACATTTATGGAATATATGGGTCTTGTTACATAATTACATTATTTGCTCTGAAAGTACATTATTTGCATTAAAATTGAAGGCGCTAAAATCTCATAAACAATATAGCACACATTCTTTTTATTTGTGAACATACTATGAGAAGATAATCAAGTTTAATTTTTAAAATTCTTGAATATTTCTGAGCTACATAATTCCATTTTATTCAGCATTTTGTTTTATTTAAACTATAAAATTAATGATAGAATCAAGCATATGGTTTTAAGTGAAAAAAGTAGAAACCAGTAACTATCAAAAGTGTTTAAAAAGTATATTATCACAATTCTTATAAAGTATACTTTTTTATATATACTTAATTCAGTGTACTTGGGAGGAGAGTTGTATTTAAAATAGTTGTATAATATCTGACCCCAAAGTAGAAATCAGCACTTTGCTGACAAGGATATATACAGGATCCAGCACAAATAACACCACTTTTTTATTACAAAATCCTAAGCATGTAATTCTGTAACATAACAATGTCACACTCAAGCACACCATATGACATTTTAGGTGAAATATTCAAATTGCTGTTCATTTCGTGAGAGACACTCACGTACCCTACCAGCCACACTCAAACAAGCCTTCCTTCTGCTGGACCCTGCATATTGAAAGGGACTATTTAACAACTCATGAAGCAGCTGTGCTTTGGCCCTCACTACATGTCGCCACTCAAGAGAGAGCGTCTCCCTTCCTTTACTTGTTGGAAATAAAAACATAACTATCTATCAGCTCAAATAGATTTGAGAAAATTTGATACCAGCAAGACAAATGTATATAGATTTTCTTTCTCGTTCTCCATCACATACCCACATAAAATATAATTACTTTCTTATGGTTTTTTTCCCCAAAGTTATCTTTTAAAATGTGTTAATTTTTAACTTTAATAATCATTTCAGATATAGTAATTATATACCTTTAGTGACATTAAATGGAATAAGAAAAAGTATTTCTTCTATTTTGAATATATAATAAATATATTGTATCATTTTTTATTATTCTTAAAAGTATATGTATTTTTGGAAAACACAGCTGAAAATTATCTATAACTTGGACCTTAGCTTGTTTAAGAATCAAAAACAACCATTCCTGCTTAAGGAATTTCAGGTTAATAATTAAAGGAAATGTGGTTGAAATTAATATTATGTCTTTAGGTGGAAGACTATACATTACTTATTGCTTATACTTCTTTTGTGCAATTTTTGGTTTTGCTGTTGATTTAAAGACCGTTAGTCTCATTCATAGTATTAATTCTATGTATCTTAGGCTTGAATTTGATACCATTTATGGGAAAATAAATGAAATTAGACATATTCACATATTCATCTGGTTTCTGTTGAAATAAATATAATATACTACTAGAACGCCCTTGCCAATAATAAGCCTTTTTACTTTCATGACCAGGTGAAGACATTAACTGAAGAGTGTTCCAACAAGAAGGTATCAATTGATTCACTAAAGCAAAGACTCAGTGTTGCCGTTAAAGAGAAGTCACAGTACGAACAGATGTATCAGAAAACTAAAGAGGAATTAGAAAAAAAGGTATGCTTTTAGGTTATTTTAGCTTCAAGATGGAATATAACAATGTCTTTTTCATTTTTAAAGGTGCCATTTTTTTTCTCCCCCAAACTGTTATGAGCTACTTAAATGTTTAAGGTAAATCCAAAGAATACTTGTATCTGTACATGAAACATTAAGTATCTGAAACAGATTTTGTGTCTTCATAATTTCTTAAAAATAACTGTTTTTAATAATTAGCACAAGTAGATATAAACTGTTTAGGTCCACCTAAACTTATAAACTCATTTAATATATCCATTCGATGTATGAGATTTATGATTTTTAAAAAGCATACACTAATTTCAGTGATTAACATACATATATAAGAATATATGCTCAGGATAAGTTATTGAAAATAAGCAAAATAAACATCAGTTTTTCCCAAATAAAAATAAAAACATATATAGAGAGAATCATGAAACCTTTTACTTGACATAAATAACTAACTCTTCCAAAGCTGTTTTTGAAATATTTTTATTCTATATAACTACTGGTCTCTTGCAGGACCTCAAGCTTTCTCTCCTCGTATCAAAAATAAATGAGACTGAATCTGCAATGGCAGAAATTGAAACAGCAGCATCTAAGCATCTTCAAGGATTAGCATTGCAAAGTGAGCAGGCCCTAGACGTTGCACAGAAGAAACTGCTGATAGCCAGTGACAAAGTGGAAGAGTTCACCCTGTTTGTGAAGGTTTGAATTTTTTGTACCTTACTAACTTGTACTTTTCTTCTGGAAGAGTAGGCAGAGCCTACTTTGGATGATTGGGAGAATACTTTGAAGTTTCTTTCTGCTTCCCTAAACCACAAAGCATCTTCTAACCTACTTGCCACGTTGTTCAAAAATTTCTCTATAAAAGTTTTTTTATAGCTTGAGTTTAGAAGTTTTCATTCAAATTACTATTTTTCTTAATGTCAACTTAGTTGTGAAATTACAGTAATCATATAATCAAGGCAGGTATTAAGATGAAAGAATTGTGTAATTTCCATTGTACTGTCCTTTTGAAAATCATCCAAGCAAGAACAAACAGAAACTTGTTCATTTAAGCTAGGAAACATCTGAATCTCAATCAATCACCTGTCAAGACATGGAATAGATAGAGGAATGGCAAATGACTTAGTAAACAAAAGGAGATAAGCCCAAGTGCATGCACAGAGCACCCATCTAGAAGTTATTTGAAAGCTGCAGAACCCCAGAAATGCTCAGGAGTTGGCTCCACAAGGAACCCCCGAAGTGGAGGGTGATGGAGGAAGGACAGATACAAGGCTAAACTGGTGGTTTGTTTGAAAAGTCTTTAAAAGGAGCTTTTGGACATATGGTCCCATTCAGACAGGCATTATTTCTCCCTCAACTCTTCTGGAAAACTAAGGAGCAGCAGTTCTGCTTTCAGAGAAACAAGGTACTGAGATCTAGGTACCTGGCGATTGTTCCTCCCCTTTTAATCCCACTGTGAGTTGTTTACACCTCTGTTTAGTACCATTTATTCTGATATTCTGATTTGTATTATATTTAGAGAACGGATCTGTTGCCACTAGATAGATTCAGAGTTCCTTAAAGTCCAGGACATGTTTTATTAACCTCTGCTCCCACAAAGTGTACCATAGCACCTTTCAAAGAGTCACATGCAGTAATGATCACTATTGAATCAAATTAAATTTCCATTGGGAATGTGAAATTTTAATAATAGTCCTTTTGGCTTTTAAAAATAAGAACTGAAGCCCTGGCTGGATGACCTCAGTTAGTTGGAGCATTGTCCTGTACATAAAAAAGTTATGGGTTTGAACCCAGTCAGGGCGCATACGGGAAGCAACTGATCGATGCTCCTCTTCTCTCACATATATGTCTCTCTCTCTCTCTCTCTCTCTTCCCCCGCCAAAAAATTAGTAGACATACTTGGGTGAGGATTAAAAATAAAATGAAAATAATAAAAATAATAATAAAAATAAGTGGGAGAATGACTCTTCTGAAATTACAATGTTCTTTTCTTTTCTTTTAAAATTCTCACCCAGTGACATTCTTACTGTTTTTAGACAGAGAGGAAGGGAGAAACAGAGAGAAACATCAGCATGAGAGAGAAATATCATTTGGTTGCCTCTCATACCTGCCCCAACTGGGAATCAAACCCAGAACCCTTCTGGGAGATCCTCCAACCAACTGAGTCACCCAGTCAGTGCTCTTGCCCTTTTTTAAAGCAATCTTGGATGAGATTAAGCTTCTCATACTACTTTTTTTTTCAGATGGCTTGCATTATTAAAAACTGCATATAGCAGTAGAAATTTACTTAAATATATAAAATGTTTTCAATTTATGTAATCTTTATAAAATGAAGTTAAACTGTGTCCTCCAATGGAATGAAACATCACCAATGTCTCCTTTCCCATATAACCTCACTATTATTTAATGCACACAATTGTACTTGCTGTGTGTGTGTATGTGTATATATATACATACATATATACATATGTGTATGTGTGATATATATATAGATAGGTAGATAGATAGATAGATACATAGATATATATATCAATCACATACAGGTCAGTCCAGAAGGTATCCAGCCATGTAATAGGAAAACTAGGGACATTTATTAAAGATACAAGATACAAGAAATATTGTACATAGGACAATGATACCTCAGTCCCCTTCAAAGTAGGGACCTTGGGACCTCACACAGTTCTCCCAATTGCCATCAGCAGCCCTGTCGTATTTTCCTGGATGTCACTGATGGTCTGAAATCTCTTCCGTTTCAAAGGTGATTTTAGTTTTAGGAAAAGCCAGAAGTCACAGGTTGCCAAATCTGGGCTGTAGGGGGGCTGAGTCACCTGGGTGATTTGATATTTTGCCAAAAAACTTTGCACTTGAGATGTGATGCATGAACGGGCACATTGTTGTGATGAAGCTGCCAATCACCAGTTGCCCATAACTGTGGCCTTCTGAATCATCTGCATAGTTTCAACAGAGAAACTTTGAAGCTTAACACAAAATTTGTTGCAGATTCGTTGCCCTACTTGCTCAGTCATTTTGAATTTGAGGGCTGCACAGTACACATGCTCACTCAGTGGCATCTACCACCCCCCAATGACTAGTACAGTGACGTCATCATTGTTCACAAATGCGCATTCCAGTCCACTCACTTTGGCTGCCAGGTTACATCAATATAGTGTAAACTGTTCTCATTATATTAACAATGGCTGAACTTTTTCTAGACAGACCTCATGTATTAAAGTATATTATTTTATATATTAATATATTAGTTTTTCAAACAAATCTTTTTTGGGGTTATCTCTCTAGATAAGTGAGTAGGTTGGGATCTCTTATGCCCTAGTTGAGACAATCCACTGGTAGAATATTTTCAACCTGTAGTAGAATATTTTCAAGTTCACTTATCCCCTTAGGCATTGACCTTATTTTTAAGATACAACATTCTTGGGCTTAGATATTGGATATAAGATAGCAAATAACTGGATCTTATATATAATGCTGCATCCTTCATTCCTTTAAACTAGGAGCTTATGCCAGTGTTAATAGTGCCCCATTTAGAACAATTCCATTACTTTGTTTCTTTGGAAATCATACACACTTTGGGAGTTTTTTAATTTTAAAAATATCTACAAAATAAATGAATTAATCTCTTTTATCTCTGAACAAAGGTTTTAACTGGTCTAAAACCAAACCAATAATGCTTGACTGAGAAGACCCTAAATGATTGCAGAGTATTAATTTAATTAAATGTAATTTACCTTTTCCAGATTTAAATGTCACTTCTTCCAAATGCTTATCAAATAGTCTCACTCTTTATCTTATGATAAGTACTTGTTGAATATTTTCGGTATTTTATTCATGATGTAAAACTATCTTTATTATTACTTTTAGCTTCATAAACTTTTGCTTTCTTATTTCATTTTCAACTTAGGGTTTTATTTGTTGTATTTTTAGCCAAGATATAAAATATGAAATATATAATTATGATTTTAAATGCTAATGATTTTTTTTCCTAAAATATTCTGTTAATGTGTCCTTACTTAAAAGAATGACTAACCAGCAGTTTTTTAAATAGAAAAAAGTTTATAACTTTTACAACTAAAAGTTTTATGACCTTTATGATCATGTAATTAATATGTGTACCTCTTCTCATGAAGTAGTTTAGCAAGTAGTTTAATCAAATCATTTATTTATATCCATGGATATGAATGATGTTTAATGCTAAAGTATGTGTCTAATCTCTAGTTGTTCAAGAGTAGCATATTGGTCCTTTATATTTTTCAGCAACAATAATATAGTGTATAGATGTCTTAATAGATAATTTCAAGATTGCGGTAGTTTCATGGCTTTTTAATTTGAGAAATGTGTTAAAGATAACAGCTATGGATAAACTAGTTTTATAATTCATTAGGAACTTTTCCACTTCATTTCAGCTTGGTATTTAGATTACCTACATTACAGCCATCTGATTTTATTGCCTCTAAATAGAATGCGTAATATTGGGCCCCAAATTTATTGACTCAAAATCTGAACTGGTGGGGCCCAATAATCTGCATTTAACAAATTAACTAAGAGATTATTATGCAGAATACAGTTTTTCAAACACTGCCTTAAAGTTTTTTATGAATTTAATCTTTATAACAAAGTATCAGTCAGGTGTCTAACAATACCCCGTACCACCGAGGACCTCTAGTGGTAGTTTGACATTCGTTTTTCCTAACTGTGTTTTAGGGCCAATGTGCATTTGATACCGGCACCACTTCCACTGCTTAATCAATTTTTCTAATAAAGAGCCATCAGCAAAGTAATGCCAAAACTGAAACTTTGACAATGGCTGGGTATTTGGTTCTCAGGATGAGATGATATCATTCTTCTCTTCCTTGCACCTGTGGCCCTAGGACTAGTAGACATGCTCAGGAGCCGCCATCCTGGGCAACATACTGTCAGTGACTTTCTACACCTCACTGCGTTACATCTAAGCTCAACACTTTTTTAAATTTAAGACCTTTCATAATTTGACCCTATTCTGCTTAAAACTAATCTTTTACACAGCTCTCTGACTTTCACCCATATGCTCATTGCTGCCTTTGCACAAGTTCTGCTTCTCTATTGACACACCTTTCCCTCTTTGCTCTAAGTCCTTCATATTCAGTTTAGTGCCTTCCGCGTTCATGAATCCCTTCTTTAACTTTGTGGTTAAGAGGTAAAAGCCCTACTCTGCCAGTTTCTGGCTATATTATTGCAGGCAAGTGACTTAATCCTCTGTACCTCAGTCTCCCCGTTTATAGAATGAGTGTAATAATGGAACATACTTGGGATGAGCATTTAAAGAAGTTAACACAGATAAACAAAGCATTGCCTCATATATCACAAGAGCTATCTAAGTGTCAGCTAGTGGTAGTAGTAGTAGTAGTGGTATGGCTCTCGTTTGTCTCCTGAATATTTATTGTATGTACCACATAAATTAACATGTAACTGTGAGTTCAATTTTTCATTTCAAGTACAATAGATTATAGTCAGCGTGAGAGCAGAGACATTGTCATTCATTATTCTCAAAGCACCGACACATAGTAAGTCTCACTAAATTCCTGAAGACTTGACTTTATATCTGCTTCAAGAATAGTACTGGACACTTATTTAATCACTGCTCAGGCTGGAAACTCTTTAGTAAGCATGAAGAATGTACATAGTTCCTACATGGAACATTAGATCACCAGGCCTCATTCTGTGCAGAGCTATTAGGGTACCATGTACTCAAAAGTACTTAATAAATGTTGTTAGTAGTATTAATAGTAATAATGTTTATTCTGGCCCTGTTGTGGAATCTGTGTTCCCTTTAGTCTTTTCATTTATTCATAGGGCACAACAAGATTATAGAAGAGGTGGAGTGGCCATCTGTTCTAGATCTAGTCTTGAATATGGAATTATGCCCTGGAGTAAAATCAAGTACTTTGAGCATCTGGGCTAGATAGATGTGGCAGAATTGAGGCTTTGAATTCTCTTAATAACTGAATAAAACACACAAGGGGAATTTCTAGAAGTATTTGCTCAGTTTGATTGAGCCCTGATATAGGCTTGTTAATGGTCTCGTATGTGAGAGTAATATGCCAAATTTCATCTTCTCAATGGTTTTTGTTAGCTGTGAAATAAATATCAGCCAAAGAACAACATTTAGCCTAAAGCTCAAACCATTCAATTATCAGTATGTACTTGCTTTGGTGAGATTTAGTAAGATGTTTTGGGCGTATAAATTTCCTGCTTCTTCAGTGAAAACATTTGTGGAGCATTATAATTTTATTTTTATATGTACAATTGTTAATACTTTGGCTCACTGATCTGGTCTCTTAAGATTATTTAGTGTCCTTTTCTTCCAAGTTTATTGAGATATAATCACATGAAACATTGCTTTTTAAAGATATATAACATGATGATTTGGTACATGCATACGGGTGTATGTTGAAGTGCTTACCACAATAAGGTTAGCTAACACATCCTTCACCTCACGTGCTTGCCATTTTATTGTTGTAATTATGGTGAGGACGTTTAAACATACTGTCGTTGCAATTTTCAAGTATATAATACAGGGTTTTTAACAACAGTCACTGTGCTTTTTTTTAAGCCCCTGGAAGTATTCTCTTTATGACTGGGAGTTTTTACCCTTTGACCACCATCTCCTCCCCTCCCCCCATCCCCCGCCCCTGGCAAATAAGTTCAGCTTTTTGAGATTCCACATATAAGTGAGATTACATGGTATTGGTCTTTGTCTGATTTACATTAATTAGCATAACTCCCTCAAAGGCCATCTATGTTGTCACAAATGGCTGGATTACTTTCTTTTTTATGACTGAATACTACTTCATTGTATACATGTTCCACATTTTTTAATCTCTCTGTTGGTGGACAGTGAGGTGGTTTCCATATCTTGGCTGTTGTGAATAGTTCTGCAGTGAACATGGGAGTGCAGACATCTCTTTGGAGTCTTGATTTTATTGCCTTTGGACATATACCCAGAGATTAGATTGCTGGATCGTATGGTGGTTCTATTTTTAATTGTTTTGAAGATCCTCCATACTGCTCTTCCTAGAGGCTGCACCTATTTACATTCCAACAGCAGTGCCCAAGGGTTCCCTATTCTCCACATCCTCCTCACCCTCTGTTATCTCTTGTCCATTTGGTACATGGATAGTTCTCCTAACAGGTGTGAGACATTATCTCATTGTGGCTTTGACTTGCATTTCCCCGATGATTAACAAAGTTGAGCATCTTTATGTACTTGTTGGCCATCAGTATGTGTTCATTGAAAAAAATGTCTCTTCAGACCCTTTGCCCATTTGTAAATTGGATTACTTGGGTTTTCGCTATTGGGTAGTGTAAGTTGTACTTAGTTTGAAATCAGGAAGTGCAATGTCTCCAGCTTCATTCTTTTTTAAGACTACTTTGGCTATTTAGGGTTTTTTGTGGTTCCATATAAGTTTTAGAATTGTTTGCTCTATTTCTGTGAAAAATGACATTGGATTTTTTTATAGGGGTTACATTGAATCTATAGATGGCTTTGAGTAGTATGGACATTTCAATAATATTAATTCTTCCGCTCCACTAGCATGGGATATCTTTCCATGTATTTGTGTCTTCTTCGATTTCTTTCATCAATTTCTTACATATCTTTTACTTCTTTGATTAAATTTAGTCCTAAGAGTTCATTGTTTTGGGTACTTTTATAAATGGAATTGTTTTCTTTTTCAGATGTTTTGTTGTTAGCATATAGAAACACAGCTATTTTTTTATATGTTGATTTTGTATTCTGCAATTTTTTTTGAAATTGTTGATCGGTTTTGATAGGTTTTAGGTGAAGTCTTTAGGATTTTCTATATATAAGATCATGTCATGAGCAAAGAAAGACAATTTTACTTCTTTCTTTCTGATTTTGATGCCTTTTATTGTTTTCTTGCCTAATTGATCTGCCTAGGACTTCCAATACTATGTCGAATAAGGGTGGTGAGAGTGGGCATCCTTCTTTTATTCCTGATCTGAAAGGGAAAGCTTTCATCTTTTCACCATCGAGTATAACGTTAGCTTTGGGCTTGTGATATATGGACTTTGTTATGTTGAGGTATGTTCCTTCCACACCCATTATATTGAGAATTTTTATCATGAAATGATCTTGGATTTTGTCCATTGTTTTTTCTGCAGCTATTGAGATGATCATAGAATTTGTATCCTGTATTTTGTTAATATGGTGTATCATGTTTATTGACTTGCGTTTGTTGATCTGTCCATCCTTACATCTCAGGGATAAATCCCACTTGAGCATGGTGTATGATTTTTTTAATGTGTTGTTAAACTTAGTTTGCTAAATATTTTGTTGAGTATGTTCGTATTTATATTCATCAGGGATATGGATCTGTAGTTTCCTTTTCTTGTAGTGCCCTTATCTGGGTTTGGTGTCTGGAGAACGCTGGCCTTATAAGACGAATTTGGGAGTCTTCTCTGTGCTTCAGTTTTTTTGGAAGCATTTGAGGAAGATTGATACTAATTCTTCTTCAAATGTTTGGTAGAATTCATCAGTGAAGTCATCATGTCCTGGGCTTTTCTTTCTTGGGAGGTTTTTGATTGCTGATTCACTCTCTTTACTCATGAATGGTCTGTTTGTATGTTATATTTCTTCATGATTTAGTCTGGATTGGTTGTATGTTCTAAGGATTTATCCATTTCTTCTAGGTTGTCCAGTTTGTTGGTGTATAATTGGCCATAGTAGCCTCTTAATGATTTTTTGTATTTCTTCAGTATCAGTTGTAATCATTTCTTTAATTTCTAAGTTTCTTTGAGTTCTTTATTTATTTCTTATTAAATCTAGCCAAAGCTTATCTATTTTGTTTATCCCTTCAAAAAACTCTCTTAGTTTCATTGATCTTTTCTATTGTCGCTTTTCATCTCTATTTCATTGATTTTCTGTCTGATCTCTGTTATTTTCTTTCTTTTACTAACTTTGGGCTTGGGTTTTTAATTTTTTCTTGTTCCTTAAGGTGAAAAGTTATATTGTTTATTTGAGATCTTTTTGCTTAATGCAGAGTCTCACATGGCAGTGGAGGCCCACGATGGCAGTGGGGCTTAGAGTGTGCAGGAGCCCAGCTGGAGGGGCCAGCTGCAGGTGAGTCCAGGGGTACAGGTCAGTGACAGGAGACAGGGCCAGATCTGGTCCCACAACAGCTCCGGGGGCCTTGGCTGTTGGCGTACAGTCCTGTGGCTACCGGCTCGTACCACAGGCACTCACGTGTCATTGGAAGCCAGTGACAGGAGTCAGGACAGTGGGAAGCAGGTGCTGGAAGGGTTAGCCTCATGCTCACGTGCAGCAATGAGGGTCAACTGTGAGCTCTAGGTTGGCATTTTGCCCCTGTGCAGCGGCAGAGGCCAGGGTGGCTTTCAGTGCAGGTCCTGGGGCCCAGTGGGGTTCAGGGAACAGAGAAAAACTCAGGTATGCAAAATCTCAAGAGAGTCCGTGGTGGCTATCCAGGCCATGAGTTTCTTCTGTGGCAAAAGTTGTTGGGGTCCTCCACAGAGCAGGCCACTGCGAACTCTGGTTGCTCTCGCTGTATGGCAGATATTGGTAGCCCTAGCCCTTCTTCCTTGTTCCAAGCCATCTCTGCACATCTCAGCTCTGCCAGTTTCTGGGTGGAGTGAAACAGAAGTAGGTCCTTTATGCAGTGCCCTGAAAGGCTGGGGGAACTGGTTGCTCACCCCATTCTCCATTTCTTGGCAAAAGGAAATCCCGTCTTGATAATGAACAATGGTGGCCTCGAGGATGGGATGAGGCGGACAAATGAAGCTCCTTCCTTTCCTCTGTGCACAGTTATTCTCAGGTTTTTCCATTGCATTGTTGAAGTTTCTTAAGTGGGTTTCTGAGATGTACTTTTCTACAGGACTTTTTGTATGTGGATAGCTAATTGTTGGTCTTTGTGGCAAGAAGGAGGCTGGATCTTGTACTCCACTATTTTAGTGACATCACTTCTTAATTATAATTTATAAGCATTTCTTGTATATGTGTATGTTTATTTTTTCTTTATTATATTTTTCCATTACCACTTACCAGTATTCCCCTTATATCCCCTTCCCCCAGCAATTACCACACTGTTGTCCATATCCATGAGTCCTTTTTCCTTTTTGCTCAATCCCTCCACCCCCAACCCTCCCCCCTCACCAGCAGTTTTATAATACAATCAAATTTTAATTAACTCCATCCTGTTATATAAAAAAGGTAAATGACAGCTATTTTAAAAGTTCTTAATAAAAATACATTACTTTAAGTGGGTAAACTTTAAGGTATGCAGTATAAAAATATTATGTCTCAATAAATCTAGTTAAAAAGCTGTTTTTAAAAATGACAGACCAAAAACATAGAAGGAAAACTGGGCTCCCAAACTTATGAAGCTGTTATGTAACCTCGGAATGCTTATGCTTGGACTTTTACGGAAAAATGAAATAAAATTCCACCCTATTTGGTTACTTTATTTGTGACCATTGTAACAGCAATCAAACTTGCGTCTTACCTGATGTAGGAGCTAGGAGATAGCCACCAGAAATCTGCATTAAGCATCGCTTTTTATGTGCAACACTAGAAGAGTTTCCATTATAGTCAGGAATGAGGCACAGATGCTCCTTCATTGCTACTGTCGATACTTGCTCTGCAGGGTTAGAAAATGCAAAGAAACAAGAAAAATACATAATTACGGGAATGTATACAATCAAACTGATTATCAATGACATGTTTACATACCTTGAAAATCCAAGAGAATAAAATTGTACACTAGTAAAACTACCAGATAATTCAACACATTCAAAACAAGGTCAACATGCAAAATAAAGTCGTCTTTACAAATGATGTTTTAAAATGTTATTTTTAAATTTCTATTTGTAATAATAATAACTATTAAATACTGAGGAGTAAATATTTCAAGAAATGAAGAAACTTATAAAGCAGATGATAAAACACTGAAAGACATTTAAAAAATCCTAAATAACTGGGGAGATACACTGTTTTTCTGGGTGGGAAGAATCAATATTGCAAATGTGAGAATTAATTCCAAAATTAATCTAAATGTCAGTGCAGTCCAGATATAGATAAACTGATTCCAAAACATAAGTAAGAGAAAAGGGATGAATGTGGCTGGAGAAGGAGAAGAATGGGCAGGGAGAGAAGGATTTCCCTTAATGAACATCAAAACATACTACAAAGCTGTAGTAAGTAAAACTGTGACTATTGCAGACACAGGCACATAGAGTTTCGGGACAGAATACAGTTCCACCGTTTTACAATCCCAATAAGACTGCACAAGTGTTCCCGTATCTCCGTGTTCTTGCCAACACTTGCTGTTTTCTGTTTTTTAAATAGTAGCCATCCTAATGCGTGTGAGGTGATATCTTGGGGGTTTTTTTAAATTAATTAATTTTTTATTCAGTTACAATTGTCTGCATTTTCTCTCCATCCCTCCACCTCACCCCAGCCAGTCCCACCTCCCTCCCCACCTCTTGTTTTGATTTACGTTTCTCTGATAAGACATGATTCTTTACATAGGAAATCCTAAAGATTTATAAAACTAGTCTTGACAAGAGAGTTTAGCCATTTCATGGGATACAATGTCACAGTACAAAAAATCAAATGTACTTTTATATTTTAGCAGTAAACAATTGGAAAATGAAATAAAAAATTTCCAATTTATAAGAGCATCAAAAAATAAAATTCTTAAAAATAAATTCAAGAAACACATGTAAGCCACGAGTATTGGAAAGAATTTGGAGACTGGAGATTTTCATCCATTGTTAGTGATGCCAGATTTTGGGGAAAACTGCAGAAGTTTGTGATAAATAAGACATTCACATACTGTATGACTCAGCAATTCTAGGTATTTACTCAGAAATGAAAACGTGTGTACACACATACACACGATATGTGTTATCAGGAATATTTATTGCCATCTTATTCATAAATGTCAAGAACTGGAAACAGACCAGGTATCCGTCTACAACTCAGCATTGCAATTATATAATAAAATACAACTCAGCAATAAAAAGAAATGAACTACTTACACATATAACAATGTAGATGAATCTCAAAAACATTATAAGTGAAAGAATCCAAACACAAAATACAGTAACACATACTCTGTGATTATATTTACATGAATTTATAGAACAGGCAAAACTAATCTATAGAGAAAAAGAATACCAGAGAGTGGTTGCCTCTTGAGGCTAGGGGTTGGCTACTGATTAGGAAGAGACACAGCGAACTTTCTAGAGTGATGGAAATGTATTTACTTTGATCTGGGTGTGGGTACCCCATGTTTTTATTGTCAAGGCTCATAAAACTATGCAATTAAGACTGATGAATCTCACTGCGTATAATTTTTATCTCAAGAAGTAGTAAAGAGGACTGTAAATATTGATCTTTAGCTAATGGTGTGAGTGCTGAATGGTTTAGGGGAGAACTAAACAGGTATCTGCAAATTCCTTTGAAATGCATGAACACAGCTATTGGCTCAATGGGTGGATAGACAGATACGTGATAAAGTAAGTATAGCAAGAGCTAACTGTACTATATAAGTAGTGGGTACATGGTTGTGCACTATACATTCCTTTAAAGTTTTCTGCAGGTTTGAAATTTTTCATAATAAAAGATTAGAGAAAATGCACTTTGAAGAATTTTGACTTGATTTGGACAGGTAAAATCATTTCTCCCCTTCTCTCCCTTGGAACCATACAATAGATATGGAGAATGAGAAACAAAAATTCAACTCCTTTCTCCAGCAAACCTAGGTCACAACTAAAACTCTGTACTCTGAAATACATGGAAGAGCAGCCCAAACCAGGCAAGACTGAAGACATGCAAAGGCAGCAGGAATAAGGCACCAAAGGGAGAATACTTAGGTGCCGCAGACCTCTGGAAGATCAAGCAAAAATATACTCTTGGAAGAGGAAGGTCCCATGAGGAGCAAACTCTGAGTCCTCTGTTGGCAACAGTGGAACGGATCTGCTATGATTCGTGATAGGAGTTTCCTAGAACTGGTTTGTTTTCAACGAGAAGAGAAGGCAGGGCTTAAGGAAGAATCATACAAATGAGGCTTATCTGTAGGAGGCAGCTTTCTCATAGCATCCAAACACAGAGATTCCTTACTTTCTAAAAAAAAACACACACACAAAAAAACCCTCATTAATAGAATTCATCAGAAAAAATTAAATTCATCTGAAAAAATTTTACCAGTCTGGAACATAGCATAGGCCCCTATGCTGTGTAACTTTCCTCCGATAGGTGGTCCAGGAAAAACTTTTCTTCTTCAAAAAAGCATCCTGAAAATGAAGCAATACAGTATCTCTACAAATATAGTAGAATAAAAATGGTGGAAATAAATAGAAAAAGTAAATGGCAGGAAAAGGAGTTTCACCATTGATAAGTTGCCACAAACCATATTCATACTTTGGTGTGAATTATAGATATTAATGAAATAATTTCCTCTTAAAAGCACTTGTTTCAGGGGGAAGTAAATGTAATAATTTAGGTAAAAGATGGTGAGACATAGGAGTAGACGAAAGCAAGTTAGCAGACAAAAGCAAAGAAGAGAAAATGAAATTATCTCAGGAAAATATATATTGCTGGTTATATATGTGTGTGAATTAATATGTTGAAATTATTTAATTAAAAGAGAAAGCACATTCAGATTCACAAAACAATATGAATGACTTTAAAACACCAGAATCAAAAGGAGTCAGGTAAAAGAGTATATGGTGTATGAGGATTCATTTATAGGACATCTAGAACAAGCAAATTCAATATAAGATGATATAAATCACAACAGTTGCTGTCTGTATGGGGGAGGAATTGCCTAGGAAAAGGTTAATTGCAGGGAAACTTCTGGAGCATGAAGATGTTCTGGATCCTGAGGAAGGTGGTGGCTACAGAGTTGCAGGTCGCCGTCAGATCTTGCTAATAAACTAAATCCTTACAATGTGCGATAGATGCTAAGCCCAGTTCAGACAACTGCTACCACACCAGTGAAGAGCAGATGAATTCAATCTCATTAAAACTACTACAGCACATGGAAAGAGAAAGATCCTTTTAAATTTTCGGAAGATTACACAAAATTAAAACCACTCAATGTCACATTAATATAGAACTCCTAGATAGAATATTAGCAAATAGAATTTTTCAGCACAACAAAAAATAATCACAGCAAGTGGAGTTTATTCCAGAAATGCAAATATAATTTGATACTATGAGAATTATTAATAATTCTATTAATAGATTTATGATTAAAAATCATGTTAGCTTATATAGATGTTAAAATGGATTTAAGACAATTTGATATTCATTGTATAAGAAATAAAAGTAAAATGAGTAAGTAGTTAACTGCATTAAGCTATATATTATGTATTAATATATTAAAATATATGTCTCAATGTATTAAAATATGTCTCGCAATTCAAAAGTTGGCATAGTATTTTCTAGGAAGTAGACAGACTGCCATTAAAATGAGGAACAAGTGAAGTATGTCCATTAATATTACTATGTAATATTATTCAGGAGAAACTTAATAACCAATACAACAAGAAAAAAAAGAAATAAGAAGTATAAAATTTGGAAATTAGGAGACAACATTATCAATGTTTTCAGATATGACTCAATTTCTAGAAATGAGCTGAAAATCTCCTGCAACAAATAAGAAACTTCAGTAAGCTAAATATACTTAAGGATCTTTATATATGCAAACAATAATCATTATTAGAAGCAGCCTCCCCAAAGTAAAATGCCTAAGAATAAACTAGATCTATAGAGAGAAAACCTGAAAATGATCCTCAGAAACAAATAAAGACATAAACAACTGGAAGGGAATACCATGGTGTTTGATTAGGAAGACCAAACATCCTAAAATATTAACATGATCCAAATAAAATTTAACATGATTCAAATAAAATTGCCAGTGAGATTTTTTTTAAGACAATGAAATCTAGACAATCTGAATTTCATATGGAAAACCAAACAAGCAAAAATTACCGAGAAAAAAATCTTAAAAAGAAGGGTAGTAAGAAGGTGAAGGCCCTACCAGATGTTAACATTCATTATAAAGTCTCACTAGTTATAATGTATTATAAAGCATTACTAATAAAAAGAGAGGTGGAATAGAATAGAAAGTCCAGAAACTGACCTAAACACATACGAATTCAGTTAGGAAAAGATGGACCTTTTAATGAGTGGTAGTGGGACAAGTAAGTATGATTTTATATAATAATTTTCCAAATGATTACTAACAGATAAAAATATTAAAACTGAAAAACAAAATCTTAAGGGTAGCAGAAAAGACATGGTTAGAAATTATGTTTGTATCTTATTATGGATAATGCTTATTAAAGTATCACAGTGATTTCAAAGGTAAGAAAGGAAAAGACTCACTGAGTACTTAAAAAATTAAAAATATTTTTCCCTTGGCATAAAACACTGTAATTACTGTCAAAAGGAAATACAAAGTATTAAAAACTTTAGATGTACACAATATATAATTTCCCTAAAATATAAAGAATTCCTATAAATCACTAAAAAAAATAGAAAATGTGACAAAGAAAGATAATTCCCTCTTAAGGCTGATGCTCAACTTTGTTTTTAATGAGAGACATGAAACTTAAAAACACAGTGAAACAACACACTGCACTGAGGTTCCAGACTGGTGTCCTGCTAATGGGATGGAGAAAGAGGCACTTTCATACAGCCTCTGTGGAGGTATTAACATGGAGAATCAAGAAACAGCTTTCAAAATTGTTGTTATACACATCCTTTGGTCCAACGGTTTCACTTCTATTGATACATCCTAGAGTTGCAAACTATATATATGAGCACCATTATTTATTGCAACATTGCTTGAACTGTCAAAAAACCCAAAATCATTCCAAACATCTAGCTGTTCTGCTCTCAGCTCACAAAGCTAGGCAGGGCTCTGCCCCTCAGATTAAAGGCCTTTTTTTTCTTATGCACACAGAGGCATGGTATGGGCCAGCATTTATAAACTTCTCAAGGAGAGGACTTAAAGGCTTTTGTGAAGCAATCCTAGATATTTATTGTTTTTTAAATCCTGTGTTGTCCTTCCCACACGTAATTTAATTGCACCATTACCCAACTTGTCTTCAAGTTCTTCTAAAGCATTTCTAATCCAGTTTAATAAAATACAAACAACTCTCTTTCTGCAGGCGTAATTCAGCAGTTTGTTTAATAATTAAATGAATTATGTAGCTGAACTGTTACAACTAATATATCCACATTTAGAAATAAATAGAACTGACTCCTGGCATCAGCTCAGCTGGTGGGAGTAGCTCTGCTCTGGTACGATGGAAAGCCCGCCTGCTGCAGCATTCGCCAACCAGGAGAGCCGTGGGTGTGTCTGAAAGAGGGGTTGGAGACCTTTGGTTATTCCAGCCAGTTAGTTAAATGGTCATTTAAGAAAGCTTTTACTGAATACTGACAATAAATAAAGAACAATCCACTATGTTCCCAATAAATAAAATCACAGTATTCCTAATAAAAGATTTGCTAGTATCTTCACATTATGATGTTATAAGTGCTTTATCTTCATGTTTTACTTTCACATGAGCCCACATTCTTTCTAATATGTTACAGGCTTTGGTCAAAGAGTTACAGGTTGATGTCCATACAATGAGGCGACAAATCAGAGAGCTTAAAAAAATGCAAAGAAATAAGGATGCTCATAAAACCTCAACTCATAAAGCCCAGACCTTGGCAGCTTCTATCCTGAACATTTCACAATCAGATCTAGAGGAAATATTGGACACAGAAGATGAGGTGGTAAGGTCCTTTAAATATTTATTAATGAAGGGCTTTTTGCACACTGAATTTAAATGCATATCTTTATCGTTTTAGAACTCTTATAATTTTATCATTGAGATAATATTGATGAAAGTAAGAATATTAATACACCAACAAAAGATACATCAAGAGTATTAACCAACTCAAAAACCTTCAGAGAAATTTAAATGTGCAACATGGAAAAAAAGCCAGTATTTATAACCTTTAGAACTACTTGGTTATTATTCATGTTTGTTATCATTCCCTGTCTGCCCCATTTTCCTTATTAATCATATATCTTGTAAGCTAGTATTTTTGATTAAGCCAGTTTGAATGGATTTAGTTAAGCTGGGTCACCACTGATTTGAGGATTCCTTCCTCATGCGTGAGATTTGAAAAAGGAGTAAATCTAGTGGCTTTCCTAACTAAATTCAAAATTTTGTTGATCAAGTTATGTAAAAATATATTTATTCTTTTAAACTGGGTAAAACACTCCTATCTGACTGAATTTATGTGCATATAAGTCTTCAGTAGCATCACTGTAGCTCCTGGGAAGGACACTGCATTTTGACATAGTTATTACTTCATGAACAGCAGAATCTCATCCTGTACACAGTCTCCTGTGAAATTTGTGGGCGATACTCAATCCTATTCCACTGTTAAATCTCTGAAATGTAATACATTAATGTTCAAATTTTCATTGGTTGGAAAATTAAAGAGTTGATGGCACCAGCAGATTTCCAATAAATACTTGCTCAGCAAATAAAGAAAACAATAGCCTTAAATGTTTGATTGAGACACACTTCAGTCCTCCATCAGCTTCTCAAAGAACTTCAGTAGAGTGGAGCTACAACTTGCAAAGATTTTTAAGCTGCCAAGAATTCTTGGAACAGAGATCAGAGGAATCCTGCAGAGATTATTTTGGTCCTGCGGGTGAATAGGATGGTGAGTTATCAGTTTCCTTTCCTCAGCACCTATCCACAATGTCGGTGGCTTTCTACTAAATTCTGAACTTTGACGTACAGAACATTATCAGAGATAGTATCGAATATAAGACACAGAGGAAACAGTATCTCTGGCAAAGGTGTTATCTATACCTTATGATAGACATTAATTACCTAACAAAAGTTAAGGTTAAGGACTTTGCTGTTACCTAGGAACTTTAAAACAAGAAGATTTAGCAAAACCCCTTGTGCATGTGTGCACGCACATGTGAACACACACAGACACATCTTCTGAGAGACAGGACCCTCGCCTTTGTGTGATGTCAAAAGATGCCCTCTTTTACAAGGTAGGAAAAACCACCCCCTCTGATTGGACAAATTTAAAAAGGATCTCTTTATAGTGCCAAAGAGTAGACGACACACCCCTGTGAAGAAATGGCACCCCCACCTCTGGGAGATGCAGTCTGGAGCCGAGCACACAGCCCTGCAGCACGCACAGCACACAAGCTGGCATGGAAGTCCTGCAGGAAGAAAAAGGGCTCTAGGAGAAACACATCACTCTGAGAAGGATCGGCACACCTCGTTATATTTACTAGATAGAATTACAGGTCAGAGCCTGTTTAGACTGATCCCGGCATCTGTCAGAGGTCGAAAGAGTTGAGTGTCTTACAAGCAGAGTCCAGACTGCCTGACTTATGTTCTTTAAGCTATACATCAAACTCTAGTGAATTCATGTAAAAAATTGTGATAACCTACATGAAGTGCCTGGTCTGATACCTGGCACACTGTAAATTTCAACAAATGTTAGTTTCCCAAACCCTTCCTTTTTGAAAAGTCCATTTTTGGTAAGCTAATCATGAGTTTAGTAAAGAATCAACTGGACATGTGAATAAATTATACTTTCAGAAATATTTTACCTTGATAATTAGTTGTTGAGAACATTTAGTGTCTCCCGACACGAAAGTTGGAGTGTCTGTCCACTGGAGAGCTGAAGCAAACGGCCATCTTCATGCACAGAGCCGTGCCCCACTCTATTGTGTTGGTGATTGTAACAGTTACTCTCTAGTTCTCTGTTGACGAGTCCCATTCTGATTAAAGATTTCCTTGTCTTACCAGGGTCACTTATGAATGATTCTTTCATACAGTTCCATCCTATTTTTCACTTTAAGTACTTTGACTTTCACCTCAGTCCCTACCTTAAAGTCCACCGTGAAGGCAGAAATAAAATATCCTAGGATTACACTGTGGTTGTAGAAGTATAGCTTTATCTTCCACATGTATGTAAATATTTGTAAATTAAATGTTAAAGAACATGGATTTAAATATTCTCTACTAAAAGACCGGGCTGCTCTTTGTTGAGTCCATTTTCACCAATATCTCCCTAGATTTGCTCAATAACTAATAGTATGATTAACTTCATTTAAATGCATGTAACACCAGTGTTTGTATTTTCCTCCTTCAGGAACTTGAAAGGACAAAGCTAGATGCTGAAAATGATAAGGAATGGCTGTTGTACGTTCAGAAACTTCTTGAAGGACAGGTATTTCATTTTCTACTGCATATATGAAAACTTCTAGATAAGAATTCCAAGCCTTACATTTTCACTAGGCGTCTTAACTTTCTGTAAACGCACATTTACTTCGGTTCGGTATAGAAGTATTCCAGTAGGTAGACCGGAAAGTTAACCCTCTATTTGTACTTCTAGACTTAACAAATGAAGCGAATACCTTGGGAAGGAGCCAACATGGATCTTAGCAAATGCATTAATTAAATTATTGAGTCAACCTCTACGCTTGCTAGACTGGAAAAGAATCCATTCTCTCAGCTCTCTTAGGAAAAGAGATTCTTTATTATGTGTCTTTAAAGTTAGTTGTTGATACGGACACCTGAGGAGTTCATGGGTTTCAGTGACCTTTTACTATGGACCTGTTTCCAGTCAATTCATGTTTTCCTCACAGCCAGACAGCTGTTTATTACTGTGTCTTCCCGCATTCTCTACAATATTTTCTACTGAGACCTCGAGCAGCTTGTTAGTGGGAAGTAAATATTGATTTGGCATCCTGTCAATGCAGAAAGAATGAAAAAATTTCCACCAGAGGCCCCTCAAACATTTTCCTATCGACATTTTCTGGGCCGAGTGGAGAGCTGCATAGAGGATGACAAGGCCAAGACGAGTGGAACTCCCTGAGGGGTCTATTGAGACTGCTGCTGTGACCTGTGTGATACTTTTTCTTCCCTTTCAAGTATTTTTTTAATACCCATATAGTCTGCTGGGATGTGCCCCTCTTGTAAGTGATCAAGGGCAGTTTATTGGCAGGTGCGAGCCCTGCTTTTCTGGTCTGCCAGCTTTTGTTTTGACATCACTGACAGCATGCGGGGTATTCTAAAACTTTTTCATAATCGTTTTTTCATTCAACCTAATTGTTTATTTTAAAAATGAACTGGAATAAAAATGGCTAAACCATGTTTCTCAAAATAGCAAAAAAATCATTATTGTACTGTGAGTTACGGAAAGTCGTAAATGTTTCTGTATGAAGATTAAAAAAATAAAAGCTGATACTAAATGAAAATTATTTCACATTTATATTAACAAATAGAGGTATCTATGCTTTTGAAAGAGCCAAGAGTAAGTAAATAATATATGAACTATCCATATTTTTAGTATCAGTTTTATATATAAATTTTGAACAGCATCGGGAATCACTTCATTAGTAATAGAAGGTGATGGGCAATCTTTTTCTTAAAGTTGTTCCATTGCAGACGTGCAGGTACTAAACACAGCTTTCTGCAGTGACGCCTTGCTTTTGAGAAGAAATGCCACTTCTTAATCATACTGCATGCCCAGCACCGGCGCCAGCACCCAGGCCAGTGCCTGGCAGATCAAAGGAGTTCAGTAATGATTCTTTAAGGGTTTTTTTCAGCTGAAATAATAACAACAAACTTTTTAATGACTTTTTTAAATGTTTAACTTATGCAAATGATCTTTCAATAAGGGAATTTTATCATCAGTTATGAGCATTAAAATAACAAATTCATATGTAGAGATCTTTATAACATTTTGCAAAAGCTATATTGACACCAGCCCTGGTTTTTGTTGACTGACACGTGTGGTCGCACACACACGCACACACACACAGTCTACATGATCGGGATGTATGCTCGTTCTGGCCAGTGAGCGTAAAAAAATATCCTGTTGAAAATGGCATTAGACTGCTTAATACTGTAGTTTGATATAGTGCCTTTTTGTGCCACTGAGCCTGGACTCGAATATAATTGCCTGGCAGTATTGATTTAATTGCCCAGGTTTATTTGTGGACTCCTAATTATTGACGGGAGGTAAATTTAATCGAGCAGCCTTTATGAACGCTGGGAAGCCGCTGCTGTGGCTGCTACTCGTAATGAACCGCGGCATGTGCCTTCAGACCATTCTTCAAGCTAATTTTATTCCGCTGTGACAGTCTGATAACATTTAAAAAGTTAAAGACTTTTTATTTTTATTACTGACATAGGTGGTTTTGCTGATGTCTTTGAATTTTGTGGGAAAAAAAATAGAAACTTCATTGGTTGCACTTGAATGTCACTTTATATTAATTATGCCCAAGGGGAAGAAATCTATAAAATGGAAAACATCCCTTTTTTCTAGCCTACTTTTCTTCTCTCTCAATTCCAGTGTTTATATTTGCCCTGACTTTAGAAAAGGGTTCCTTTGTCCCCAGTTTTTGTAGAGTCTCAGTTAGGCTCACAGGACTGTGTGGGCAAAGTGTAAGTATGTGCGCGCACACACGTTACTTCACTTACGGCAGACAGCTTTGCGTCGCTGACTTTACAGTGTCTTCAAGCTGTGAGGTCACTGTGTACACTCCCTAAAATAAATGCTAAATAATTCAGTGTTGTTATGTGATTATTAAAATATTTTGAAGGTAAAATTTTAGAAAAACTTTCCTTTTCTGTCCTCCCTCTGGGTTGAGTGCTTTCTGTCAGCAATGTTTAACCAGTGTGCCACGAGAATTCTTAGAACCCGCAATACCTATTTAGTCAGGGGCACTGACTTCCTTTCTCTTAGATTGTCAAGTTAAAAAAGGACAGTGATAGCTCTCTGGTGTGAATGCCCTGTCCTGAACCTTAAGTATATAGATCACATAATAGAGTCGCATCTTACTGGTCACAGTGCATTATACGGTTGATTGGTTAATTCCTAGTACCAGAAATCCTTATAAACAACTATAGGCACCTGATTTTTTTTTAAAGTCACTTTGGAGTAATAAGGGTAAGTAATTACTGTTCTCTTATTTTTTTGTAATTTAATCAAAAGTATACCTATATTTTTTGCCAGATGGGCAAAAATATATTTTTGGGTGTGCTGCAGGATTTTAGTGATTAGTTTACGTGTGCCTTGAGATGAAAAAGGTTGAGAGTCACTTCTTTATGTAATAGAATTCTGAGATCATAGGATTTTATCTGGTATTGTGGTTTTATCTTTTGTGTAAGAGTTGGGCCACAGAACTTTTTTCTGTTAAACAAACTTTTCTCTGCATTCATTTGTTGAAATTTTATATTGATAAAATATTAAGTGTAAAATTAAAAATACTGTTCTGCTATGTGGCAATGTGGGACTGCACAATAATATAATACCTACTGCTACTGTTAGCCAGAAGTGCCTGAGAACTAAAAGGTCTAAAACATTAAATTACCTATATTTAATATAGAATACAAATATATGTCCTCATTATTTCAAGTACTTCTAATGCAGTTGGTACTTTTATCTACTTGATCTTTATCTGACCTTACCCTTTATCCCCACAGATTTCTAGTAATAAGAATCACACTGAAAAATATTCCTAATATCTACTTTTATTTTATATGGCATAGCTGCCTTATAATTTCTTTGAACATGTTTTCTTGTATTAATTTCTCTTTTTACGTTAATATGTTTTTTAAAACTTACAATTTATGACAGAGGAGAAAAAGCAAATTAATGACTATGATAGGATGGGAGGACCCCCCAAATTAGTTGTTCTGTTTTGTTTTTTAGTTTAGTGAATTGGAGAAAAACCAGACACAGGAAATATGGACCTACACAAAAGTATAAAAGCTTTTGAGTAAGAAAAGGATGTACTCAGGGTTGTGCTTTGGGAAAATACATGAGATCAGTGTGTAAGATGGTTTGGAGGGAGAAGAGACTGCAAGCAAGAAAGCAGTCAAGGCAAAGGGCAATGAGGTCCGGGATATGCCCTAGCCATAGAAATAGGATGGATGGATAGATGTGATCCTCATTATAGTGACTGAATCAATAGCAGTACTGAGATTAGATGAAGGGATTAGAAAGCAGAAACCAGAGATGGTTAAGCTTAATACCCTACATGTTGAGGAAGAAGATGATAACTTTAAGAGTGTTAGCAATTAAAAGAGGTAGATCAGATTTGGTAGGAAGGAGATGTTAATAATTGAAGGCATAGAAAATTTGTAGGTATGTTTCGTTAACAATAATCAAGGACTTGCAATTTGCCATTAATTCAGCCCAGCCTTCTTTATGTCTTATCTCAGTGAAATTTAACTATTTAAGAACACATTTCAAACTTTTACAACTCAACAACAAAGAGAAAATGATTTGAATAGACATATCTACAAGAAGATATACAAATAGCCAATAAGCATATGAGAGGATTTTCAACATTATTAGGCATTAGGAAGATGCAAAACAAAAACCAAAATGAGATATATACTTAATACCTAGTAAGATGGCTATAATAAAGAAGACAGACAATAACCTGTGTTGACAAGGATGTGGAGAAATTAGAACCCCCATATGTTGCTGATGGGGATGTGAAAGGGTGCCACTTCTGTGGAAGACAGTCTGGCAGTTTCTCAAAAAGTTCAAGATAGAGATTACATGACCTAGCAGTTCAACCCCTAGGTAATTACCCAAGAGAAGTGAAAACATATATACGTACAAAAACTTCTACATGAATGATCACAGCAGCATTAATTGTAATAGCTTAATAGTGGAAGACAACCAAAGGTCAATCAACCGGTGAATGGGTGAACAAAATGTGGTATGTGCATACATGGAATACCATTCAGCCATAAAATGGAATGAAGAACTGATGCATGCATTTTATAACATGCAAAACTTTGCAAATGTTATGCTAAGTGACAGAAACCATACTCAAAAGGCTACAAATATTATGACTTCCTTCATATGAAATATCCAGAATAGTCAAATATATCAAGACGGAAAGTAAAATATGGTTGCCAGGGAGGCAGGAGATGGAGAATGGCAGCTCCTGGATACAGGGTTCTGAAATTAGATAGTGATGATGGTCCCACAACCTTACAGATATACTAAAGCCAATGAATTATATATTTAAAAATAGTGAATTATGTGTTATGTGAATTATATCTCCATTCAAAAACTGAATTCCTTAATATGAGATATATTGAAAGAGAAATAAATGGAATACATTTAAAAGTAAATTTCACCCTACAAACAAAATTCCTGGACTGGATGGCTTCAGAGTTGAAGTTGACCAAACATTCAAAGAAAAATTAATACCTTGCCTCCACAAACTGTTCCAATAAATTCAAGAGGAGGAAGACTCCCAAGCTCATTTTACAAGGCCAACATTATCCTGATTCCAAAACCAGATAAAGACACTACAAAGAAAGAAAACTATAGGCCAAATCCCTGATGAGCATAGATGCAAAAACCCTCAACAAAATATTAGCAAATTGAATTCAACAAAACATTAAAAAGATCATATACTGTGATCAAGTGAGATTTATTCTCAAGATGCAAGGATGGTTCAATATTGGCGAATCAATTAATGCAATACACCATATAAATAATATGAGGGAATAAAATCATATCATCATATCAATAATGCAGAAAAGACATTTTGCAAAGTCTAGAACCTAGCCCTGGCTGGTGTGGCTCAGTGGATTGAGCACCAGCCTTCGAATCAAAGGGTCGCCAGTTCATTTCCCAGTCAGGGCACATGCCTGGGTTGCAGGCCAGGTTCTCAGTAGGGGGTGTGTGAGAGGCAAAGACACATTGATGTTGCTCTCCCTTTTTGTCCCTCCCTTCCCCTCTCTAAAAATAAATAAATAAAATCAATTAAAAAATCCAGAACCCACTTATTAAGATTCTCAGCAAAGTGGGAATAGAAGGAATATACCTCAACATAATAAAGGCCATATATAGCAAATCCATAGCTAATTTCATACTCAACAGGGAAAAACTAAAGTTCTTTAAGATCAGGAACAAGACAGGGATGCCCACTTTCACCATTCTTATTCAACATAATACTGGAAATCATAGCCACAGCAAGCAGACAAGAGGAAGAAATAAAAAGGTTTTCAAATTGGAAAGAAAGAGATAAGACTGTCATTATTTGCAGATGACATGGTAGTACATATAGAGAAGCCTAAAGATTCCACAAACAACTACAAGAACTGGTAAATGAATTCAGTAAAGTAGCAGGATACAAAATAAATCATCAGAAATCAGTTGCATTTTTAGACACCAATAATGAACTATCAGAAAGGGAACTAAGAAAAATGCCATTAAAAATTGCCTCCAAAAATAAAATAAAATACCTAGGAATAAATTTAAAGAAGGAGGTAAAGAACTTTTACTCAGAAAATCGTAAGACATTGAAGAAGATACAAATAAATGGAAGCATATACCATGCTCATGGATAGGAAGAATTAACATTGTTAAAATATCCGTACTACCCAAAGCAACCTATAGATTGACATAATTTCTATCAATATACCAATGGTGTTTCTTACAGAACTAGAACAAATAATCCAAAAATTTTAATGGGAACACAAAAGACCCTGAATAGTGACAGCAATCTTGAGAGAGAAGAAAGTTGGAGGTATCACATTACTTGATATAAAAAAAATACTACAAGGATATAGTAATTAAAACATCATGATGCTGGCATAAAATAGACACATAAATCAATGGAACAGAGTATAGAGTACAGAAATAAACCCATGCCTTTATGGCCAATTAATATTTGACAAAGGAGGCAAGAACATACAATGGCATAAAGACAATGTATTCAGTAAATGGTAATGAAAAATTGGACACATAATTGAAAAAAAAAAGAAACTAGATCAATTTCTTACACCACGCACAAGAATACAAAGTGGATTAAAGACTTGAAACCATAAAACTCCTATCAGAAAACATAGGCAGTCAAATCTCTGACATTTCTCTTAGCAATATTTTTCTGATGAATTTCCCCAGGCAAGGGAAACAAGCAACAAAACGACGTGGGACTACGTCAAACTAAAAAGGCTTTGCACAGCAAAGGAAACCATCAACAAAACAAAAGGACAGCCTACTGAATGGGAGAAAATATTTGCCAATGACACATCCAGTAAGGAGTTAATTTCCAAAATTTATAAAGAACTCAGACAACACCAAAACAAACAAGCCAGTTAAAAAGTGGGCAGAGGACCTACCGTATTTTTTGGACCATAAGATGCACCTAGGTTTTAGAGGAGGAAAATAGGAAAAAAATTTTGAAGCAAAAAATGTGATAAAATATTTAATAACATAAATAACATCAGCGAGCCAAGGAGGCTATATTCGGACTATAAGACACACCCCCATTTTCCTCCCAAATTTTTGGGGAAAGTGCATCTTATAGTCCGAAAAATACGGTAAATACATACTTTTCCAAAGAGGACATACAGATGGCCGATAGACATATGTAAAGATGCTCAACATCACTAATCATCAGAGAAATGCAAATTAAAACTACATGGAGTTATCACTTCACACCTGTCAGAATGGCTATAATCAGTAAAACAACAAAAAAAAACAAGTGTTGGTGAGGATGTAGAGAAATGGAAACCCCTGTGCGCTGTTGGTGGGAATGCAGACTGATTCAGCCACTGTGGAAAACATTGTGGAGGTTCCTCAAAAAATTAAAAATGGAACTGCCTTACGATCCAGAGATTGCACTTCTGGGAATGTATCTGAAGAAGCCCAAAACACTAATTCAAAAGAATATATGTATCCCTGTGTTTATTGCAGTGTTACTTACAATAGCCATGCTATGGAAGCAGCCCAGGTGCCCCTCGGTACATGACTGGATAATAAAAACCTGTGGTACATTTACACAGTGGGATACTGCTCGGCCTTTAAAAAAGAATGAAATCTTATCATTTCAGACAGTATGGATGGACCTACAGGGTATTACTCTAGGTGAAATAAGTCAGAGAAGGACAAATACCATGTGATCTCACTTAAAAGTGAAACTACTAAACAAAATAGAAACAGACTTAGAGAAGAGACTGCAGGATGCCAGGAGAGAAGTGTTGTGGGGCTGGGTGAACAATGTGAAGGGATTAGAAGTACTAATTGGTGACTATATAGTCGTGGGGATATGAAGTGCGGCACAGGGAATGTGGTCAGAAATACTGTAATAACTGTGCACGGTGCCAGGTTGGTACCTGAAATATCAGGGGCCACTCTGTAAAGTATATAATTATTGACCACTATGCTTACACCTGAGACCAATACAAAATGATGTTGAATACAAACTGTAACTGAAAAAAAATTTTTAAGTCATTTCAATAAAGATCTTGTATTACATATAATATGTCCCCAGCATTAGAAAAGATTGCCTTAAGTGCATTTTCACTTGAATTTATTTTTACTGGCCATAACTAAAACTAAATGAGATACTTTATTTCAGTTGACATATGAACAGATGTTTCTGTATTTTACTATAATAGATACTATCTCCTAATGTATCCAGATAAGGAGTCAGTTATTTATGAATAATACTGCGTACTTTGTACTTGGGAATTTATAAAGGCGATGGGCAGAATTAGTGGAGATAAAGCGGAACTGAGTGTGTGGAACCACTAAAAACTGGATTGAGTGCGTACTGCGCGGCACGCGTTGTCAGGCTGGGGTGCACAGCCGTGAGCAAGGCAGACAATTCACTGCCCTCAAAGAGCTTCCTTGTCTGAGGGGGAAGATAATGAACAAATAGTTAAAATATATAAATTATGAAAATTATTAAATAACAGAATTATGAGTGTAAGGTATGTATACCTGTTTAAAACAAATAATATACATTTATAACCACAATATGGTTCTTTACTTGGATTTGTGTAAAAACCCTCAGCCAGGAATGGCTAGAAAATACCTTGGTTTTGGTTTTATTGTTGCCTTATTCTCTGTTATTTGCTAATCCTTTTCTGAATTTAATTCAGTCCCTTGTAGTCCACTTTGTCCCAATAAATTTTCCTGTACAGGGACAATATCAAAAATTCTGTCTTTCTACCTTACGTTGAGAATGTAGAATATAGACTTCTGGTATTTTAGCTTTAAATATCCCTGTTGCTTTTAGTTGCTTCAGATCTTGCAAATGCTGAAATTTAAAATGGCTCTTTCCCCAGTGCCCTCTGCAAAATATGCTTACCTTCTATGGAATGTATTGCAATATGGCAGGGAAAAGGGTTTTATAAATCTCCCTGGCTTTTGTAAAAAAATGAAAAATAAAGTAACTTCCAGCCTGAAGGTTGACTGAAAGTTTCTCATTTCAACTCTGAACATATTTACTCTGTGGCTTTCTGTGCTGCATTATAACACACACCCTCTCTCTCACAGTTTCCCTGGCTTACGTATATAACCTACCAGTTCGGTCACCCACACAGGCTTCTCACATCTGGCTGAAATAACAAAAGTTTAAAATTCTCCATTCAGAGTCTTGCTGGGATTTTTTAAAATTTAATGATTTCAAGCCTATTTTCATGTTTCCAGGGGAGGAAAAAGACATATGTGATTAAATGTTAAAAGGTAAATTTTATATTATGTGTATTTTACCACTGTAAAAGATCGGGGCCAAAGTAAAAGTGAAAAATTATAGCCTTTACCAAAGTTCAGGAATAGCAAATACTGCCTTTTCTGTGAGTCAGTTTTCAGCGGAACTCTGGTATGTACATGTATATCATATGTGCCAATTATCAGCAGAACTGATATATGTCATATGTGCCAAAAATACAAGCAACATTTAGGAAACAACTCAATATTCAGTGCCAAATTAAATTATAGATAAATTGTTCTTTCTGATATCATTCTTAGTTATTTTAACAAGTTTAATCTTTCAATTATAAGATAATAGACTGTATCCTATCTATTTAAATATGTGTATAATATATATGTAAATACATAATGTGAACTGATATGTGTTTATATATACATTGTATATGTATAAATATCCACACTAAATTTTGTACCATTCATTTTACAATAATCAAAATAAATTGGCCTCTTTTAAGTCTGTCTCACTAAATCACATTTTTTGTAAAAGTAGGTATAATACATAAAATTTAATATCTTCACTTTCAGCCTGATTCAAACTAGGTTGAAGTCATTTGTATTTTAAAGTGATATCTATTTTTTTGATAATAGTTTTCAAACCAAAAATAAGAATGAAAATGATTAAAATGTTAATCTTGTCCTGTAGTTTTAAAAAAATGACCCTTATTTCAGTGGTTTTTTTAACACAAAAATTTTTATAAGTTTGTATCATTAGGAGTACATTCCAGCAGTGCTGAGGCTCTGAGTTATATAACTGTATGCTTTATATTCATGATCTCTAGGCTTTGTTCTGTTGCCCAGGTGGCTCTCAAACACCTGCAACCATCATCTCATCGTACCTTTATACAGAAACACCTCTACGTGAAGCCACAATTCGTAAGCTTAAGTGATGAATTTGCGATTGTCAGTGGCTTGCTAGTTGCTAAAGACAAACATCTGTAGCTGTTTCCATGTAAGAGAAACTGATAATCTGTGAAAATCAGGGGAAAGCCCTCCATTAATGAAAACACCTTTTACGACAGGATAGCAAGAATGACTAGAAGACCCACTTTAATGCTGCAGTGTAGAGAAGCAGAACTCTCAATTATTATTCTGATGTCCCATTTGAATTTTCATACTAAGAAATCTCACACAGTATCAACTCTTCACCTTTTTATTTTTCTTCTTATACTAAAGAACTCAACCTTGTGTCACGCTACACTGTCATAATTAGAAGTATCGTTTCCCTTTTTGATGCAACACGAAGAGTCAGGCAGGCTTTCTGGACGTCGTATTTCCTGGCACATGCCACCCAACATGAAACCTGAGGCAGCATAATTGTTGGGTTTGTTGTTTAAAATATATTTGATAGGGCAAGTGAGAAGGGATCTTTGCTGCCGGCCCATCAGGTTGCCACTTCAACTCCAAAACCCTCCCAGTGGTTGTGAGAGGGGTGGAAGAGTGGTTGTGCCCTCTGTATCTGAGGGAGTGCTAAGGAGGCTGAGCCTCTCCAGGTCACAGGGAGGTGATTTAATTGACTATTAACTTAATCTGGACTCCAAAGTACTAGAAAGTTCAGGTCTTATTATTGTTTTAAAATATTTTATTAAAAAAATATGGCAAATAGACCATGTGAATTTTTAAAGCACTTTCTCACAGGTCATATTTTCCGGTGTAGTTCCAATTGTAAATCTATCAAATCTGCGTTCTCTTTCATTGACTCGGAGATGCACTGTCCCTGAATTTTCACATTGCTGAAACTGGGATGTGTATGAAGTGTGGGTGTAGTCAACTGGTAGAGTTTTTATCCCAGAAAAAGCTGTTTAAAAAAAAAACAATGTGTGTCTCTTATATTCAACTGTATCTTAGAACTGAACATATGTGATGTTTTGGTGTCTTGTGCTTTCTGTTGTGGTAGGTTTCCTGTAAGACAAATATGTAAAGCTCCTGATACAGACTGAAGATACAGTCTGTCCAGACATAGACTCCGACTTCCTTAAGGAGAAGGCGATTCACTATAAAGATAAGAAGGCAGTTAAACTAGAAAGTTATTTAGGATCTGATACAATTCTATGGACCAGCTTTGGTCTCTGTTTCTCCTTCATGGGCTGTGTAATCTGTTTTGTGTGTGTGTGTGTGCATGCCTTTCTGGGCTGTTTTCACTGCTGCTGGCCTCTGCTTTCTTTTTCACTCCAGTTCAAAGTTGGAAAAGAACCGTTCCGGTTGGTTTAGCTAATTGCAATCACCTTAGCTGAGCCTAGTGGAGCTGAACACAGCTAAACAACTCATACAGAGGTGTCTTCTGTCAGGCGCTGACCAGTGATACAGTCGGCCGTCTTCCCGGCCCTAAAAAGGACCCGCTGCTACTTCTCCCTAGGGAAGCGGTCTGGGCATGAGAAGCATTCTCATTAATAACAAAAGTTTCCTTTCCCTGGCTAATCAAAAGGACAACTCCAAGAAATGACTTAATGAACTTATTAATTATAAGCCTATTGTGTGAGACTAGATAACTGGGAAGAAGGACAACAGGAAGTAGATAGGGCTGTGGGAGGTACTTGGGGAACATTTCGGATTGGATGAATTGGAGTTCTATAGGCCACCCAGTGAAGCAGAGGGCACAATAAAACTTTACTAGGAAAGTTATATAAATTATGAAATTTAAAAATATACTCTACATTTCATAAACTCAGCAGTTTGCAACATGTGTATTACACTTTGATATGCCAAACAAACTTTTTTATAACAACTTAATCAATGAATATACTTTTGCCATTTTTTTCCTCTGAAATTTTCCCCTACAACCTGAGATATTCGGCTCAAACACAGACAAGGGTATTGATAGATCTCTCTCATTCTCCTGTGAGTGATGAACATACAGTCCTACTCCTGTGGCCTGTGGGCCCTGGAGATGGCCGTAACCTGCTATTGATCAGCTGATTGGAGATAAATGGCTTAGCTGCTTGTATTGCAGATTACATCATTAACATGGTCAGTAAACCATGAATGGTTCAATAAGGCGTTTATCTTTTTTCATTTTACTTCAGCTCTTTTATCATTTTTATTATAAAAGACAAAATTACCCACACTAACCAGCAGGATCAGTTGAAAAGAGACTCAGTAGGATACCATTATGGTTGCAAAGTTGCAGACAGCTGAGTTCTAATGGTTTAATGATATTTAGGATATTTTTTGCACTGAAGAAAATATAGAGTTTTGATCATCTTTTTTTCTGTGTTTCTCTTACAGCTTCCTTTTGCCTCATATTTACTACAAGCAGTACTGGAGAAAATAAATGAAAAAAAGAAACTGGTTGAAGTGTATTTCACAATTATGAAAGATATTAGATGATATTACAATGAAGAAGTTTTCTTCAAATGTGAAAACTTTCTGTGTGGTGTGATTGGAATACCTGCATTGCAATCCCGATACAGTATCTGCTCCAACTATCAATATTCAGGTTCGATAGCAAAATAAGAAGTCTCTGAGACTAATTAATTGCTGAACAAGGGAAACTAATTAAGTGATAGCCATTTGAAAGGAAATAGTGTAGCGTGTGATTGTGGAATGCAAATATTGCCACAAACCAATGCAAACTTAAAAATGATTTTTCTTCCAGTGCATTAGAAGAAATTAGAACAAGCCTGGCACACGCAGATCGGTCTGAATATAAGAAGAAAAAATGTAAACTGAGGATTTAATCTTTTAAGTTTTATAAAGAAATGACTTTTTACATGAAACTGCTATGAATGGCCTTAAATCATCCAGTGAGCAAAATGTTTGCATTGTAAGCAAATAGAAAATGATGCAGCATAACTTAAGGGTGACCATTTAAGGAAATAACTTGTGTGGTCCAACTATATTTGTTCTGAATATTCTGGATCATATAGGAGATACTGTATTTTCCTAGAACTATTTTTAAAAAATAAATACATTTTTTCCTTCTCTCTCTCTTTTTTAAAATTCATCATTCTTTGTGTGGTCATATAAATTAGCAAGGGACCACAAAACCAGTGTATAAAACTAGTCTAAATTCTACTGTAGTCAACTAATTAGAGTTCAGTTCTTAACAATGATGTCATCCCTGTTTGGTTGCTTTAATTCACCAAGCTTGTGACTGCCTCCAGCCTATCCTTGCTAGTCTTTCTTTCTAGAATACTCTGTACTCAATTTTTCTCATGACTAGCTCCTCACCATTTAGGTTCATCTTACGTGTTCCTTCAGATAGGCAATCCCTGGCCATTTTACTATTTGATTTTCTTTTACCAGAGTTATTTTATCTGTTCACTTACTTTCTTGGTATTCTCCTCCACCCTCAGAATAGGCCCCATGAGGTTAAGGTGGAGGTTGGCAAATCTGGCCTGCTCCCTGTTTTTGTGTGGCCTACAAGCTAAGAGTGGTTTTTATATTGTGAATTTTTTTAAAGGAGAATAATGTTCTGTAGCATGTGAAAGTTATATAAAATTCAAGTTTTAGTGTCCATCAATAAAGTTTTATTGGAACACAGCAGCCTCATTCATTTACGTGTTGTCTGTGTTCGCTTGCACACTGCAGTAGTGGAGACGCGTGGTTATAGCAGAGACTGTGTATGGTGCACTCATCACTTTGCACTACTGCTTGGCACCCTGCAAATTACTGTGACACAGTTGTGACTTGACAGCATTTCAAGTGCCACAAATACCACCATACTGCAATTTTTTAAATGCCAGTGTATACCCATCATGTCAAAACAAGAAAAGAGATTAAAAAATGGTTGTCAAATGTCAGAGTCGTAGTAGAGTGTGGATTATTTTGCTGTTGAGTTAGACGGCAAAGCATTGTGCTGTTTCCACAGTGACACTACGCCTGATATAAAAGGATTCGGCGCGTGTCAACATTACACAGCCATAGTGCATTGTCGAAGTCGGGAGACCGACACTCGTGCAGTACTGTTAGCTGAATGACAGACCACATATGAATGTCACAAGATTTTACGTTCACTTTTTGGGGGGTATAGTTTTAGGAAATGTTTTCACATGTGTAGATTGTATAATCGTCACAGAGTTTTTCCATCAACACAAAGAATACACACACACACACACTGTCTACTGGTTGTTCCTCTGAAGAACCCTGGCTGATACGCCAGGTTTGGGCTATTGCATGTAAAATTACTCTGACCATTCATGTATAGGTTGTTGTATGAACAGAAGTTTTCCTTTCTCCTGAATAAATGCTCATGAGTGTGATTGCTGGGTCATGGGCTGTGTTTTTAACTTGGTAAGAAACTGCAAAACCGTTCTCTAGAATGGCTACCCCCTTGCACAGTCCCACCTGCAGAGTCTGAGAGATCAAGTTGGTCTTCGCCCTCTTTGGGAAGCGGTACTCGTATTTTTTATTTTAGCCATTCTAACAGGCATGTAATGGTAATATTTCTCTAAGTTTTGTCCTCCCTTGATCACATTGATCATGTTTTGGGTTTTTTTTTAATCTCCAAAACCTGCATGTGTGGCCTTTCAGAAAGTATGAGCTGATAGGAACAGGTGATTAGGGTTGTGTGAAGTACATAACTCTTTTCTCCAAGCCAATTACCTGAAAAAAGAACTCCCAGTAATTACAGGTTTTACAAGGAATTTGTACAACACTGGTGTACTTGTTACCTATTGCTCTGTTACACATTGCCCTAAAACTTAGCGGCTTAAAACAACATTAGTAGTACCAGTCTTTGGGTAAGGGATATGAGCACAGCTTACATGGGTTCTCCGACACTAGGTCTCGGGAGGCTACAGTTGTATCAAGGCTTAACTGGAACGGCTCTGTGTCCTAGCTCACTCAGGTAATTGGCAGGATGAAGTTCTTTGCAGGCTGTTAGATTTTGGGCTTCGGCTCCTTGCTAGCTATTGGTAGAGGTTGACCTCAGTTCTTTGTGCCATGGGTTCTTCCTATGGCAGTCTGCTTCATCTCACACACACGGAGGAGATTTCAAAGGAATGAGAGTAACAGGACGTGGAGATCATTAGGAACCGCTCCAGGAGCTGCAAGCGTTTAGGCAATCTAGATGAAGGGGAGCCTGTTGGAGAATTTGCCTTGAAGCCATCTTTGCAAGGAAAGCGTAGATTTTACTTAGAATAATTTTTGTCTGTGGTTGTTCGGGGAAGGAAGACAGAGTTCATGGGCTGCAAAACTGCAAATACCTCTTGGCACCACCATCATAGGACTTGAAGAGAAGGAACCCCTTTCACCGAGAGTGGAGTCCATTTCGTAAAGGTGCTTAACGGATGAATTTAAGGAGCTAGTTAATTCTCACCTCTAGATTTCCACAGCAAACAAAATAAAACCAGTGCCAGAAACCCACAAATTTAGAAAACCATAGGAGTCCATTCTATGACTCTTTCTTACGTTTGAACCATAGAGGGCTTGAGATTCAGGACCAGAGTAGAACAAGCCTTTGGCCTCTCAAATACCATACCAATGACCTGGGAAGCCTTCTAACAAAATAAACAGTTAAGGAATACATTTCACAACATATATTTGTACAATATGCTCATATTACTGGAAAAACACCAGAATCTAATTAAGATGACTTTTCTCGTTATAGTATGTCCTTGTATACTGTTTCAGTATTTTCCAACGGACATGTATTTCTCTTTCAATTTAAAGACAGTTTTTATAAACTCTTTTTAAACCATCCCTGAAGAAAAATAAAGTGGAAATGGCAAATTATCTAGAAAGTAATGGAAATGAAAACTTTTTTTTTATCAAAAACCCTGTGGGACACAGCTGAAGCTGTATTTAAGTGAAAATGAGTAACTCAAAGCATTTATCTTTTAAAAATGAACTGAAAATAAACTAAATGTGCAACTTAACAAATAGAAAAGAAAAATAAACCTAAAAAAACTAGGAGGGCCCTGACTGGTGTGGCTCTGTTGGTTGAGTGTCGTCCCGAAGGGTGCAAGGTCACTGGTTCTGTCCCTGGTTAGGGCACAGGCCTAGGTTGGGTACGTATGAGAGGTAACCACCAATGTCTCTCTCCCACATTGCTGTTTCTCTCCCTCTCTTTCTCCCTTACTCCCCCAGTCTCTAAAGTAAATAAATAGCCCTGGCTGGTGTGGCTCAGTGAATTGAGTGTGGGCCTGTGCTAAGTAAAGGGTTGCTGGTTTGATTCCCAGGCAGGGCACATGCCTGGGTTGCAGGCCAGGTCCCCAGTAGGGGGCGTGTGAGAGGCAACCACACATTGATGTTTCTCTTTCTCCCTCCCTTCCCTTCTCTCTAAAAATAAATAAAATCTTTACAAAAATAAATAAAATGTTTTTTACAAAAGGAAAGTAGGAGGAAAGAATTCACGAAAGTGAAATTAACTCCAAAAGAAAAACAACTTAAAAAGACATAAAAACAAACCTGTTACTTATAATTTAGTTAACCCTGGCAAACCTAATTAAGGATAAAAGAGGAAGATGAAAACACGCAACATTAAGAACTGTAAAAGTTATAAAAGACATTTTAAAAATTATAAAAGAATATGCACAACTATATGTCAGATCTTAAGGAACTGTATGACTTTCTGGCAAAATATAAATAAACCAGGTTCACTTAAGAAGTGATAGAAAGTCAAATAAACCATTCCATATAACAAATTAGAAAAACAGCCAAAGATCTGCCGTTTAGAAAAGCTGCAGGCCCTAATGATTTTATTGTGAAATCTACCCAGCCTCACAAAACAGATGATTCCTGTTATTTTAACTATTCACAGAAAAAGATGAGAAGATCCCAGATGTCTTATTTATGAAGCAAAGATAGGCTAAATGGCAAAGCCAGATAAATATAACTGAGAAAGAGAACTATAAATCAACATTATTTACTAGAAGAAATATAGATATTCTAAGTAAAAAATAGAATTCTAGTTATTCAAATAACAGCCTATCTGGCCAAATTATTTTCAATCCAAATATAATGATTTGGAATATAATTCATTATACCAACAGAATAAAGGAGAAAAATACTTGATTTGACATATGATAAAATTCAACAACCTTTATAAAGTAAATTTTACAGACAAATGATAAGAAAAGTAGAAACTGAAAAGGCCAGTAGACATATATAAAGATACTGAACCTCAAATGGAAATAAAAAAATAATTTTCACCTCTCAGAGTGAAAAAAATTCAGTGCTGGTGAGTGTGTAAGTGAGCTCTCTCACATATGGCTGAGAGAAAATGTGAGTTGTTAAATTTTTGCTAGATAACTTAAGGTATCTGCTAAAAAATTGGCCAGAAATGGCCCTTTTGGGAATCTGCTGTATAGAATAAAAGCATAAACAAATAGGAATAAATATATACAAATACTTTGTAGAGACAAAAAGCAATAAAGGATTTCAGTGCCTTTCAGTAAATGGTTGACTACGTGGTGAACATCTTATCTATGGCTCACTATTAAATAGAATGATTTAAGTCTACACACATTTTATCTAGTGGAGTGACCATTTGCATATATGAAATTTCATTCACCTACAAGAAAACTGACCTTTTTAAAGTATAAAATTTAGTGCCTTTTAGTATACTCACGAGTTCATGCAACCATTCACTTGAAGAATATTTTCATCACCCTCAAACAAACCTCGTAACCATTAGCAGTCAAAACGCTGGAAAACTAACACCAGGAGCGACCCTCAACTACCCCTGGCAGAGGTGGTCTGTACATACGCCTCCCCCAGCCCCTCTGAGACAACTCTAAGGCACACATTTACATGATTTCCCCTTTGGGATTAAACTCGAGTTTTTCACAATGTTACCTTCTGTGGTAAGGCATACTTTATTGGTTATCTTTGACTTTTTAAAGAAATTTTTATCGATTGATTTCAGGGAGAGGGAAACGGCAGCAGGAGGGAGAGAGAGACATCGAAACATCAACCTTTTGGCTTATTTGTGCATTCATTGGCTGTTTCTTGTATGTGCCTTGACCGGGAATCAAACCCGGATCCTTGGCATATCGGGAGAATGATCTAATCAACTGAGCTACCCAGCTAGGACCTTGTCTTTGACTTTTCTTATATTTTCCTTACTGCAGTTTCCTGGAATCATCTCCCCAGTAAACTTGCATTCAAATCTTTGTTTTGAGGTCTGCTTCTGCAAGAACCCAGCTAAGAAGGCATGTCAGAAATGGTAATAGGAAGCAGATTTTCAGGATGGAGTTCTGGGATTGTACCGTTCACTGTCCAGGCGACGGCAAAGACCCCAGTATGGGCAGTAATTGGGGATGACGACCCCACATGCTGTAGTATCAGTCGCTGAGACTGTGGTGAGCTGGGAGGGGATACAAGCAGGAAAGGGTGCACTGCCATAAAATGTCTAGTATTTGAAAGAGATGGAGATATAATAAGGACACTAAAAGTGGGTGGCTACTATTAAGTGCTACTGCGGCATTGAAGGAAGAAAATGCCAGTCTCTACAACAAGCCAGAAAATGTATTTGGCACCATTTAAAGAGATTTCATCTCCTACAAAAACAGGACATGACAAGACTAGAAATGAGGTCCTGGATCTGTTTGTAACAATTGACCAAAAAATAAAATAAAATAAAATTTAAAAAGTGTGTGTGTGAATACGTAGTCCAGACAGCTCTCATGCATTTAAAAATCTGATGCCCCAGTAAGCCTCCTACACACGGTCCCCTGCACATAGTGACAGGGAAGGGGTGGGATGCTGAGAACGAGGCAGGAGATGTCAGAGTAAATGCAGTTGAGGATTCTGAACTCTCAGATTCCTCCGAACCCTCTGGCCTCACAAAAGATGCCCCCTCTTCCTTTGCTGAAGGAGGTCAGCCCTCCTTTGCCTAGAGACCAGGCAAAGATGTCACCTGAGCCAAATGTCTTTCAAACTGATGCTTGCCTTCCTCAGGGTCTTTCCCTTTGCTGCCACTGCTCGGAGGTCAGTAATGACTGTCAAGCAGAGGATGGCTCAGCTGTGGAAGCGCTGCCCAGGCTTCAGAATTAAAGAGACATTTGACGGAAGAGCTACAGAATCTAGCTAAAATGATACCAGCAAAACTGGGAGAGCATACCTGAAATGGGTCTTGAGGGTACTAAACAGACTATAAATCCAGATATGGAAGAGTGTGTTGACATGTGACAGTCTCCTATAACTCATAATGTAACAACTTGTCAAGGACACCTGGGACTGGTCTTAATGTGCTATGAAACTGACTCTTTGAAACTTGGGAAAAAGTGATAGCCTATGGCAAACTAAGTAGAGGTGCCATCGTTATAACTGCAAAGCCTAATGGACCAGAACACAGCCGTCCATCCTGAGCTGGCTGGCCGAGCTGGCTGTTGGAGGGCCCACTGAGTCGAATGTTAGGGTAGTGTCATTTTTTACAGTAGAATCACTTGTCTATGAAGGCAAATCCATTAGTTTACCTGGGCAAGTCAATTATTTTCTGGGTGTTGCAAAATAGCAAATTAACTGCCAGTGAAGTTTTACAAACTGTGGCCCTATCACATTTAATGAACAAAAGTGTTTTGATATATTAATTGTATGCAAATAATTCTTAATAGTTTGTCCCTTTTTTTTTTTTTGGCCTTTCTCCAAAACCTCATTCCTACTTTAAAGTTATATATTTTTTCCAAATCCTCCTGTATTCCATCTAGGACCAGCTATATAGCTTTGCTCTATACATTAATTTGAATCTATCTTGAATTATTTTATGTGTTATATGACATAAAGATCTATTTTTTCCAAATTAATAATATCTTTTCCATCACTTAACCTTTCTTTCCCCAATGTTATGAAGTACAGCCTTCATAATATACTGTCTCAAATGCACGTGGTTCTGCTCACCGATTCTCTGTTATGTGTGACTGACTCCTTGTACTAATAGCACTCTGTTTAATTCTTGTTACTTCCTGACATCTAGTACGATATATCTCCTCCAGTAGTGTTTTGTTTGTGTTTTATTTTTGGAAGCCTCTTACTGTGCAGTTTCTTTCCCAGATAAAATTTTAATTAAAAATTTTATTGTAGTAATTGTGGATTCATGTGCAGTTCTCAGAAACAACACAGAACTCATGTACACTTTACCCAGTTTCTCCCAAATAACAATGTAACGGTATAAGATGTGTACTGTTAGAACTGGGATACTGAGAGTGATTCAGCCCACCACTCTGACTCGGTTTCCCCGGTTTTACTTGTATGCACGGTGCGTGTGTCTGCGTGTAGCTCTACACAATTTTATCACGTGCTTAGACTCAGGCATTCACAGCCGCACTCAGGACAATGGGTGGCTCCATCATTACAATGATCCCTCGTGCTGCCCTTTTATAACCACGCTCCCTTGCCTTCAACTCCCCTGCCTAAATCCTTGCAACTATTAACTTTCCTCTGTTCTAAAACTGGGCATTTCAAAAGTGTTTGATCAGAGGAATTTCGGTATGTAACCTTTGGAAGTAGAATTTATAACTTTTTTCATTCAGCATAATTCCCTGTAAATGCATCCAACTTGTATGCATCAATCATTTGTTGTTTGTATTGCAAAGTAATATCCCATAATACCGATCCACCACAGTTTGTTAAACGGTTCACCTGTTTTTGTTTTTTTTACCCTATACCTGTAACTCTAGTGCCTAGAGCAATACCTGGCACACAGTAGGGACTAAATAAATACACTTTCAGTAAAGGAATCTTTCTGCCTCCAACACAGATCCTGGACTCCAGCGGGCACTGTGAGAAAAATGTCACATACATTTGAGGATCTAATTGTGTCCCCCCAAGAGATATGTTGAAGCCCTACACCCCCGGTACCTGTGAATGTGACCTCATTTGGAAATGGGGTCTTTGCAGACGTAATCAGGTTCTGATGAGATTACGCAGGATCAGGGTGGGCAGAATCCATGCGCAGTGCTCTTATCGGGAGAGAGAGCGTTGGGAACACACACACGCACACACTGAGAGAAGAGGAGCCAGTGATGACAGAGGCAGAGATTGCACTTACGTCACCACAATGCAGGAAACGACCAGGACTGCCGGCCGCCAGCAGAAGCTAGGACAGACACATGGGAGGTTTCCCCTCAGGGCCTTCAGAACAGGGCGCTGCTGACCTCTGGATTTGGGGCTTCTAGCTGCTGGAGCTGTGGGAGAATGAATTTCTGTTGTTTTATGTTGCCCAGTTTGTGGTAGTTTGTTACCGAAGCCCCAGGAAACTAATACAAGGATGAGAAGAACTAAGTTTTCAAGTTGAGTGATCAATTATTTAATCTACTTAAATGCCAGGATTAGAACACGTCACTTCCTGATTCTTCCATTCGGTGTGCTTTCTCCTACGCCAGTACTTCCCAACTTTATTTTCATTAACCCTGTAAGGAGCCTTTTTAGACTTTTTTCCCAATCACTCCCTTCACCAATAAAAATTTAACATAGAGTGTACCTGTTTGTATCATGTGGCCCTTTGGTTTGGCCACAGGCCATTGTAATATCTGAGTTTTGTTGTCGTCCCCTCGAAAGAACCAGTCCTCAGCCCGCAGGGAACGCCGCCCCATCGATAAGGTGTATGCGCACACTGGATTGTAATGGAAGCTATAATGGCAATAAATAATATATGTATGTTTCTGGAATCTGAAAAAGAACTTAAGTTATGGCTCCTGAATACATATCCCAGTTCTCCCTCTAGCCTACGATAAAATTCTAATTCTCCACCCACTTTGAAGTTAATCGAGGCCATGTGACTTGCTTCAGGCACTGACATGTGAACAGAAGTTCCATGTGTCACCTCCAAGCAGAAGCTCTGAGAGCAGGTATGTGAGTCCCCACCTCGCCGCCCCCTGCTCCTGTAATTCTGGAAACACGGGGTTCAGTGGGGTGTCCAGGGACCAGGAGGCCTGAGAGAGAGGGAGAGGCAGTGTACCGTGTTGTGGGTGAGAAACCAGCTTCTGCAGTGAAAAGCCACTGAGGTCTGGGAGTTGTTTGTTACTACAGAGAAGCCTGTCCCATCCTGACTAACACAGGATTGCATGGGGGGGAAAGTCAGATGCATAAAATTAACTCTTCCCATTTAAATTTTAATTAAACCTAGTCCTCTAAAGGATAAACTTCAATTCAGATTTAAAACATAACTATAAAATAACTTTTCTGAGTTTGGTGTTTAATAGTTAACTTCTTCCCAGGGTTATCACATATTAAAATTTAAAACATACATGAAACAAGGTTCACTATGCCAGAACTCTGAGATAGAAATTTAATTCAAACATAGACTGACATGTGAGTGAGTGTATGGGACTTAGGGAGACCTGCCAGCCCTCCCTGAAAGCTAAGTGATTCTCTCCACTTTCTTTCCAAGGCATATGATACTGGATCATGGACTGCAGCGCCAGTGAAAAATAAAATGATGTGTTTATTGGATTTGTGTGACCTTTTCCTCCAACAATCATAGGGCACCGAACTTCGAGCACATCCATTCCTTAAGTAATTTTAACATGCAGAGAGGATGAGAAGGTCAGACAATTACAAGAAGTCTGCTAGCCAATGTCAGTGGAATGCATTAAATGTCAGTCGAGTTTCTATTTCAGGTATTAATAAACAGGAAATCAAGCTAAGGTATAGTTGAGGCGAGGCAAGAGGCATGCTGGGGAATATGCTAAACAACCCCTGGGAATGCCGCAGTGCAGTCAGCCTTCTCGGAGAGGGCAGGAGAGCAAGCAGTGAAAAGCAATGTTTTCAAAAGTAAAAATCTAGGATTTTTATCAGAAAAGACACCTAACACAGGACCCTCACTTGCACTCAAATATTATTTTTGCTTGTGTGAATTCAGTCATCTGTAAAAACAGAGAACTCATCTTTCCCGTTTGCTCCATTAATTAGTTTGCCCTTGTCACTAGATAAATTTTTGCCGGACTTTGTGAGCTTTTTTCTTCACCTGATCTTCTGTAATAACCATTTGTACAAGTTTTAATCGTGGAAACGGGTCCAGTTGAGTAAACAGAGCCACTGCAAGCATTACAGGAGTTAGGGCTTAGCATGGGGCTTGGCTTACCCCCGTGTGGCAGAGCTGGTGGAGGGAGGCTCTGAACACAGGGGAACGGTCAGAGAAATAGTTCGCCGAAGATTTCAGCCTGAAGAACTGGAGCCCGGAGGAAAGCTGGAGTTAGCAAAAGTTCAAGAAGCCATCACCAATGGCCACCTTGACTTCCTGAGAAGGATGGCTTAGCCATGGCATTTCCTCTAGTGACCAAAACCAAACCATAAACCATGCAGAAGGGCATTCTGGGAAACATGGTGTTTTACCTTGGAGTGAGAGGTGGTCTTTTTGAGATGACCAGATAAGCCTGTTTGAGATGACACAGTGGAAAGAACTCTATATATTGAAAACAGGGTTTGTTCATTTAGCTCATAATTGGGGTGCTGAGTAGTGGTAAGATAAAATCAGGAATTGAATCTAGTACATTGTGCTTTTGTTAAGAGCAAAATGTCAGCTGATGCATTTTAAATTTTTCCTATAATCATTGCCACTAGATTTTAGACACGTGTCTGTAACAAAGAAAACCTGTATTTTAATGGTCGGGGAGCCCCTGGGCCTTAAAGTCTTTGTGCTCGAGGTTAGACAATGGCAATCTTTTGAGTGGTTGATTGTGTGATAAAGGAATTAATTAAAGCCACCCTCTTCTTCTGGTTCTAAACCATATTCGGATTTGAACCATGAAACTTTCCATGGACTATTATTTGCACTAGAAATGAATACTGCTTGCAATTAAAATTTGTAAAATAAATACATGACCTTTCAAACTATTTATCTGCAAATAATCTATCTAAAGAGAGCATGAGATAATTGTCAAAGTGTTTTTTAAACAAAGAATAAAAACTGCAAGCTTTGATTATAAAGATTCTATAGTATTTGGGGTTTGAGAGTTCCCAGGAGGCAGAAAAGAGGTCCCTGCGGTTTAGAAAAGCCATAGAAAAGGGGGTGCGGGTGATGGGGAAGGAGAGGGAAATGGGATGTGAAGAATAGCAGGGGAAGCAGCGGTGGTGGAGGGAGGCTGTAAGTGAGCCAGGAGAACAGCCCTCTGACCAGGTTCTATAATTAAGCAGAACAGAAAAATGATTTAGCTGGTTCCTGCAAAAAGAACTAACAAGAGACTTGCTCAATTGTAAGATTTTTCCCCAAATTCACTCTTGAGTATGTCTGGGTAGATAATACTTGTTTAATTAATAACCTAGGTTTAGCCATTTTTTAAAAATAGAGAAACCTATTCCTTGAACAAAAGCCAACCAGCATTTTTTTGTGGCTCCCTTCATATTTAGGAGCACCCTGTCTTCCTGGATGGCGTGGAACTCTGCTATCACCAGGTGGCAACTCACAACTCTGCAGGTAAGCGGGAGAGTGGAAGAAACTCTATCCCTGCCAAGCACTGGATAGCACTGCAGTTAGGACTCTCTCTGACACTATCAGCCACCGCTTCCAGGACAAAATGTATTTCAGATTTTGGACTGCTAAGACAAGTTCTGAAATAATAATTGCTGACAGTTTCTCCCAAGTATTACTCTTAAAAAACCTTGCAAATGCTGATTCATTGTAACTGCAGCTTCTCAAAGGTATTTTTTCCCTTCAATAATTCTTGCCCAAATTCAGAAACCTGACTATAACTCCATCCATATTAATTGTATCATATCGGGTCATAGAATCAGGACCTGTTAGCTGAAAGAGCAATTAGCAACTTTCTAATAAGACACCCTCCCCCATTCAGTGCATTTGCTACTCTACTTTGCTGTGATACTATCTCAGTTCCAGTCTCCGGTGACACAAAAGAAGAATATCTATCCCCCCCGGGACTTTGTAAGGATTAGAGGAACTCATGCATGAAAATAACCAGTGCACTTCCTGCCCCATAGGAGATGCCATTTAAAGGTCAAGTGATATCCCTGCATACATTCAACATAGGCACTGTTAATAGGGATGGAGGCTGTTTGTTGCGCTATGGACTAGACACTGTGCTAACTGGTTTCATCCCTAAGACAATCCTGTAAAGATAGTGAGGCTCAGATAACTAACTCGCCCAACATGTGGGTGAGCTGGACATTTAACCTCTGGACTTTCAAAAATTTTACCAGTATGTCATCCTGATTTTGATTCTTCAAAGCAAATAAGAAATCCCACCGTAACTCATGCAGACTTTGAATCACTTGAGGGACTGGACGCCTAGGGGAGCAGAACTCCTGTGGCTTCACCACTCGTAGTTTTTGAAACTACTGTACAACACTGCCAAGCCCTAGAGATGAAGACTGACCCAGAAAGGCAGCCTCGGCCGGCGCACAGTCGAGGTGAGCCCGCCTTTCTCCTAAGGCGCAGAGATATTGAAGTGGTCCAGCCCTTTGTACAACACTCATGAGAATAAACAAATATAAAGAAAAACACTGATATTTTTAAATACCCTTATTCTAAGAGATAATGTACCCCTCACATCTGACTTGCTCTTGTCTGCTTTGTCTTTCTTTCATCTGTGTGGCCCGCTGACAAAACCCTGCGGACCCATTTCTCCAAGTCCTATTAAATTCTGGCCCTCTCTTCTGGGGTCTTACCTCTTTCAACAGGCACTTCCTTCTAAATTGCCGCCTATATTTTGGTAGCCCAGTTTCCAAAATCATTGAGTAAAAGTACTAGCACACCCCTGGATATGTAGATGAGTTGGAAATCTGTGGAATGCAGGTGCCTAGAATCTCTTAAAGATGCTACAACTATATCACTCCGAGAACACCCTTATGGCCAATCTAGAAACTCCAGTACATAGAGACTGCTTTGTCTAATAAACTTTACAGCTGCAAAATGGTTTCTAAAGCTTGAAGAGTGGTTTTAGGTGACTTCTGATGGGCTTACACAGATGAATTTCTTTAAAGAATTTTCATACATAAAAATCAATTTGAATGTAATTCTGCCTTGACTTTTAACAATGGAAAATTAATTTGAAGATTATCTTATGGATTATTTGCTTTTTAAAAATCCTCCCAAGGACATAGTTATTGATTTGAGAGAGAGAGAGAGAGACAGACAGACAGACAGACATCATTCAATTGCCTTCCTACGCACCCTGATCGGGAATCAAACCCACAACCTTTTGGTTTATAGGATGATGCTCCAATCAGCTGAGCCACCAGGCCAGGGTTGTTTTGTTTTCTTTATTTAGCAATAGAGTGTGCTGTCTGAATTCTGAATTTTTGGCCTCCATACAATTTTTTTTCTTTTTTTATTTGCTTAATATCTATGAGACTTCCAGTACTTTTACACATATATCTCAGGTACTGGAATATCTGGTGTCAGTTTTATCTCTTAAGAGACACCCATAGAGAAGCTTGGGTCTGTGACGGTTGGAAGAATCAGCTAAAGCTTGAATTAAGGCGTGCTCACCGATCGAACGTGCTCCTCCATTACAGTGTGGACCCCTGTGGATCTGTAGAAAGTTTTCTGTAAAGAACATTATGAACAGTTTTCACTAAGTCCTTAGCTTTTCCCCTTTACTCCCATTTCAAGTACGTGAAATGTTTCTTAAAATGGGAAAGGTTCAAGAAGTGGTCATTTGTAAATAAACTTTCTGTGTATAACTCATGCCAGTTAATATCCACTTGATATTTATATTAGTCAGCATTCCCCAGAGAAACAGAACCAGTAGGCTACATGTGTATATGCCTATATATACATGCATATTATATACACACGTGCTTTATACATAATCATATATAAATATTTATATGATTCATTACACGAAATAAGGAGACTGACTATAACTGGTTCACATGATCATGGGAGCTGCGAAGCCCCAAGACCTGCAGGCAGCAGCTGGAGACCCAGGCAAGCTGATGAGTCCGAAAGCAGAAGGAGGCTCCTGTTCGTGCCCTGGGCACAGGCAGGGGGAGTTTCCTCCTACTCAGCCCTTTTGTCCTATTCAGGTCTTCCATGGATTGGATGAGGCCCACCACTTTGGGGAGGACAATCTGCTTTACTCAGTTGACTGGTCAAATGCTAATTTCATGCAGTAACACCCTCGCAGACACACTGAGAATAATGTGGGGCCAGTTGTCTAGGCGCCCTGAGGCCCCGTCAAGTTGACAAAATTACCCACTATAATATTCCATTACTTACCCCTTTAATCAGATTAAACATCCATCCTCAGTTTCTATTAAGGTTCTTAAGTATAGAGCTATTGTTATAAATTTTAAAACCTTGTTCTTTGTTGATTGTGATTCAGTACCTCCATCAAAACACCCTTGGTTGTATGATTTTAAGAATAAAACCTTGAAACTTTTGGTCAAAATGACAAGGTAAGCAGATAGGGCTTATCTCTTTGCACAAGCACAGTAAAGTTACAACTAAAATATAGAACAACTATCATTCAGAACCGACAGAAATCGAGTTGAATGGAAGTCCGACAACTATGGAATTACAGAAACCACATCCATCCAGACTGGTAGGAGGGGCGCAGACACAGAACCAGCTGGTCCCACACCCATGTGTGGTGGATAAAAATTTGGGAGGGCTATCTCAGGAGCGAGGAGTCCCAGCCCCATACCAGGCCCCCCAGCCCAGGGTTCCAGTGCCAGGAAGATAATTCCCCACAAATTCTGGATGCAAAAACCAGTGGGGATTGAGTCAGTGGAAAAAACTGCTGGAGCCCCAAGCACTTCCTCTCAAAGAACCAACACACCTACTCAGACTCATTTGGTTTGGGCTCCAGTGCCAGGGTGGCAGCTTGAGTGGCACCAGTGGCATTCAGGGGGAGGCTGAAGTTTCTGGCATCAAGATGAGCATAGGCCATGGTCCCTTTTCTGGACCCTCCCCCACCCCACACAGAGTTGGCAGGCTGGTGTTGTATCTAACATTCCATCAACCTGGCTAACATTCTTTGACCCGCCTTGGAGATCCCCAGAGACTCTGCCCCACAAACTTACTGGCCCACCCAAGCTTCATTTCCATATGAATGGCTGGTCTTGGCTCATGCTTCATGAATGCCTAAATCATCTCAAACAAGTAATGGTGGCTTCAGTGAGCCCCAGGCCTGGAACTAGCAGCCTAGATTCATAGGTTGGCTTTGCTTGGGAATCTCCAAGCCCAGCACAAGTAGCAGCCATCTCAGATTGCTTTATAGCTCAGGGAGGGCGGCCCCAGGCAGAACACAGGTGGGTGCTGACCTTGGCCTACAGCACCTATGAAACCCCAAGGTCAGTGCACCCAGTGGACAGCTACAGGCCACGCTGGAGAACCACCACCCTGACCCTGCACAACTGATCCTCCATGGAGGGCGGAGGTTGGTGGTCAGTGGTCACAGCCAGTCCTTGCCGCTGACTGGCCTGGGTAAATCCCTCCTATTGGTCTGCCAACAGCAACCAAGCCTCAACTACAAGAGCAGGATGTACTCAGCCCACACAAAAAGCACACCTTGAGTACCCAGCTTGGGTGATAGGGGAGGCTGTGCCATTGGACACTTCAGGACACCTACTACGTTACACCATGCCACTAAGACAGGGAGTCAAACCAGCTGTACCTAATACATAGAAACAAACACAGGGAGGCTGCCAAAATGAGGAGACAAAGAAACATGGCCCAAAGGAAAGAACAGTTCAAAATGCCAGAAAAAGAGCTAAATGAAATGGAGATAAACAATCTACCAGATGCAGAGTTCAAAACCCTGGTTATAAGGATGCTCAAGGAACTTAGTGAGGACCTCAGCAGCATAAAAAAGATCCAGTCAGAAAAAAAGGATCCACTAATTGAAAAAAAGAACAATTTTTTGTGGAAACAACAGTAGAGTGGATGAAGCCAAGAATCAAATCAATGATTTGGAACATAAGGAAGCAAACAAGAACCAATCAGAACAACAATAAGAAAAGAGAATCCAAAAAAGCAAAGATAGTGTAAGCAGCCTCTGGGAAAACTTTTCAAGTGTTCCAACATTCTTTTTTTTGGTTTAATATATTTATTGATTATGTTATTACAGTTGTCCCATTTCTCCCCCTTCACTCCACTCCATCCTGCCCACCCCATCCCTCCCACATTCCCCCCCCCCCTATAATTCATGTCTATGGGTCATACATATAACTTCTTTGGCTTCTACATTTCCTATACTATTCTTACCCTCCCCTTGTCTATTTTCTATCTACCATTTATGCTACTTATTCTCTGTACCTTTCCCCCCTCTCACCTCCTCCCACTCCCCTGTTGATAACCCTCCATGTGATCTCCATTTCTGTGGTTCTGTTCCTGTTCTAGTTGTTGGCTTAGTTTGCTTTTGTTTTTGTTTTAGGTGTGGTTGTTAATAACTGTGAGTTTGCTGTCATTTTTTACTGTTCATATCTTTTATCTTCTTTTTCTTAGATAAATCCCTTTAACATTTCATATAATAAGGGCTTGGTGATGATAAACTCCTTTAACTTGGCCTTATCTGAGAAGCACTTTATCTGCCCTTCCATTCTAAATGGTAGCTTTGCTGGATAGAGCAGTCTTGGATGTAGGTTATTGTCTTTCATGACTTCAAATACTTCTTCTCAGCCCCTTCTTGCCTGTAAGGTCTCTTTGGAGAAATCAGCTGACAGTCTTATGGGAATTCCTTTGTAGGTCACTGTCTCCTTTTCTCTTGCTGCTTCTAAGATTTTCTCCTTCTGTTTAATCTTGGGTAATGTAATTATTGTGTGCCTTGGTGTGTTCCTCCTTGGGTCCAGCTCCTTTGGGACTCTCTGAGCTTCCTGAACTTCCTGGAAGTCTATTTCCTTTGCCAGATGAGGGAAGTTCTCCTTCATTATTTGTTGAAGTAAGTTTTCAATTTTTTGTTCTTCCTCTTCTCCTTCTGGCACCCCTATAATTCGGATGTTGGAATGTTTAAAGATATCCTAGAGGTTCCTAAGCCTCTCCTCATTTTTCTGAATTCTTGTTTCTTCATTCTTTCCTGGTTGGGTGTTTCTTTCTTCCCTCTGGTCCACACCATTGATTTGAGTCCCAGTTTCCTTCCTATCACTGTTGGTTCCCTGTACATTTTCCTTTGTCTCTCTTAGCATAGCCTTCAATTTTTCATCTAATTTGTGACCAAATTCAACCAATTCTGTGAGCTTCCTGATTACCAGTGTTTTGAACTGTGCATCTGATAGGTTGGCTATCTCTTTGTTGCTTAGTTTTATTTTTTCTGGAGCTTTGATATGTTCTTTCATTTGGGCCATTTTTTTTTTTTGTCTTGGCGCACCTGTTAGGTAAAGGGGCAGAGCCTTAGGTGTTCCATGGGGTGGGGTGACACTGTACGTGGGGGAGGGGCCAAGAGGGAGCAATGGCGTTTGCTCCACTCTCTGCTGGGTTTCAATCACTCCCTCCACTACCCACAGTCAAACTGGGCTCCTCTGGTGCTGGTTACCGAGTGGGTGGGCTTGTGCACGCTCTAGGCCCCTGTGGGTCTCTCCAATGACCTCTCCTGTGAGGCTGGGAGTTTCTCCTGCTGCCGCCCCACCCCCCACAGGTGTTTTCACTCAGAGGTTTGAGGCTTTAGTTCCCTGCACTGGAGCCCTGGGTTGAGCTGGTCTGCTTCGCTCCCCCATGGTTCCTCCTGGTTTATCTATGCGAGAATATAGGGCCGAGAGGTCTGCTAGCTGCAGCCTGGCCTGCTTCCCTCCACAATCCGCCACCTCGCTGGTTCCGCCAGCTGCTGCCTTGCTGCGAGTCCTCTCCGCCTGGCTGCCGGTCTCCACCCCTCCTACTGGTCTGGATGAATGTTTCTTCCCTATCTCCTTGGTTGTTGGACTTCCATACAGTTTGATTTTCTGTCAGTTCTGGTTGTTTTTTGTTTTTAAATTGTTGTTGTCCTTCTTTTGGTTGTGTGAGGAGGTGCAGTGTGTCTACCTATGCCTCCATCTTGGCTGCCCAACATTCTCATCATAGTGGTGCCAGAAGAGAAAGAGCAAGAAATTGGAAATCTATTTGAAAAAAATAATGAAACAAAACTTCCCTAATTTGGTGAAGGAAATAGGCATCCAAGTCCAGGAAGCACAGAGTGTCCCAAACAAGATGGATGCAAAGAGGCCCACCCAAGACACATCATAATTAAAATGCCAAAGGTAAAGATAAAGAGATGGGAGGGGAGTGGGGGAATGGGTGAAGAGGTGAGGGGATTAAGAAGTACAAATAGGTAGTTACAGAACAGCCATGGGGATGTAAAGTACAGTATAGGAAATGGAGTAGCCAAAGAACTTACACGCATGACCTGTGGACATGAACAAGGGTGGGGGGATGGCCTGAGGAAGTGGGAGGTACAGGGTAGAGGGGGGACTAGGGGGCTAATCAGGGCAACTATAATAGCATAATCAATGAAGTATAATTAAAAAATAATAAAACCTTGAGCTCTGGCTGGGTAGCCTGGTTGGTTGAAATGTTGCCCCCATATGCCATCTCTCTCTCTCAGTAAAATCAATTTAAAAAAAAAAGAATGAAACCTTGGCGTGCATGCAGACATGCATGTGTGCGTGCATGTTTGTGTGTTTCCAAGGCTTTGGCCCTAGACATTTAAAAGAGAGAGAAAACCACCCCTGACATCTGGGAGCTAGCTTGACACTGTCAGCCAGGGCTTGGTGCTAGGGTCGGAGCTGGCCCTATTTTCCTATTGAACATAAACAATTTCACAGAATATCAGAATCAAACAAGACTACTCTATAACCATCATGGATCAAGAACACAAGTCCACCCTTTAGTTATGTTTGAATATAGACAAAAACCAGAATGTAGCCTAAACCATAAAAATGACCAAAATATCCTCCATCCTGGCTAATATGAGGGACTGCTGTTTTCTTTACCAAGTATAGATGAAGTCTCACTGTAGTCTCCCCACTTTCTATGACTTACTAAGATCAGCTGCAGAAACCCTCCCATGTCCTGACAGCATTCAATCCAGAAAAAAGCCCCACTGCCTCAAACTTCCCCCGGACACTGTAGTGAGTTCTTTCTGACACTTCTAAGTTGCCCCGCGTTTCCCATCACTGCTCCTGCTGGGCCTTGATGAAAGGCTCTAACAGACGAGGCACTTGGCTGAGGCTCAGCGGAAGGGGTCCCTGCGTTGCACCAGGACCCTCACAGCAGTAACAGTGCGCACACTGGAGACCGCTCTTCTCTGCCTGTTCTCTGCCTGTCCTTTCCTGACAGAGAAATTCACACTGAATAAGTTCTGGTACTTCATAATGCCTCTCAGCATTGGGCTTATTTTGTATTCCTAGGAATAAAGCTCCTTGGTTGTCTGATGGATTTTTATTGTTTCTTGATGCAATTATTTTCCAACTATGACCTGTCTGCTGGTCTTGACTGTGGACTTGTTTTGGGTGTCTTGAGTGTTATCTACAAGGGAAAGTCTATTACACACTTGGTCTCTGATATCTCAGCTCTCTCCTTGAGCCAACCCTGGGGGCCAAGGAGTTCAGAGGGGACTCCTAGGACCTGTATTTAATGAACAAACTGCCTCCCATCACCAAATCAAACCTAATAAGGTTTTTTTTTTTTTGTGGGGGGGGGTAGGGGGGTGGGTTGTGTTCTTGAGAAAGGCCTCATTTAGTTTCATCTGCCTGTTATCGGGAGGCTTTGTTAAGTCCTGAGTAGTGAATGCTGGCCTTTGGCTGGGTTCCCGAGATGCAATTACACCAGCAGAATTTTTACAGAACAAACCCCTAGTTCTCATGGAACCTTCTCAGTCTAAAGTGGCACTTCTTCCAGACCCTCCCCATCCCCTTAAAAAACCTGGGCTTAATTATGTTTGTTAACAGTTCATACTTAACAGAAAAGCTAAAAATGTTCAAGCAGGCAATGCTCTGAAAGACTTAAATTTATCCTTAAAATATAAGCCCTTATTGTACTCTAACTGATAAAGTTGTTTCCCATAGGGATACATGCTAACAATTCTGATATTGCTATCTATGTACACGAGAACTGAAGAATTAAGAGAATGGACAGCGGGTAGTGAAAGCAGGTTTCTTCCTGTTGGAGAGGGAATTTACAGGTAGCCAATGGGAGGAGGTTAGAATGATCCATGTGGTAATGGATACGGTTGGATACATCAGTATGAACTATGCTCAGCTTAATATAGTTACAGATGGTTACACAGAGAAATCTCTATAGAGAGCGTAGGTATGTGGTTATGCGTATACTAACATATATATTTTCTTGCTCTGTTAGCTGAGAAAGCCCAGAAACAATGCCATCCTAGAAGCCATAAGCACACCTAGCACCCAGATCTAGGTTTCTAGTTTATGAAAAGACCTGGGCTCCGTGGAGAAATGGCTGATTTAGGACTGCGGCAGGGATTTGTAGTGCCAGTACGTAAGAAAGAAAAACAAAGCACAAACCCCTGTGTGGATGGAGTTCGTCAGAGAGATCAGGAGCCGCATGGAAGAACTTCCAAAGGCCAAACGCGGAACAATTTGATCAAAAAATGAACAGAGTGTTATATCGGGTTATAACCCAAAGTATAAACTAAGTATCTGTGAGTCTGAACCAACGCAAACAATTAATTGAAAAAATAAATGGGGAGAACTGACTAATCTCCTGTGCAGAGAATTCTAAACACTTTACATAGATAACCTGCATAGGGGAGGGGAATGTAAGTCCTGGACCGTGAGTGGGCCGTGCAGACAGCCATCTGTGCAAAGAGCGCTGCGCGGAGGTGGGGGAAGCAGCGACTGCGCAGTGCAGAAGCCTGGTGATTCCGCACGCGCACCCAGGTCGGTGTCGGCAGTGAGACCGTGCGGATCGTAGGCACCGTTGGTGCACTGTTATAAAAATAGCACTTTCTCTGTGGCTTTCCTCCCCCAAACTCGTCATCCCAGTTCAATCGTGAGTTAAACATTAGACAAATGCCAATGGCTGCCTATAAAATGCTTAGACAGCGCTCCGCACGGTGGCCAAGGCCATCAAAAACCAAGGAAGTCCGAGAAGCTGTCACACCCAAGAGCAGCTGATGTGACAAGACAACTAAGCGTGATGTGGTGCCTGGATGGGATCCTGGAAACAGATAAAAACAAAGGACATAGGAATAAACTGTGGGTGTCAGTTAATAAAAATTCACTATTACCGGTTGATGTACAAATGCACTCCACAAATGTAAGCATCCAATCCAGAGCCAAGCCCGTTTTCTTAAGCCTGAAATTCTACCATAAATCTTGCCTGACACCCCGAGTCCCGTCACGTGCGCTGTCCCTGCCACCGCAGGTAAGGACACTGCTGCTCCACCCGGGGCCTCCTGCTGGAGGACGGTGGCACAACCGGGATTCAAGCAAACAGTAGTGACTGTTCATGTGCCGGCAGCGGCAAGTTTTGGATTCATGTTTTCTGAGAGTAATTCATGTTTTTTACTTATTCTTGCAGTTAAAAAAAATCTCATTCCCAACAATTCTGCCCTTTTGATATGGAACGAATTCCTCTCCAAAGGCAAAGTATTTCTCTAATTGACCTCAAGGTGGCAGGCTTGGATAAAAGATGTTTCCATTTTTAAACTGAGCTGCTCAGTTCTCTTGGAGGGTGAAATTACAAGAGGTCTTTGTCACTCTGTACGGTTTTTTAAAAAAAAATTTGCCTGTTTCTTTGATCTTTATTTTCTTCATGTTTCTTCCAGGGCTGTGAGATTTTTCTTAGGTTATGAAAGTCTGTCGTGAGATTCTAGAAACCTCTTAAAATGGAGATAAAGGGGAAAGGTAGATGCAGACCATCATTGTACTAGGATGGGATCTAAGATACGAATCCCACGCTGCCCTATAAAACTGCTAAATTATTATTGGTAATATGTTCATTGCAAGAACCCATCACATACTAGTCCTAAGTTACTATCACACGTCTGCAGTAATCTCACACTTGAACTGTGGAGGTGAAGGCCCCCGCTGTGCTGGTGTGCCACTGAAAAGGCAGAGTAACACAGGAACTCCAGCCAGTGGTTTTGTGACACAATATCTAAAATTCTCCCAAGAGAAAAAAAACTAATGTTTTGACTCAATTTAGTCTTTAAGAAATACACGATTTCATCCCTTCTCCCAATCTTACTAGAAAAGGCAACATAGCATGGTAGTTCCGGACATAGGTTTTAGAGCCAGACAAACTGGATCAAAGATCAGTAGACATTTCCTGAATGTTCTATTCTGCATAAGACTGCTCGGGACCTCCGACATTTCTGGGGCTAGGATGGGGGTGCATTATAGGAAACCCAGGGAATAAGCTTTACTAAAACCCCCAACAGCCTAACAGAATCGGGGCTCATAAAAAAATTAAATGTAATTTAGAACAAATATGATTGCTATACGTGTAACGATTACAAATCCCCACTCATCCACGCCCACTGGTAGAGTTATTTCATCTTCATTTGACAGCCCTGTGGCTCCTTTTGAAGGAGTTAAGAAGGACGTGGGCTCGTCTGGTATATTTGGTGAGTCAGCATAGCTGATGAGGACGTGTGCGCCTTCCAACCCTAACGTCGACCTTGAGCAGCACCTGGTAACTAAAATAAGATTCACAGGGATCTAAGAAAATACCCAGATTTCATTTAGATCTATCTGTTATTTTTTTAATATGAAAAATCCATTTATTTTATTTTATTTTAAAAAATGTTTTGTTGTATTTTTTCCCATCCTATTACCATGTAATCCCCTTATATCCCCCTCCTCACTCCAGCAATCATCACACTGTTGTCCATGTCCACGAGTCCTTTTTCCTTTTTGCTCAATCCCCTACTCCCTCCCCCCACCACCTTAGCTGTCATCCTGCTCTCTATCTCTGAGTCTGTCTCTATTTTGCTTGTTAGTTCAGTTTGTTCATTAGATTCCACATGAATGAAACCATATGGTATTTGTCTTCCTCTGACTGGCTTATTTCACTTAGCTTCATGTTCTGCAGGTCCATCCATGCTGTTGCAAAGGGTACAATTTTCTTCTTTTTTTACAGCCGAGTAGTATTCCATTGTGTAAATGTCTCATAGTTGTTCTATCCACTCATCTACTTATGGACACTTGGGCTGCTTCCATATCTTGGTGATTGTAAATAATACTGTGATGAACATAGGGGTGCGTATGTTCTTTTGAATTAGTGCTTTGTCTTCCTTTGGATATATATGAGTAATCCCAGCAGTGGGATTGCTGGGCCAAAAGGCAGGTCCATTTTTAGTTTTCTGAGGAAATTCCATCCTGCTTTCCACAGTGGCTGCAGCAGTCTGCATTCCCACCAACAGTGCAAGAGGGTCCCTTTTCTCCACACACTTTCCAGCACTTGTTTGTTGATTTATTGATGATAGCCAGACAGGTGTGAGGTGATACAGTATTTCATTGTGGTTTTAATTTGCATCTCGCTGATGATTAGTGACACTGAGCATCTTTTCATATATCTATTGGCCATCTCTATGTCCTCTGTTATTTTTATGTGAAGTAGGTGCAGCTGGTGAATGCTGCCTGCCATCTGCTAAGCGGTGACTAACTGATGAGCTGGCGATTACCTGTCTCTGTCAACCCTCAGAGCAGAAAATGCTAAGAAATCGCTGAGAGCCATGGAGCCAGGGTGAGGACAACTAGGCCTTTGTTACAGAAAGTTGCCTGAGTAATTTTCACTGGGAATTAGGGGCCCTTTCTCTTTTTCAAATACTATTCAAAGCAGCCCCTTGAGTTACCCCATCCTCACTTCCAGGTTTGCTTTGTTCTGTTTCTGTTCTCTCGATTTGTAGGCTCACTATTCTAATCTCTAAATTCAACCTAAGGAGACAGGGAGACTTCATTAAACATTAACAAACCAAAGCATCTTTATCAAAATTAATAGAAAAGTCAGCAAGTCCCCTCCAGAACGCTGTTCTTTCCGTCAAATACACACATCAATAATGTCTGTGGCCACCGGGGGGCAGTATCTCATAGCATTTGCAACTTTTTTCCTCAGGTTGATATTAAATTAATTAAATGTTGGTTTTCTGTGTCTCCACTTTGAAAATGGATTTTCCTAGTAGTTTCTGTTGTTCAAGAGATACTGTACAGTTGTTCATTTGGACCTTGAGTCAATCAGATGATCTGATTCAGTTTGTGAATTCAGGTATCTTGACAATTGATAAGGCTTTACAAATGAACTTACTTGCCTTTTTACTTCTTAGACTCAAAATTAGTACAAACTATTTTTAAAAATTGGTTTTCACCATTTTGTCCCACTTCATGGTAGACTCACCAAACCTGTCTCTGCTCAAATCCGTCTGTGTTCATGGGTTCCCAGTGTGAGAGAAATCAGACCGGCTGGGCCTGAGGGGTGTGTTCAAACTGCTTCTCCTGGACAGTCGTGGCAGCAGGCGAGACTAAACAGGACTTGGAGGGGCTTCTGTTGGGCAACTGCTTTCCAGCTGTGGTCACCTTGAGACAGATATGACAAAGGCACAACAGGGAGGAGAGGTGAAGCGGCCCACAGCCACCTGTGGTACCTGAATAGGTGAAGAGCCGAACTGTCTGGAGCCCACCCTCCTCGGGGCTGGGGTGGTGGCTGTCTGACTGACTGGCTGTGGTGGGACAGACAGCGGCACCCGTGCTTTGGCTTTCCTGTCATTGCAAAGCCTCAGGTGCCCTGGCCGCCTTCACCACTCAGCCAACAGCTCCTGGCTTAGTTCTTCTGATTCTAGTGGCCAGGTGCAGGGAAGATCTCTAAAAATCAACCGCAAATGGGAGGATGTGGAGCCTCAAACCTTTGGAAAGCTGCTGGCCAAACTTTGCAGAGTGCAGAAGAGAAAGAACTCTTCAAGCAGCTAAAACACTGTGTTTGAAATAAAACACTGTGAAATAAATACCAACTACAGTTTTATCCTGGAAAATAGTGAGTGTTTAGTTGGCTGTGGTTGCAGGGGGTCAGGCCCTGTTCAAAACTTGTTTAATCCTTAGAATGACCCTAGGGGGTGAAGTGCCACAGTTATCTCCATTTTCTAGGTGGGGAATGGGGTGCAGAAATATTAAATAACTCAGCCAAGTACATATTAGCTGTTAAGCATTGGAGCTGGAATTTGAACCCAGGCAGTCTGGTACTAGAGGCTATACTCTTCGCCATTATTCTCTAATGCTCTTAAAATGAAAAACGCAGTTTCCTCTGTGACTGAAAGAAAACTCTTATTTTCAATTTCTATAATAAATTATTTGGATGCATACATTATTATCGGAACAAAAATGCTGTTTTACAATGAACTACTTAAGTCTCGTTTGAAATTTATAATGGGATTTTTGCCTTTAACTGTTTTAATTTCATTTCCTGCTTACAAAAACTTAAAAAAACTTTTATATACCTCTACTAGAAATCAATCATTTCCTGAGAAGAATCACATCTTTTAAATTATCTTTTTAGCATTTAGAATATTTAGCAAGGGATCTGAACCAGGAAAAGGTGTCTAAGAAATGCTTATTAGCTGCTTTAATATTATTCAGCATTATCTTGCTTCAGTAAATATTCATTATGGGTGAAAGGTAAGTCTCTCAGAAATACTTTCTCAGAAATACTTGTGCTATATGTCATAATAGGAAAACAAATTTTATGAACTTCCTAAAATATAGAAAAATTTAAAAGCTAAGTATATCAGTTATTAATGTATTTTTAAAAATCACTGACAGTTTCTTGACAGATTAGGTTAATGTACTTAAAAGAAAAGGAAGCAGTAATGCAATTATCAAAATAAATTTAGGATTCTTAGGGGAAGGGAGCTCATGCTATGTGCCAGCAAATAGTCTAGGTACCTTTGTGATTGCCTTATTTTAGCCTTCTGAAAACTCTAAGAGGCGATTTTATTATTCCCATTTTACAGATGAGAAAACTTAGGGTTAAGGAAGTCAGGTAACTTACCTTCCAACTCGTCAGGACTCGACTGTGTCTGGTTTCGAACACCACGCATTACATTAATGAGGAATGCACCCTCACGGTGACGGACTTTGCCTGTGGCGGTGTGCCACAGCGGGGTTACATGCTCACATGCAAAGGTGGTGTGAAGCCACGTGGCTGCGGGCTCGGTTCAGTGGCTCCGTGATGTCGGGACAGCAATGCTGGGACCGTCCTGGCCTTGTCCTCGTGGTTGTAAGATTCAAGGAGGGAAGAAGGATGGCCCTCCCAAATCCCACAGCTGTTCTAGAGACCCCACAGCCGACTTTCATTGACATTCCATTGCCCACAACAGAACCAGGAGGAGGACGGTACGGGGTTGGACAAGCCTGTGAATGGCGTCCACACAATCGTGTTGTGTCACTGGATAGTGGGTTCCTGTCCAGCTGGCTCGGTAGAGTCACGGGAGTTAAATGACCAAGGAGGTGCCCCAAGCTCATCTCCAGGGGAATGTGCTGAGTCAGAAAAACTGATCTGTCTAGTGCATCGGGCTACCTGCTTGCCCTTGCGGCTGCCAAGACAGCCCTGTCCAGGTGCCACAAAGAGGACATGGGGACAGTGCCGCGGCCACATTCCTGTGCTTCCTCACGAGTTCCCTATCTGTGTGTGGTGTTGCAGGACTGCGGGCACTGGGCTTTTCCTTTTTCTGATTATCGATTTTCAAGTGGCCGTAGAAAGAACATCCGACAGAAGAAGTCAGAAGACTTGGATTCTACTCCAGCTTTACCCCCACTGAGAGACCTGGAATAGATCCCGTAAAAACCCCTGTATTTTTTCATCTGTCTGGAGTGGTGATGATTTTCTTGCCTATTTGTTAAGATTGCAGAATGTACCAGTGAGCATTTCTGAAATCTCTCAGGTCTAACATAAAACAAGAAGCTATCACCCATACTAGGTGCAAAGGGGCCCTCTGGGTATGAGGCCCACTCTTGGACCATGAGGCCGTAAGAGGCCAGAGGGCAGGGCTGTGGTGTCTCCATTTCTCTTTCCCCAGAATGCAAACAGTATTGCACTTAGTAGGAACTCGGTAAGTGCTCATTCAGTGAGTGGCTGAGCGGGTGAATAACTGGATGAGTGGAAAAGTGGATGAAGGATGATCCTATAACAACTGAATTCTGGCCTTTAGCTCTGCCTTCCCTTCCGCATGTCTGATTGCTGGAAGTCACTGTGTGGGTATCTCAAAGCACCCGAGAGCGACCTCCCCCCAGGTGTGGTAGCCCTTGTCTTCCTCACAGAACAATGGGCACTTCCCATTCCTGCTAACAGTATCTCTCTCCTCCAGCCCTTGGCATGCAACTCCAGGTTTATATTTGTATTTCCTTTATTCTCAACATGCTATCATTTGAAAGTCTTGTATTCTACTTCTGTGATAATCAGACAGGATGTAAACTTCAGTCCCCTCCCCACCCCCGCCACACACACACACACACACACACACAGTTTTTCAATGAGCTGCTTTTGATTCTGAGACGTGATCTTCTTTCACGAAGTACTGGCGATGGGCTCAGGCAGAGGGTTCAGTCAGGATCTTGCTCTGAGGCAGAGATGGGGCTGGATGTTCTAAAATAATTCCGTTCTGTCTCAGCTGTCCCTGCGGCTTTGATGTTTCGCAACCAAGCACGGTCAGCAGCCGACTTGAGAGTTGGTATTTTCTGAACTGAAGAGCTAGTGGACATTTGCGGGCCTTAGCTAGTCTTAGGGTGTGTTCAGATAAAGCACCAGAAACATATGCACTCAGGTTGGACTGGAGATTCCGTTTTCTTCCCACCAGCGGTTTACAGCCGTACAGTTACTTTCAAAATAACATTTTAAGATGAAATTCACATATCATTCAACTCACCCATTTAAAATGTACAATTCAGTGGCTGCTAGTATATCTATGGAATCATGCAACCATCACAACAATCGATTTTACAATGTTTCAATTACCCCCCTAAAATACTCCTGTTAGCAGCCATTCCCTTTCTCCCCTCACCTCTCTCCACGCCCAGCCCTAGGGAACCACTAACCCACTTTCTGCCTTGGTAGATTTGTTTATCATGGGCATTAAATATAAATGGAATCAGATAACATGGTCTTTTCTGACCGGCTTGTTTTTACTTGGCATGTTTTCAAGGTTCATCTATGTTGCAGCGTGTATTAGTAACTTATGCCTTTTTATTGCTGAATAATATTCCATTGTATGGACACAGGACATTTTTATTTATCCATTCATAATTTGGGAGATATTTGAGACTTTTTTTCTATTTTTGGCTATTATGAATAATGCTACTATGACCATTCATGTTTAGGTTTTATGTTTTCATTTCTCGTGGGCAGATAACTAAGCACAGAATTACTGCGTCATATGATAATTCTACGTTTAACCTTTGATGGACATCCAGACTGTTTTCCGAAGCAGATGCGCCATTGTAGAGTCATTTTTAACTTGGTGGCATTACGGACATCATAATAGAGGTGAACATTTGAAGTGAGAATTCTGAGAGGCTTAATTAAGACTTAGACATGTCCAAAGATACACAATTTCGTTTTATTTTTAACTGCTGTGTTTCTGTGTGTTTTCAACGTGTGTCTCAGTCACCGTCGGAACATCTTCCAGGAGACGGGATCGTATTGTGCTCCCTGGCGTGTCCATGAGGAGAGGCAGGTGCCCGGGTAATTATGTTTGTATTCAAAGTCACCTTCTCCAGAACGTGGTTTAGAGCCAGCATCTTTCTCCGCACCCCTCCCCCACCATGCGCTCCTGGTTAGGACAGCCAGGGACAAGCAGCCTCAGTCCTCGCATATGATTCTGGCCCTGCGGCCGAGGCTCAGCACAGTCTTGTGTTCACGGGTTTTTTCCAGAGTGGTGGCTTTGGAAGAAAGTTATGTCACAGAGGCCACACTGAGACCTCTCCACAGAATGAGAGAGAGAGAGAGAGAGAGAAAGCACTGTACTACATTGGAAATAGGGCATCACTTCCAAAATGGTTAAGGTGGGAGGAGAAGAAAACTCCAATTTTATAACGTTAAGATTTTAAATTCTATGTTCCATAACTAACTCTATACATAAACTATAGACTACATAACATAATAAATAAACAATGAATGCCATACTCTGGGTTTAATTATGTTGGCTTGCTTCCGCAATTTAAAGAGAAACGGAAAGAGAAGAAGGCAAAGGCATTGCTGTCACTGGGGGTGCGAGTGTGGCCTCGCTTCAGCCTGTCCTGTCTCACCTCTGGGGACGCTGAGGTTGGGCGGATTCCTAGTTTGGCAGAGGAGAAGTGTTTCCCTAACAGACTGGAATGCCTCCTTAAAGTGATATTGCCAGTCACTCCCTGTTCCTTCCTATAAAGAGTTGGGATTTAACGGACAGCGTTTGGGGAAGCCAGTAATAATAATAAGTTAAAACGCTCAGAATGTTAGGATGGGATCAGCCAGGGCCATGGAAGCCCAGAGAAATTAGCCACAGTGCTCACAGCCTCCCAGACAGTAATGGCCCTGGGACACACCTGAAGACTTTGACCCTGAGACCAGTATTCCCCCACGTGTCTCATCACCTGGGGCTGCTCCAGCCCTGGGGACCCAGGCTGCAGATGGGGGCCGCAAGGAAGAGCCTGCAGGCCAGAGTGCCACAAGCCCCGGGCCTCAGGACTGAGCAGCATGCCGGCACCTGGTGGGCCCGTGGCTGACAGTACAGTACAGGGTGGTGCACAGGGCTTTCAGATTTCTGCCCAGCCCCTCAACTTCGGGGGCCTGCTACTGGCACAGACCATGCCTTTGTGTGAACTTTAAAAACTCACCGTTCCTCAGGGTGGGCAATGCCCTGGGCCAGGGCTGGAAAGCAATGCCTAGGCTCGACCTCAGCCCCACTGTGCTTTGCCTGGGAGCTCTTGTATAGGGCCCAACCCACACAACTGTGCAGGCTGGCCCCGTGAACATTCCACGAAGCTTACTTTCCTCATCTGTAAAATGGGGACAACATCAATAATAAGACTTCTCTAGTAAGTATCCATGATGATTGGGTGAAACCCTGTTGGCGAAAGTGCTTTATAAATCAGAAAGGACCACCACAGGATAACAATTATGAACACAGGCATACCTTGTGGTTGGTTTTTCCCTTCTTCATTTCGTTGTGTTTCACAGATGTTGCATGTTTTCCAAAAAGGCAAGACCTGCATCAGCCAAAGAAATTACGACTCACTTTATTGTATTACTTGCATTATTGTGGTGGGCTGGAACTGAACCGTGATATCTGCAAGCTGTGCCTGTATTTGTGCATGAGTGTGTGAGCGTGTGGCCACTCACACACTTGGCTTTTGCCATTTTTAAATGTCTAGAATGCTGTTTTTCAAGTTTCGTAGCCTAGTAGTAAATGGGCCTTTGTATCCAGCACAATGCCCCTGGTTCTCCGTATCAGACAGATTCTCCACAAAAGACAATGAATGAAATGAAATGTATCCCCTGACCTGGTGCTTCTTAGACCTGCCTGCACATTATAGTAATCTGGAGAACCCAAAACTGCAGATACCCAGGCCTCACCCTCAGAGATTCTGAGTCAATTCATTTGGTGGGTGTGGGAGGTGATGAGAGGCATCATGGCTAGTTTTCAAAGCTGTCCAGTTAATTCTAATGTGCAACTAGGCTTGAGAAAAACCACACCAAATGTACCAACTATTCACTAGTCATCTTTATTCCTGACTCCCTCCCAGGCGCTGGGAGGCCGGCAGTGCTGTAGGCAATGGCAATCTCAGGCCACCCTGTGACTGACGTACTGTTAGATCGCAAACTGAGACCCACAATCAAGCAAGGGGCCAGCAGCCATTTGGGATTGTAGCCCTCCACATTTGAAGAGCTCATTAATGTGACTGTATTACTTTGCTAACACAAATTAGTTTGCTAATTAGTTTGAGATACTTTGGAGACGGGGGTTTCCTTGGAGTGGGGCCCATGGGGACCCACACTCTTCCTGCAGCACAGAAACACCTGAAATTTATTTTTTGCAAAAGGCTTGGAAACAAAGTTGCTATAATCCAGAGTGTGTTAATAAGAAGGCTCTGGTATTGACATTGTCCTTGGTAAGCATTTTGTAGCTCATATAAAGCACCTCCTGGGTTTTCAGGACACTTCAGCTGCTAAGTGTCACTAAAATATAGCTGAGCTTGCGTTGTGTCAGCAAGGATGTCAAGGAGGAAGTCAGAGGGTCAAATCTTCAGGGACTTGGCTATTTCACTTGCACGGAATTCTTAAAGTATCAGTGGCTCGTTCTGTTGGCAGCTTGGGGAGCCATGAATAAGGCAGTAAATGGTTGAAGACCAACTGACTAACCCCTTACAGAAGTAGCAGTTCTGATACCTGGAAGTCTGGGAGCTTCCACATGTATCATTCCCATTGACAGCTGTTGGCTAGATTTAAAAAAAAAAAAAAAAAAAAGATTCTCTCCAGCGTTTCTCAAATGCCATTTTGTCTAAGAATCACCTGGTGCTTATTAAAGTGAATTGCTGGGTCCCCTTCACAGAGACTTACACGGGACTTCGAGAGCTGTGGACCACATTTTCCATGCACCCCAGCTGTCAAATCACTGCACGGGGCCGTAATTTAATCTATTTCCAAAGAAAGGGATCTGGAAGTAGTTTTTCTTTCTCCTCCCACACTCAGTCTGTCATCTCCTTCTGCCACCCTGTTCTGACATTTTCCTTATGTTTGTACCCTCTCCTCAAGCTCCTCACTCCAGATCATTGTCTAAACTCAAGGCATTTCCCACCTGGGTCAGTGCTTCCACTGAGTCAGCCCCCCACCAGGGTGTGGAGCTGGGAGGGGCGTTGAGTGATGTGGACAACAGTCTTCCTTCGACCTCAATTCCTGAATAACTTCATTTGTCAGAGGTGCCGAAATGATGAACGAAGGCTGGGTCTTACAAAGTATTTCTTTTTTTTTTTTAATTTGAATTTTTGTCAACATTTAAAAGTGGGGGAAATTCCCCATAAAAATCCAGATATCTGGCTATTTTTAAAATATCGGAAGATCGGGCTGTTCTGGTCAGATTCCCTAGGGGTAACAGCTGGAGTTGAGGAGAGGCTGCATCCTTAAGACGCTGAGCACATGTTGGAAAGACAGGAGCTCAAGCCTCCTGGCTCTGCTGCTCCAAGGCCCTTGACCTAATGTTGTATCTGTAATTCTGTGCTTCTTTCATAAAGAGGCCTCCACAATTGTATAATTTTTAGACTCCGTGAGACCTGGATCTGCCTGTGCCCCTGTGCCCTATGTACTCCCTACACTGGGGATGAGGGTTGCCTACCATTTATCATTAGACTTGCCAATATATTTTCTTAACATAGAGAAATATTTCTCTGACCTTCTAGGTCTATAGACACAAAAATTCCGAGAGGGCCTCGTGCATCAGGCAGAAAGAGAGGGTGCCTGCCTTTCCATGCGCGCTCTGGCCTGCGTCCCTGGAGCTTGATTTCATAACCTGTGCCTGCATCTACTCTCATTCTACACTTCGTAATTCCCTAAATTCCCTACAATTGAAACAACGTTTTTGTACGTAGTCATCAAGCTTGCTTTCTTCTCCATTTCTTCAAAGGCACATTTAAATCCTCTCAATTTAATCTTTATTTGGAAGATAAGAGAATCCCATGTTGGAGAAAGAAAATGAAAGTGATACAGAATGAGCTGAACATCTTGCTCATCTTGAATGAAATGTCCGAGGGGAGAAGGACTGGGTGTTCTTTGTGTTTTTTACTGCACGTGTTTGCAGGCGTGGCTGAGCGCTCTCTGAGAACTCAGTTAATACTCGCTGACAGTGATGATGAGACAGTAGAGTTTAGATTAAAGCATACGTCCTTCGGTTTCCTTCTAAGAAACAATTTTTCTATATTGGCCACTATTGGAACAGACCCTTTTATCCTACGGCATTAGAGCTCTGTGGAAGCTCAAATATCTTTGTTGTAACGACATGCTGCTATACTGGGGTTTGGTCATTGCATTTTCCACTTCCAAGATCCTATTTGTTTTACTTCACTATTTCTTGTGTTGATCATAAGTTTGTTTTAAAGCCTCATTATTCACTCTTGAGACTGTGAAGGATTTGACGATGTTATCTGTGAATATGTTTCTTACTCGGCAAGAGCCTGTCCCTGCTCCAGGCGGGATGGAGGAGAAGCTGTGGGCATTATGGATCATCGGGTGGGAGGTCTCCCCAGGCTGTTCCTCCGAAGCTTATTTTAATACTCTCCATTTGCACAGAGTGTCGGGCCTCTTCTTTTTTTTCCAAGATAGCATCTTCTTAAAAGGAAGCACCTGTTTAAGATGTAAAAATAAGACGATATAAAAAAGGGCATGTGTTGAACACCATCATTTGCCATAACTACTTTCTACTGTTTCCTGGCTGAGGTGAGGTGGGGGATGGGACGTATGACTCTCAATCTCAGCCATTAACTACTTTTCCTACAACATAATGGATTGAGAGCCATTACCCACCAGGTCAGTGTGGATATTTGTGGGTCATGGCTGTGCAATTAGTCAAGGAGTTGATTATTTTCACGGTATTATTAATAGTACTAGCATAGTTTTTCAATAGTTTCATTTCTTATTTATGTTTCACCTACATAAATGTCAATCGAATACTTTTCCTATTTAAAAAAAGTCTACATCTTCAACACTGTAGCGAAGCACTACAAACACACTCGCTGATTCTTCTTCAGCAATGAAGAAACTGATTTCTCTCTTAGAAGAATTTATTCTAAATAAAATTATTCAATAGATGACTTAAATTCTTATTCATCCATATCCCCAGTAGCATATTATATTGTTTCAAACTCTTCTTTGACTCTACTGCCCCTGGCACCACGCTAGAGAGAGGCAGCTCTTGTGAACTGAATGTTTTGGTGGCCAGCAGCGACTCTCAGGGCCTTATTTTGTGCAATCACCGAATTAGTTAAAAGCATCTGATTCCAGTGATGGTGTACAAAAAAATTGGGTCATTCTTTTGCTAAGGCCAACTGGTAGTGCTGAGCAAAATAGTTTTGTAAATCTGCTTCAAAACGTTGAAGACATAAGGCAATGAAAAGTTACCAGACCATAATCCTGGGAAAAGATGGAAATCTAGAAGTGACCATGGTTTTCGGAGCTGCTTTTCCTTGGGGAGATTTGCAAATTCCAGAAAAGACACTGACAAGCTGAGAACTAAGTAACACTTTTTAAAGTTTCCAGAGTTGATGAAGACAAAAATTCAGTGGTGCTGGGTAATGTTTGGGTTTGACATCCAGAAGGTCTCTCCAAGGGAGAAGGCAGGCACGGAGTAGTCCAGCGCCCTCAGGAACCGTAGCCAGCTGAGAATCATCTCTACGCCTGAAAATGATTAAGATGATTCCAGAATGTTTGTGCCTTCAGATGTCTGAAGGAATCAAACAAAAATCCTGAAAAGGGTGTTATAAGAAAGGAAAGTAAAGGGCCAATTACTCTTAACGTAGATGCAAATAACCATAAATAAAATACTAGCAAATTTAATCCATCAATATACAAATGTACACTTACAACATGGACAAGTGGTTTGTTTTCCAGGAATTCAAGGTTATTCACGTATTTGAAAATCAGTCAATGTAATTCAACACAGAATAAAGAAAAAATTATTTCATAGATGCAGCCAAAACATTTGATGGAATTTAACCATGTTTATAACAAACTCTTAGCAAACTACATTTTCTTAAATTTCTTAAATAGAATAAGAGGTGTCTACAAAAACAGAGTAAACAAATACAGTAATGAAGGAAGAAATATTAAAAACTTTCACTTGAGAGCGGACAAGAGAAAGGATGCTGGCTAGTACCACTGCTATCCAACAGTTCACCGGAGGTTCTAGTCAGTACAGTTAGGTCAAGGAGAAAATTAAACATTGGGAAAGGAGAAGTAACACCATTCACACAACACATGTTTGCATTCTTAGAAAAATCCAAAAGAATGTCTAATAACTATTATAATTAATAAATGGATTCCACAAGGTCATTAAATAAAAGCTCATTATAGAATCAATTATACATTTATATACTAAATCAAACAACTAAAGAGTGAAAATTTGAACATAGGAATGTAGCTGACAAAAAATAAGTAAGAATGAAGCATGGAGCAGGGCAAAAACACAAAGAAGAAGGTAATTGCATAAATAATGGCTAAGAAATGTACAAAACGGATGAAAATCATCAATGCATAAATTAAGAAGTCCTGCAAACTCTAAATAAGATAAATAATAAGAAATCCACACTATGAACATCACGGTTAAACTGCTAAAAACAAATGACAAATAGAAAATCGTGAAAGTAGGGGGAGGGGGAGGCATAAAGACACTTTGCGCCCACATTACAAAAATTAGGCTGAATTTGTATGAGAAATAATGGAAACAGAAGAAAATGGAAAAAAATGAAAGAAAACACCCGCTGACCTAAAATTTTATTTTCATCCTTAAAGCATGCAACCGAAATGAAAACATTTTCAGATGAACGTAAACTTAAAGGATTCACCACCAGCACACCTATTCTTAAAAAAATGCCATGGGCTATTTTTCAAGCAGAATAAAAGTGTTCACAGATGGAAGGTGGGAGGAGCAGGAAGACAGGAAGAGCAAGAGAAAGGGGTATTCATGAATAAACTGGAATGAATATTGCCTGTGTAAGAGGGTAGTGAAAATGTCTTGCAGATCTAAGTCAGAGGCAGGTAAACGGAGTTCAGGTATTCTGGAGCCCTTGTGTTGCCCAACAGAGGGGGAACAGTCCCCATCAACACTGCGTTATAGTAAGTCACGAGTGTAGGTGACGGTCTCCTGTGTAGTCATTATAAAGGGCTTATATCAATAACTTTGAATCTAATAGCGGCAAAAAATGGAATGACAAACACAGTGCCAATCCAAACAAGTTAAGAAGATCAGAAATGAGGGAGAATTAATATTAATATCAATATCAATATTAATATTAGATACAATAGTTTCATTATTAACATTAATACCAAATAAATAGCAATATTAATATTGATATTTTACCAATACTAACATCAGATAAAATGATCAATATTAACAACAGATAAAATGTTTGACCTGATATTAATATTTATATAAAATATATTAATGTTTAATATTTAAATATTAATATCAGATAAAAATAATTTTCATTAAAAAAGCATTTGAAGTAAAGAACATGTCTAATGGAATGAAGGATTTTACTCACCAGAAATATATAATGAACCTAAGTTGTATTCAGCTAATAGTATAGCTTTAAATTAAATAAAGTGACATTTAACAGAAATAGAGTCATTCACATCCATAGTGGGTCATTTTAACACAATATTTTCAGTTATTGGTAAAACATATGGACAACAATCAATAATAACGTAGAAGATTTCACAACATAATTATCAAACAATTGGCACACAGAGAGTTCATTGACTGTACTCGTCAAGGGCAGAATGGACACTGTTTTTAAAAACACACAGCACGTTCACGAACACTGTCTACCTGCTGGGACCTGAGGCAAATCTCAACAAATTTCAAAATAGTCAAATCAGACTATGTCTTACATATATCATAGAATTAAGTTAAAGATCAATTATAAAGAGATACTTTTTCAATTTCCATATATTTGAAAATTAAGTAATATACTTCTAAATAACTCATGGGTCAAGGCCAGAATTATAATAGAAATTAGGAAATATGTTGAACAGAATAATTAAATCGTTGCACAAGAAATTCTGTGGGCTACAACTAAAACTGTGCTTCACAGGGAACTGGTACCTTCGTACGTGGTGAGGGACACCTGAAAACCAGTGAGCTCACTCTTTGCGTCAAGAAACTAGAAAAAAGTAACAAATTAAAGTAAAAGGGAAAATCAATGATAACAGAAATTAATAAAATAGAAAACAAACATAAAATATAGAAAATAAATAAACCCAAAATTTCTTCCTTGGAGGAACTAATAAAACTGATAAACCTCTCTGAGACAGATTAAGAAAAAGAAAGAGAAGGCAAAAATAACAATGTCAGGAGTGAAGAAAGCAACATTATTATAGAACTTGTAGACATTAAATATATGAGAGTATAAAGAACAACTTAATGCTAATATATTTAAATTTTTTATATGAAATCTATAAATTCCTTTAAAAAGAGAATAAATCTGACACAAAAAGAAATAGTTTAGCAAACAGAAAATTCATAATTGAAAACCTCCCAAAAGAAAAACTTCGGGTTTGATGACCTTTGTAGTGAACTTTACCAATTACTTAAGGAAGAAATAAAATATTAATATAAGCTCTTTCAGAGAATAAGAGAAAAGGAAACACACCCAACAGGATTTAATAAACCAGTGTAATCTTAATACCTCAACCTGACAAGGACAGTATGAAAAAGGAAAACTGCAGGCCGGCCTCAGTCTGGAACAGGGACAGGGACTAATGCGACAGAGGAAAGTGGCCTGTGCCCGAGAACAGGGAGGGCTTGACCCGAGGATATACTGAGATGGTCCACAAGTCGGTAAGGAAGACACAACATATCTGAATGGGCATTTCACAAAAGAGAATATTCAATGGCTAATGAAAATATGAATGGATGCTCTCTACTTCAGTAATAATTAGGGAAATGCAAATTACAATCCTTAGATACTGTTACAGAACAGCTAATCGAACAGACCGACAATACCCAGTTCCAGTGAAGATGTGGAACGAAGAGCTGTCAAACATTGCTGGTGACACTGTATACCAGTGCGACCATTTGTCATCCCGTCTGGCATTATATAATAACATTGAACATACACTCTCCTGTGACTGACAGTTCTCTTCCTGGGTAAAGACTCAACAGGTATGCTTGCGTGTGTGTGCCAGGAGTGATGCATTCGAGAATGGTCTCGGCAGCCTTATTCATAACAGTCCCCAAATGAAAGCAGCCCAAGTGGTCTGCAATAGGAGAAAAGAAAAATAAATTCCTACAGGACAGCCCTCTATAATAACAGGGGCAATGGAACTTGGGTGGGTAAAAGAACAAGTCTGAACGTGGTTCATCCCTGGGTGGGGAGAAATCGCATCAATATGGAGAGGATGAATTACTCTCATCAGCAACTCTCCGCAACTCACACACACAAAAACCTCTATCTTTAAGAATTGTCATCTAGTGAAAATCCCCTCAGGGACAAAGGATTGTTCCCAACTTGATCTGCCTCAAATTATAATCATCATGCAGGCCCACCACAAAGTGTCATTCTTGTAATTCATCCCTTACGCTCCTGAAAGAATTTCCTTTCCATGTTGCACTGACTGCTCTTCTCTGTCCAGGAAGACAAGCCTATGTCCCGGCACGCGGTTCTGGGGCAGAGCCGGTGGGAGAAGAGTCTTTAGAGACACAGCTGGGTTTGAGCTCCTGTGCCACTTCTTACTAAATTGTAACTATGGGCAAAATTACTTGGGTTATACAAACTGCAGTGTCCTCATCCGTCCTATGGGCATGAGAAAACACACATCGTGAGAAAATTAAATGGGGTCGCGTCTACAGAATGGCCTGCACAGGAAGATGCTCAGATGGTAGCTATTAGTATTTCACACTGATGGATTCTTAAGTAGCTTCTGTTTTAGAATGACGTTTTGACCTTGACTCAGACATTGTCTTCTCTCCCCACTGACTACATTAAAAACCCCCAAAGTGACTGGAGTGTTTCAGATCAAGCCTTGCTGGACCAGGGAAGCTGGGCTCATCCCCACCTGAGCCGATCAGGGAAAGCATCTGTATCACTCACATGCAGGCTGATTTCACTCAAATGCAGGCTGAAGAGGAAGGGGGCAAAGAAGAGGGCAGGGAGGAGATCCAGGCAGGAGAGCAAGACAAGTGTCTGGACTCTTTTGAAAACTGGGCTCTGACAGTGGGGATGGAAATGAATATTACCTGCGTGTTTGTAGCCTTTCCGTGCCGGCCTAGCCAGAGGGGATTTTCATTGCGGCTCTTCTTCCGTCCTCTTGAAGGGGATGTGTGCCTGGGCTGGACGTGTGCCTAGGTGTCTACTGTGTAGAATCAGACGATGTGTAAGGCAACAGGGGCAGACGGACGAGAACAGTGGAGGGAGACAGCAGGCTGGATGTTGAGGGAAGTTTCACTTGCAGTTGAGAATGGGAGAAAGAAAGGAGCTTGGGGAACTGATGATTTCAGAGAACATTTTTCCAAGTGGCAGAGATAATCATACAACCACAAAAGGGCAAATTTGGGGATTTTGTGCATCCCTCGCCACAGTCCCTTTACAGCTTTGTCATTCTCCCCAGTGAAACTCCACTCTCTTCAGCCATCAGCCCCGACCCCGCCACCCCACCCTCCCCCCCAGCCCACGGCAACCACTAATCTACGTTTCGTCTCTATAGATTTGCCTAGTTTAGGCATTTTATCTAAATGAAGTTATACAATAGGTAGTCCTTTGTGACAGGCTTATTTTATTTAGCATGCTCTTTTTGAGGTTTCTCCGTATCGCAGCAGGTATCAGTACTTCATTTCCCTTAGTGCCAAATAATCTTACACTATCGGGCTGTGCCACACTTTGTCCATTTATCAGTTGATGGACATTGGATTGTTTCTGCCTTTGGGAGTCTTGAATAACACCGGTATGAACATTCATGTACAAGTTAGTGTGAACACGTGTTTTCATTTCTCTCGGGTATCCAAGCAGGGGTGGGACTGTGAGTCACCTGCGCACTACGTTTCACCATCTCAGGAACTGCCAGACTGTTTTCCACAGTGGCCGCGCCATTTATATTCCCCCCAGCGAGGAGGGGTGTTCAAGTTCTCCACATCCTCACCAGCCCTTACTGTCTATTTTTTATTATAGCCATCCCAGTGGGTAGGAATTCTTATCTCATTATAATTTTGATTTGCATTTCCCTAATGGCTAATTGCCTGAATTTCTATTTAATTGTGGTATTTTTAGGTATAAAATTACTGAATTAATGGTAGATTTTAAAAGTCCATGTGTAGTGCCAAACTGCTTCATTATTTATACTAATTTTACTCTGCCTGGAAGTATATAGAACACTCATTTCATAACACTTTCATCAAAATAAATATATTAAAAATCTTTGCCGGTTTAGTGAAATTGGAATTATTTATTTAACCCCATTTCTAGTGATACTAAAGTTTTTCAATACATAATTATTTATATAATTCAGTGAGGTCATATTCTTTGTATATTTTCCTATTGAGTCTTAGTTTTTGTTTTGGAAATTGTTGTTAAAATAGCTAAAATTTGTCTTGAATACTTTATGATAGAAAAGGAAAGTTTTGGGGTAAATTATCACTACCAAAAATTTTGAGAAAAAATTAGTATTTCAGAGTCTTCACAACAAATAAACAGAATAATCAGTTCAAAAGTACTAAAAGAGATTTAGAAAATTTAAAAGTTTGTATTTGGTTGTTTGTATAATGCTAAATATTATACAAATGGAAACAAAATAAGAGAATGCTTTGATTAAGTGAGACATCAATGCTTCGATGAATCTAATTGAAAACTTGATGATACTTTATGTTTCATGAAATGGAGAAAATTAGAAGTGGTAATTATTTGGGGTGTTGATCCTTTCATTTAGTTTCTTAGGCACTTTAATTGCATTCATAGAAATAACTGGAGCTTTTTCTTTCTTTTTTTAATGCTACACAGGGTAGATCTCTCAGTGTTGAATTGTATTTAAAGAAATATCATGATCAAATCTAGGTCTGAATGCTCAATCGCTATTTGTCTAGCAGAATTCTTAAACAGAAGTCACCGAAGGGTGAAGTGCACCCCGGGCTAACAGTGCTTCCAGAAGGCGGAGTGTGAGAAGTGAGCTGGTGGATACTCAGTCACCAGCTCCAAATATCCCCCTGGCTGTTTAATGCTTATAGATCAGAATTACTCATAATGTAAGCGGATTACAAACATCGCCAGTTTTTCTTCAGGAAGACCTGTGGGCTTAGCCAACACTATAGAGTAGTTCTGCATGTATTGTCTTCTGAACTTAAGTTCTCTTTTTCTAGGCCTAATGAGTCTCCCCTACTGCCCAGAGTTGGTTGTTTTATGTGGGTAAAGCCAGAGGGAGCACAGAGCCATGTGGGGTGGATGATGTATAGTATGTTCTTTTCCTTAAATTGCCTTTAAATAGCTAAGTATAGATCCAAGAAACAGGAGAAAACTATTCATGTTTAAATATACCAATACAGAATGGGGAAGAAGGGCCCCAGAAACGATCCTCAGTTCACAGGCATAAACATCACTGGTTTGGGGACACATGCTGTGTGAAGGGAGTAAGTAATGGATCCCTCTTTGTGACTCTCTCTGCCACCTCTTCTCTGCCAGTGCCATTCAGTGAGGGAATCTGCCAAGTGTTCTTGTGTTCCTGATGTCAGGGAAGAGCCTCAAGAATGCTGAGGAATAAGAAGTGTTTTCAACAGGACTTCTGAGTCAGGGTCCTGTCATGGGCTGAATTTTGTTCCCCAAAAAGATTTTGGAAGTCCTAACCTCCAGGTACCTCAGAATGTGACTTTATATGGAAATAGGTTCTTTGCTGATATAATTAGCCAAATTTAGATGAGGTCATACCAGAATAGCGTGGGCCCTTAGTCCAATATGACTGGTGCCTTTATAAAAGCAAAATTTAGACACAGATACACATGGGCTGTAGAACACCATGGGATGACAGAGGCAGAAAGTGGACTGCAGCACCTAGAAGCCAAGGAACCCCACGGATTGCTGGCTGTCACCAGAAGTGGGTGATGGGCACAGAACAGACTCTCCCTCGCAGCCCGCAGAAGGAACCAACCCTGCAGACACCTGGAATTTGGACTTCTCACCTCCAGAACTGTGAGAGAATGAATTCCTGTTGTTTCAGGCCACCCGGGTGGTGGTAATTTGTTACAGGGCCTTAGCAAACTGAAATAGGTCCAAAATCGCTAGCCAAACTGCTTAATAATTTTGTCTCGATTTCTTTTCTTGTAGAATAAAAAAACTAAATAATAGCTGTCCATTGTAATGGTCCAATAGGCTTCTATAAGGGAAAGGCTTTATGTTTAGTTGCTTGAGCCTTCTGGCCTGGGGGGAATTTCCAGGACATCTATCCCCTCTTGCCCCAGCACTACCACTGCCACTTGGAGACCAGTGGTCTTGGACTTGAACATGCATCACAACCACCTGGAGGGCTTGTTAAATCACAGATGGCATGGCCCCACCCCAGAGTCGCTCCTGTAGTACGTCAGGGGCGGGGCTTCTATAATTTACTAACTCAAGGAGGTCCCAGGGGATGCCGATGCTACCGGTCTGCAGACCACAGTTTGAGCTCCTCCAGGTAGTAGGCCCTTGGGGCAGGTTTAGGGGGACAGTAACAAAGTCAGCCTTAGAGGGAGTCCTGAAAGGGTGGAATTCCCTACGTGGCAAACTTTCTGTGACTTGATCTGGAGAGAAAATGTGTATTCCTGAGAGCGCGGTGTTTTAATGTTAATTTAAATGTTTGAAATGCTGTTTGAAAATAGTGCTTTATACGTGACCTGTGGCTGAGGTCAGCTTTACACATGTGGGCAAGAGAAAGTACAAGTCGTGCACATTTAATGAAACCACCAGTAACTTCTTAAAAGGTAAAGAAAAAAAGGCCCCAAATAATCAAAGATAAGTCATCTATTTAAAGATATATAAAGTATTTATTCTTTTATTCCTTTTAAAGTGTATTTTGTCTTACTAAAAACCAGTAAAGTACAGTACAAATTTTCCTACATAAGGCTGATGCTGACAGAATAGTGGAAGGTTGTATTCTGCAGTCTTAGTGTTGTCGATAGCTTTTTTTCTTTTTTTTTTTTGGCTAAAGGGAATTATTTCTCTCTCACTTAGGCTTTCCTGTAATTAAGAGAATGCACCCTTGATGTGACAGAGTAGAATGCATCCTTGACTAAGGAGTAGCTTGTCTCTGCATGGCTAACTAGATACTGAAATAGAACTTGGCCTTTTAAACACACGCTTTAACAGGCTGACTAGCCAGATCCTATGTTCGGGGTTAACAACATGCCTTCAGAATCCCTAATGGCAGTATCCACCCAGGAATAGAATAAGTAAGCCAGTGGTGAAGATGCCCTAATGATTACACTTAAGTTTGTTCTCATTCCAGCGGTGGATGCTGCTTTCTCAGAGCCTTGTTGCTTGACATTTATTTATTTGTTCAGCTGTCAATTCTGAGGGGCCTGGGAGGTTCCAGTGCTGGCAGCTTGACACATACTAATCAAATAAACGAAAGGTTTGATTTCTAAATGAGAATGTCAATGTCTTACAGGCAGAATTGACACTTGCTAAAGGACTACATTCCTTGTCACTCAATCTGTCCACCCTTGTCTGAGAAGGGAGCCCAATGCAGTGCTTAGCAGGAATGGTAGTTGCCTAAATTGCTGTTTATGAGCTGCTAGATCTGAATAAGAAATGGAACTGAGACTAGAATATTATTGCAGGGGTTGGGATGGAGGAGATAATATCATTTAGAGTGTGTTGATTGCAAGTAATAGAAAGCAATTCTAGCTGAATGAACAAAGGGAAATTAATGGGAAGGTATTGGGAACTCTCAGAATTGACAGGAACATGGAGGTGTAGGCTGGGGCGCAGCTTACGACGACCATTGAAATTCTGCTCTGCTCAGCTACTTCCAGGCTTTCTGGCCCCCTACTGGATATAGCTTTTAAAAATATTGTCTGCCAGGCTTTTAAACTTCAGTTAGTCTGTATCTAGTGGGTGTTTATAAGATCTGCTAAGAGTGGTAAAAGTAAACACAAGACCCGACACTCAAAGAGCTAAGAATCTGATACTGTATCTCAATGTCTACAATACGCGTTAGACCAGGGTCACGGCAGAGGCGCGCAATGAGGGCTTCAGGATTCCATAGATGAAGAGAGGACATGGGGTTAGAAGGTTGGAGAAAGACTTCAGAGGAAAGGAATGGAGGATGGGCACTGGCGGTGGCAGGAGTTTGCTGGGGAAGTAGGATGCATTTCACAGCTGAATGTAAATAACAAAAGAGGCCCAGAGGTAAGAGTCTAAAGTGAGTCACCCACTTGAGTAAGGCCCCTCATCCTCTGCCTCTTCCTCCTCCTCCTGTGACTGGGTCAATAGGGTTTATCTAAATGAAGAGGAAGTTGTATCAGGAAGAGGCCTCTGCCCTTTGGAGGCTGGGGGGCTGTGTGGGAGAGAAGGAAAGGTGGGGGAGGCAGAAAGAAAGACCTACACATTCTACCTCTAAGACACAAAAAAAGTGTGTTTCTCTCTGCGTGTCTGTTGTAGGGTGGTGTGGTAGGTGATAAACCTGGGAGCAAGAAAAGAAGATGGCCTTTCCCTTGATTTCCCATCTCTAGGAGAGGGCTTGTGAGCTCTGTCCATGCTGGGTAGGGGTCCAAGGCTGCCAGTAGCATTCAAAAGCACAAAGTCTCATGTTAAGCGCTAGTCACACCAAAACAACTGAGTCCTTGTACTATCGAGCCCTGGCTCTCAAGTGAAGGCTGTTGAGCATCAGACCTAATATGGCAAGAATACAGTATCAGTGACAGTGATAAATTGTTCAGTCTTCCTTTCATTCATTCCCATCTGTATTTATTAACACTGACTGGAGGTCCTTCCCTGATTTGAGGCTAGAGGCAGGAGTAGAAAAAGTAACAATGAGTAAGTCACTTCCTTTCATTGCTTCAGTTTTCTTATCTGTGAAACAAGAAGTTGGGGTTGAATGCCTTAGCTTTGCAGTGCTTCTTGTGTTCAATGAGCTTACACACAAAGTCGGGAGCAGGTTGCCCTTTCCTGGGCCCGAGGGAGGTATCAGGGGCTGAAGGGCGAAAAGGTGAGAGCTGCCGCTTATCCTCTGCATCTCTGGGACAGGGGCCCTCTGAAAGCTGCCGGGGATGCAGGGGCACTGTGCAAACCACAGGTCTGGTGCTTGCCAGAAGCTTTGTCACAATGCAAGGAGAAATAGTGCATGAATGATGTGATGGAATTATTGCTGACCATGAATTTCCTGCCCAATTAGTGAGGTGGTGCTGTGTAGGGGTTTCATTTAATTGGAACTTTTTAAAGCAGATCTAGGTTCATGTACCATTTTATACTGACATGATCTCAGGACAGGAGAGGGCAGCATGTTGAGTTACAACCACCTCTTATTAAACAAGATGCTTCCTTGTTGACCTCAGATTTCCCTTTTCCTACGTTATGCTTCTGCAAGTCTCCACAGAGCCTCTGTCATGGCTTCTGTGCAACCCGAGAGGGCACTCATGTTGGAAAATAACTTTTTAGTGCCTGGTGCATTCGTCCCTCATCCCACTGTAATGAAGTCACAGTAACTGTCCATAAGAAATGTTTTCTGAATTGTGGGCCTAGAAAATCCTTGGGGTTCAAGGTCCTGGTATCTCATCTTCCCATTCCCCAAAACCTCCTACCAGGGTGCCTGCTAATAAAAGGGATGCAGGAAAGTTAGAACAGGGAACAAAGGCCTCCAACCTTACCCTTACCCTTCTCTGTTTTAGCTGGAATATTGCAGACCCCTCCACCACTGACCACCTGTTCCCCCACTTTCTCCTCCTCAATTTCCTGTAGTTGAGACAAAAAAAAAAAAAAAAAACCACACCAAAACCAAAACCAAAACCGCCACCACCACCACCAACAGCAGCAACCTGGTCTTCACCAGACTCAATATCCATACTGACCTAAAAATAACCAAGGCCATTATAACATTTTATAATAAATTTGCCCTATGGTTTCGGGATCACCCCCACCCCCAACTCAGAACACCGTGACAGTGCTGGGAGGGCCCAAAAGTCACTATCTGGAGAGGAGGGACAAGGACAAGCCTGCCGGCAGTCACCCACCAGTGTCAGAAGCCTAGGATAGGGTCAGAACCCTATCCCCCCCTTGCCCATATTTAATAAGAACCTTCCACATAGACCACATCAGGGTGTCTTGTTCTCCAAGGTCGCCTGCTTTCACTTCTTGAGTGTGTCCTATCACTTTAATAAATTTCTGTGCTTTGCTTGTTCCCTGACAAGAACCTGGATCCCAGTACTGAGTGGAGGCCTCCCTTGCTGCCCGACCAAAAGGAGCTCAACAACTCTTTCATAGGTAACATCTCAAAGGTCTTTATAGGTGTAAATTGTGGTTTCAGTAGAAATACTGGATTCGCATGAGATCCCGAGGATACCTGGGAGAACTAGCCATGGTTTCCAAAGCACTTGAAGTCCCCAGGTAGTTTTTTCTCTGAAGGCAGTTCCTCTGCAGGATGGCGGGGTACGCCTTCTAAGTTAGTGGATGAACAACCAGGGGAAGGCAGAGACTTGTTTTTGCTTCATTTAGGGTTCAGCTAAGTATTCAAAGATCTAAGGGGATTCTTCGGGTCCCCAGTTTCACACCTTTCAGTTAAAGGCCAGAGCTCATGAATCTCTGACTAGTTGCTCTCTTAGCAGCTTTGACCAAAGCCCATTCTTCTGTGAAAATGTTCCACTGTTCAAATCAGGGGTCAGGTAGAAAATATTAATTATAAAATACTTTTTTTATTATGTAGGAAATGGAAACACAGAAAAACATTTAAAAATTTTGGAGAAACAGGAAAAACGTTCACTCCTAATAGCTCTGCAGTAGCCCATTGGTTTCACAGGGTGGCCCCAGAGCAGAGTGTGGGCATCGCCCAGGGCCTTGTTTGAACGCACATTCTCGGTCCTCACCCAGACCTGGTGAGTCAGGAACTGGGGGTGTGGCCAGGCAATGGGTGCTTTAACAAGTCCCCTGGGGATTCGGATACACTGAAGTTTGAAAACTGCTCCAGCAGCACGACCATTATTAGCATTTCCAGTAGTCTTGTGTGTGTGTGTGTGTTGTATGTGTGTGAGTGTGTGTGTGTAGACACACAGGCTTCGTCAAACTGTCAGAGCACAAGAGCAGTCATTGTAACACTAACTAACCCCCAAACCTCTCTAGCCGAGAGCCCCACCTATTCATGCAATGAGTCCAAACTGTTGCAGAGATTCCTAGCATCGGGAAGCTGGGAATCACCTCGGTGGGCCTTATGGGTGAGTGAGTGTGCTCTGGGTGTACCACCTCACGGGGCCTCGGTCAGGAGACTTCACTGGTCCATTCTAAATTTGGATAGATCAGTAGAACCACCTATCCATGGGCAGGACATCCATCCTCCCCTGTTGACATTTCTCTGAGACACAGATTGCCCCTTGCCCCGGCATTCCTTTAGGATGGATCACCTGAGCTGACTCTTCACCCTCTCCGGCTGGAAAGGAAATTGCAGGGTAAAAGTTCAGGGTGTGGTCAGTGCATGGGGCCTCCTTCCTCTGACCCTCAGGCCCAGGGGCTAAGTCTGCCCTCTGCCTCAGGGAGGCGGCGAAAAAGAGAAAAACCTCCCGCAACTCCAGTGAGGCTTTTTGTAAGCATAAAGCAGGCAACTTCATCTAATGACAAACAACAACAAAAGCAACGACAACAAACACGTGGGCCTGGCAGGAACTGGAAAATGTCCCTTTGTCTTCAGGGGAACGGGCAAGCACGTGCTCTCTGTGCAGCAGTCAGGACAGACTAACTAGTTCTGCCACAGTAACAACTGCAGACTCAGTGAATTAAAATTACTCAGGTTTATTTCTCACTCAAGCTAAATGTCTGTTGAACATCAGCAGGTGACCTTGCCCTGCTTGGTCCTTGCTCTGGATTCTGGTTGACGGAGTACAACTATTTAGAATACTGTCACAGAGGAAAAAGAGAGCTCTGTAGCATCTCATACCAACAGCTAAATTCTCTGCCAAGAAGTGACAATCACTTTTCTTCCTAACCCATTGGTGAAACATTGCCCTGTGCCCCCGGGTGTTTGGAAAGTGCTGTTCTGCTATGTCTGTACGAAGAAGGTATAGAGGAGGTTTACTCCTTTTCTCTGATTGTCTGTAGACTGGGCCGCTAGTCCATGTGCTCTTGCTGCTTCGTTATCCGCCATTATTTGCCTGACTGCTTTTCTGTGTTCCGTTCACACTACCCAGGGTATGACTGGTAGCCCAGCTTACAGACAGGATCCCCTTGTATCAAATGTTCGCTCTGTGCCCAAGCAGCCTGGCTAGAAGGGTGGAGGTGAGGTCTGTGGTTCCCACCGAGCAGCAGGGTTTGGCTTTAGCCTAGTCAGATATACACGGTTACATATGAAGAATTTGTATAACTTAGTATTGCATTTTCTTAGTATATGCATTTTCACATTATATAATGCTTATTTTAGATTGAAAATCTGAAATCCACTATCACAAGTGAAAGCCAAGTTCCCATTTCAGGCTTTTTCATACATGCAAACAGAGGATTAACTACTATTACTCTAGTAATAACCCACTTCAATTTTATTGTATTTACCCTTCTGACTATGGCCTAATTTTTTTTTTTGGTTCTTTTTAAGTCATTAAGTTGCATCAGACCAAAAGAAATAAAAAATAATAAAGGGCTGGTGGTTTTTCCTAACGTTATATAGGTTGAAGGGATATTGAAACCAGGGCAGAGAAACGCTTTCTGTGCCCAGCCAGGCAGGGGCAAGGCAGAGAAGGAGCAATAACTTATTTATTGCCCCAGATAGAACGCCACTCCTTCCTCCGCTGCAGAGAGGCCAGACTCAAAGGGCAGGCAGCGTGCTGCGGCTACCTGGAAGCCAAGCGAGTCACCTGAGTCGTGCCCGGTGCCTGCGCTATCCAGTTGCAGGGAGCGATCCGCAGTCCGCGGGGTCCCAACGACGCCCGCGGGGTGGGAGAGCGCCCTGCGCCCTCTGTCCGGGCAACCGGCCTGCTGGTGCTGCGGCGCCAGGTCCGCGTGTGGCGTGCGGGCGCCCAGGTAGCTCTTGCCGCAGCACCTGTGCGCGAGCCCCGCGCCGGGGCGGGGAGGGGCGGGGCTGGGCGGGGCTTCCCGCGTCCCCTTTAAGAGGCCGCATCACCCAGCCTTGACGTCAGGGAGTCTATCCGTCCGTGAGAGCCCGCGTCCCGCGCCGCCCGCGCCCCAGCGCACACAGCCCCGGCGGCTGCACGACTGGCGGCGGCCCGGCCAGCGCGCCGCCCGGCTCTGCCTTCCTGCTTCGCGCCCCCGCCTCCTCCTCCACGAGCCCGCAGCCGCCCGCGCGTCCCCCAGCACCATGTCGGTCGCCGGGCTAAAGAAGCAATTCCACAAAGCCACTCAGGTAAGGCGCGTGACAGGTGCTCCGCGGGGCGGTCCGGGGCGGAGCTGCGAGGGGCGCGCTCGGAGCCTGCAGTCGGCCGGGAGCTGGGCTACCCGGGCCCGCGCTGCCCGCCGTGGCTTCTCGGGACTGGGAGCCCGCCCTCCGGTCTCCACCCCGGGCTCCGAGCGGCGCTCTGGGCGCCAGTGGGTGCCCCGTGTCCCGCCTCTCCGCCCCGCGCCCGCCCCCGCGCCGCCTGGTGCGGGAGCGCCAGGGTGGGGACAGCGGCTGCACGGTCGCCGAGGCTCGCAGGTGCCCGCACGGCGCGGCGGGAGATTATGTAAAGTCGCCTCTTTCCCCCGTGACCTTGCGGTGTCTGTGCACCCGGCTGTCCCGGGATGTGCTGGCACGAACGGTGGCCGCACTGAGGGTGGCTGCGGGGCTGTCCGCGGTCTGTGCTTCCCCGCGTCGTCTCTGAATCACTCCTTCCTCGGTCAGACTCAGATGAATTGGAGGATGGGGCGTCTTTGTGGAAAGCTCATGCGTTAACTTTTCCTTGGGGAACTTGGTCGTCGAACTCCTTTGAGGCCAGGGCTTGACCAGAAGTCAGCATGTCTTTAAAAATTTCCCAATGGCGTTGCAGCCTTAACATAACCAAATCATCGTATATTTAACATTTTGTTTTTACTGAGCCTTTTAGATCTTGGATGTGGCTATCTGTCTCTATGAGGTTAATAAACTGTGATAATAAAACTTATTTAGATTTTAATAGATTAATCTCAGTGGACTTGGTTGAAGGATTTTATGTAGGAAAAAATAAGTGAATACTTAAAATGTGACCTACATCTTATATAATGAGTATGAGTACTATTTTTTTAATCCTTCTGAAACAGTTCTAGTTTAAGGGATCTTTAGCTAAGGGCTGTGCTGATTTCTTTAAATAGTTCTCATAATCTAGTCTTAAATATTTTTTTCATAGATTAGCCTTAATTAATAATGCACTTCCTGATAATTCCTCAGAAGGAATGAGGCTTTTTCCCCAGGCTCTACAGTAACACCCCTGTTAAAAACCACATCCAGGAAAGATGAGGGTGTGTTTTTCAGAACCTCAGTTAAGTCAGGTTGACAAATGCAGGGTGAAATCCGCCTTGTGTGTGCCCACGTGCCAGCTGTCACAACACGTTTGCCTTTATATACCCCGTTATTTTGGTCAGTTTGGGAGATTAAAGAAACTAAGGCCATTTTAGTAAAAATGCCCTTCAGTGTAATCAGTTTTACTCTTCGAATTGGATCTCTCTGGACCTCTCTGCCAGAAGTGTTTGTAAATGTAAGTGTATTGTTGGTGTAATTTGGAAGGCCTGTCATAACCGTACTTCACATTCCTTCAGATTTACAGAACTAGCATTTGTGCTGCTGGCAGGTTCTCAGGCAGGTCTTCTTTGATGTCACTAGCCCGTTTACTTCAGGTACTTACCACTTCTCTAAAGCAGACCTCAGCACCAAATTTGCCACCATCACATCCTTTTCCTGCTGTTATTTCTGAGGACTTCCTTTGCCAGTCGTGGTGCCCTAAAAGGCCACTAGGAACCGTGGCTTCAGAGTGGGAAAGGCTAAGGCGTGACCCCCCTCCTCTGTTGTCTGTGACCTTGAGCGTTATTTAACTTCTGAATCTGTGCTTGCTAAAGTGCAGATAACATGCATTTCTTAGAATTGGTGTGAACGTAGATGAACTTGTAGAACACACGCACAAAGTGTTCAATAGCTGCCATTAACATTAATAATTTTATTAGGATAAAATACCATCCCTTACATTGGTCATGATGAGCATGAGGAAATTATAGAAGCTAGAAATTTTAGCTTTTTTACCTTAACAAAAACAACCAGAAGTCTCAATTTCAGCTATCCTGAGGTTAGTTACATGTGGCTCTGAATGTTCCGAATACAAAATTGAAATCATAATATGAAAGAACTTCTGAGATCCTTGGAGGAGGTCTGCTTGTGGTAAGATCAGTATTTACCACACTGAATCCAGATGCAGAATCACTGCACCACTTGCTTCTTTTTACTGAAAAGCCTTTTATTTTGTGAAGCAATACACAATCTCTTATCCATTGCTTAAGGTAGCACAGCCTTAGAAAGCCGAAGGTCAATGTTATTCTTCCTGGGCATGCATATGTATTTTGAAGGGTGTGTAAAGCCAGTACTAATATTTGCACATGTCAGAGATATTAGGGGAAATAGCCATATTCTCCATTTACCCCCCACAGCTCAGGAACCTGATCTTACCTACAGAGGAAGCCTTAGGCGCAGAGTTATTGCCCTTTTAAAACGGGTGCTAGATTAGGTAGCCTATGTTTCTAAGCGGCAGATCCCTCTTCAGGCAAATGTTTCTCCTGTTCTTGTGAAATTGAGTTTTTGCTTATGTGAGGAAGGGATGATATTTGTATGAATAAAGCAATATACCTTTAGTGTTTGCCCATTGATTTGATATCTCCAATTATCAAATCAGATGATAATCTGTCACAACTATTGTTGTGATAGATGTGTCACAACTATTCTCTTGGTTTAGAACTGACTGTTTCTACCTTGCTGCTGACACTTATTTTCAATATCTCAGCTATTTGGCCGTGAAAAAATTTTGCCAAATACATTTTACCAGACTGGAAGAGCATATTAAAATAGCAAAAATTGATCACCTTTTTCCATTAATAAACTTTATTACTTTATTGCTCATAAAGATGTAATTTACCCAGAATGGTGCAAGAAAACAAAGTTTATTATACTCACAGATGCTAGAGAGACAGAGTCACTTAACACTGAGAGGGGCCGCATGGGCAGAGGGCCAAGGGAGCAAGCTTGATGAAGCGGGTGGGGAGCCAAGAGCGAGTACGAAGACCCTCGCAAGTGCCGTTGTTGGAGGTCAGGGTGGAGTACCCAAGAGAAGGTGAGGGGGGATTTCCTTGGTGCATTTGAATGTTATTTGGTCAGGGGCAGGGAGAGAGGGGGCGTGCCAACCTTATCACACTGGTGTATTTGGCCGCCTGGGTGGGTGCTCACAGCATGTGTGGGGCATTTTAAGGCAGCAGAAGACAAATGATGAAGTTTTACAATTTTAAAGTACAACTTTTCTCAGTTTGGGAGCTTAGATTTTCTTTATTTCCCTAATCATTTTGAAGCCCAAATGTCCGAGTGATTTATGTGGTCTATAATGGATAATAAGACGAAAATAAGTGCCACGGCTACACCTACTGAAATGTCGTGACTGTGAGCCCCTGCCCTGTGTTTTGCAGACTACCAACGAAGTATGTTTGAGTGGTACTAACGTCAGCTAGGTCTGATGCTTCTGGAATAACTACTGTTTCTGAAGATTTTACATTTAGTGCCACTTCTAAATTCAGAATATGATATTCCAGGATATGGATGATTTGGGCAATCAGATTCCTTTAAAAACTTAGAACACTTCTGAACTGTTTGGTCTTCTGATCTTTTGATCTCTTCTTGTCAGATCCATTTTTCAGTGACCACAATGGAAGTTCTTTTTTAGATCTACTTTTCCACCAGTTCGTTTGGTTGTGTTAACATGAACTTTGAAAGAAGGCCTAATGCTGTGGTTTAACCAGAATGTCTTAATGGATCTGTGTTGCTCAAAGACTGTCTCATTCTCATTTCCTTGCTGCTTCAGGGATCCAGGATGACTAGAGTTCCATACGTGATTTGAGGGTGTATTGGAACAAGAACAGGGGATTTTCATGGGCCAGGCCTGGAAGAGGATTGTTGGGGGCGGAATGCAACGACCCTCAATGACCCTCCCTCATGTGTATCCCCCTCTGGTTGAGTGTCTGTCAGCCTGTCACTATCAAGATGTCACTCCCAAGATGGTTTTACTTTCTATAGCAAAAGGGAGAATTGTATGGTTGGGCTTACTCAAAGTATGTGAATGCCTTAAAAGCAGAGCGTGTCCTTTGGCTGTACCGGGAGGGCACGTCAAAGAGACTGGAGGGACTGGACACACTGTGGCTGTGTAAGATGGCATATGGGAAGGAGCGCACTCTAGGGGCAGAGAATGGCTCTTGGATGACAGCCAGCTAGGAAACAGAGATCCTAGACCCACAGCCTTAAGAACTGGATTCTGCCAACAAGCTGAATGCAGCCAGGAGCCCACTGTAGCTCACACCTTGATTTTTGCCTTGTGAGATTCTGAACAGAGAACCCAGTCAAACTGTCTCTGACTTCTGACTTATGGAACTGTGAGCTAATAAATGGCTATTGTTTTAAACTACTAAATTAGTGACAATCTGTAATGTAACAACAGAAAACTAATAAAGGGAACAATCACTTCTGTTTGTGTTCAGTTGACTGGAACTCGTAACATAGAGTACAACAAAGAAGGGAGGAGGCTGGCAACTGTAGTCTAGTATTGTACCCAGAATGTAGAAGTAGGTGTTGGTAAGAAGCCGGAAGCCTTTGCCATCCCTGTGCCTATAACACATTAATTTATGTGTATGCTTCTGAGTGTGTATGTGTATATGTCCACATCAATCCAACGTAAGTACCTGTGTATGAATTTTAAGTCCACTTTATTGAGTAAATCTTATTACATAAGGGTCAATGTTCCATATGTATTTTTGTAAAAGTACATTTTATATTTTTCAGTTTTTTCCCCACAATGTTTAGATTTTTTGATATTTAGATATTTTTCTCTGGTAAAACACTTTGTTTTGTTGTTGTTGTTCCTGATCAATTTTAAGCAGTGAGGTTGTTTAACTACTTTCTGAACAGCCTCTTAACTTTTAACTTGGTGGGCTGGTAGTACAGTGAGAGCTTCATTAACCTTGGAATGTAGAGACAGTAGAACTATGAAGAGGTTCTTGAGTTATTAGTCTCTAACAAGGCATCGGGGGTTTCTACCAGTGAGAGCGGAGTGGCTGACTCTTCGTGCTGCGTCTGTGTCTGAGCTTGCGGAAGGCCAGCGCCAGCACAGACGCAATGACATGCCTTACCTAGTCTGGGCACATTGGACAGCTACCCGGTAATGTGACGTTGTGTGTTGAGTTGTTTTTGAGAATTGTAGATGAATGTAGCACACACAGTGGTGTGTGTTTGTGATGTTAACGCTGTGATCTTTGACATGATTCATGGATCCAAAGTGCTGAGTGGTTTTCTGGGTGCACCTGGGGAACAGTGCCAGGCATTTGGGAAAGGATGAACTTTGGCACCGAGATGTCCGCTAAGGACTTGTCAGTTGGGCAGTGTGGCTGGGGAGGTAACAGTCAGATGTGGTTCTGTGTCTGAGTAATGAAATAACCCAAACGGAGTCCGGCAGGCAGTGAGTGTGGCGTGGATGCAACTTTCCCCCTTCTCACTCCTGGCGTTTACTGCTCACCAAGGTGACTCTGATGTGCTGCTTCATGCTGAATAAATGCTGTGAACAGTAGCTTGCTGGACATATTTATATTGTTCATGAAAGTGTGCAAGTGGCTACTTCTGGCCATGAGGGACCTGCACACCTAAACTTTTTGCTGCAACTCTGCTCCATAATGTTTGCAGACTGACTGAAGGAAGTGCTTTCTGGAGATGTTCCTCGTCACTGCTGTTACCAAGATTGTACTCATGAGAGCTAATGTTCTGATATCCAGAGATTCTATTCTGCTTCTGTGTTCAAGCCTGCACTTGAGCTTTGTCTCCTGTTACAATTTTTAATGAAATTTAACGAACATAATATTGTTTTCCATTTTCCATTATGCTTTTTTGTGTTCATCTCATCCACTACTCTCTGCATCTTTGGTTCCTTTGAAGCTCACAGATCCAGAATCTTTAGATTTTTCCACACTTTTGGTCATTAGTTCACCTTGAACCCAGTTCCAGTTTTTTAATTTTATTTTTTATTCTTTTATGGAGATACATGTAGTGCTCATCATTGATCTCATCTCTAAATTTCTTGATACAGACATGGGAAGTTTCCTTTTCCTATCCCCAAGAGAAGATGGGACAGATCTTTGTTTCAAAATTTAAATTGTCCATCAAGTACTTTTAATCATTAAAATACATTTATTTCATGTTAAACAAGCTCTTTCTACTGCTTTTTAATGTCTCAGGATCTACACATTTAAAGCATTTTGATCCATTTTTTGCTTGTAACCCATTCATGTGAAAGCATGAGTCCTAACCAGAAAGATTATGATAAAATCTCTTTATCAGTGCATTTCTCTAAATTCGATGACTCACTCTACTTTTATGAGGCAATGAATTATTATGCTGATGCCATGTGATATGTATTAGCTTGCCTTTTATAAGATCTGAATTCTTGGTGTCTGGTGTCGCTGTCTGCTGGTTGCTGCCATGAATGATTCAAGTGAATTTAGACAGTTGACTTTAGATTCTTCCCGTACGGTTGTGGTGGAATAATTTGACTGTTCGCCACATTTGTCAGTTATCTTCATGGCTTTTGGCATCTGCATTCGTGTGTAGACTACTGACTTGACTTTAATTGAAAAATGGATTGTGTCACTTTCATAAATGGAAAACCACTATCACGTATCACAGCGGTACAGGGAATTACCACGCGTAAAGGGGTTGAGCCCTAGATACCCTCGCTGGAGTAATGCTGTAAGCTTGGAGTGTATTCGGCTGCTGTTAAAACAGGATTCACAAATGTTAGACAAGCAGTAGACATCCTAACGATACAGTGAGACATTTTCCTTCATTAGATCAGAATGACTGAAAGAAGAATAAAGCAATTGTTATCCTCATTGAGAATACAATTCTGCACCAACTGATTGTTCAAAACTTGCCTGTCTCACAATGTAACTATATAAATGGTTAACCATTTTCTGACCATCTTGGGATTTTCTGCTCAGGACAAGGGGATTAGATTATGTGTAATAGAAGGGGTCATACACTGAGTCATCTGTTCTGTGCCTAATGTCTGGAGAAGAAGTGGAGTTGTACTTCAAGAGAAGCTTTCATCATTTCAAAAATGGTGAAAGACTACCCACTATCAGTTTATGTAGAGCATGAACAAGAGGGTCCTGGGAGAAGAAGCTCAGGGATTTCAGATGTCCTGCTAGTTTCTCATTCTGAGGACTCGTGAGACCCCAGACAAGTCACAGCTCACTTGATATGAACACCCCCTTTCCCTGCAAAATCCTCAGTTTCAAAGCTGAGGTAATGTGGTCTTGCATGTGAGTTTAAGTTCTGACATTTTATGCATCTGGTCTTGTCCCACTCTGATTCATATCTAAGTGTATCTATAGTTATCTTTCTAAATAACAAACCTAACGTTGCTTCTCTGCTTAAAGCTCTTCAGTGGCTCCTTATGGCTCCCAGCATAAAGCCCTTAAAATCCCATAAAGGAGTTGGGAGCATGACCTGACCCCTGTTTACAGATCTAGTCTCACCCCTCACAGCTCTTTATGTGTGTGATTATCTTCTACATCCATACTGATTGTCTTTTACATCTTCCCTTTGTATCACACAGCTGTTCCTGCTTTCGAGCCTTTGCACCATGCTGTCCTCTTTGTGGAAATTCCCCCTTCTTTTTCTTGTGCTTGATACTTGAGCAATCATTACATCTCTTTAAGGTCTCATCTTGATGATTTCTTAAGGAAGTTTATCCATCCTTCCCTAGGTGAGGGTCAAATGCCCTTCCATGTGCAATGAAAACTGCCCTTAGTATTTCTATTGAATGTGGTGCTTGGCCCACGGCACTGCCAGCATCAGTTTCCTTGTTGGCATCCCCCAGGTGGGTGTAAAGGAAGGGGTTCTGTTCTTCATTGTGTCCTTAATGCCTGTCCGATGGTGGGCATCCGGTAGGTGTTCATTGGATGAATACATCCTCTGTGTTTCTTTCTCTATCTATCTATCTGCCTGTCTGTCTATCTATCTTTCTATCTATAGAGTTATCTTGTATATATTTTTTTAATTTGCTTATTTCTGCTTAAAAATACATTGGATATTTTTTAAAGTTAATTTAGAAGTTAAATTAAAAACTGTAAATCTGTAAATTTAAAATAGACTTCTTTAATTGTAAAAATGGCTACATGGCTAGGCATCATTTTAACCCATTAACTACCCATAATGACTGTGTAAGGGCATTCTTCCCTCTGTTTTACAGAGGAGGACACTGAAGCACAGAGGGGTTAAGTAAGTAGCCGAAGGTTACACAGCTTCAGGGGCAGAGCCAGGATTTTAATTTAGACCATCTGTTTCAGAGCTGGTAACTGCCAGTAATTTTCAACTGTGAGTTCTATTCCAGCCTTAAATGTCAAACCAAGAAATATCTTCAAGCATGTAGTAGTCAGTAAGATAAAGGTGAACACCTTAATAGAAGAATTAGAAAAGAATATGGAAAGGCAATGTATGAAAGAACTGCAAGTGGCCAGGGTACAAACAACACACATCGTGGACCTCAGACAGCAGCGTACGGCATTTTTCACCGTTTACACGGGCACAGATAAAAGGATGAGAACTTTCCGAGTTAGCAAGGGTGCGGGGGTGTGGTTCTCCTTCGATGGTGGGCGTGTGAGACACTTCTGGAGATCGGCGGTGCTCTTCCTTGTCATTATGTTTTCAGGAATCCATCCAAAGAAAATAAATATATACGCATGCAAAACTTGTGCACACAGTTGTTTACTTCAGTAGGTATTGTAGTGAAAAACCGGAAACAACCTGAAGGCCAGAACGATAGGGGATAAGGAAGGAAATTACGGTGTGTCTAGCAGGGGGTCCCACCCACAGCCCGTGGGCCACAGCTATCCAGGATGGCTATGAGTGCGGCCCAACACAAAATCGTAAATTTACTTTAACCCTTGTTTTGCTCATCAGTTTTTATTAGTGTTGTGTATTTAATGTGTGGTCGAAGACAACTCTTCTTCTTCCAGTGTGGCCCAGTGATGCCAAATGGTGGGACATCCGTGCATAAGCCATTTTACCCATGGGGCAGTATTTGTGTAGGGAATATTCATTGATTATTGCTGCGTGAAAAAAAGCAGGCCATAAAACAGATGTGCCATAGGCCTAATATTGGGAAAAAAGGATCTATCATAGTAACTAAAATACACTGAGAATTTATGTGCCAGGCACTGTGCTGTATTGCTGTACAATTTTTTTTTTAAATTAACATTTAAACAGCGATTTTTTTTCCTGATCAGTAACCTTATGGATGAGGAATTTGTTTCTACGTTTTCTTTCTTGTGTTTTGTGATATTATATATACGTGTGTGTATACACATACACACACACACACACATGAATGAATTTTCTTTCCACTCCATCATCTATACTTATTCCCATCTCCACATTCCTCAGGTTATACTGAAAACAAGGAATAGAAGAGCATTTCAAGCCATCCCTGGGGTTGGGAATAAGCTTAGCTTGCAATATTAGGCATTTAGCTTCAGACTATTTAGAACACCTGCCTCACCCTCCATGGAACCCCAGATTGAACTGTTGCTTGGGTTTCTTCTGAATAAAACATTGCTGCTTTTCTTGGTTCTCTTCTTAGATGCATCGTAGATAAGTGTAGATGCATCACAAATAAGAATGTTACTAATGACTTTTGGTGGCATTTCTTTTAAATGAAGATTCCCCCCCCCCCAGATCTCTAATCTTATTCTTAGGATTATTTATTTTGTATAAAGAGAAAGAGGTGGCTAGCACACGTATAGCATGGAAGAGCACTTCTGCAAGATATTCTCGGTAATTTGGTGCTAAGTGTTCAGCTTTGTTCTTAATCCTTATACCGGAAGTCTCTGGGTGCCTGTCACCTCTTCACTTTTCCACAAAAGGCTTGCAGGCACTGCCACCCCAGCAAAGGAGAATGAGTGAGGTGGAGGTACCCTGAGAAGCCAGGAGACATTCCTGGTGGTCCCCTTTAACCATGAATGCAGAGGTCTGTCAAAGGCCTTGGGTGAGCTTCTATTTTGAGGACAGAAATGTAAAATTTAGGAAGCCATGGGTGGAAAAATAATACCCCCTGCTGTCTATCCCAAACAAAAAAGAACAAAGCAGAGGAAGTGCTGCCGTGAGACAAGGCCTCAGTAATGAGGTGGGCAGGCCGCTGTCAGCTTCCTTACAGAGAGGACGCGTCTGGCGGGGTCCGCTGGAGCACTGAGGCCACTGCTGCTGCCCGGGCACAAGTGTGCCTTTATGGATGGCCTGGCTGTCTCTGGGGCCTGGCACTCTTTAATGGCTTCAGTGACAAGTGCTTCGAGCTCTGAGACAAATAAATAGGCTGTGGAGTCATTTTCTGGAGTAAAGCTTGTTTTCTCAGCCTCTGCAGAATCTCTCCAAATTTCTGGAGCCAACATTAACTTATGAGTTGAGAAAGAGCATGGAGATTCTGGTTCAAGAAATTCAGAGTAATAAACGATGTTGCTGTTGAGTTACAAGTATGGCCATGCAAAGGCCTTTAACCATTATGTTTTGTGCTCTTGATTTAATATCACTTATATATTCAGTATATTTAATACACAGGAGATGCCTCTTCATGTAATAATTAATGTCTCTCGGATGAGCAACATTGTTCAGAACTGGGGCTCCTGAAACTGGAAAAGCCGTTGTTCATGCTGTCTGTCACCTACCAGACCCAATGAGCAGAGACGGGTTGAATCTTTAGGGGTGTTTTATTCAGATGGCCGGCGATCTGAGAAGATGGTAGGTTGGTACCCTAACTGCCTTCAATTCCATTTTAAACTGACCCTTTCTATAAGAAAGAGAAAAGTGTAAGTAAGGGGTTCAGAATTCAGGGGGAAAGCTAATTAGATAGAAAACCGCAGCATTCTTTCATCTGTGTCCTGGCCGGTGGTCTTCATCTGTGCCCTGAGTGACGGACATCTCACCCTGGAGGACAATGGCTCAGATACCATCCTGATTGCATGCAGGTTTATTAGCTATTACCTAAACTAAATTTTTTCCAACTTTGAGCCCCCTATCACTCCTATGTGGGGAATAGACTTTATTTCAGTTTACTCTCCCATTTTGACTTTTTAGGTTTTCTGATTACAATGACTTCTTTTTACATTGTGCAATCTCACATTTTGTATCAAAGTTACTAGTCAGGTAGAATTCTCTTTTCGGATGCCAAACCTGTCCCTGTGAAATATTGACACTTGTCACCATGTCAGTTTTTGAAATGCCGTGGGAGTTCCTGAGACAGCCCACTGCTCAGCAGCTCCCCTACCCCATCTGGTCCAACCTATGACCCCATCAGAGGCACATTACCTCCGTGATCCTGACTGCTCTCCCAGTGTTCCCCGCTCTCTCTGGCCAGGTCACGTCTTGGCCAGGGTGATGTTTTCAAAACCTGAATATGTCCTTGCTACTTCTGGTTGCAAAGACCAAAATTCTAAATAGTGAGCTGCAAGGGCCTGACCCTTGCCTTTCCACCCTGATTTAGTACTAGTTGCCCCTCACACCAGGCTCTGGTCATCCATCTCTCTTACAAACAATGGGATCCTTGCTAAGTTCTGGGTATAGAGAAGTGAATGAAATACTCATTCCCTGCCCTCAAGGAACTGGCAGTGTAGTGTAGAAGACAGACCACTAATCATGCAAATATATAATTAGACATGGTTGCAAGTACAGCAGAGGAGCACTAGGGCACTGTGACGTGGAGGTCAGACCTGACATTGGGTTGTGGGGAGAGATTACATGCATGTGGAAAGGTCGTATCAGGGGCCAGGGAAATTCTTACCAGCAGAGATAATTCCAGATTTGAGATGGGTACTGTTACTTGCATATAAAAAACAACAGATGATGGTTTCACAGATACCTGCCTACTTTAATTCAGAGAGGATAGCCTTGAGGATAAAGAACTACTTGTGTTTTACTGAAGCTAAGATCTTGGAATATCTCCTGCTGGAAAAGTTGCCGTTGAATGAATAAGGTTGTACGATATGGTTTACATCATTATCTTTCTTATCAAAGACCACATCTCTGGCTTTTCAGAAGTGGGTGGTCTTGGAGTCTCACTCTGAGAATGTGAATTTAAACTGAGAAGTCGAAGGTGAGAGAAACCAGTCCTTCGTGACATCGCACAGGAGCGCCCCCAGAACAGGCAGAGGTGGGGCTCTGCAGTCAGGCCCTGTGCCTGGATTGACTGCCCACCCTCCCGTCATCCTGAGGACACCTCACCCCTACTCGCACGTCAGCCCTGAATTTGTGTTATGTCTTAGAAGCACCTGCTCTAATCTGCTGGATTAGATGAGTTTCCCCTTAATTCATTTACTGTGGTTTGTCATTGTGCATTAATTATGTGGCTGTTTGATGAAATATCTCTGTCTCCTTCATTGTTCTCTGAATTCCTAAAGCCCAGAATCAAGTCTCTTTGCTTCCTTTTGGTGTTGATGATGAGCATAAGTAACATGTATATACTGCTTACCGCTTAGTTTAATCCCTTGAAAACCCTTTGAGGCAGGTACCATTATATTCATTTTATTGACGAGGAAACCAAGGCACAGGGAGGTTCAGGGCTTTATCCAAAGTAAGTAGCCATTTGCTAATTTGTAGAGGGAGAATGTGACTCTGGCAATCCATCCTTTGGATTCTGGAATAGACTTTAAATTGATCACTTAATTCATTTATTCATAATTTTTTGATCCACTCATTTGCTGATGGGCACTAAGGTTGCTTCCAGTACTTGGCTATTGTAAATTGTGCTATGAACATTGGGGTGCATAGGTTCTTTTGGATTGGTGTTTCAGGGCCCTTAGGGTATAATCCCAGCAGTGGAATTGCTGGGTCAAAGGGCAGTTCCAGTTTTAGTTTTCTGAGGAAATTCCATACTGTTTTCCATAGTGGTTGCACCAGTCTGCATTCCCACCAACAATGTACTAGGGCTTCCTTTTCTCCACATCCTCTCCAACATTTGTTTGTTGATTTGTTTATGTTGGCCACTCTGACTGGTGTGAGATGGTACCTCATTGTGGTTTTAATTTGCATCTCTCTGATGGCTAGTGATGCTGAGCATCTTTTCATATGTCTCTGGGCCCTCTGTATGTCTTCCTTGGAGAAGTGTCTGTTCAAGTCCTTTGCCCATTTTTTAATTGGGTTGTTTGTCTTCCTGGAGTGGAGTCGTGTGAGTTCTTTATATATTTTGGAGATCAGGCCCTTGTCTGAGGTATCATTGGCAAATATGTTTTCCCATACTGTTGGTTCTCTTTGTATAAAAATTATGGTCCATTTACACAATGGAATTCTATGCAGCAGAGAGAAAGAAGGAGCTTATACCCTTTGCAACAGCATGGATGGAACTGGAGAGCATTATGCTAAGTGAAATAAGCCAGGCAGTGAGGGACAAATACCATATGATCTCACCTTTAACTGGAACATAATCAACAAAAGAAAAAAGCAAACAAAATATAACCAGAGACATTGAAATTAAGAACATTGTAACAATAGCGAGAGGGGAGTGGGGAGGGGGTAGTGGGGAGAGGGGTGTATAGGAGCTACTATAAAGGACACAAGGACAAAATCAAGGGGGAGGGTAGAGGTAGGGGAGGGAGGTGGGTTTAGCTGGGGTGGGGTGGAGGGAAGGGGAGAAAATGCAGACAATTGTAACTGAATAAAAAGAAATAAATTAATTAAAAAAATAAAAATAATAATTCATTTATTCAGTCAATGGAGCAGAATAGAAAGTCCGGAAATAATTAGTACAAGTATATTGTGCTAATTTGGTATATGATAAAAGCAGAATTTCATACCAGTGAAGAAAAGAATGGAATATTTAGTAAATCATGTTTGGATAGTTATCTGTTAATTTGGAAAAGAAAATAAAACTGGATCCTTTTATCACGTGTTATACTAAAGTAAATTCTAGGTGGCTGGAAAATATGAAGGTTAAATAGTGCAGAAGAGTAAAGAAAAATATGGTTTCTCTTGAGCTGCAGAAATATTGTACTTTCCAAACATGATCAATAAGTTTTAGAGACCACAGAAGAAAGGGTTTTTGCTACATAAAAATGAAGAATTTCTGAGTAGCCAAAGCATCCCAAATATCTAAAGTACTAATGGGATCAGGCTATTCAGCGTACAGTTAAAAACCAAAATGCACGAAACCCAGTTTTGGGAAGAGTGTGGAACTGAGGGTCACTCTCCTGTTCCTCCTCTCCGGGAGACATTAGGCAGCGCATCAGTGTGTAGCCTCTGTCTGATCAAGTACTTCCTACACGTTGTCACAAGTAGGGGAGGAAAACTGGAGATGTAAGCAAAGACCTATGTTCAAAATTCATCACTGTATTAATGGAAGTGAAATATGGTACAATCATGCAATGGAGTTCTGTGCAGCCATTAAAAAGGAGGTAATCTCGGTCTATTCACATGGACACCTTTCCTGGATACACTTGGGGCAGAGAGCAGATCTTAGCCAGGTCTAAGTATAGCATGAAACTTCATGTAAAATTGTGGGCGCGGCCTGTACCTAAATGTGTGGCTGCATGGCAGCTTGAAACAAGATACACAATGTTAATATTATCTGTAAACATGGGAAACTTTTGAAAGTTTTCTTTTTCTGATTTATATTTTTATTGTTATTCTATTAAGGTTGTCCCAACTTTTCCCCCTTTCCCTTGCTCTGCCCAGTCCATTTCCCTCTTCCATAGTCAGTCTGCACACCGTTGTCCGTGGGTCATTCATTCACGCTCTTTGACTTGTGCCTTCCTCTTCTTTCCAGTATTATCCCCCTCTCCCCTCCCCTCTGGCCACTGTCAGTCTGTTCCATGTTTCCATGCCTGTGGTTCTATTTTGCTTGTTTGTTTGTTTTGTTCATTAGATCCCTCTTATACATGAGATCATATGGTATTTATCTTTTGCTAACTGGCCCACTTTACTTTGTATAATATTCTCCAGTTCCATTCATGCTGTTGTAAAAGGTAGAGTTCCTTTTTTCTTTCTGCTGCGTAGTATTACATTGTGTAAATGTACCACAGTTTTATGATCCATTCATCTTCTGATGGGCACTTAAGTTGTTTCCAGCACTTGTCTTTTGTAAATAGAGCTGCTGTGAACATAGGGGTGCATAAGTTTTTGAATTGGTGTTTCAGGATTATTAGGGTATATACTCAGCAGTGGAATCACTAAGTCAAAAGGCAGTTCCATTTTTAATTTTTTGAAGAATTCCATACTGTTTTCCACAGTGGCTGCACCAGTCTGTGTTCCCACCAACAGTGCACTATGGTTCCCTTTTCTCCACAACCTTATCAGCAATATTATTTGTTGCTTTAGTAGTGATGGCCATTCTGACAGGTATGATGTGATATCTCATTGTGGTTTTAATTTGCATCTCTCTGATGGCTAGTGATGTTGAGTACCTTTTTATATGTCTACGGGGCACCTGTATGTCCTTCTTGGAGAAGTGTCCATTCAGGTCCTTTGCCGATTTTTTAATTGGATTGTTTGCCTTCCTGGTTTTCAGTCATATGAGTTCTTTGTATATTTTGGAGGTTAAACCCTTGTCTGATGTATCAATGGCAAATATATTTTCCTATATGGTTGGTTCCCTTTTCATTTTGATGATGGTTTCTTTAGCTGTGCAGAAGCTTTTTAGTCTGATGTAGTCCCATTTATTTTTTCTTTTATTTCCCTTGCCCTAGGAGATATATTGGCAAAAATATTGCTGCTACATGGTATCTGAAATTTTACTGCCTATGTTTTCCGCTAGGACTTTTATGGTATCACAACTGACATTTAAGTCTTTTATCCATTTTAAGTTTATTCTGGTATATGATGTAAGTTGGTGCTCTAGTTTCTTTTTTTTTCTTTTTTCTTTTCTTTTATCTTTTTCGCATGTACCATTCCATCTCTCCCAACAGCATTCATTGAAGAAGCTAGTTTTACTCCATGGCATGCTCATGACCCTTTGTCAGATGTTAACTGACCATAGAGACATGGGTTTATTTCTGGGCCCTTATTCTGTTCTATTGATCTATGTATTTGTTCTTATGCCAGTACCAGGCTGTTTTGATTAGTGTCCTTGTAGTATTGTTTTACATCAGGCGTTGTGATCCCTCCAACTTTATTCTTTCTCTAGATTGCTGAGGGCATTAGGGGTCTTTTTTGGTTCCATGTAAATTTTTGGAGTGTCTGTTGTAGATCAGTGAAATATGCTATTGGTCTTTTAATACAGATTGAAGTAAATCTATAGATTGCTTTGGGTAGTGTGGATATTTTAATGATATTAATTCTTCCAATCCATGAACAGGGCATGTACTTCCACTTATTTGTATCTTCCTTAATTACCTTCTTCATTGTTCTCTAGTTTTCTGACTATAGGTCTTTTATCTCCTTAGTTAAGTTTATTCCTAGGTTCTTTATTTTTCTTGTTGCTATAGTAAATGGGATTTTCCCCTAGTTTCTGTTTCTGATATTTCATTGTTGGTGGACAAAAATGCCATTGATTTCCAAATATTAACTTTGTATCCTGCTACTTTGCCAAATTCACTTATTAGGTAGAGTAGGTTTGTTGTAGAGCCTATAGGGTTTTCTATGCACACTATCATGTCATATGCAAATAATGTCAGTTTTACTTCCTCCTTTCCAATTTGGATGCCTTTTGTTTCTGTTTCTCATTTGATTGCTGTGGCTAGGACTTACAGTACTACGTTGAGTAAGAGAGGTGAAAGCGGACATCCTTGTCTTGTTCCTGATCTTAGTGGGAAAGCTCTAAGTGTCCATTGAGTATGATGTTGGCTGTAGGTTTCTTGTATATGGCCTTTATTATGTTGAGGTATGTTTCCTCTACTCCCACTGTGCTGAATATTTTTATCATAAGTGGGTGCTGGATTTTATCAAATGCTTTTTTAGCATCTATTGATATGATTATGTGGTTTTTGTTCTTCATTTGTATTATGTGCTGTATTAGGTTTATTGATTTGTGTATATTGTACCATCCTTGCATCCCTGGGATAAATCACACTTGATCATGGTGTGTGATCTTTTTAATGTATCATTGGATCTGGATTGCTAACATTTTGTTGCAGATTTTAGCATCTATGTTCATCAGAGATACTGGCCTGTAATTTTCTTTCTTTGTTGTGTCTTTACCTGGTTTTGGAATTAGGATAATACTGGCCTCTTAAAAAGAGTTTGAGAATCTTCCTTCTTCTTGAATTTTTTGTAATAGTTTGAGAAGATAAGAGTTCTTTAAATATTCGATAAAACTTGCCTGTGAAGCCATCTGGTCCAGAGCTTTTGTGGGCTGGGAGTTTTTTGATTACTGCTTCAATTTCACTAATTGTTAATGGTCTGTGCAGGCTTTCTGCTTCTTCTTGACTCTGTGTTGGAAGATTGTATATTTCTAGAAATTTATCCATTTTGCCCAGGTTATCTAACTTCTTGGCGTATAGTTGTTCATAGTAATTTCTTACAATCCTTTGTATGTCTGTGGTATGGGTTGTAACTTCTCTTTTGTTTTTTATTGTATTTATTTGGGTCCTCTCTTTTTCTTTCTTGATGAGTCTGCTTAACGGTTTGTCAATTTTGTTTATCTTTTCAAGGAAAAGGAATCAGCCTCTGGATTCATTGATCCTTTGAATTGTTTTTTAGTCCTTATGTCATTTAATTCTGCTCTGATCTCGATTCTGTCTGTTACATTTTTAAAGATCTTGTTTCTTTAAAAAATACAATGAGCATATATCTTTCCAATAAAGAAAACTGTCCAGGAAATGACAGTAAATAGGTAAAATTGTATATCTTTATTTTTTCAAACCTGAACAGTTTTCTAGTTCACGAATAAAAAAAAATAAGGTATTTGTTATCCTTTTGTAAGTACTACTTAAAATCTTATAATGCTTATTTCTGGCTCCTATAAATGCTACTCCCACTTTCGGCCTTCCCAGCCACAGAATTAGGAGCATTTGAAACATTCTGGGGACTGAACAGAAGGTCAGACACAAAGAAGAAAGTGGGGTTCAGAAGCATTTTCATTAAAATTGCATGAATCCTGGAGTTTATTCCACAGCACAAAGCCTTCCTGCAGGAACCAGAGCCGTTTCTCATTGAAACACAGCTTTTTAAGCATCACTGTTCTTAAATTCTTATGTTTTTAATTAAACAACCTATATTCTTTGCCTTAAAAGACAGGATAAGACAAAAGAGGAAAACACCACCACCCCCAAGGTGTCAAAGACGGGAGCATAATGTTGAAGGGAGAATTTCAAATGAACCACCTACACACACACCTCCCTTAGAAACAGCGCAGCTGGTTCAGAATCTGATCTTTTCTCAGATCTTCAGAGCAGAGTTTAATAAAACATTAATTATGTAGCAGCCCTCCACACACTGTAAACAGGGATGATCTAGCTGCATAATTTTGCTAATGATATATCCAGAGAATGCTACTTCTATCTTACTGTGAGATATCTTTGTTCTTTACTTACTAGGGTTATGCTGATTTCAGAACTTAAAAACAACAATTGATAATCAACCCTCCATGTGACTCGATAAATCTGTAACACTATTTTGGATTTTGTAGGGAATGGACTTTAAAGATTGGTTTTACGATAATGCACAATGTGGAATAGATGAGGAATCTCTGGAAGACAGAGCGGAGGGAAGAAAGGGATACATTGTCTGTGTAGGTGAAAAAGGCCATGTGAATCGAGAGTCCAGTTTGTAGAGGGTGGAGATTGTAATATGTTGCTGGAGCTGCCGGAGGTAATGGACCGCTATTCATTTTTTCTGTAATTTTTTCATTATCTCTGTGATGTCCATCGTGACCTCTTTTTCTTAATCATTGTGTCCCTCAGTATTTTGAACCATTGCACACAGGCACCACCCAAGCTTTTCCTCGGCGCCTCGTGTTCGGTGGTGTTTCTCGTCTTACTGCACCTCTCGACCTCTTCACTGAATAGTCAGGTCCTGTTGCTGGTGGGTGTGCCTGTCATGCAGAGGTTTGTTTCTTTTTGGTTGTTGAAACCCACGTTGTCTTTTTTTTTTCATTATTTTTTTAAATTTTTATTGTTATTCAATTACAATAGCCAAGTACTGGAAGCAACCTAAGTGCCCATCAGCAAACGAGTGGATCCAAAAACTATGGTATATTTACACAATGGAATTCTACGTAGCAAAGAGAAAGAAGGAGCTTATACCCTTTGCAACAGCATGGATGAAACTGGAGAGCATTATGCTAAGTGAAATAAGCCAGGTGGTGAGGGACAAATACCATATGATCTCACCTTTAACTGGAACATAACCACGTTGTCTTAAGTGATACTGTATTCTTTAATCTGAACCAATCTGTTACCAAAGGATATTTAAGAAAGTAGGTGAAAGGTGGAAAAAAAAATAAACACAGGGCTTAATATTTAGAGGATATTTTTATATTCAAAAGCAGCTCACCGTTTTCCATGAAATAGTTGGGTGTAATTATTGGTTCATGTTGCCGCTTTTGGTGGTTTTTCCTTAAAGAACGAAATGCTGGTTTTAACTGTGTGTGCATGTTTGGTTCTCCAGGTTTATGGGAGTGGTTATTTTGTCTAATGGCTATAGGGATAGTATTTCCTTTTATCTCTTGTAAAGTAACATTTTTAGCCATTACAGAAGTCCTTTTTCTACATAACCTTTAGAAAAGATGAACTTACATTTAAAAATAAACCATGACAGTAATTAAATTTAAAATTATTTTAGAATTATAGGAGGAAGCCATTGAATGGAAAATGACGGTGCTATTTTTTAGGTCCTCTGAAATGCTTAAGGAGAGCTAGAAGTAAATTTTTGAGATTGTTTGGAGTGGTGCAGTTTATTTGGTGACTTGTTGAATCCTCTTCCTGTCCCCCGCCCTGAACTTGGGATATGGTTGTTGGGGAAGAGAGTCTCATTGTGGGAAAGTCTTCATGTGTCTGTAGTGGTTTTGATTCTGTCAAATAGTTGTAAGTAGTTCTATGTCTAGTATTTATACAAGAGAAATAGTCAAGCTTGGGAGTCATGAGTTGTATTTTTGGGCTGGAAATCTTACAGATAATTTCACATAAGGGAAGCTGAGACATCACCATTTTAAGGTCATTGCAGAAAGAACTTCTTGTTTAACTTAATGAAACCTCACTCTTCCTTCCCAGGCTATGTCTCTCACCTTTTGAAAACCACATTGGCATTATTTACAAAGAGTGCTAAAAATGAAGAGCTCTGTTTATCGGATGGTATGACTTAAAAGAGGAAAAGACAGCAGAATGGCAATCATATATCCTTGACATCCTCTGGACTCAAGGCAGGATGCTCTTGGCACCCTGGTGCCCTTCTGTGGGATCAGGGTAGCTAGAGACAGAAATGATCTTAATTCGTGGGACCTAGACTTGAAATGGGGTGCTGGGCTCCAATTTTTTTAAGTTGCTTGCGATAACCTTTGATGTTCCCAGTGCAAGCAAAGTGGGTCTGCCCTGCCTCTCTCCTGCTCTGAGGCTTGGCTTTTTCCGTACTACTTCAGCCCACTCGGCTCTTCTGCAGCCTTCCTACACCTGGCTGTCCTGCCTCCCACAAGATGCTGCATCACATGCAGGGGCATTTCTTGTCCTTCAGTTTATTTATCTGAAGAACCTAGTCAGTGGAGTGTCAGTTTGATTGCTGTTATCTGAATTTTTTATTTACTTAGGGAGTCTGTGACATGTCACAGTTGAAATCAATTTTATGACTAGGTTATAAGGAAGCATAAAAACTACTTTCTCTGATTTGGTACATTTTGGCCAAAACATTTCTTTTGTGTGTGACTTTAGCTTCTCTCTTTTCAAGTGTTCTGTAGTGTATTCTGCTATAGAGGCCATCGGCCACCTTATCCCTTTCTCCCTTGCCTGCAGCTGATGGACAGGTCTGACAACTCAAAAATGGTGCATCTTGCCTTCCGCGTGAGACTCGAACCCTCATAGAGGGAGTGGTCCCATGTAGACCAGGCAGGGAAAAAAATAAACATTGATTTGCAAGGAAGGATTATAAGCAATGGTAACAAGACAGTTGACTGTCATAATTTCTCCTTTCTTCCACTTTTTTTGGTGGGGTGGGATGGGGTGGCAATGGAGTAGGGACATGTAGGAAACACCTGAACCAGAATGAAAAATTTCTTGTAGGAATAACAAAGGACTTCTATAACTGACTTTTTTGGTTCAAACTGACTACAGGGTCACTAAAAGAAGTCCTACAGCTATTCTAGAAATTGATGGGCTATCAAGAAAACTCCACCTTAAATTCCACATAAAGTGCACTCAGCTTTGCCTCATGGTGGCGCATTTTGGAAGAGTGTTTTCCTCAGGTAGCATGTGTGCATTTTCTTCAGTGATGGCAAAGAGTCGTATTAGCGATGCGAGTCTGGACTCTGTGACTGAGCAGGGCTGTGAGTGACTCTGATTCCCACGACTGGTACAGAGTGTCCGGGCCTGTGATTACACAGCTCGGCCCAATTCAGGAAGGGCAAAGAGTTCTGATTTGTTTGGGAGAAGTCTCCTGATATGATAAGAAAAATTTTGAATATAAATTGAATCCATTTTGCCTCGCCAAAAGCCCAGATTTACCTGTATACCCATGTTCATAGCGCCATTAACCACAATAGCCAAAGGGTGGAAGCAAAATAAGTGTCCATGACAAATGATTGCATAAACAAAATGTAGTGTGTCCACACAGTGGAATATTACTCAGCCTTAAAAAGGAAGGGATTTCTGTCACATGCTATAATGATGAACTTGAGGAAATTAGACTAAGTGAAATAGGCAGTCACAAAAAGGCGAACACTGTGCTCCCACTTAAGTGAGGCACCTAGAGGAGCTACATTCATTGAGACAAAGTGAAATGGTGGTTGCCAGCGACTGGGGGTGGGGAGGGGGAGTTAGCAAATAATGGTTGGGGAGTTCCGTTGGGACATGAAAAGCGCTCTAGAGGTGGATGGTAATCATGACTGTACAGCAGTGTAAATATGCGTGATGCCGCTGAACTGTACACTTAAACATGTGTAGTGCGGTAAATTTTATGTTATACATACTTTACCACAATCAAAAAAAAGCCTCAGTGAATCATTCTGACTTTTCTCTGGTCACAGTGCAGTGTGGCTCTCCTGGGTCTATGATTGGTGCTGGGGAGGAAACAGTGAGCAAAGCTATTGGCTGGGAGGACCTTAGTCATTATCTGCTCTCTCATTTTATAGTGAGAAAGCTGGGTCTCAAGTGCGGTGATGTACCCTCTGCATGGGCGGGCGTGGTCCCCCAGGCTTCTCACTCACCCAGTTTTCCCTGGAGGCAGCGCGCTGAGAGATTATTAAGAGGTGGGCGGCAGTGTCATAGTACCCGGGCTGCACTCTGACTCTGCTGCTTTACCCAGGGTCACACAGATGGTTAAATCTCTAAACCTGTTTCCACATCTATGAAATGGGAATCCTGTGGGTATCCCATGAGGTTGTTGTGAGGATTAATTGAGCTGCTCCATATTGGGCACTTAGCATGGTATTTTGGCATGCAGGAACAAATGAATGTTCGCTGTTGATTATCATCATTGTCGCTGTTCCTAGCTTCTGCTGCAAGGAGGCTTTGGAGCAGGTTTGGGGCTTGGGACTTAGCGGTAACCACGTGGTAGCTCTCTGTCCTCGTAAATCAGTGTGTGACGTAGGGTGGATGGATTGCTTGTCTCACTGTGGTGGTTGCAAAGGAAGGAGTACCTGACGGAGCACTTGGTTCGTGGTGACAAGCTCAGTCAGTTTTAGTGGTTAGGGGGCTGTCACCACAGGCAGGAGGCCCCACATCTACAAAGTCCTGGTTCAAGAGTAGTGCTGAGAGCAGTCTTGCTCAACTCTGATTTTGGGCTGAGGGTGGAGGCATGTTCTCACGAGCCTACTTCCCACGGTCTCCGGAGGAAGGGGCCACTGACTCTTCCACGTCCTCAGAAGTTGGTCAGCCTGCAGGTGCAGCTTGGCTTAGTGCGAGGCAGGGGCAGTGATGTTAGTGTTATCTCACAAGAACTTTCTGTTTCTGACCCCAGATGATGAAACATCCTCCCATTACTGACTCATTGTGTGCCCTAAAATTTCCACACTTGACTACAATTGACTAATGCTTTTCTTTTTTCCATGTAGTGTAATCCAGTACTTCTCAACCCCCATTGCCGAGTTAGCAGTACTTGGGTGAGCTTTAAAAAAAAGTGCTCAGATCCCACTCCTCCTCAGGCCATTTAAACCAGAAGTTTCCCAGGTGATACCACACGCAGCCCGGGCTGAGAACCAAGAGCCCTTCTTTTGCTTGAATGCCATCTACTTTTCCTTTTAATTGAGGTGAACTCTGCTGGCCTGCTGGCTTTAATGGCCTGTGGGTGTGCTCGTTGGGTTTCTTCTTCTTAGCCACTCTGAGAGATTTGGTTTGGGGTGGAGCGGGGAGCTGAAATAAGTTTTAAAGGGTTATATCAGATTTAATCGATGCTCTCTGGTGAAGGGAAAGCTTGACATTCTCCCAAAGTCTGAGCTGCGTAGCATTTTCTGTTTGCCATTTTCTTTTGTCTCCATTAGGTGAGTAAAAAAGGAATTGAGTGTTTGGAGTTCGCTGTCCCATGATGCTGAAACTACCACAACAGATAGGTAATATTATGAAGTCGAAGCTGTCTTGACGAGCCTCAGTTCCTGTCTAGGCAGCTCTTTTCTGCAGTGAAATGGCAATTCAGAAAAGTAGTTGAAAATGAGGCTGCACTGAATTCATGAGAAAGATGGGAGCACCCCGCAAACACGGGGTTTCAGAAGAACACATTCACCAGCCAGTGCCCTGTCTTTCCCACCTTATCACAGGGGCTGACAGAGAGGGGGAGAGTTGTCGAAAACGATGACACCGCTCAACGATGAAGTCAAATACTTTATGTTAAGGCCTTGTTCAAAGTATTTTTTACAGGCTCACTGTTCATAGCCTGTATGTATTTACATCATATTATAGGGTATACAATTGTATTCTTGACTTGTTTCTTCAGAATTTGAATGGCTAACACTTCTGGCAATCTCCAAGAGCTTGCCTGGTGTGATGACGTTTGCTTCAGTCCATAGCAGAACAGCCCCTGTTGAGATTACGTAGGAACAGTGGCGGGAGACTTGGAGCTGCCACGAACGGATCGTTCAGAATCATGGCTTCAGTGCAGTTCAGGTCCTGATTTACGGGGTACTTTCTGTCCCCAGTACCTGTGCTCGGTGCTGGACGATGATAGCATGGAATGTTTCTTACCCTGGAGAAATTCATGATTTTTCTTTCCCTTTAGCCCACCTGTTGAAATGTAGATGGAAGCCTGTGTTTGGGAGGATGACTTGCACTTGTATATAAACAACTGAGGAAGGTAGATATTTGGAAAGAAGTTTTGTTTGAACTTGGAATTTGTAAGCAGCTCTCTTAATGGCCAAAACTTATTGTTGAAACCTGTTAAAGGGAATTTTGATGAATATGTTTGGTTCTCTCTTACTCAGATAGGTTGGAAGCAACAAGTATTTTCATTTTGACTCATACTTTCTCAAGTGAAGTGACAGTTTGTTGATGGATGAAGCACAGCGATATTTTAAGCTGTTCTGACATTTCCTAGGCAAAGCATTGTCAGAAACAGGGCTCTGAAGTTTGAAAGAGCTGCACACGCTGTCGTTATTCGCCTCTGTCTCTCTCTACGTAGACATTTCAAGAAGGCGAATAAAATTATTCAAGGCTCCAAGCAGAGGAATTGTCAGCTGGATTTGAAGTTGTAATTGGGTTTGGGGAAAAACATGAATTATTTTCAATAACATTCAAGTGCAAATACAATTTAACCAAACCTTTTTAGTTCCAGTGAATGTAAGACATTTGAAATTCCATGTAGGGGGCCACATTGCTCTTAATTCATAATCATTAAAAAATAACTTTTCGTAAAGCAGCTCTGTTTTCGTGGATGGAGATGTAAGAGTCCAACCGACACAAGGTTGATGTTCTTTCACTACCCTAGTCCATAATGGTAAATGGACCCCCGTGTCTGTTACCTTTAACAGAGTGTGGGGGGTGGTGGGGGGTGCAGGGCCAAAGAAGGCGTGGTCCTTCCCTCGGGGGCTTCAGTCCAGTGGTGACAACGTTGGAAACAAACATTGTTGAGCACTTACTGGGCAATAATTCTCAGGGCCCAGTGAAGGACTTACTAATGGCATCCCCGTTTATAGATGTGGCAGCGGGAGTGCAGCGAGGTGGCAGCTTGCTCACGATCCCAGTTTCTAAAAAGGAGAATTAGAGTTTGAACTCAGATAGTCAGGGCTATATGACCCAAGCACCAAGTAGGTGGTTTAGGTAAAATTTTTGTCTGGGATTTAGTGAAGGAGGGTTGGGAATGAAGAGAAGGAGCAAAGATAGTCAACCTTGTGTTTAAGCAGATGCACTGAGCACTTTTGGGGTCACAGTCTCTACCTATAAAACTGACAAGTGCAGGGTAGCAAAGCAGATGCCTCCAGAAGCCAGGCAGGAGTAGAGGAGTGAAGCCTGCATTGGCGGAGGGAGCAGTGGTGAGCTCAAAAGCCTCTCTGCAGCTGTAACTGTAGGAAGGTGAGCCCAGTATGGCTCATCTTTAGAAGGGTAACAATTAAAGGTTTAAAAAACATCTACAGGTCATAAAAATAGATCTTTGGACCATATCAAGTGTGAGTCTCTAATGTACTCTCCTGGACAGGTACTTGGAAGAAGTTCGGGGAGAAGGATTGAGAATGTGGGGGAAACACTTCATTCTCTAAGAGAAAGTTACAGATCACATTACAGAGCTACAGCTGAGCTCTGTAAGGCTGCCTCTTGAGAAGGGCATGGCCCCCAGCTCGTTCCTGCCTGGGCCGTCTGCCCGGTGGGTGCAAGAGGCTTGGAAGCCACCGCAGACGCCACCATACCTGTGCTGCTCACAGAGTTTGGCCGCCCAAGGTGCTGCCCAAGGCGCTGCTCAAGATTTATTTGGTAAGTTAGGTTGGAGCCCTTGCTCCCACTAAATTAATTTTTTCCTAAGTTGGTGTTATTGTATCACCTGTATGCAATTTGAGCTCTATGGATCCGGATTTGATTTGAGGCCCCGCCTTCTTCTAGCTGTGCAACTGTGGGCAAGTTCCACCTTCTCAAAGTTCAGCTTCTGTGGGGTATTGAAAGGAATAAATACCAAAGTGCACATAAGGGTCTGGCATGAAGCAAATGATAGTTTCCTTCCTTTTTATCCTTTTGACTGATCACTTGATGTGTGGAAGTGATGGTGAAGGAGCTTTCTGAAGATCAAGGCCGTGTGTGAGCACAGGGCTTTGATTCTATTTAGGCTGCGTTCTGGCTGACAGGCTCCTGCAAGGGCATTCGGGGAACCGGAGAAGGCAGCTGAAGGCCTGTTTCCATTCTCAGGGAGCTTATCATCTAGGATGAGAGACACAGGAAAGGTGGCGTTTGACTGGTGGGTCGGCACAAGGGGGCGGTACATTTGGAATGACTCCGATGGCTATTCTGGGGGTGGGGTGTGTGGGTGCACACTCCTGTGGGGACTGAGAAGTTTGGGGAACCCCTTGAGCTGTTGAAACCTATTTTCAGAAAACTGGAGTGTAAGCATTGTGGTGGTTCAATAATGTCTGGATATTTTTTTCTTTTTTCTTTTTGGTGGGACCAGGGGTGGGGGGACTGTGAGGAGCTTAAGTGTCACACAGGATTTTGTAAGCAAAGTATTCTCAAATTTTCTAAAGTTTTTTCTTATTGTCCTTTATAAACTAGTTTGCTGACTCACAGGTAGAATTGTAATAAAAATAGGGCAGTGCTTTTCAAGAGGAGGCCTTCTCTTGTGTAGAGGGGCATGCGTTAAGTGGATACATTATAATTAGTTCTCCCTTTCTTTAGGTTGTAGGCTCATTACCCTAAAGTTAATACACTTAGAAAATCACTGTCTGGATGAAGAGAAGATACTAATAGAGCCAGGGTATTAAATAAGGCTCTCATTTCTTTTCAGGAAAGATTTTTTTTAATTGGCAATTACCTCTTTTTCCCTGTTTCTCTAAGACTGTACTTAGTTATTATGACATTTTATTTCATGAAAGATGTAAGTAATATCTTTATTTATTTCCTGGTATTCATAGTGTAGACATTATATTTTAAACACAGCTTTGCAAATAAGAATACACCTTTTTATCAATCTCTTATTTGATAAACTTTAACAATTATTTTGCTGAAAGGAAATATACAGGTAGAGTAACTTCCTCTGATTTTTTTAAATCTTCACCCAAGGATATGTTTTTATTGATTTTTTGTTTTCTTAGAGAGGAAGGGAAGGAGAGAGCAACACCAATATGTTGCCATGTACCTCAACCGAGGATCGAACCTGCAACTTAGTTATGTGCCCTGACCAGGAGTCTAACCTGAAACCTCTTTGATGAATGGGATGATGCTCCAACTAACTGAGCCACCTGGCCAGGGTAAATTCTTCAGATTTTAGAAGTGTCTTATGAAAAGTAGCTGGATGAATAGCTTTGTACAAGTGTTCTAAATTTTTTAAAGCAGTTTTTAGAGAAATATCTCATAAGGTCTATATTTCTCTCATATTTTCATAATTGTGAAAGTAATGTCCGATGTCAATATTTTTAATTTTTAAACTTTTATTGAATTCATTAGGGTGGTTAATACAATTATATAGGTTTCCAGTGTGTGATTCTGTAAGACATCATCTGTGTATTGTATTGGGTGCTCATCACCCAAAGGCACGTCTCCTTCCATCACCATTTATTCCCCTGTACCTTCTTCTGCCTCCTCTCTCCCCGCTTCCCCCTGGTAATCACCATACTGTTGTCTGTGTCTATGATTTTTTTTCTTAACCCCTTCACCTTATGCACCTAGCCCCGCAACACTCCTCCTCCTGACAACTGTGAGTCTGTTCTCTGCATCTGGGAGGCTGTTTCTCTTTTGTTTGTTAGTTCAGTTTGTTCATTAGATTCCACATGTAAGTGGAATCTTCACCCAAGAAATCATATGGTATTTGTCTTTTTCTGACCATCTTATTTCACTTAGCATAATGCTGTCCAGGTCCATCCATGCAAAGGGTAAGACCTCCTACTTTCTTCCCAGCTGTGTACCATCCATTGTGTAAATGCACCATTGATGTTTTATCCACGCATCTGCTGATGGGCACCTGGGCTGCTTCCAAATCTTGGCTATTGTAAATGACACTGCAGTGAACATAGGGGTGCATATATTCTTTCAAATTAGTGTTTTGGGGCTTCTTTGGATATATTTCCAGAAGTAGAAACACTGGGTCATAAGGCAGTTCCATTTTTAACATTTTGAGGAAACTCCATGCTGTTTTCCACAGTGGCTGCACCAGTCTGCATTCCCACCAACAGTGCACAAGGGTTCCCTGTTCTCCATGTTCTCTCCAGCACTTGGTGTTTAATGATTTACTGATGAATGCTGTTCTAACAAGTGTGAGGTGATGTGTCATTGTGGTTTTAATATGCATTTGTCTAATGATTAGTGACACCATAGCAGGGCACGAGCTCCATAGTGGGGTTCAACAGGGCGTCCACAGGGTGGGGCTCTCGCATTCCCCCAGGCTGATGCTGTGTGGAGGGCTCCTCCTGAGGAAGATGGCCACAGTGCTGTGGGAGAGGGACTCAGCACAGGGACCCCGGTGGCTGTCCCTTCTGCTCTCTTCCCAGAACCACAAACCCCAGTCTCTCCTCACATGACTCTAGTCCACTCCACCCTCCCTCCACCAGAGCCGAGAGTGAGTGGCTGCAAGCAAGATTTTGTGTGTTGACCCTTTAAGAGGGTGCCTGTGTCTAGCAGTCTCTGTTCTCTCCCTGGTGGACAGAATCCCGCTGACTTTCACAGCCGGATGTTATGTGGCTGCCTCTTCCTGGCTCTGGTGCTCTGGGCTGGGAAGCCCCGCAAGGGATTGATCCCTCACTCCTTGGGGGGCACCTTTGCAGCTGAGATATTCTTCTGGAATTTTAGTCACCTCCAGTGGGAGTGGGACCAGCCCTTTTCACATCTCTGCCCTTCCTGTCAGTCTTTATGTGGCTTCTTCTGTAAGTCCTCGGTTATTAGACTTCTGTTCAGCTAGTGTTCAGTTGTTTACACAGGTTGGTGGTTCTATATTTTAGTTGTAATTCCAGTTTGGTCCTGGGATTAGGTGAGTGTACCTTCTACCCACTCCACCCCTGTCTTACACCCTCCCTGATGTTAGTTTTTGTGGGATAAGTATGGGTTCACAATAAACATATAGTACATTTTGGGTTTTTTTCCCCAGTTTTTGCTTTTGCTTAAAATTGGTCATGAAAACTGAAATAGATTCTGCAGAAAAATAAGTTTTGTCTTTCCCTCAGGGTGCGACAATTTAATAGAAAGGAAAGCTTCGGTTCCTTTTGGCCACAGCACAAGCAGAGACTCTGAATTTCAGGTTATTGCAGCAGTGTTCTGGAGGTGTGTGTGAACTGAGTACAGGGCCTCATGGCTGAGACTCCATGACCGATAACTGGGCTCCTTAGTATTAAGTTCATGATTTCACACTGATTTTCTCACGAGAGGCTGATGATTCCCTAAAGTACAGGTGAAAAGCTTTCGCCACCTCTTAGAACATGTCTGGTTAACTTTGCTGAGTGTATTTTTCTAATTTACTTTTTTTGTAAATAACAGATTGAATAAGATGTAATTCACACACCATATATTTCACTCATTTAAAGTGACAATTAAATGGTTTTTAATGTATTCACAGACCTGTGCAACCATTAACACAATCCATTTAAGAAATTTTTATCATTCCAGAAACTTCATACTCCTTAGCACACACTGGCAATTTCCCACCTCCTTCTTGGGAGCCCCTGACAATCACTAGTGTGTGATTGTGTGATTGTGACAATCACTTCCGCCGTTGTGACTGGATTTGCCCCTTCTGTACATTTCACATGTGAGAGAAGTACAGTGTGTGGCCCTTTGTGTCTGGATTTTCTCATTTAATGTTTTCAGGCTTCATCTATGTTGTTACATGCATTGATACTTAATTCCTTTTTGTTTAAACTATCATTTTACTTAAGTTTCTTTTGAGCAGGGGTAAGGAGATGTCGCCTTTTTTTAGCCTTCTGAGGCTGAGACAGTCTTTTCCTTGTACATTGAAAGTCAACAAGAGTAATTTCTTAGTGCAACTGTGGCTTTTCTGATGCCACAAAGCTCTAAGAGCTGAGAACTGTGAGACAGTGAAATACTAGGAGCATTGTTACATGCTTTAATTGAAGAAAAAAATGTTAGTATTTTTCACTTACTTTTCAAATGAAGTTTTCATTCCTTAATTTTTAACTTTTTTTTTCATAAAAGCAGTGGTATGCTCTCCCTGCTCTGCTGAAAACTGTGCCTGTCTTCACAAAATATCCAGCTGATGTTGGTGAAAATTAACATGACAAAATATTGTGTTCAGATAAATAACAACAATGGCTATATTTTTGGCAAGAACCCACAACCACTGTCCCTCCCCCAAGCAGTCTGTTCCCTGCAGTTTGGAACGTTCGGTCATTTGAAGCTTCCAGAGACAACATTCTTTCCTTTGTTGTCCGTGTTAAGCTCTGAGATTTTTATGTGTCAAAAAAAGGACACATTTGTTTTCCTCTAGATATTTAAAGACCTTTTAAGAAATCCGTTATGCAGAATACCTTACTGACTGGGGAAAATCTTTGCTTGGTTCTTGGGCTTTTCATAACACAAGCAGTGTGTCGAGCCCAGGACAAGAATGGCAGGAAGATGTTTTTATGCCTGTACAGAAGTCATTTCAGCATTTCATTGTTCTTAGGATGTTACACAGTCATTTGAAAATTCCTATTTTGGTTTCAGCTATGTGAAAAGCTTTCCCCTTTCCTCTTCTCTCCTCCCCAAGCTCATCTCAATGCCACTAAATTACCAGTGCCTTACTTGGCTGGCTGCCTGGTTTATCAAATGACTGACGACAATACTTGTGTGGTCACTTTCTAAAGGATTTTGTACTTCCTTTATACTCTTGTCTCCTCCCTCTCTTTGGTGGGTAGACTCAATTATTTGGCTCCATTTGAGAAGGCTCTGGGCAAAATGCCATTTATCTATCTTTTCAACATTTGGGGACATGGTTTCTTAACAGATCTCATCGGGATACAAGGTTCTTTCTTTAACCTGATGACTGTATTTCTAAGTGCCGTCAAGTGCTGACCATTATCAGGAAATGTCTCAGCGTCCTGACAAAGTTGCCGCTGTAGGTAGGTGCACTTGCGTTTGTAATGCCGAAAGTGCATCGTTTCTGAAAAGAGAACAAAACATACAGATCCTTGCCCCTTTCCAACTTGGAAATTAACATGACTGACTTAGCCAGATCCCTCTGTTGGAGGAAATAGGAAAGACTGATTAAACCCTCATGTCAAGGAAATTGACTTGGCTGGATTTCAGGGAGCAGCCTGGGCTGGCCTGTTAAGATCCGTGTCAGTATCTTTGGTGGCCGTGGAATTGGGACAGGATAGCTATTTTTTATAATAGGTCAAACTCTGAGGAAAGAGAGCAGGCAACAAACGTTCATTGAGAACCCTTATGTGTCAGGGAGTGTTACATAAACACTGTACGTCTAACAACTTTGTGAGCTACGTATTATATACTATTGTTAGTACCACAGCTACTTGATAAGTGGAGAAACTGAGGCCCAGAAAGGTTAAGATTCAAATTGCCTTGTATCCAGTTGGCTATATAGTATCATTTCCAGGTTCAGGGATGAGCTTCCCTGGCCTCCAGGAACCCTCAGAGGAGCCCAGATGCCAATGAAACCACTCCATTGGGGTGAATACCCTATCTGGTCCATCTGACAATGCCCTGCCCTCCCTGATCTGAGGGTCCTCTGTCTTTGCAGCCCCTCCCAACTACTCTGGACCTCTCGGCTGTGTGCTGCCTACTCACAGGTGCTAAGTGGCTGGTAGCAAGCACCCTGTTGGGAACCGCCCTGCCTAGTTTAAGAAGCTGTAAACCCCCATGGCTAAGGCTGAGTGACAGACCTTGGGACCATAAGCCACTAAGGAGACAAAGCTTATCTCCCTGGCAGGGGCACCACCTCTGCCCACTTTACTTTACTCTGTTTGGCCCCAAGTCTGACCAGTTAGCCGATAATGGGTAAGTAAGATTCCTCAAGGGAGGGACGACCGACCTAAGATAAGCATGGTCATGAAGAGGCCCTCAGGGAAGGACTTGGGGGGCTGTAGAAAAGGGGGTGATGGACCCTCACCCCTGGGCTTGGACATAGCCTAAATCCTCATACTGTCTGCAAGAAGTCTCCTAATATCTTGGCTGCCTTACTTCCCCTGCCTGATTTAAGCCTGAAACAATGACAGAGGGTGGTGCAGTCCTGTGCTGGAAAGGGTGGATTCCCCGGGGTGATCAGGCCTAAGAAAGAATACGTAAAATCCTGTGAAACCTGCTTTGCTAAGAATGCCCTCAGTTTTCTGATAAGCATCCAAGTATGAAATGAATTTGTTTCCCAAAGTTTTATAGCCCTTTAGCTAACTGACCCTGACTCAGAATAAGCCCTTAGAGTTCTTTGTATGTTATCTATTATTTGATCATTTCTGCCCGACAATGATTGATGAGCTTTAGCTGTATTCCTGTACAAATTAAACCCAATAAAAGCCCATTGAGGAAAAGGCTCTTAGCCCTTCTCCTTTGAGAGATTGGCCACCTCTCCTTCCCAAGCAGATCACGCCTTAGTAGACTTACTCTCATCCGTGGCGGATGGGGTTGGGGGAGGCCCTGCGGGCGGAGCGCCCCCCCAGCACCCCATTATGTTTCTTGCACAATTTGGTGAGTCAAACGTTGACTTTCTGGTGAGCACCGACAGGTTGAGGCTATGGACCTGCCCAAAGTGTATTTTACTAGAATCGTTTTCTGGGACCTTTTAGCAATTCTCAAATAAAATTATACAGTTGACCATCTCTGTTTTCTATGAATGAATGTAGCCTTAAAATGCATAATCTTTCTGTCTTTGAATTTTCTTTTTATAACACCATATTTTTATTTCTCTCTATTAATATATGTTCATTGTGAAATAGGAAACAATTGTTTATTTTTTTATAGAAAATTTTGAACACTATCCTTGTAGAGCCCATTCAAATTATATAATCACTGTAATCAGTGGAGACGTTGCCCTGGCAGCTTTGCACCGTTTTCCTCTCTCCTGCAGGGCTGTGCTCTCTGAGGGAGAACGAGGAAACCACTCAGCGGTGGGACCCCGAGAGGTGTTCATGGGAATGGAGATTCTGAGGCAGTCAGCACTCTGCTTTCTCCAGGTCCTTCTTATTAATGAGGTCTTTGTTCTGCAGCAGAGTGTTACTTACCCACCGTTTTATTTATCCTACATCAGCCTTAATTTATTGAGAAGAATTTATTGACTAAGCTTTTTTGTGTAAACCTGTATCACACAGTGGATGAAGCACTTCGGTTCCTGGGAAAGAGATAAACCAGGAAACTGCAGTGTTTTAAAAAAAGAAAGACAGTGCCAGCCAAGAGGCCTGCTGACTTTCTATGACATACGCAGTGAATCAGTGACCCATTTTTCAGGAAGGTGGCAGCTGCATTTTTGTTCCATTGGGGGAAAACACAATGTATGGGTACAACTTCCACTGTAGCTAATTGGTTGTAGTAATACTTTTTAAACATTGGAGTCAACGAGGAGAAATCTGCCAAAACGAATTCCATGTGCACTAAACTAATAAAAGAAGCTGTTGTAATTTTTGTGAAGGTGATATTTTTATCTTTTTTTTTTGAAGTGGTGGAGGAGGGAGGAAGGAGGGTGAGGGCCTGGGAGTTGGAGGAGGCTACAAATGAGAGAGCAAAGTGAATTGCTAGATTATGAATCTTTGTGAAATGATGAAGAGGAATAGAATATTGTTGTTGCTTTATCAAAAAGTATTTTCTCCTTTATCTATCATTTAAGAAACAAGAAGGTATCAGCCTTCTGCACATATCATTATTTAGTAAGTTCCTTGCTTTACCTCTTCACGGATGGAGCCTGCAATTTTAGTAGATTATTGCATCTGAACTCTAATTTCTATTCTAAAGAGACTGGTAAAGTTAATTTATATAATTATGTTTAACTTTTCTTTGCAATAGATAATACTGTCACATAGTACAAAAGGTCGGACACCCATGTCTGTATTCTGCTCCTTCCCCGGCTAGTCCCCTCGCCCCGAGGCAGCCAGTGCTACTGTTACCCTGTGTTTCTCCACAATGTGCATATGTTGGCAAGTTTGTATGTTTGTTTTCATTTTCCTCCCTTCCTTTCTTGCACAAATAGAGGCATACAAAATATACTATTCTGTCTGTGTCTGGTTTTTTTCGCTTTCTGTACTTTGTAAATTATTCTGTGTCTGTACCCTGAGTATTCTCATTGTTTCATGTCGGGCAGTATTGTGTTGTAGCTTACTCAACCAGTTTGCTATTGGTAGACATTTAAGATGTTTTCAATTTGCTCCTTTGAACAATGCTGCAAATCTGAGGGCGATCTGGCTGCGACATCTGTCACCCCATTGATCGCCAGGGTTGAACAATGCTACAATTTATAAAGTTGCACACATAGTTAATTTGTTTAGAAAGGAGTGGAAACCGGTAGCTGAGAGCTGGTTTTAGGATGTCTGTGGAAGGTAGGGCTCTGTCATTGACTCCAAGACTGGGCTTCTTGGAGCCCTTGTCAGGGAAGCAGGCGTTACTGGAGAAGGAGATGGGATTCAATGGCCAAATAAGCTTGGAAAATGCAGTATTCTCTATTTTCTCCTGGAGCTCCATGAAAGAGTTAGCATATTAAAGACTTAAAGAACTCATGTGGTTTTAACAATTAACAGCAACAAACTGCCAAAAATTAGTTTTCAGACTTATTTGAGGATCTTATATTTCAAGATGCCTATTAACATCTGTCAGGCTAGTTTCTGTAAATCCCCCCCCCAAAAAAAAAACCAAAACAAAGCAAAAACAGGGAAACGATGACCTGTGTGATCTCCCGTCTCATCAGTTCCATAGATACCGAAAACTAGCTAAACACTTGGTTTTTAAGCAGACAGACCGCTTGCCTTCAGAGTCACGTTTCTGGACACCTGTAGCTTGATCGGTTTTCTGGTCCCTGTACTTACTGTGAGACACACCTTATTTGGAAAGCTGTGTGTTAGAACCATCTGTTGCTGGTGGACGTGAAGGCAGGTGAGATCAGATATTCTGGGTGGAGCCCGGTGTGAACTGAAGCCTGGAGTGGTGGGATCATATTGTACTTGGGAACAAAAGCAGGGAGTACATTTTGCTAGGGTGTGGGGTATAGTAGTGGGTAAAGGAGAGTGGTAAGACTTTATAAAACAAGCAGCATTCCAAGAGAAGTTTCAGTTTGGAGTTCCGTTGTGGAATATGGAGAGGAAAGTGGTATTTTTTTTCTCTAGTGCACTGATTTCACCTGGGGATTATTCCCCCCGCCCCGTTCCCCTGGGGGTATTTGGCATGTCTGGAGACATTGTGGTTATGCACAGCTGGGAAGGTGCTGTTGGCATTTGGTAGAGACCAGGGGTGCTGCTCAACATCCTACAAGGCACTGGACAAAACCCAGCAAAGAATTGCCCAGTCCAAAATGTCAGTAGTACCCCACTGATAAACCTGCTCCAGTGGGACACTGCCAGGGCTGGGGACCGAGCGAAGTGTCATCATTCCCTTGTCTAAGCATCTGAAGTGATGTAAACCAGCTACGTGCCGTTGCGGGCTGCTGTGCTTTCACGACACTAGCATTCGATAGTACGGATTCGGGACCATTATTCACATCTCTGCCATTTAAAAGCTCTGCAAATAGAAAGGTTCTTCTTAATTTATTTAATGGTAATACCTCATCTGCACTGACTTATGGTCAGTGTGTTTGATTGTAGACTTGTCTTCTGGTTTTCTATACAATGCCCACTGCACTGTATCATCTTTCTAAAAATCTAAAAAATGTTGTATTTGAAATACTTTAAGCCCCAAAGGCTTCTGATAAGGGATTGTGAATTTATATATTGATCTAAGTTTTCACCGAATTTGGTTTCTTTTAAGAAATGAGCAACTGTTAGTAATGTTTATTGATTTTTTAAATTACCCAAATGACTTAAGGTCCCTGAGAAGAATTTCATCTGTGCAGTGCTGTTTGCCAGGGACTGTTCTCAACACATTACCTGTGTTAACTAATCTTCACAGTGCTGTTGCTGTTCCCCAGTGAGGACACTGGCACAGTAACCTACCCAACGCTGCATGCCTAGTGCATGGCAGGGCCGCCCGTAGAACTCCGGCACGGAGACGGAAACCGTCCACAGTCTCGGCCGCTAGATATAGGTGGGGCTGCTGTGTTTGCTTCCTCACGGTCTACCTCTCCTGACCCCTAGGCCCCACTCTCCGTGGCTTAACATAAATATTTGCCTTATGTGTTTTTCAAAAGTCTGATTGTTATGTGTCAATTATTCTTCAACAGTTAGAAGAACAGTTGAGTGAACTGTAACTGATTTAAGCAGTTTTCTTTTGGCATTTAGGCTGTTTTCAGTTTTACGCAATAGAACATTGGCATGAATAAGTTTACATCGAAATATTTGTCCACATCTCTGGTTATTTCTTTAGGGAACGTTTAAAAGGGAATCGTTAGTGTGTGTAACTTTTTACAGATTCTTCATCTATTCTGCAAAACATACCAGTTTATGCTCCCACCAGCAAGTACTTCACCCTCATCAGCATTGGTTGTTAAAATAGTTTTTCTCTAGTTCTGATTCAGAGATGTAGTAGCTGGTGTTTTCTGAGAAGATGGACAGATAATTGGACATTTAGTATGATTTTTCATTTTTCAGGGAACTAGAAATAAAAAATAAAAACAAATTTTATAGGAAAAAAGCGCCAAAATTAAGCAGTTAGAACAACTGATTTTTAAAACTTTAAATTTCAAAAAATTGAATTTATAGCCAGTTTCTTTTCAGTTTGATTCATGATGTTACATTGTGGCTCCATTTCACATTTTATGGAGTGTCGGAGGGAATGAGCCTATGCTGCATTGGGGGTACTCCGGTCAGGGTAGCGTTGGGGTAAGATCAGGGTGTGCCTAAAACAGCCGTTCAGTAAATGTTTGCGGGGCACCTTCTATGGCCCGCACTGCACTTTGTGTTGGGGACGCAGAGAGGAGCACGTGTGTAGTAACAATGACAGCAAACCCCGCTAGAGCTGCTTCCGTGTCTGGCACTCTTCTCACTGCTTGTATATTGACTCACCCCTCACAACACCCCTGTAAGGTAGGTACTACTGTTATTTTTTTATTTTATTATAATTTTTTTATTGTTGTTCGAGTACAATTGTCTCCGTTTTCCTCCCACCATGCCCCCCCACCCAACCCATCCCTGCCTTCCACCCTCAAACCTACCCCTTTGGCTTTGTCCATGTGTCCTTTGTACATGTTCCTTGATGGCCCTTCCCCTTAATGGGGGAAAATTAATGGGGGATAATTTTCCCCCATTATCCCTCTCCCCTCTCCTCTCCTCTGCTTCCAGCACTTGGCTATTGTAAATTGTGCTGCTATGAACATTGGGGTGCATAGGTTCTTTTGAATTGTTGTTTCAGGGCTCTTAGGGTATAATCCCAGCATCAGAATTGCTGGGTCAAAAGGCAGTTCCATTTTTAGTTTTCTGAGGAAATTCCATACTGTTTTCCACAGTGGCCGCACCAGTCTGCATTCCCACCAACAGTGCACGAGGGTTCCCTTTTCTCCCCATGCTCTCCAACACTTGTTTGTTGATTTGTTATGATGGCCATTCTGACTGGTCTGAGGTGGTATCTCATTGTGGTTTTAATTTGCATCTCTCTGATGGCTAGTGAAGCTGAGCATCTTTTCATATGTCTCTGGGCCCTCTGTATGTCTTCCTTGGAGAAGTGTCTGTTCAAGTCCTTTGTCCATTTTTTTAATTGGGTTGTTTATCTTCTTAGAATGGAGTCATGTGAGTTCTTTATATATTTTGGAGACTAAACCCTTGTCTGAGGTATCATTGGCAAATATGTTTTCTCATACGGTTGGCTCACTTTTTATTTTAATATTGTTGTTTTTAGCCATGCAGAAGCTTTTTATTTTGATGAGGTCCCATGTGTTTATTCTTTCCTTTATGTCCCTTGCTCTAGGGGACATATCAGTGAAAATACTGCTGTGTGGAATGTCTGAGCTTTTCCTTCCTGTGTTCTCCTCTAGGACTTTATGGTATCATGACTTAGAGTTAAATCTTTTATCCATCTCGAGTTTATTTTTGTGTGTGGTGTAAGTTTGTGGTCGAGCTGCATTTTTTTTGCATGTAGCTGTTACTATTTACAGTTAACTAATGAGAAGCACAGAGAAAGTAAGTAACGTGATTATAGACTTACAGCTACTGAGCGGCTGAATCAGGATCTGAACCCCAGCAAAGCCTGACTTGTGCCAGTTTGAGGGGCAGCCCTAGGGGGTTAGTGCAGTACTTTGGGCATGAGAAAGTGGTGGCTTTAGATGACAGTCCAACAGTGGGGTTGGAAAGGAATGGAAATATCATAAAGATTTCTCAAGAGGAAATTCATCAGGCTTGGTGACTGAATGTGACGGAAGAGGGGCAAGCCTAGGTTTTCCGGAGTGAGCGACTTGCTAGATGGTGGCAACATAAATTGGCTGTGGAAGACCAGGAGAAAGAGGGGAGGTGGAGTTAATTTTAGTTTCGGATGAGTTAGATTGGAGAGATCTGAGAAATGGAGATGCTCAGAAGGCCCTTATCTCCGAATTATTGAGGAAAAATTTGGTGAGCTTTGAAGCTCACCAAATTTGCCATGGTAGTTTATCAAAAAATAATTTCAATACTTACATTGTCTACTTTATGAGAAAACCTTGTAGCTTTTAAAGATGTTGACAAAATTAAAACTCATTTTCATGCCTATAGACAATTTTGTAATATGATCGTACCTTTATTTGCATTATCAGTTATCTGTGAATGGATGGGTTATTGACATTTTTTCTTTCTTACAGATAATTTTATAGTTAATGACTTCATGCATAAAATGCTTTAAGCATTCAGCAATGATTATTTCCTTGAAGGTAGATCAGAACTAAAATTACTAGATCTGAGTACGTATTGTGAAATTACTTCTTTTGTGCTAACTTAATGTCCAGCACGTATATGCAGGGTTTATCTCTCGGTCCGTCTGTGTGTTGCGCGTTGTCCTGATGATCTCTGTGACCCCATCACCCACATCCTACTTTGTGTACCAAATTCTGTAAGCACCAAAATATGATGCCTTTGTGTACCGTGTCTTTATTCCATTATGACCAATACCTGATTCACACGGAATATTGCCAAGAATTCACACAGAATATTGCCAAGAATTTTTACAAATCTCATCAGATACTAGTGTGGAGATGATGACCATTGTTCTTTAACTCTGTGAAAGTATTGCTGCTGGGATGACATTTAAAGTTATTTGAGATTAAGTTTGCCAAGGTCTGGCTGTCGGTGTGAGAGAGCTGGAATTGACTGTAAGATGGCCATTTTTCAACGTACATTTTGCCTGTCTCTCTGTGATAAATGGAGAATTAAAGCTATTATGTGGATAATTCAGGACCAAAACAAATCTTACTTTAAATTATCTGGGTTTTTGGAGCAACGTGACAATGACTTTTGACCGAAATTACTTTCATAACTATCTTAGTTTTTCTACTTTGTTTTCCACTTTGCCCAGTAAAAAACTTCACTGTCCAACATTTAATTTCTATAATTTTTTCACCTTGATTTTCCATAGCCACCGTCCCTGTTTTGTGTAATTTTATCGAAGTTACTAATTCCTGCCCCCAGAGCCATGGGATCTGGCTTTTTTGGATTATTCCCAAATGTAAATTTTGGGAAAACTAGAATCAGGCTATTTCTCTGTCTGTCATTCTGCATTCGTAAACTGATCTTTTGTGACCTTTTAATGAATTTGCATTAGGAGTTGTTATGAAACTTTATTATTTATGGATTACTTATTAGCCTGGTTACTTACCAGAGTGACACATTAAAAAAAAGTTCGTCCACCCATCTGCTTCTTCCCATACCCACCCCTCCAAATAGTCATCAGCTAGGAGAATGGTAATATGCAAATAAGCCATCTGCAATGTCCAAATGAGAGGATGGCTTCCAGTTCTTAGTCAGAGATCTGCCAGGGGCTGGGTAGTAATTTCAGTAGCTTTCTTAAGAGGGAGCGGATTTCTAAAGAAGTAGCTTGATTAAAAGTGTTTCCATAGTGATAGAGACATTTGGAACTGGGTACTCAGGCCACTTGTGAGTGACAAAGCTCCTGTTTCCAGTTTCGGCCTCTACCTGTAGGATGGCCTCTTTTCCATCATACATGCCCTCAACTTATCTTTTGTACCCATCTTCAAAGATTTGAAAAAAAAGTGATACCAACTGAAGGTGTAAAAGAGTATTAACTGAGATTGAGTAATACCTGCAGTTTTCTGATGCAACCCCGGGCCTATTTTCTTTCCTAAGAAAGTGGGTGCCCTTGATTTCTGATTTTCAAAAGGAGGAAGGTTGGAGGCAGCCATAGTGGATAAAGAATGATGGGTCTCAAGCCTCGCCTGCTGCCCTTTATTTTGCAGGGTATGCACTTGGCACGTGAGAACAAAGACTTGGAATTGGGATATCTCCTGCTGTGGTTTTTGAGAGTGAAGACTCTACTGACTCTCGTATTGCAGACTGAAATTATACCTGCTCTTTTCTCAGTCTTCAATTTCTCTTGAGGTTTTTGGCAATCATTCTCCTTTAGCTTGTGGCTGTTTGGAAGAGTGAAATAACACACTGGTTCTGTTCTTTCTCCTTTCCCTTCCGCCTTCAGGGGCCCCTGGTGATAAGTAAGAGTGAGGACTAGGGGATTGGTGTGTTGTGGTATTACTTTTATCAGGTCCCAAGCTATGGCTGAATGTTCCCCGGGTCTAGAAGCCGTGTCCTGGCTGTGCTGAGTTGTGTTGGAGGAGCTTGCAGGAGTCTGGGTGGAGAGGTCCAGTACATAGAGTGGCTGGGAATAAGGACTGCAGCGGTGTCGTGCTCCTGTGTGGTTCAAACCTCAGATGTGAACGAGGCACTCATAGGCCCGTATGTGGACTGAGAACTACTCAGAAGAGACCTACCCGGATGTAGAAGAGACCTACTGATTTGGGGGAATGATTTGAAGAACCCCCATGAAGAAGTCAGAGAAGAAGTAGGAAATTCAGAGTAGAATGATATTTTGGATGATAAGACGTTACAATGTTTGAAGAACAATGTACCGTAATCAGAGGATGAGAGCACGTGTGTATCTTGTTTGTTTTTTCTTTTTCTTTGGGAATAATTTTAAACTTACAGAAAGTACAAAGAATACCTGCATACCTTTTATCCAGCATCACCGGCTATTAAAATTCAACCCCATTTACTGCTTTATCATTTCATCTACAAACCCACTTGTACACACAATGTTTTTTCTGACCCATTTGGGGATGTTACATACATCATACCTTCACCTCCAAATATCTAAGTATTTTTTTCTAAGAATTGGGATAGTCTCTCATATAACCTCAGTACAATGATCAACTTTAGTACATTTAGCTTTAATATTTGTTTCTTTTTTAAAAAAATAAATCTAACATTTACATTCTAACTTGGCTAGTTAACTCAATGAGGACTTTTATAATATTTTGCCCTCCAATACAGGATCTAGTCTAGAGTGAGGTATTTCTTTTCATTTCATTCATGAGCTTTCTTAAGCTGAAACTCTTCAACAGTCTCGTTTTATCTTTTAGGACATTGACCGTTTTTAAGGCATATATCTTTTAGTCCTAAAAAAAGGCAGAATGGTCCTCAGATTTGTTTTATTTTTTTGATGTTTTCCCATGGTTAGTTTTTGGCTATACAATCTCGGTTGGGATATTTAATGGGCGATATTGTGTCCTTCTCAGGACATCACATCTGGAGGTAAATGACGCCCACCAGTGGGGATGACTTCCATCACTCTGTCAAGGTGTTGCCCGTTTTCTTGGCTGTATAATTACTGTCTTCTTTTCCCTCCCAATATTTAAGGAAACACTTTACGATCACGCAGATTTCCTCCTCATCAAAATCAATGACAATATTCCGTGTCCACTGGTGATTTTTACTGGGTCCAGTCTTTCCTATATTAAGTGCAAAACCATAATCTTTCAACTCAGTACTCCCTCCATGTTTGCCAGTCAGCTTTCAGCCTTCCACAGTAATCAGGGACTCTCCCTTAATGCCTGTCTGCCTATCTGTACACCTGTCTCTCTCTCATGTATTATTGGTACGGACTCGTGAATTCCTGATTTCCAGTGGTTTATAAGTCACTGCTGAACTCAGTGTTTTTCAAAGATTTATTTATTTATTTATTTTCAGAGAGAGGGGAAAGAAGGAGAAGGAGAGAAACATTGATGTGTGAGAAACACCAGTTGGTTGCCTCTCGCGTGCCCCCGAAGGGGAACCTGGCCCCTTGTGCCAGGCATGTGCTATGACAGGGAATTGAACCAGTAACCTCTTGGTTCACAGGCTGGTGTTCATTCCACTGAGCCACACCAGCCAGGGCTGAACTCAGTTTCTTTGATGTGCAGATTGTGCCAGAGTTGGCCAGTGTAAGCCCCTTCAAACTGACTCTTGTGTCCATGTATTGTTTCCCCAATGTTTTTTGAGAACGTTTTTTTGCTTTCTGGCACAACGAGGTGTTTCAGGCTTCCATTGTACCTACTCTACCCCAACCCTGAAATCACGCATTTTTTTGAGGAGCCCAGGTTCCTTCTGGTAGGAAACGTTCAGCACTTTCAGGTGCGTGGTTTCAGTGATCCTCTGGGCTGTGTGACGCATTGGGCCAAGGTTTTGGGAACTGCCAACTGCTTGGCCGATGAATTTTGGATCAAGTAGAAATGTTGGGGTAATGAAGAAGGGAAGTTTTGATTCACAATTGTTAAATGAATAATATGTGAGTATATTCAGTGTGTGTCTGAGATGAAGATTGTTCTTGTAGTTAATTTATTCTTAAGCCTTGGCTACAGTTAGCTCGACAGATGGTGTTCCTTTCCCTCTGGCCATCTTTTGGGAGGTGTCTGGCCTGCGTTCTAATGAAAATGCATGTCCTGGTCCTCTCGCATGCCTGTACCTTTAGTTGCCATGCTTTCTCGCCAGGCTGTTCAGGCCCTCCTTTAACATTGGATCATCGTGTGTGGGTACACGGGGGGAGAGGGCATGGGGAGGATGTCCTGGCTCCCAGGGTGGGGGCAGCCTGTGGGTGACGTTTAATTCATGTCTGTTGTTGCCTGGATCCCGGTCTGGGAGCCCCACCTTGTGCTGCTGTATGCATGAGCAGAATTGTAATTGCAGGGCTTCGAACAATCCGTCTTCTCTTGTCGTCCCCCACCCGCACCCCCACCAATTTACCTGAGGGTTTCTGGCATTTTCTTACTGTTTGGAGCTTTTTAGAAAGTATTGCAATGTGTCTCATCATGGGGTCCTCTCAACAGTAGCCTTGTATGGTAATCGGAGCGATTAATTCCATTTTACAGGTGAGGAGATTAGGCCAAGAGAGTAATTTACCAAAGGGGAAACAGCTAGTAAGTGGCAGGACTTCAACCCAGTTTTCTGTCCCTCAATTCCATACTCATTCACCTTGGTCTTGTAAATTCAAAGACTGAACGTGGCAAGTAAGCCCTTTAGAAGTGGTGTAGGAATGGAACTTGCAGGAGGTAGGAGTTGGGGTAGATTTCATCCTTCTTAATTAGCATCCTATGTGGGAGTCACATAAGGGGGTGTACTTTTTCAAAGTGAATGAGAGGCTGAAGTCACTCTGTGTCCTCATGGACAACCAAACCCAGGAGGTATGTCCCAACCCCAGGGTTACCCCCAAGGCAATTAGGGAAAACTATTCAAATCAGTCTCACTGTGGTTGGTGAAGCAGAGCAGAAAACATGTTCTGTTCTCCTTGTCTTTATTTTGGACTTCCTCACGATCTCCCTTATCTGAGTTGATAGGCTCTCTTGCAGAGGGAGGTGGAGGGGGGAGAGTTGTTTCTTTGGTTTGGGTTCACAGAGGGAGGCTCTGGCCCTAGGACGCAGCAGATGGAGCCTGTGGGAGCCCGTGTTTATTTGCCTCGGCAGGTGCAGGTCTGGGATGGGTTCTGACCTCTATCCGGCATCTACCTGTTCCTTTTATTGCCTCCATATGTCGGGATCTCACCTTGTATGAATATTTCCAGCCTCCCTCTGGCCCAAGGCCAGATTTGGAAACACCAGCAGTACTATTGAGGGGAACCTTTGTGACAGGCAGTTGAGGAGATGTCCTGAGGTTAGAGAACCACACGGGGCCCCTTCTACAAGGTTCACTGGTCCTGAAGTGTGGCTTCAGAAAGGTGTAGTTGAGCTGTGTTCTCTTCTCTAATATTTCCTGCTCCACATTTGTTTTTGTTACTTTGTTAAAGGCTTCATGTGCTTGGATTTTTTGAAACAGTGGTATTTTTGTTATTGTTCTTGTTTTTTAAAGTAAAACAATGGCAATCTAGTGCAGTTGCATCCAGGCTCATACCAGCTAACCAGCACCAGTAAACTGAAGGCCATTAAATCAGGAGTTCTTAGGGAATCTGTGGACCCCCTGAAACTAAAGGCAAAATGTTATCCATGTATATAAATATATTTTTCTGAGAAGGAGCTTCCATAGCATTCTTCAGATTCGCTCAGTGTTTGACAGCCCTGCTCCAAAGCACGACCCCCGATACGTCTTTTCCACCTTCTGTGGGAGGACTGGCTTTGCCTGTCATAGGTTCCTGAATCCTTTAATTTACGGAAGAGTCCAAGGAGAGCAGGCCTTGAAAACGGCCTCTCCTTACTGCACCATTTCGGTCTCGTCTTCCCTTCTCACCTGCTCCCTGCCTGGTTTCCTGGCAGAGCTCTGAGCCAGGGCACCCTTCTTCCTCCTGGAGTCTGTGTGAAGCTCAGGGCTGTGTGCTGTGCACCCCTCCCCTCATCTGAGTCTCATGAACACCCTGTCAGGTAGGCCATGAACATTAAACGTGCTGCAGCCATTAAATGCAGGAACTGGATGACAAGTAAAACCTGCCAGATTCCAAAGCCAGTGTTCTTTCAGTACACTCGAGGAACAAAAACACCAACTGTGGTTTGCTTATTAGCACCCACCAACCAGACATCCTCCAGTTCTGCTCTTTCTCGTTCGTCTTGCAGTGACAGAAGTCACTGAAAGCTTAGCTCGTGCCCAGGAGCCACCTTCAGATCATCTTCTGAGAGGCAGAGGACTAGCTTGCCGTTTGGGGCATAATGGCAGAGCTCTCAGAACATGCTTGATCTCCAACCACTCTGCTGGTTTCTCCATTTGTAGCCCAGCCGAGAGCTGTTCTAAAATGAAGGCCAGAAGCTGACCTTCTTGCCTACAGTGACTCAGCTGGAGAAAGAAAAGTGGCAGAGTGAAGGGAGAGCAAGCAGACCCCATCTGTTATCTGATTTTTTAAATTAGCAATAATAATTAAGTAATCATAATTACAAGGTACTTGTCTTGGCTGGTGTAGCTCAGTGGATTGAACAAGGGCCTGTCAACCAAAGGGTTGTCAGTTCGACTCCCAGTGAGGGCACACGCCTGTATTGCTGGGCCAGGTCCCCAGTAGGGGTCGCTTGAGAGGAAACCACACAGTGATGGTTCTCTCCTTCTCTTTCTCCTTCCCTTCCTCCCTCTCTAAAAATAAATAAATAAAATCTTGAAAAAATAATTACAAGGTATTTTTAATGTGGCCACATTAGTATGGAAAATATAAACTTAAAGGTTAGGGATTTTTAATTCTGGGAGTGTAATCTGTATGTGATGCTATGAATATTTTCAATTAAAAAAATAAATTGCTGTGGCTGTGTTCTGATAGCATTCTGAGATAGTAAAGGTATTTATTACCCTACCACACCCCTTCATCCTTCTGTGCTAACCATGCAAACAAAGGATAAAAACCGGGGAAACGGAACCAAGATGGCGGCGTAGGTAGACACACTGCGCCTCCTCGCACAACCAGAACTGACAGAGAATCGAACAGCAAGGGGGACCAACGCCAAGAAAATAGAAAATAATCATTCATCCAGACTGGTAGGAGGGGCGGAGACGGGCACCGGGGTGGAGAGGACTCACGTGGCTGTGGCGGGACTGAGACTGGCGGAGTGTGGGACAAATGGCGCAGGCAGTCCGAGCACTAGCAGACCCTGCGGCCCTACATCTGCGCAGATAAACCCAGAGGGCCGGACTCAGAGTGGCGGAGAGTGGGGCAGGCAGAGCGGCGGGTAGCACCCCGCGGCACCAAATTCATCCACAGATAAACCTGACGAACGGCGGGCAACGAAGCAGACGGTGCAACCCAGGGCTCCAGCTCCGGGAAATAAAGCCTCAAACCTCTGATTGAAAATTGAAAGCGCCCCTGGGGGTTGGGGCGGCAGCAGGAGAGACTCCCAGCCTCACAGGAGAGGTTGTTGGAGAGACCCACAGGGGCCTAGAGAGTGCACAGGCCCACTTACTCGGGAACCAGCACCAGAGTGGCCCAGTTTGATTGTGGGTAGTGGAGTGAAGGATTGAAATCCGGAGGAGAGTGAGGCGGGCACCATTGCTCCCACTCGGCCCCTCCCCCTCATACAGCGTCACAGCTCAGCGACCAGCGTTACCCCGCCCTGGTGAACACCTAAGGCTCCGCCCCTTAAAGTAACAGAAGCACCAAGACAAAAAAAAAAAAAAAAAAGGCCCAAATGACAGAACACTTCAAAGCTCCAGAAAAAATACAACTAAGCGAGGAAGAGATAGCCAACCTATCGGATGCACAGTTCAAAGCACTGGTTATCAATATGCTCACAGACTTGGTTGAATCTATTCGAAAAACAGATGAAAAAATGAAGCCTATGCTAAGAGAAACAAAGGAAAATGTACAGGGAACCAATAGTGATGAGAAGGAAACTGGGACTCAAATCAATGGTGTGGACCAGAAGGAAGAAACAAACATCCAACCAGAAAAGAATGAAGAAACAAGAATTCGGAAAAATGAGGAGAGGCTTAGGAACCTCCCGGACGCCTTGAAACGTTCCCACATCCGAATTATAGGGGTGCCAGAAGGAGAAGAGGAAGAACAAAAAATTGAAAACTTATTTGAACAAATAATGAAGGAGAACTTCCCTAATCTGGCAAAGGAAATAGACTTCCGGGAAGTCCAGGAAGCTCAGAGAGTCCCAAAGAAGCTGGACCCAAGGAGGAACACACCAAGGCACATCATAATTACATTACCCAAGATTAAACGCAAGGATCTACATCCAAGATTACTGTATCCAGCAAAGCTATCACTTAGAATGGAAGGGAAGATAAAGTGCTTCTCAGATAAGGTCAAGTTAAAGAAGCTCATCATCACCAAGCCCTTATTATATGAAATGTTAAAGGGAGTTACCTAAGAAAAAGAAGATCAAAAATAGGAACAGTAAAAATGACAGCAAACTCACAGTTATTAACGGCCACACATAAAACAAAACCGAGAGCAAACTAGGCAAACAACTAGAACATGAGGGTTGTCATTAAGGGAGTGGGAGGGGGAGAGAGGGGGAAAGGTACAGAGAATAAGTAGCATAGATGATAGGTGGAAAATAGACAGGGGGAGGGTAAAAATAGTGTAGGAAATGTAGAAGCCAAAGAACTTATAAGTATGACCTATGGACATGAACTATGGGGGGGGAATGTGGGAGGGAGGGGGGTGGGCAGGATGGAGTGGAGTGGGGGGGAAATGGGACAACTGTAATAGCATAATCAATAAATATATTTAAAAAAAAACAAGTAAATAAAAACATTTTTTTAATAATTTAAAAAAAAAAAAAACCGGGGAAACCTCCTGAGATAGAGGTTCCAGATGGCCTTAGCCGAAAAGCCACCTGGCATCCAGAGTGGCTGTGTGGCTATTTGTACATGAACTGTTTCTTTTTGCTGCTCTAGTGGCTCAGTGATACCACAGTGCTCTGGGAAGGTTTGGCTTTAGCTTCTCCTCTGCTGTATTTTCACCTCTTTGTACCTCACATTTCTTAATTTTCTCCAGCCATCGCATGGGCTGCTGTGAAGACGAGTGTGTGCCAGAGGTACGGGAGCTCTGAGTTCTCTTGGGTGGGAGGAGTGCTGTCCCTCTGAGGACGTGTTTGTGACAAAGCACAAGTCATTGAATATCGGAGATGTGACTTTGTGACCAGGGAACCTTAGTGTCTCCTGTGTCTCAGTTTCCTCTTTTGGATGTGACTACATCACTCAGAGTTATGGGTTGTGGTTTAAGGGAGCCAAACTAGATCAAGCAGTTAGCACTGTCCCTGGCACATGGGCATTCAAGATGTATGTGACTCCTCTGTCTGCCCCTCACCTCCCTAAATATCCCCAACCCAAGTAGAACCTTCTGACTGGCTGCAAGTGGAGTAGAATCATCAGTCTGTTTCTCAAACACAATCCCATACATAGAAATACATCTCTAGTTCTGGAGATGGACAGGTAACTTAATTTGTGTGTGTGTGTGTCTTATGTGTGTAAGTATGCAGAAGTCTGGGTCTCACCTAATGAGATACAGCTTCACTGGGTGACTTCAAACCTTTTGACTCTGATTTGATGATGATCTTAAGGGAGAGAAGATGGAGTAACAACATATATTTGAAGGCAGAAACTCAGCGGCTTGTTTGGAAGATTTTAATTTTTTTTAGAACGGGTAGCTTTAATTTCCAGCAAAAAGTTCTGGCTGGGTTTTGTACAGCTAAAGGGAGAATTGCATATTGGGCGCTAAGTATTAATGGATGAAATCTTGCCAGCTATGCTTCTGTAGAACTTCCGTATGAAACAAGGCTTTGTAGAGTTTGCCAGCTGAGAATCAATCTTGGACCCAGTTCTATCAAAGAAGCTTTAATATTTTTAGAAGTAATGGTCACTCTAACACAGCATATGGTGATATATATAATACCAGCTGTTTATAGAAATACATGTTTTAATTAATTTCTAGAAAATTGCTTCCCCCCAGTGCCTTTGGTCCAGACTGTGTGAGCCAGCATCAGAGTTCAGGATGTGGCTTTTGCAGAGGACCTAGAGACCAGTTCAGATGTTGACGTTTAGATTTTGAGGATTGCGCATCATTGGATGACTGGGAGCCAGGACACCTGGGTTCTAGCCCTAGTTCTGTCTTTCTTGAAGTGTGTGATCTGGCCCTAGTCACAAGGCCATTCTGGTCCCCAGATTGGGCAGTTATTACATAAGGGGGTTGTATGAATTCTAAAATTGAATCATGTTTTAATTTCAATAAATTATTATTAGAGAAATCAGTGTTTGTGAGTCTTTCTTCTGAAATTGTGATATTATATTCTTTAGAACCGTGGAGTCTGGGTGGTTCTAAAGAATTCTTTGGGGAGATTGAGATTTAGAGAACCAAGGTCCTGATTTCTGGCAGTCTGGCACAACACGCTTGCTATGTTGAGTGGATTCCCTGGTTATATGTACAAAGGAGCATTTGTGGCTTGCCCTAAACCTGTTTTTCCCCATTTTTCCTGTTTTCACTTTTCACGATCACTCTCAGGCCCGCCTTCTGCATACACCTGTGGCCGGGTGTTCAGTTCAGTGAAGCGCTATAGTCCTGTTCATTGGCACTGATTTGGACTTTCAGGTGTGTCCTTGCATATTTCTTTCTGTGGATATTCTGCGTTCTCTTAGACCACTGTTCAAAGGCTACTTGCAATAGAATCACCTGGAGGTGCTTGATAAAAGTGTGGGTTCCTGGTTCACTTCCATTCTTGGCAGAGCCAATTCTCTTAGGGTAAGATGTAAAAATCCTGACTTCCAGCCAGCGTCACAAGTGACTCTCAAATTTTAATCAGCCTCGGAATCACTGTCTCTGGAGATTGGGGCTATACGTTTGTTCATGTGCTCAGGGTCTAATGCATACCTGGAGTTCAACGAATGCTTTTTGAGAAATGAATCGGTACGTGATTGGGTGAATATGTAGCAGTTAATTGGAAAGCTATAAAATACCTTTACCCATTGCTTTATAACTGAAGGCTCTGAAATACTTATTGAATGAATGGATGGTGCCAATAACAAGGTGATGGAATTCGTTTTTTTCATTCATAAATATATGACATACTACCTTTCATTTCATAATGATCTTCCAGGAACAACATATCTGTGTGAGAATGTTATCGAGTGTATATTGAATATTACTGGATGCTGCACAGATGTTTTTAACCTTGTGTCAGAAACACACGCTCCCTTGGTGAGGAGCTTGTAGGAAGGCATGTGCACTGGGTTTCGCTGTTAGAGGGGCCACCAGTTGGACTGACTGGGAAGGGCTGAATGTGGTGGGTGGGTGAGAAGCAAAAGGCACACGTGCCCTGGCTCCTTGCTTATTCTTGTTGTCTTAAGAACTGGGTGGTGGTTGTGTAACACCTGTAGAACCTAGAGACTGGGTGAGACCAAAGATGCTTCGATCAAAGAAATTACTGCTAATTAGCAGTTAATCTAGAAATCAGATGTTCTTTTAGTTTATTGTACAATGATGACATAGCTTCATGGCGCTTCCAAATCCCATTAGGGGGATGAGGTGGGTTCTCAGGCCCAGTCTCTGCCTGTTGTTTGTAGTCAAGGCAGAGCTGGCTGGTGATCATCTTCAGTCATGGCCCATTTCTCCTCTAGTGACTGTATACCACTAGGATGCTCTAATTGTCTAGGAACTTGGGAAGTCAGCATATAGATCAGGGGTGTCAAGCTCATTTTCACTGGGGGCCACATCAGCCTCGAGGTTGCCTTCAAAGGGCTGAATTAATTTTAAGACTGTAGAAATGTAGCTACCGTATTTATCAGACTATAAGACACACCAGACCATAAGATGTACCTAGGTTTTAGAGGAGGAAAATAGGAAAAAAAAATCCTGCTCTACCACCACACCCCCCCCCACGAGCCACGTAAGCTACATTCAGACTATAAGATGCACCCCCATTTCTCTCCAAATTTGGGGCGTGCGTCTTATAGTCTGAAAAATACGGTACTCCTTAACAGTTAAGTGAGAGCTTGGTGCTGCAGCTGGGTAGAAACAAGGTGCAGGGCCAGATAAAACAAGGCGGATTGGCCCGTGGGCTTTGTGTTTGCCACCTGCGATATAGAGCCAATGAAAATGATGGGAAGGGAGGGGAAGTAGCAATTGATTAAACGTGATCTTTGATAGCATTAGCAAGGGTCCGGAGCTGTGCGAGCTGTGAGTGTTTGGTGGTGTAATGTTGCGTGCAGTGGTGGTGACTCTACAGAGGGTGGATGGGGGGAGATCGAACTGATCTCCAGCCTTATGAATTCTTGGAAACGGTTCTGTTAATGAAACAAGCCTAAAAAGGTGAAATGTACAAATTCAATAGCCAATAATGTACACATGACAGATTCATCGCTGTTGTCTCATACCTTCTAAGTAATTCTGTTTTGGTAGTATATTTTGATTTTAAAAAATAAAACTAAAAATTCAGTAGTTTGTTTTTCAGAGTGCAAGATAGATACTCTCCAGCTTTGTCCCCCTGGAATTCACAGTAACTCCCTTCAAACAATCAGTGCTTTGGTGTTCCTAGTGTGAATTATTTTTCTAGTCTTCCGGGTGTCAGTTTTTTTCATGTTTAAAAATCAAAGTTTTGTACCCAAAATGGTACAATTCTGGGCTGATTAGCACTCAGTAGGGATTTAACTTTCAAGTTGTGATTCTGGTGCTAACTGTTGTGAGTTGGGTGGATTACCTAAATGTTTCTAGGTGATTTTCTTGAAGGCTACATACTAAGGTTAGGCCAGTTTTGTCATTCTCCTCTTAACCTGTGACTTGGTTGGTCTGTGGTTTGTTCAGTGGCCTGTTACATCCTGTGCAAGGTACAGACAAGATGCCTTTGGACACCTCAGTCAGCCAGCAGATGTTGAGCCCAGGCACACTACTGGCACCGGGAATTACAGAAAGAAGCAGTGCAGACATGCGTTCTTCTTGCGGAGCTTGCAGCAAGGTCCTGGAGAAGGGAGGATAAGCACGCTCGTACAGCATGGTGTGGTAGAAGCTTCTGGGGGGAAGAACGGGGTCCAAGGCATGTACCTGTGTGAGCACCTCTATTATGATGAGGGGGAAAAAGAAACGGGTGGAGAGATGAGCACCTGACTGTGATTCATGAGACGTGATTAAACTGCTTCATCTTTAAGAGCTAATTTACTTCAGAACCATGTGGGTGCCTAAAACGTGACTAGCACCTGCCTTCTGAGGGCTGGGGATGCACAGGTGCTGCCTTCACCAAGCACCCGGTCAGGCTGAGAAGGCAAGTGGTGGCTGGGCAGGGCACTGGGGCCCTGAGTGTACCCAACAGGGGGATTGGTGGGTTTTTGTTATCTCCATGAATGCCGCTGGGACTCAGATGTAATACCTGTGAGGGTAAAGGAACAAGGAAGAAAAATGAGGGGTCCACTTAAGGCTTTGAAAGGGTTTCTTGGTTGTTCTGGACTCCAATGCATGAGTATTACTGGAAGCTTTACTGGAAACTACATTTTTGTTACTGTATTTCTAGATTCAAGCACAGAAGTTGCCACTGTAGGCAGCATGGAAATATCAAAAAATGGATGAATGATCTGTCTCATGAATAACCTAACCTATGGAATTCCCAACATTTTATCCAACACCAAAACTCCTTCTATCTTTCCAAAGTTGTATTTGCCTTCCACCTAAACTATTTGTCTAAGGAAACCTGTGATGCACAGGAGCCCGGTGTAGCCCGGATCCATCAGTCCTGGCCAACGCTTGCTGTTTGTTGACTTCTTGAGAATAGCCATTCGGACAGGTGTGAGATGATACCTCACTGTGGTTTTGATTTGCATTTCTCTGATGATTAGTGCCACTGAGAATCTTTTCAGATGTCTCTTGGTCATCTGTATGTACCCTCTGGAGAAGTGTCCGTGTCCTCTGCCCATATTTTGACTGGAGTGTTTATTTTTTTGTTATAGAGTTGTATGACTTCCTTACATATTTTGAACATCAACTCCTTATCGAATATATCATTTACAAATATCTTCTCCCTTTCAGTAGATTGTCTTTTTGTTTTGTTGGTGGTTTTCCTTTGCTGTGCAGAAATGTTGTAGTTTGATGTCATCTCATTTGTTTATTTTTGCTTTTGTTTCCCTTGCTCCAGGGGACATATCCAAAATGATATTCCTAAGAATGATGTCAAAAGTTTACTACCTATGTTTTCTTCTAGAAGTTTGATGGTTTCAGGTTGTACATTTAAGTAAAAGTCCATTTTTAGTTTATTATTTATGTAGTATAAGAGAGTGGTCCAGTTTTTCTTTTTTGCATGTATCTGTCCAGTTTTCCCACACCACTTGGTGAAGAGACTGTCGTTTCTCTATTGTATATTCTTGTCTCCTTGTTGTAGATTGATTCACCATATAAGCAAGAGTTTATTTCTGGGCTCTCTGCCAGGGGGGATGTGTGGCGGGTAGAGGCACGGTGACAAGGGTGAGGGGGAATATAGTGAATAATAGTTTGGTAACTTTGCATGGTAACATGGCGATTACGTCCTAAGATATGTAAATATCCAAAAAGAGGAGCAACTCTAAATGTATCAATATCAACAAAGTGTTCTTCAAATTTTTCTTGTAGTTTTTGCAGTAAATTTAAAATGAAAACCTTTTGTATATTGATTCATGTTAAAAGATAGGAATGTTTACCTTAAAAAATCGCCTAAATTTATGTATAAATTTTAAGTTAAATGCTGGAATTGAATTTAGAATTATATGGTCCTTTTAATTATAATAAAGTTGAAAATTTATGTTTGGTTTGTCCCTGCATATTTTCATTTTTAAAAATTATTACGCTTTTTAAAGGAGACTTTTGGGGGGTAGGTGCTGATTATGTTACCAATTTTCTAATATTACAGATCTGTGCTTGAGTAGAATATTATGCCTCTGACACCCAGGAGTGTTTCCAAGCAAATAGCTTTCCCAGCCCCTCTGCTGTTCAGCTCGCGCACCGTCTGCACACTGCTCGTGCTGCTTTTAGCAACAGATGAGAGGAAGGATGCGTCGGTGAGCTCAGTCCATGCGCATTTAGAATGTACGTCTTGCTTTCTAACCATCTGAAATGTACGGGGCACAAACTGCTTTGCTAAATTGACTTGTAAAAGAAATTCATTTTAAGAAAAGGTGGAGCATTCTCTAATTACTAATACATTTTTTGTTTCTCCAGTATGGGAAGTACTATGCTAGTTGTAAGGAGAGCTAAAATGAACAGCAGCTAATGCCCAGCAAGTTTATGTTGTGTGCTAGATGTTATGCGGAACGCTTTATGTGGGTGATTTCATTGAGTGCTTACAGCAGTTCTTTGAAAGAGCTCTTGTTAGACACACACACACGTTTAACATTTGAGGAAACTGCTCCTTAGGAAGATGCAAGTGGTGGAGCTGGGATACAGATTTAGACCGTAGAGCTGGAGTTCCTAATTCCTACCGTTAACATGCAAAGCCTCACCCTTCCTCATCTGTAGCATGGGGAATGAAAACTAGCTTGTCGTGAGAATTAAATATAATCATGCTAAAAAACACTTGGTACCGTATAGTAAGTACTTAATGGTAGTAGCTATTATGGCTACCATTGCAAAGTGATTGTAAAGATTAAAATAAAAAATATTTATCAAGCACTTAGCACAAAGTGTGGCATAGTAAGTACTCACAGACTCAGAAGCATCCTTTAAATTGGACCTTGAACTTCGACAGGGTTAATATAGTGCGTGGAGATCAGTGCTTGAGGGAAAGAACGTGATCAAGATGAGGGGATGTTTGTTCAGTGGTATTGAGATGAGATTCAGGACTATTAAATAGTTCAGCTGCATTGAGGTACCCACGAAGGGTAAGAAGCTGATAGCAAAGGTAATTTGGGGCCAAATCATTAAAGATGAATGCCAGGCAAAGAAGTTAGGCTTTATCTATCGTTTGGAAAGCCGCACACCAATTTAATTTGCTAAAAATTATGCAGTATTTCTTATGTTGGTAAATTAATTATTTAGACACTTGAGAAAGAGAGTTCTCTTGGAATATTTTCTCACTGCCATTATTAAATGCATTCATTTTCCAAAATGTACTGAGATAGTATCTTGATTGAATCAAAGCTGCTCAGAAAATGAGCCACTGGCTCCATTTAAGTGGCTTCATAGGTTCTAAGTCACTGTGTGGACTGACGTCAGCTGTTGTCTCACTTCTGTGTTTTGGTTTATGTGAAACGTTCAAAAACGTCTCCTGCTGTGGTTTGGTTGACTCCATTGAAATGATGAAAACAACGGCTGGAAAGAGCTGACAGTGTCAGCTACAGATGCAAACCCGGAGGCAAAGTGCTGTGCACTGTGTATCACGTCATCAATCAATTTTTTTCAAATTGTTACAAAGAAATCTAGATACAAAAAGCACTCTTTAATCAATGATTTTATTTTACTCTGAGTGTAATTGTGTTTCCCGTGTGAGTGTGTGTGTATTCAAATAAATCTGTCAGTATGGACTCTTGTGCCTTTTTCCCTTAAGTTCCCTAATTTGGTGAAGGAAATAGACATGCAAGTCCAGGAAGCCCAGAGAATCCCAAACAAGATGGATACAAAGATGCCCACTCCAAGACACATCAAAATTAAAATGCCAAAGGTTAAAGATAAAGAATCTTAAAAACAGCAAGAGATACCATATGATCTCACCTTTAACTGGAACATAATCAACAAAAGAAAAAAGCAAACAAAATATAACCAGAGACATTGAAGTTAAGAACAATCTAACAATAGCCAGAGGGGAGTAGGGAGGGGGTAGTGGGGAGAGGGGTTTTCAGGAGCTATTATAAAGGACACATGGACAAAACCAAGGGGGAGGGTGGAGGCAGGGGAGGGAGGTGGGTTTGGCTGGGGTGGGGTGGAGGGGTAGGGAGAATATGCAGATAACTGTAATTGAACAACAATTAAAAAAAAAAAACAGCAAGAGAAAAGAAGTGTTACCTACCAGGGAGTTCCCATAAGACTGTCAGCTCATTTCTCAAAAGAAACTTTGCAGGCTAGAAGGGATTGTCAAGAAAAATTCAAAGTCATGAAAAGCAGGGACCTACAGCCAAGATGGCTGTGCCCAGCAAAGGTATTTAGAATCAAAGTGCAGATAAAGAGCTTCCCAGACAAGAAAAACCTAAAGGAGTTCATTATCACCAAACCATTATTAGATGAAATGTTAAAGGGACTTATTTAAGAAAACGAAGATCAAAACTATAAACAATAAAATGGCAATACATATCAACAATTGAATCTAAAAAACAAACTAAGTTAACAAGAAGAACAGAAACAGAATCGTGGATACAGAGAACATTTTGATGGTTGCCAGGTGGGAGGGGGTGTGAGGGAATGGGTGAAGAGCTGAGGAGATTAAGAAGTACAAACAGGTAGTTACAGAGTAGCCATGGGGGTGTAAAGTGCAGTGTACAGTATTGGAGATGGAGTAGCCAAAGCACCTATGTGCATGACCCATGGACATGAACAATGGCGTGGGGATTAACTGATTGAGTGGGGGGTGCTAGGTGGAGGGGGGTAGAAGGGGTAAATTGGGACAACTGTAATAGCATAATCAATAAAATATAATTAAAAATAAACTAATTAATTTTAGAGAAACCTGACATCTTTAAAATGTTAACACATCCTAAAAGGTAATGCATCCTTATTTATATCCCAAAATAAGCCAGGCAGTGAAAGAAAAATACCATATGATCTCACCTGTAAGTGGGATCTTATCAACAAAACAAGCAAGCAAAGTTGAACCAGAGACATTGAAATAAAGAACAAACTGACAGTAACCAGAGGGGAGGGGGCAGAGTGATAACAGGGGAAAGAAGGGGAAGGGTCATCAAGGAACAGGTATAAAGGACCCATGGGCAAAGCCAAAGCGGGTTAGGATTGAGGGTGGGAGGTGGGGGTGGGTAGGGTGGGGGAAAGTGGTGGCGGGAAAGTGGAGCTGTACTTGAACAATAATTTTTAAAAAGTAAAAAAATATATATATATACACTAAAAAAATTAAAATTTTTTTTTGTCACACTAGTGTTTCTCTCTCTCCCTTCCTCTCTCTCTAAAAGCAAGGAAAGAAAATGTCCTATGGTGAGGATAAAAAAATAAACTGTTTCATGTACTTATAATTGTAAACCTGCTTTGCCCCAGCCAGTATTGTTTTTATAATCAGTGCATTGTTCTCCTATTCAGATTACAGTACAGGGGAATATTACTCATTTTATGTATATTGGTTTTGTACCTGACAGTTTTGCAGAACTCTTCCATTAGTTCTTCATTACCTTATTATACCTCCTTGTTTTATTTTTAGTGATCTGTGGGTGATAAATTCTTTTGACTTTCTCTCTCTTAAAAGGAAGTACAAATTGGTAGTTACAAAATAGTCCCGGGGATGTGAAGTGCAGGGCGGGTACATGGGCTGATGATATTGTGATAACTGTGTGTGGTGTCAGGTGGAGGCTAGAAATGTCAGGGGAAACGCTTTGTAAAGTATATGGCTGTCTAACCACTATGCTTACACTCAAACTACTACAAAATAGTATGGAAAGTAAACTGTAATTGAATAAAAAGTATTTACAAGATGTTTTTTTTGCTGGGTAGAAGTGGTGGCATTTTCTTTCAGTATTTTCAAGGTGCCATTTTCCTATTTCCAGTATTTCTTTATCTTTAATATTGGCGTTACTTGTTTTAAATCTGTATTCCCTCTGTGGCTTCACTCACTATTTCAGTAATTTTTCCTCTTTTTATCCTGTTTCTAAACCCCATGGATTTTGCTTTTTCTTATGGTGTGAGGGAGGGAACTTTGCCATTTCTTTGCTTCTTTCTCATCAGTCTTGCCTGAGGCTGTCCTAAAGTATTAGCCTTCAAAAACACCACTTGGTGGTTTATTAATCCAGCCAGGTGTTTTTGTCTTCTCCCGGTTCATTAATTTCTGCCCATATATTATACTCTGCCTTCTAATATGGCTTTTCCTCTTGGCTTTGTCCTCCTTAATGAATTAAGTTATTGGCTTCTTTTTAAATCTGTATTATGTTTTATTGAAGATATTTAAAGTTCGTTTAATTTTCCACTATTGCTATTATAGGCGTATCACATTAACTTTGGCCTGAGTTCTTTCCTTGTCATTAGGCTTTGAGGATTTTTAGTTCTCATTATTTCTTCTTGAAATCACACATTATTTTTAGTATTATTTATATATATATATCAAATATGCCTTATATTTCCTAGTTATCCTTTTATTATTTGATTCTACCTCTATTATACTGAGGTAAGATATAATTGGATGAACTTCTGGTATTTTTTGAGGGTTCCATTATGGCTGGGAAATAATGAAGATCTCTGAACACTCCTGAGTGCGCCAGAGGAGCAGGCAGTCGTGTTTCTAAAGTTCCGCATGTTACTGTTAACTAGCATGTTTGCACTTTCTCTGTTATTTCTGACGAGGGTGTCTTGATGTATGTAATATAATATTAATCATTTATTTAAATTTTCTGTCAGTGCCTGTGGGGAGCATATTAAATTAGCCAATGAATAAAGTTGATTTATGTATCTGAATAGATTTGTCACTTGTTTACTTACATGTTTTGTGAACACATATTTAGGTCCATAATACTTCTGTGATTGTTGTGTTTTTTTCTGCGTTTCTTTTACAAGTATGCAAATTCTCTCTTTGTCCTTAATGATGTGTTGGCTTCTAACTCTGTTCTATCTGGTAGTAAAATAGCTACACTGCCTTTCTTACATTTTATGCCTCTCTGACGTGTCTTTTCCTTACTTTAATGTTAACTCTTTGAGTCATGATTTTAAAAACATCCAATCTGAGAGTCTGTCTTCTGGTTGAAGTTTCATTCCTTCACTTTGTTATAATTACTGTCCTCTCAGGCTTATTTTTGCCATCTTATTTTGTGTTTTCTCTGTGCCATGCTTTTTTTCTTTGTTGCTTGTTTTCTTGCATTTCTTTTTTTTCTTTTTCTTTTTTATCTTCCAGAGGCAAGTCTTTCAGCTAAATGTCTAATAGTCTCCCCCAATCTCCAGTTCTTGGAAATTCTTGACTGGTATTTTTTCAGCTATTTTCTCCCATGTGTTTATTTGCTCTTTTCCTTCTGAGACTCCTAATGCTTCTACCTGTAGCCTCCAAATCTCTTTTTTTGTGTCTCATTCTGGAAAGTTTGTTGATTTGGTTTTCTCAGGTACAATATGGATTTGGGGGGTGAGGCTGTTGTCTTTCATAGTGCTTGTGTTTCTCAGCTGTCTTAAAATTTTGTCTGGACTTTTTTTTTATTCTCCTGGATTTATCACCTGTGTTGATAATGGTGTCTACCTGAGACTAGAAAACTTTGATGGAAAAAGGGGTGGGGGAGGAAAAGAGAAGAAAAGGTAATTAGAAGCCAATGAACAGAGATGTAGAAAATCTACACAAGATATTAGCTAACAGGATCCCACTGTGTTACATATAGTGAAAATAGGAGCATATCCTGACAATGTAGAGTGTCAGGGTGTGCTGCTACATGGTGTTTTCTTACTAAATGTTTTCACTGATGACATATCGAGAACCACTTACTTTTCTCTAAGTGAGAAATCAGGACCCTTTCTGAAGCAGGAGTTGTGTGGCTGTATGGGACACCTTGTTGGGGGTAAGGTTTGTCCAGGAGGGAGGGAGGGAGGGGCGGAGAGGGGGAGGGGGAGAGGGAGAGAGAGAGAATATGAATGAGTGAAGATGAGAGTGAATTCCCACTAATTGAGTTCTTTTCTATGTATTAGCCTCTATGCTAGGCTCCGTGCCACACATTCAGTTTGAAACACAAATCCTCTGTGGATGCATAAGTAGCTACCATTCCCATTTTCACCAGCATTAGAATCCCTGGGATGACACAGTCGTGAAAAGAAGAGCACAAAGAAGCCATGGTGCTTGACACGATGCCTACTCTGTGTGTGACGTGAGGGAGGGGCTGAGGAAAGACCTGTGCCTCGTGGAAATGTTGTTGCTCAGAGGCACCGAACTTTCCATGGAAGCCCAAAGGGTGGAAGCAGTTGGATTTGAGAGGAGAGCCGAAGAATTGGGCTGGTCCTGTAAGAGAAGAAGACAGATACCCCTTGGTAAATGTTTATGGGGACCTTCACAAGAGGCTGACGGGGAGGGCGTGTGATAACCTAGCTTCAAGTATGTAGAAAACAACAAATTTACCACAGAAGAAATGACCAGACAGACTTTGTTAACCCTGAGAAAAGTAGGTATGCAATGTATTTACATAGCCAGGCTTCTGTCATTACTTACTGTACATTTTAAACTTTGACTTTCCCTCGACTCTGATTAGCAGCTACTGGCTGCTAGAAGATGTCAAGCAAGAGGAGAGCTGGCAGGCTGTGGGAGGGCAGCACATGGAGAGTCAAAGCTTAACCGTCTTCCCGGTCAGAGAAGAAAGCCAGGCTGGAGAATCAGGACTTCTTCAGCTGCTTCCTTCCTTCCTCCTGCTGACCTGCTGAAGGATCAATCAGTTGTCCTTTCTCTGTGTCTTTGCTCATGTATCATTCATAATTGCTCTTTATTTCTCCTATGGGCTTCTGTGCTGTTTTCTTGAATAACTGCCCTGCAAGAGAGAAGGGGACTGCTGTGCTTTTCCCTCTGTGCTCAGCGAGGCTTGTTGGGTAGGCAGTCACCGATAATGTAGCAGTGGATGTGAACCTTGGCTTTTGCTGGGCGATGGGGGGTTTTGGTTTACCCACGGGAGAGCCGTGTCCCTGAGCCAGTATTCCTGTCTAGTCCGAACAGGGAGATGAGGGCTCAGAATGAATAAAATTTAATGGTAAAAATGAGGTATATCGTGTCTACCAATTTCATAAGAGAAAATAAGAAAACATTTAGAAGGAAAAAATTTTGAAGATAAACTTGTAGGTGAAATGAGTTTCATTGCTGTGGACTGTATTCACGAGAAGCTAGTGTGAACAAAAAATAGTGTGCTGATATGCTGCAGAGAACAACGAGAACTCACTGTTTGTGACAAAAGTGTGCTACCCTATTGTATCAGCACTCTAAGAGTATAATGAGTATAGAAAATGATAGGAGTAAAAAAGAGAGAAATAACTGGGTGCGGTAACGTGGACATTTTCTATCTAAGTTGTTACTTTTAATGTCAAGGCCAGGCTGCTCCGGGAGGTAGTGAAAGGCGCTCTCCAGGGAGGTGAAATAGGCCCTGGAAGAAACCACGGTTCAGTGTCCTGAGATGTTCCTAGATCAAACAGTTTGTTGCCATTCTGTGAAAAATCCGGAGGTGATAGAGAGAGGACCTGGATCAGCATGCATTTTCCTGTTTCCCTGGAAAGGCTTCGGTTTCTTAACAGGTGGTAGGCCAGGCCCATGGGTGGAAAGCAGCAAAGGGAAAAAGAAAAATCACAATCCCACAGGTTAGGGGACTGTAGTTTATTATAAAGTTAGTAGCTAGATGGTTTGCCTAGGACTTCCTTTCTCAGAGCACTGTGGCGGGATGAGCCCGGGAGCACGCATGCAGACTCCCCCCTGACCCCGCAGCCAGTTCCCTAGGAGGAAATCGGGTGTTTTACTCCATTTTCTGTCTCTGACTTCTTGATCACACAGCTTCGGAAGCGGCGATATGAACCAAATCCCTTCTAATAAAACACATGGCCGAGTGACTTGATACCTCACAGCATGTTTCATACAGTGGGTTGATTTATGTGCCGTTGTAAGTTGAGTCTGAATAGTTAATCTTCAAAAGTGATTTAAGGAGAAACTTATTTGACATTGTACCTTAGTTACCTAAAGCCATTTAAAAAACCCAACATAGTACTTATTTAAACATATCCCTTAAAATTAAATGTTTTGAAATGGTGAAGTACTTCTCCTTCGTTTTTCCCATCAGCTGACTTAGTTCCGGTCTCTGTCCTGGACCTGCCCTCTCTGGCCTCCTGGCCCCACGCACAGGTTTCGAGCCCATTGAACATATCCGATCCCAGGGTCAGAACCCAGTGATCTGTGAGGGTCACCATGCCATCCCTGAGCACTAACTTTTGACCAGAGCACCTCCCCCTCATGTCATTCCCAGCCTGCTGTGTCCGGAGAAGAGTGTGTGTGTGGTGTGTGTGGTGTGTGTATGGTGTATTCCAGGTTGCCCTTGCATACACGCCTGCTTTTCTTGACTGAAGAAAAGTGCTGTTAAAGCTTAATCTGAAACATTTTAAGTCAGGTGTGGTCTGAGATAGGCGCATCTGTTAAGTTGTCTGTCTCAGTGCCCTGAAATCTTCTGTGCAATGAAGCATGGGCGCGTGTAAGTGATCTCTTACCGTCTCTCTGTGCTGTTTCTAGTAATATGTCTTTATTCTGATACAGTTTTGGTTTAGATGCCACATAAGAACTAAATGCACACATTGCCCAAGGCTAAAAGTGTCCATATTCAACATATAAAACTTTAAATTGGTTTGGAGAATGTGCAAATATGCTTATAGTTAGTTCTAAGCTCAGCTTAATTTCCGAAGCAGTAAGAATATTAAAGCTATACTTTAAACTTCAGTAGTGGCTTTGAAGGAACATTAGCCTTAACTTCATAAGCAAATGAACTGCTCACTACAAAGGAAACTAATTCCAATGCTAATTGTACAGAGGTTGTTCCCTACAGGAAGCATGCTTATTTCATATCTTAGTGGGAGAAATGAAGTAGAGAAAATTTGTGACCAAACTGTAGCTTCAAGTAAAAAAGTTGAAAATATCTCAAAGGTAAATTTTAAATTCATGTTCTTTACATGAACTGTGCTTGTGATTCACCCAAAATCTTCTGTCACATGACTTTTATGGTCATTAACCTAGTTTGCTTTTAAGAAATGTTGGTGCCTGCTGGTAATACAGTGGCAACTGATCTTACATTTGCTGCGTTTTTTCTTTGTTCAGAAATAGAATACTTGATAAAACCTCACACTGATGATATTTGAAAGAGAAAATGTGAGGAGTTCAAATGAAAAAGTGGGACACAGGGCTGGTGAGGGCGTGTGAGGAGGAGCCCCAAACCAGCCGTTTCCTCTCCCACGGCCCTTTAACCCAGCGATCGGGGGCTGCTTTACCGGGGAGCAGGGCATCACTTTTTTTGAGTGAAAGGGCTGGACTAATTTAGAATCCGGTCCTTAGATTGCTGTTCTAATAATTATTTATCTATTTGTTACTTAGGCAATACCAAATTTTTTTATTTTCTACATAAACTGTGTTTGTGGATCTGTCTGTAGTATTATCTCATTAATCATTTATATTGGAGTGCCTTGATTTCAGTTATTTTTATGGATTTTCACTAAGGAAGTTGCCCATGGATAGGTATATAGAGGAAATTTAAATATTCTTTAATGGGTAGTATTTTTTCAGAGGATTAGCTAACTGATCAATATTTCATAAAATTGGTAGTGACTGGCCTTACAAAATAGACAGTTTGTCTAAAGTTGAATATTTTTACTGAATCCAGATATCAAGAATTCCATAATTTAGAAAAATAAGGTCCACGCCATTGCTTTGTAGAGTGCAAGTGACGTGGGTGGCCTGGCCTGTAGTACGTTGGTGAAAATTATCTCTTGGGTTTGTGGCATCACAAGTACTCAGTAATAAGCAGTTAGAGTGTATGCCCATGATGAATATTCTTAAAGTCACTTCTGTTCATACTCTTCAGTATGCAAAGAAGAAGTAACTTCTCGTGCAGCTGTTTCAGTTACACGAAGATCTCTGGAGCGACATGCTTGAACATCTTTTATGCTTAGGGAAAAATGCTTTTCAATGGATATTCTCTTGTTTGCTTAAAATATATATGTGATCACCTAACAAGTTAACTCGTATACAGTTTAGGTTAGGAAAATTGGATTTTTTAAAATAAAGATTTTATTTATTTATTTTTAAGCAGACAGGAAGGGAGGGAGAAAAAGAGGGAGAGACACATCACCCTGTGGTTTCCTCTCAAGCACGCCCTACTGGGAACTGGCCCACAACCCAGGCATGTGCCCTGATTGGGCATAGAACTGGCAACCCTTTGGTTCGCAGGCCGGCACTCAGTCCACTGAGCCACACCAGCCAGGGTGGAAAATTGGATTAAAAAAAAAAAAGAAGAAATAGCTTTTTTGTTTACTTTTGATGAGGATCGAAAAGCTGATTTTATTTAATGACTTTCAGAAAACAATTATTAGGTGGTATATAATTAAAGCATGGATTCACAGAAGCACTCTCTGGTACTGTAGACTCATAAAGCTTTTAAAATTTTAAATAAAATGTGACTGTTCCTAGGGAATGGTTATAAAATACTCCTCAGAAGGGATTGTGATTTAATAAACATACGCACACTGAATTAGTATTTCAGTTCCACTTCTTTTGCTGCCTACTCGTTGGCAGGTACTTTATATTGAGAACTAGTACCTTGGTGAAGGACAACTTAATCTTGCCTCCCAGGAGCTTCTTGTCTAGTGAGAGAAAGAGGTACATGACCAGGCCATTTGAACATATCATATTAAACATTGTGATAAAGGTGCGTACACACGACCAGTTGTGAAATTTGGGGTAAGACAGGAGAGAGATCTTAGGGGTCAGATGGCCCTCTAGGTTCCCCTATGTCACACCATGTGAGGTGAGGTCTGTGGTCTTGGCAGTAGGGGTCATACAACCCACATGGGTGGGCTGGCCTGGCTGACTTGGAATCTCGGGTAAGCCCTGATAATAAGTTATGACTTTCGGCAAGTTACTTACCTGTTTCTTTGCCTGTGGATTAGGGACAGAAGTAAAAGTGCTTGCCTTGCAAAGCAGTTATGAGTATGAGAAGGGATAGTGTACCTGAGTGAGCTCTGTAAATGCAGAAGCCACTGGGTGTTAACATTCTTGGCACTTACCTTGTGACCTTGGGCTAGTTACTTAACCCCTTTATGCTCTGGATTTATAGTGTGTAAAAGGGGGAATAATAATAGTTGCTCTGACATAGAGTAATTTTAAGGATTAAATGAGATAAAATATGTAAAGCTCTTAAAACAGTGAGTAGCACACAGTAAATTGGGCCATTATTTTAATAATTATATTTACAGCATAGGAGGTTGACGCTACTTTGGTGTGATTCTGGTGGAAGATTTTTAATATAGTCATTTTATGGTGCTCTCAATATTAGAATTCCATGTAATTTTAATGGCTTAATAAAAACTATGTGCTGTTGGACGGCTGTTACAGATGGACATCCAGAACGGGATTAACTACCCAGATGTAGGAGCATAAGGGGTGAGCGTGCACTCCGTATTAGCTCACCCTTGAGGCTGAGTTGTTCGGAAATGCCACTTTTCTGCTATTCAGATCATATACTCTGCTCTGGCTGCAGAAAGTTGGTGATTAAGGTGCTTCCCTTTTGCTAGTCATTAATAAATTGTTGATTAAAAACCCCAGGCTAGAGTGTCACCTGCCATCCCTTCAGATGAGTGGTCTCTTCTAAGGGAAAACACATTCTTTTTCTTCCGAGGTCGATGCAATATTGGTGTGTTTCCTCCAGGGAGCTTTTTCTCAGGGAGGAAGCAAAATCACGTCTATTTTGTTTAGATGGCTACAGCCAGCTGGGTTGCCATTTCCGATACCTTATTAATTTTAGTAGTGAGTTATGCTGCTTCTCGTGACGTATTTTAATTCTTTTCCATTGGCATGCCTAACACAAAACTTTATTTCATCTGAAATTCACTGGATCATCTAATAGATATGTGAAAGAAAATGGACTTATAATAACAATTAATAGAAACAGTAACAAAAATACTGTTTATTAAATGTTTACTATATATTACTACCCACAGTGCTAAGCACTTTAATACATAATCTCATTTACATGGTTCAAGAACACTGTGTGATAGCCCCATAGCAATTTTCTACTTAAATTTCCTATTTATTTGAAGGTGACCTGAAGCTGCGTTTGCACAGTGAGAACTTTGTAGTGTATTTATTGGGATGGAGCCATTGGAAATTATGGGGAGAAAACTAGTTGAAGTTTTCCTCCAAGTTTTCTTTCAAGATCACCACACCTTCCTCATGATTTCCAAGGTACCAAAAACCTACTATGAGAAATTAGTCTTTTGAATGAAGTCTTCTCATACTTGGGAGCCCCTGCTTAAAATGCTAATGTCCCTGCAGTGGTCATTGATTAAGTAGGAACTCAGTTATGAAATTATCCCCCTCTGAGCAAAAAGAGCATTGAATGAAGGCTCAAGTGACTTTAATGGGAAAAGGAAGAAAGGTGATGGAAGTTTTCTGGCTAGTGGTAATTCCCAGGGAGTTAACTGGAGGTAGAACTGGGGACCCAGGGAGAGAATATCGAGTGGATAGGAAGAATGGGAAAGGGGACATGGAGGTGAGCTGATATTTTCATTGAAATCCTAAATTATGAAGAAAAGTCCTTGTTTGGCTCTGACCCCTCCCTCAGACAACACTTCTCGTTGGTCCTCTGCTGGGTGTTCCTGGGAGAATGCCTCTGCCCCATGCACAAGCTGAGCCGGAGACACTGCTGCTCTAGGACAGGGGCCAGCTAAGCCATTTCTGAGCGGCCCTGTAGGTAGGCGTTGGGGGCAGGGACGTAGACGTTGTCCCTGGAATGCCAGCCTGGGATGTGTGTGGGGAGTGTGTGTATGTTTCCACACCTATGTATTCCCTTATATTCCTGGGCTGGAGAGACGTTCATGAATGAGTGGACACTGAGAAAATACAATGGTTGATCTCTGGATTCTAGCATTAAGATTCAGGGAGAGAACTTTTAGTCCTCGTAACAGAGAATATTGTATTTACATTTCCTCTGGAGTCCAAATTAGAAACTGTTGGTAAAACACAGACATGAGTTAATTCTCAGAATTTACTGATTATTTCATCAGCTATAGTTCAAAACTAGTGTTATTTGTTTGATGAAAATTGAAACTGGCTCACTTTGGAGGCACGAGAATCTTGCTGATGACCTCCAAGCAATTGAGAAGTCAAGAAATACATGCTGTTCTTTTTTAAGACAGTTTAAGAGTGCGGCATCCCTACTAAGACTGTAAGAGAAAAATATCCTGATTTTCCTAAACCTTGATATGACTTCAGGTCAGAGGCTGCTAGTCTCTGTGACTTACTCCCCAATCTGTAAAGTGTGGACGATGACACCTGCCTCTGAGGGTGGTTGTGAGGGTTAAGAGAGGCAGCACAGTGTAGGTATTAAGTAAATAGGCTTGAACTCTACCACTTGTTAGCTATGTGGGCCACTCTACTTAATTTCTTTGAGTTATAAGTGCCTCATTCATTAAAACCCTGGTTGTGGTAAGAAGTTAATGAAAGGATATATGCAAAATGCCTGGCATACATTGAGTGGGCCTGCCATTTGAATGTGATACTTTGGTCAGGACACTGCTAAATTGGACATATTGAATATGGTTGCCAACATTTAAGTGTTAGAAGAAATCTGGGTTTCAGAAATGAGACGATCTGGCAGCCTTGCACCTGCATCCCTGGCTGTTTGAGCTCCTCAGGCAGTGTGCCTGTGGGCACCCCTGGTGGGAAGGTCACCCTGCTGTCCTTGACCTTGTCTGCTCATTCTCTCATACTGTGTAGCTAATCCTGTAGGCATTTATTGCTTTGCTGATAAATGGAAGTTTTGGTTAGAAAGTGTGTAGCACTCGGTATAATACTTGACACTGACCAGACAGTAAGTGTTCCCTTTTTTCTCTAGTAGGCCACTGACAGTGAAGAGAACGCAGGTTTAATCCAGGTCATTGCAGCCCTGAACTTGGTTCTGTCTCAGTTGACTGGGCGACCAGAGAGCACCGCTATTCTGAGTCTGTGTTTTCCCAGGGAGACTGGAAGGTTCGTACTAGCTGATTCTCCGGATTTCCTCCAGTAGTGAGCCAGTCTGAAAAGGGGTATGTACCACACTTAAACTACCGCAGGGTGTTTTTAAAAATCTTGTATATTATGAAATGGTGAAGTGTGGATTTTAGAAACAATAAGGTGATTATAAAGTGGCTAAAAATAGTATTGCAAGTTGTTGGTAACACCAGCCCGGTACACTGAATAATTGAGCCTTTTAGTCCTGTGCGGTTGACATCTTCATTGTTTATTTGGAGAAAGCTGTCCAGGGCAGGCGCATCAGTGCGACAGCTTATGGAGAGCTTGCAGTGACAGTTGGATGATGGATGACAGGCTCAGGTGGAAAAGACATCTTCCCAGAATACCGCAGTGGCCCATATTTGAACAAGGATAAATGTACAGGGCAGTAATTTGGGTTTGAAAGATGAACTGCACAAGCAGAGATGGGGAAAGAAATACTTCGAGAGCAGATAAAAAAGAGCTAGAGTTTTAGAACACCCAGCCCCAGTGATAATCCATGGCCATCACTATGTTACATAAAGAAAACATTAGGACGTCTATTCATATTTATTTAGACAAGTATCTTTTCTGAATTTCTATTTTGGTATGTTGATTTACATAGATGGATGATAACCCATGAATAAAAATGAAATATATGAATTTGGGGTACAGTGAGTCCTCAGTTATGGCTTAATGGTGTCAATAGGTTGTGTGACTTTAAGGGAACCCACCTATAAAGAAGCCAATTTTACCCCTGGTTGGTTGGTATAACAAAAGTTAAGTTCCTATGGTATCAGCGTTATAGTATAAGTAAAATGACATTGAATGAAACAATGATATTGAGGAACTACTGTATAGGCTTCTTTTTTAAACTAATGAAGGGCCCTGGCTGGTGTGGTTCAGTGGACTGAACACTGGCCTGTGAACTGACGAGTCACTGGTTCAATTCCCAGTTAGGGCACATGCCTGGGTTACAGGCCAGGTCCCTGGTTGGGGCCATGTGAGAGGCAACCACACATTGATGCTTCTCTCTCTCTCTTTCTCCCTCCCTTCCCCTCTCTAAAAATAAATAAACTAATGAAGGAAGTTGTGATCAAAAGTTTAGAAACTAAATTGGAAGCTCTATTTGTTGAAAGGCAGCAGAGTATAGTGGAGACTGTAGACTTTGAAGTCAGATAATCCTGAATAAAATGTTTGACTTTAACACTTACTGCTTATGTCCTCATTGCATAGGTACCATGGCTTCTTTGAGTCTCATTTTTTTAAGTTAAAATGTGTTATATAATACTTCTCTCAAAAGTGTGCTGGGGTGGTTGCAACATGATTTTTCTGTTGTCTATCAACTATCTAGTTGGACACCATTATGGGCAGAGTGTATACTCTGTATAATTGCAGTTCCTCTAAATTTGTTGAGGTTTGTTTGATGACCCTAGATGTGATGTATCTTGATGAATATTTAATTGGCATTTGATAAGGGTGCACATTGTGCTGTAATTGGGTGGTGTGTTCTATAAATGTCAATTAGAGCCTGTTGGTTCAGTTCTTCTGTATCTTTGCTAATTTTTGCTTTTTTAAAAAGATTTTATTTATTCATTTCTAGATAGAGGGGAGGAGAGGGAGATAGGGAGAGAAACATGGATGTGTGAGAGAAACATCGATTGGTTGCCTCTTGCACACCCCACCTGGGGACCTGGCCCACAACCCAGGCATGTGCCCTGACTGGGAATCGAGCCAGCAACCTTTTGGTTTGCAGGCCAGTGCTCAGCCCACTGACCCACACCAGCCAGGGCTCTGCTAATTTTCTATCTAGTAAACCTGTCACTGGCTGCTGAGAGGGGGATGTTGTAGTTTCCATGATGAGATGATTTTTTACCATGTGCCTAGCCTGATGTGCCCAGAGTAGTGAGCAGGGATAGCATCGAAGAGGAGAGGAAAGGAGAGGAGGTGAGAGGAGAGGAGAGGAGAGGAGAGGAGAATTAATGTATATGTGACATTAGGTTTTCAGATATTTGCAGGCTGCTTAATGGAAAAGAGTTGGTTGCTCCTCTTCATATCAGAACATCAAACAGAATGCAAAGATGCTGTATTGGGGAGAATACTTGGCTCCGCACAAGGGAAGTGCTCTTACCCTGTGGCTTCCCATGAACTCAGTATGCGAGTCTGTCACCATTAGCTCTCTGGGGTTTACAGAAACACTATCATGCCTTTTACCCCCTTGTGGTTATTGAGAGATTCTAAATACCAAAACCTTCAATTCCTTTTTTATAAAATAAGTTGGATTGGTTAGGCTTCTAGTTTTAAATGACTTTCATTCAGACACAGACTCAAATACTCAAATATTATGCTTTCTCTTTTTGCATGTTAGCACATAGAATTAACATGTTTTCACATTGCACAGTAGCGCATGCAAAATTATGCTTTTTGTTCTTTGTCCAAATCCTTTCTTAATAAACCTGTCAGGGAGGATGTATTCTAATGCAAAAGAAAGAAGTTACATGTTAAGTGACAAAAAATAGCGTCAGGCTTTGTGCCTTAACAAAGCAGTCATTCTTGAAAGTTACATTTTATTTTCCTATGCCTCATTTTCTGAAGAAAATTGTCAATTTATTGGGGCTCTTTTTTCCCTGGGAATAAGAGAAACTAAATCAGCTAAGCAGCTTTGGTGTCAAAAAAAGATACATAAATGTGATGTTCTTTGAACTGTCAGTATATATTAATAGCAGGGCAGCACCACTGTATTTTAGATGTGTCTCTTTTAAGTAGCATATGGCTGGAATTAAAAAAAATCCAACCGAGAAATGATCTTTTAGCTGGTGATTTTGGTATAGAACAGGAATGTCGCCTGTCATGACAGTTACACAGAGATTTGTTTCCTCCACAGATTTTTTTTCTATTTTCCATTTACTTTTGCTTTTTTTACTATGTGCTAATACTTTTTTTTTCTGTTTTTCCCCTAATAATTATATGGATTACATTTTCTTTTCCATTATTAACCTTCCACTGGTTAGAACATTGTGCATTATATTTCTTTTAGACTTAAATTTTAGCATGTATTCTTTGATTCATTTTACAAAAGATGAATGTGGCATGTAGCAAAGTTTGTTAATCAAAGAAGTAGGGATTTACTCTGGTATCAAAAACATGGTCCCTTAGGGTTCTGAAATAATGGATTTGTTATTGTTGTTCGGTGATTGTAGTCTGACATTTCTTAGCGCCTTGTAAATTATATTCTTATTAGCTGTTCTGGGGAATGATTCATCGGAGAGATGTGAACACTGGCGTAAATCTACTGTGGGATAATTGAGTCCATGCCTCAGCCCCGCAGACTGTTAATGGATCTGTAATTAAAGTAAGATTGCTACCAGCGGTTGAGCTTGAGTTAAAAAATGAAATAACAGTAAAAAAAAAAAAAAAGTCAAAACTAAAAAATATCTACTGGGATAATGTGAATTAAAGATTCCTTAGTGAAATGAATTGTCCTTTCCAGGTGTGGCGAGAGGTTCTCCTCCAGTCTCCCCGTCTTGGTTGTTGTCGCCGCCAGCGGCCGTTTCGAATGAAAGAATGCTACGGGAGAAAATAATCAAACACGGAAATGTCGTTGGCATTAAACAAACAAACACACGACTATTCGTCCTTTGGAAATGGTCTTTAGTTTTAGCTTTACTGTATTCATCCTCAAAAGCTTCCACTGAGTTCGACTGAATGAAATTGGGAGCAGCTCAGGGAGCAGCTGCTGGGAGTGCCATCAGGCTTCAATTTATGATGAAAGCATTGAAATCGTTTTTCTAATCTCATTTGGGTAAAAATGAATTCCCATGAATGTGTTAGCAAAGTGGGCTTCCTAGTCCTATTTCTCTTACCACGTGCAGTATCCAGAAGTGTGTTGAGGCAAAACAAAATCAAATCGAGTCAATTGCGACGTGGAAATTGGATCAGGAGTCTGGAATTTTCAGTTCTTGGCTTGCTTTGTGTTACCTCTGAGACGTGTGCACAACTCTATGTCTAGCTTTAGTTGGTTGCTCTTTAAAAATGAAAATTATAATGAGCTTGAACATCACATGATTGTAAGACAGTCAAGAGGTTTGAAAAAAGGCAAAGTTTTACATACATCGTATGTGACAATACATTAATATCAATGTATAAGAAACAAACGTATTTGCCAAAGAAAGGGAAAGTGACTCTGACTCTATGATTGCAAGAAAACTTAGAGATGCTTTTGGAAAGAGTCAGGAAACATTTTCCAATGACCTCCATGCACAGTATTTCTCTCCTAGCCCTTCTTCTCCCTTCATCTCTCTCAGCTGTCCTACAGAACAGGGGCATTTCAGGGGGAAATCCATTCAAAACACAGGAGAAGACAACATTTTCTTTCCCTGGAAAAAAGTTCACATTTCTTTGTTTTTCTTGTGTTTTAAAGAAACTGATACTTTTTGAGTAGCTTTTTATTTTGAAATTATGTCAAACTTATAGAAAATTCCACGGTCAGCCTGAAAAACTTCCATACACTTGACCCAGATTCAGCGAGGATAACTGTTTGCCCCATCGGCTTTATCATTAGCTCTTTCCTTCTTTTATCTACACACTTTTTGCTGAATTATTTCAGTTAGTTGTAGACTAAGCCTTAAGTATTTCAATGCCTATCTCCGAAAACAACAGCATTTTCTTAACCTTAGTACAGGGATAAAAATCAATATATTTTACATGTAGTCCACAGTCTGATTTTAATTTAGTCAGTTGTCCAATAATGACATCATAGCATTCCCGTGGTCAATATGGATTGTACCGTTTCTCATCCTCCCTTGTTCTTTCGTGACCTTGGTGTTTTTAAAGACTACAGGCAAATCATTTTGGAGCCTGTACCTTAGCCTGGATTTGTCTGATGTTTCATCATATTGTATTCAGGTATTTGTTTCCTTGTTCATTCTTTTACTTACTGTCCATTTACATTTGTAATGGGCTCATGGGTTCTTGTTCAGTGGATTATAAACTGTTACTATAGCTATATTTATTTTGATCCTCAAATTGTCTCAAATTTGGCCAGCGGGAGCTCCTCCAACTGACTCCTTAGCCTTACACATCTCCCCATCATAATTCGAGTATTTCCTTACTTCCAGGCACAACATGATCTTCCAAACTCATTTTTAATTTTCTTTGCTGCAGCCCTGGAATCCACCAATTCACTAAGAAACCCTTCCTTGTTCCTTTCCGTGGAGAGTGGTACTGAGATCCTGGTGCTAGTTGTGCTCATTATTATTAGGATGCCATAACATTTAGGCCTTCAAAGCTAGGAAGAAGAAAAATGCATTTAACATGTGTGTTTGCATATGTACACAATGTATGTGTGTACATCTATGTCTGTCTATTCATCCATTACAAACAATGAATTCATATGGATACCTGAAATTCAGTCCAGTATTAAGAGCTCATTCCAGCATTCTTCCTTTCCATATTTGTAACTCACGTCACCATCTGTGAAAGACTAGGCTTTCATTATTCTCAATATATCTACTTACTTGCTCAATCGTAAAAACATAGATAATATATTTTTAGAATTTCTAACCTGTGCTACAGTGAAATAGAAACCTAATCACTAGACTTCAATACTTGTTCATGGTTCCTTTTGTCTTTTTGTTACCAGGGAGACCCAAGTCAAGGGGCTCCTCACCCTCAGTTCTTGCTTTGCTTGCAAGAGAAGAATTCAGGTGAGAGACAGCACGTGTAGTGGACATGAGATAGCAAGTTTACTTATGAAATACACTTGAGCACGAAGTTACAGGCGGGCACCCAGCTAGTCTGTATGCCCCACGTATAGAGCAAATAAAGTTGTTAGTAAGTTTGTTCTGTACACTTGAGCACCTGGCTACAAGTGGGCACTCAGCTAATCTGAGTGCTCCGACTATTGGGGTTCAGGGGTTATATACTTTTGTCAGCTTCTAGGTTCCCTGTCCTCCTTCCCTTCTAGACCTTGGGATCAATATACAGTTTTAAAAGTTCTTCTTTCCCAGCTAGTGGACATGATACAGAGTTTCAAGGGCTCCCCTCCTCCTGCATTATCATGGTTTTGGCCATCATAGTTCTGCTTGTAATGCTCAGAACGCCTGGCGATCTTATCACACCAGGCTCAGGACTGCTGAGCTAATTGGTGATGGCTCCCGTTAGTTTCTAGACTCCTGTCTTAAGGTCTTTGTTAGATTGTGATGGCAGGGCCCTGCGCTATTTCCCCTGCAGAGGCTCACTCCTAGCTGCCCTCTAACATTTAGACTGAGGGTATGTAGTCAAAGTACTACATTCAAGAGTAACTAGGGATAGTTCCTTCTTTCCTTTCTTCAGTGTGATTGTTATTTATTTGAAATACAGTTGGTTTATGTTTGTTTTTTTTCCCATTTTTGGGTCCCTCTACCCATGGTAGTTCATTTTATTTATTTGAATATGTGAACTATTAATGTGGTTTCCAAAATGGAGGATGTACCCAGAAATGGCATGACCCCAGTTCTGTCCACCCTGTTCCCGTTCTGGTTCTTAGTACCTATCGGTAACCAGTGCTGTTAGTTTCTGGTTCATCCCTGCACATTTCCTTTTTCCATTCTTTCAGAAGCAAAAGGTGAACTATTGCATATTTTTGAACTTTTCTTTTTTCATTTAACAGTACAGTATATTCCGGATGTCATTACACATCAGCTCATAGATTGTTCTCATTATTATTTACAGCTGCATAGTATCCTTTGCATGAATATCTCGTAGTTTATTCAGCCAGTTTTCTAAATGTCAGCATTTAGGTTGTTTCCAGTATTTTGCAACCAGAAACAATGTTTCAGTGGATAACCACATGTATATATATTTTCATATCATTGGAGGTGAATATTTAGGGCAGATTGCTGGAAGTAAGATTGATGGGTCAAAAGGTAAAGTAATTTTGTTAGGTATTGTCCAATTCCCCTTCATAAGGACTATCCCGGTTTTTATTCCTACCAGTAAGATATGAAAGAGCCTGTTTCACAGCCTTGGCTAATAATACCCTTTGCTAACTTTTCTTCCTCAGTGTTTATCTTGCTTGGATGGGGAGAAACAATTATGTCAGTGACATGGTTTTGTCTAATTTATCTTGCTTATTGAGTAGCATTTCCTCTGTTTTCCCTACTTTAACTCTATCTTCAGTCTAATTTAGCTTAGAAAACAAAGTTATGGAATTAGGTTTTATTTCATTCTTATCTATTAAAAACAATGACTTTCTATGCACATCAGGGGTTCTCAAACTTTAGTGGGCACCAGAATCACCTGAAGGTCGTGCTAAAACACAGATGGTGGGTGCCACCCCTGGAGATTCAGATTCAGGAGGTCTGGGGAGGGCTAGATTATTTGCATTTCTACAATCCCAGGAGATGCTGATGCTGCTGGTTTGGCGACCACACTTCCAGAACCACTAGTTATATTTATGGGATGGCTTATGGAGTATCTCAGGGAAGTTGTTAGATCTTATGATTAGCATTGTTTGAGTGATTGTGTAGGACAGATGCCGTGATGTCTGTACTAATGAAGAGACAAGATAGCTAACAGACCTTTAATTCTTAGTACTGAAAGGAGATAGAAGAGCCCATTCTTGCCATTCATTTTTGAATCATTCATTTATTCATCACATTTCTTGGCTTCCAACTATATTCTCCAGGCCACGCAAGGGCTTTTATTTTACGTACTGAGGAATTTTACTTATGGAAAGTTAAATATATTTTCTAAGGTCTGACATTTATAAAACAAAAGCCCTTGACTTCAGGATCCTTTGAATGACCTTGGCACTTTTGTGCCTCTTTTTTGCACATGATTGACTTACTGTGCTCAAGCTGAATTAAAGCTGAAATTTAATTTCACAAATAATGGCCATTACAACTGATAATGACAATCTTCGTTGTCTTGAGATAAGGCCTTTGGTTGAAACAGCAGTTCTTTAGGGATTTATCCTGCCTCATAACAACTGTGTTACCTCAGCAAAGATTGTACTCATGCCTCGACTGAAATGAAACTACACCAGTCAATTAATCCCATTTAAGTCAGTGTAGACTTGACCAGGGGTACCTGCTAACTGATGTCAAGAGATCCTGGTGTTTCACAAAAGACCTAACAGGGAACTAACCTCTGCAACTTGATGTTTTACTTTGACCTAAATCTATGGTGGCATGTGAAATAAATAGTCATTTTAAAATGTTTAAAATGTAGATATTTAATTGCTTATTTTGTTAAGGTTATACATACAAATTTCTGTTCGGCAGTTGTTAAAATTGGGAGCAGAAAAAGAAAATTTGAGAAATCTTGGTTTCCAAGCAACTGAATGCACAATATCAGATTCATGTCCCACTTGCTTAATGTTAAGATGCCGGCATTGTAAATAATTGATTGAACAGAAACTAAAATAGGCATTATAATCAGCTGAATTCTGAGCTCCTTGACCTGAGCTCATCACGGACAGCTTAGTGAGTAGGATGGCTAATTCTCCAAGAAAAGGAGCCCAGATACAGCCCCTGGCATGTACCTGGATCGTGAAAATTAGTTGGATTTAAATAAACATTTAGTTGTAGAATTTTGATTTAGTAAATGCGGGAATCCTGATCTATAGCCCATCCAGGGTGAATGAGCTACAACAGAGCCTTGGGCTCCTTCCCTTCCCTTCACCTCCCCCAAGACAGAGGACCTATGGAGGGATTGTTTTTTCTAAAAGATGCAAAGAGTGATAAGCTTTACATTCATCAAACCCTATAACGACCTTTCCTTCTGATTTTCTCTGCCATAGCTCTCTTTTCATTCGAGAAGCTTTCCCTGGTTGATTTCATCGGTGGTCATAGTTTTAATTCTTGCACTTACATAGAAGACTTCTAAATGTATGCCTCTAGCTTTATTGTCTTGCCTGAGAACTCAGACCTGTCTATTTTAATACATACTTGGCATTGTAACTGCTCCATTTGTAAGTGAAACTCAAAATGTCCTACAAGGAATTTACCTCTGACTGCCCTTCTCCTCCAGAGGACACCATCTGCCTGCTCCGCTCTGTCCTGTCTGGGGGTGATACCTGGGAGTATTATTTGGCTTTTGCTTTCTCTCTATTACTCTTACATGCAGCTGTTTGCCATGGCCTTCCAGTCCTGTCTTAAGAGCCCTCTCTGATAAGTCCACCCTTTCTTGTCTCATGGTCTCTGACTTGGACATTTACTGGTTTGCCTGTCCCTGGGTCCACGCCCTCTCAAGTCCATCTTCTATGCTGCAAGCATAACCTTTTGTGAACACAGTTATGGCCACATCTCCCTGTTAAACGCTTGCAGGATGCGTGTTTACCAACAGGATAAAATCAAACTCCTCGACTTAACCTAGAAGTCCACCATGATCTCTTGTCTCCTCCAGCTTGATGCCTTGCCATCCTCCACACATGCTTTAGAATGCAACAGTTCAGAACTGCTTTTAGTTCCCTGAAAACACCATGATATTTCACATCTGTGAAACATCTTTGATTATTTCTCATTGACCTTTGTGCCTGTTTTAATCCTTCTGCTTTCAAGACTCTGCTCTGGCTCCTGTAGGATGCCGTAATTTCTCTTGATCATCCACCCTCTACCATCCCAGGTTGTCTGTTGACTTTTCTCTAAGGTCTCCATAGGGCACCCTGTATATATTTCCATTACAGAATCTTGCCCTCTTTATTGAATTCACTTTTAAGTTCCGTGAGTGGAGTGTCTCTGTCTTATTTTTCTTTGTATCCATCTTGCATAGTGTGGTTCCTGAAATTATTTGAATTGATCTATGCATTTGCCTATGAAGATATGAAAAACTAACTGCATAGTGGTACCAAGGAGTATCTTTGCCTTTTCTTTTTAGTGCCAATGAGAGGTGGTAACATATTCTTTGTACTTTTATTGGGTAGCTATTGTTTCATACCAAAAAACACCCCACAATTTAGTGGCTTAAAACAACACTTTTTTTTGTTGTTGTTAGAAAATCGTGGACTCATAATTGGACTGGAGCCAACTGGGTATTTCTTCTTTTGGTCTTGTCTAGTGTCCCTCATCTGTCTTCATTCATCTGGTGCCTTACCTGGGGCTAGGCGGTACCGAGTGTCCTCACTCACGTGTCTGGGAGTTTGTTGCTGACTGTCAACTCTGCTTCTCTTTCATCCTCAAGGGAACCGACTCAGACTTCTTTACGTGGCCATCTCAGGGATGCAAGGAAATGAGGGCAGAAGATGCAGGCCCAGAAGCCACATGGTGGCAATTCTGTTACTTTTTTAGGTCAAAGCAAATCAGTAGGCCAGCCCAGATTCAAGGTATGGGGAAAGTTTCTGCCCTTGATGGGAGCAGCAGTCATATTCGGGTGATCACTTTGGAAGTTATGTAAATATATAACCACTATGCTTACACCTAAAACTATAATATACAATATATAATATAAGGAATAATATATAATATTGAATGTCAACTGAAATATAATATTGAATATCAAATGAAATAGAAAATACATACATAATATATACACACATACATATTTTTAAAAAGAAAGGAATGTACATACAGCAATGGGAGGAATTTGTGACTTTTCTTAACCATCAGCATAATATTTCTCAGTAAAACTGATTGACTCCTACTTTTTGAGTTCTTTTTGCTCATTGTCTGTATTACAATGAGTCATCTTGCATGCTTTATTTAGTATGTCTGACTTCCTCCTTTAGTGGGTCATTTTTTCCCTTGCACTTAGTAAGAGCATAATAAACAATTATATTCCCCTTAGTGCATAGCAGATTTTTTATTTTGGCAGGTTTTCAGTAAACACTGAGTGAATTATCTTTTTTAATTAAGAAATATTTCACATACTCATAAAAGTAAGATAATAACAAAATAAATAGGTATCTCCCTACCACTCTGTATAGCTTTTCTGAGATAGAAATAGTGCTGTGAACTGGTAGCTAAAATAGCATTGCCTGTTCAGTTACACTGTGAGTTATAATAAACTGGTGTTGGCTGACTTGAGCTTTTAATAACCATGTATGACCCTTTTTAAAAGGGAGAGTAAATTCTAAATTTCAAGCACTCTGCCTTAAAATTTAGTTGAGTTGCAGTTTTGTTTTTATTTTGTTTGGGACTGTGAATATTATAAGCAACTGGGTAATGTCAGTATCTGGTTGAAAATAACGAGCTGATTACAGAGTTCTTTAAGTTGTATAGAGGGTTTTTTTTTGCCCGCCCTAGAACTTCAAAAATCTTTGCTACATGAGAGGGAACTGTAAATAAAGGTACTTTCAGGGTGTAGACATTCTCTGTCCGCTACTGTTATTTGTTGTCAACAATACCCTGTTAAAAATCCTAAGGCTTTTACTTGCCTATTGGATTTGCTTCACGGTTGGCTTCTCCAGAGTGCTTGGAAGCAACCTAAGTGCCCATCAGCAAATGAGTGGATCAAAACACTATGGGACATTGACACAATGGAATTCTACGCAGCAGAGAGAAAGAAGGAGCTTATACCCTTTGCAACAGCATGGATGGAACTGGAGAGCATTATGCTAAGTGAAATAAGCCAGGTGGTGAGGGACAAATACCATATATCACCTTTAACTGGAACATAATCAACAAAAGAAAAAAGCAACAAAATATTACCAGAGACATTAAAGTTGAAGTTAAGAATAATCTAACAATAGCCAGGGGGGAGTGGGGAGGGAACAGTGGAGAGAGGAGTTTACAGGAACTACTATAAAGGACACATGGACAAAATCAAGGGGGAGGAGGGCGGAGGGGGGGGTTGGGTTCAGCTGGGGTGGGGGGGAGGAGTGGGGAGAAATGCAGACAACTGAAATTGAATAACAATAAAAATTTAAAAAAAAGAAGCTGCGTGTATAACAAAGGCAGCTGGAGGGTGTGAGAGGGGAAAGGTTTGGTTAGAAGAAGGGAGAGAAATAAACCTGGTTTGGAGCCTGTGCACACTGTCCGGTTCATTTTGCTTTGTGCTATCTATTGTAAAAACATAAATCTCTGCTGTTAATCTTAACTCCCGATTTTAATCTCTGGTATCTTGCTCTTTTTTATTTCCTCCACAACTTTATTATAAAAACACTTATGCATCTAGAAGGAGGGAATTATTTTTATCAAAAAACTTGAAAAGTATATCACAGACCTTATTACATTTTCTCCCTTAAGAACACATCTCTAAAAGTGGTGTTTACTTACACAGTTTCAATATAGTTTTCACAACTTAATTGGTCCTCTTAAAATGTAACCAATGATGCCGCCTTCCTCGAGTACCTGAGGCTGTGGCTACGAAGGTCTGACACATAACAGGTGCTTCCCAACTTGCTTCCCTGCTTCTCTAGTTTCCTTTTGTCCTTTTTTCCCCCAGGTCTTTTTGTCTTTTCAATATTTCTGCCTCCCCATTTCTCCCCTGGGTTCTCTTACTGACATTTTTTACCCAGTTGTAAACTATCTTAACTCCTCTTCTGGCTTACTTCCCCAGAGCCTAATGAAGCCTGTTCGGCACCAGGGCTGCTCAGAGGGATCACAGGCTGGTCCCCAAGTGGAAGCGCTCAGGGAGGCCCTCCCCCCGCTCCTTCCTCATTTACCACCTTCAGTCATTCCTGTGGACTTGGCGATTTCTGCTGGCGTGAGCATGATCGATTGTCCTTAAAGAACCTGTGTCTACATTCTGACTTGTTCTCTGTGAAAATTTTAAACTTTTTTTTCCCTGAAAATATACAGTGGTATCCATTTGTGCAAACACTGGGATCTGTTCATTGTTTTCTCCTTTTTGTCCATCCCCATTGAGATTATTCACTGAATAATCTTGTTTTTGGCTTGTTTGGCCTTCATACATAAAGGACTGGTTAACTTTCCAGTGATGCAGAGCTCTGAAATTGCGAAGGTGATATTTCAATATTGATCTTCTTTTTCTGGTGAATGCTTTGAAATAGTATCAATTGGAAGCTTTTAGCAGTTTATAATATTCCACTAAGCGCTTCTTTTGGAGTCTACAATGGTTCCCTTAATGTTTTAAATGTGTTGTGATTTCACAAAACTCACACCAAATCTTTTAGCCACCCGTGCTTCTGTAAGCTCCTGAGGAATTTAAAAGTGACTGTATCAAATGAGGGGAAAATACGAGGAAGCCTATGATGGAAGGTACCACAAATGGCTTTTAGGAAATGTTGTATTATTCTTACGCACACAACTGAAGAGGAAGAGATAACTAGGAAGAATGTCTCAGCGTGATCAGTAGAGGATTAGAAACCTCTAATACGGGAGGAGTGAGTAATAGACACCCTTGTAATATTACCAATTAATGCTTGTCTTTTTCTGTTTTCTTGTTCTTTGTTCCCATTGTGTTGTCTTCTACCAACTTACCTGAAAAAATAAAAGCACCTTTCTAAACTTGCTCGCATGTGTCACCAGAAAGTCAGCTAACTCGGAATTAAGGAAACATGGTATCAAAAGGGAAATTTGTTCCTTCTTTGCAAAATCCATTTGGTTTGGATAAATTTTAAGAGATAGCATTTTGAGTCCCCAGCACTTTTTGACATACTGCTAGTTAGCAAGTTCATATGATATCTGTGTATTTTTGTAGTTGAAGCTTCAGAAACTCTTATGTTAATAAAAAGAAACAAACTCATAAGAACAGGCTTCTGCTAGGATATCAAAGTTGGAGAGAGTATTGCTCTTATGCTTACAACAGTAAAAAGCCAGATAACCTACCTGATTCCTTTAGAGAATCGAAGTTGCAGAACAACCAACTAGCCTAAAATCTAAGGAAGGTCCTGCTTCTCTGAGGTACAGGTATAAATGGAATACTTGAAGCTGAGGGTCGAGCAGACATTGAGATGAACTCTCTGGCAAACCAGCTCCCCTTAAGTACAAGGTCACAGTAAAGCCATATTAAGCCTGTAATATGCAGAGGATAACCATAGCAACAATAAAATCTCAACCCAGTCTCAATGCCCGAGAACACTGAATCAAATCCTACATGTAAGGATGGCAAAGGAAGAGACATGTTCATTTCCAGGCTTAAGTTTACCTCCGTCTCTAGTATTCTATGCAAGATGTCTAGCTTTCAGCCAGAAATTACCAAGACACACAAAGAAGCCAGGAACAACAACACGCACAAGAAACATCAGTCAGTAGAGCCAGAGGCAGATGTGACCTCGGCGTTTGAACTGTTAGAGAGGATTTTAAATACCTATCATCAACATGTTAAAAGTCCTAGTGGAAAAAGTGGGCAATATGTATAAGTATATTAGAAATTTCAGCAAAGAGGTAGAAATTATAAAGAATAAAATGAAAACACTAAAAGTGAAAAACAGTAACAGAGATAAAAAGTGCCTTGGATGGCTCACTGATAGAACTGATGTAGCCAAAGAAATAACCAGTGCGCTTGGAGATAAATCAGAAGAAATTTTCCAAACGGAATCATGAAGAGAAAAGGTCAGGTAAAACAAAAAAACTTAGAGCCTCTGAGAGCTTTGGGGCAACTTCAAAGTTTCCAACATATATGTAATTAGAGTCCCAGAAATGGGAAGAAAATGAAAAAGAAAAAAAATTGAAAACATAATAGCAAAGAATTTCCTAAAATCAATTGATAGATACTGAATAACAGCCCCAAGAAGCTCAAAAAATAGCAAACAGGATGAATACAACACACACCAGAAATATCACATTTAAACTGCCAAAACCAAAAAGAAAACCTCAAAGGCAGGTAGAGAGGAGAAGACACATTATATATAGAAGAACAAAGGTGAAAATGAAAGCAGACAGTGATCAAAATTATGTGAGATGGAGTGCTAAAAGAATGAACTGTCACCCCACAATTTTATATCCAGCAAAGATATCTTTCAAATTAAAAGAGAAGGAAAAAAAACCTATCAATCTCATTACCCCTTTGACTGCCAAGATTTAGCTGACTGTGGAAATGAAGATGAAGACCCGGTATCAGCCACACTGAAGTGAACCGACAACTATGGTAAATCAGCTGTGTGTCTCTATGCCTGAGTTTGCCTATGACTTTTGAGTTTTGCTTGATCCTGGCACATAGTTGAAATTTTGATGGCTTATAAGAGTAATGTATTTGGTATTTGTATCAGGGTTCTCTACAAAAAACCAGAAATATATTACAGTGTATATATGACCCAGAACCAATAATGTGCTGAGTATTTCTTTTAATTATATTTATTAAACTAGAGAGAAATAATGATGTGAATCCTAACAATTTCTGAGGGAAAGGTCTTAAAGATTATTTGTTATCTAGGCTCTATAATTTAGAAAGCAATTTTCATATTGGAGACTTTGGCAATTACATGGGGATGAAGGAAGATTCCTGCCTAAAGCCAGGTCTGTTATGTAAGAAAATTCGTTTAAGAGATGGCTGATAATATGTTTCTATACTCCATGGTATTTAAAAGGTAGGAACAGAGATTGCATTGCCAAGTTCATAGTGTGAGTAACAGCTTTTTTAATGTATGAAAGTTAGCCTTCTGGTACCTCTATTCACCTAAATTCACCAGTTCCTGTGTCAATTTACTTGGAAAGTGCAAATACCTCTGAACCTTTGGAATTTGTTATGGTAATAAGATGTCCATCTGCCTAATAAAAAGTGGTACTAAGATTATCCCATTCTGTCCAGTGAGCTCAGTTTTATGAGGAGACTTAGCAGCGCAACACGGCAGCATTTCTACCTAATTTTACAACGTGTGGAATTGTGTTTGGAAGGTGTTTTCCTGTTGTACAATATATAGTGTTTGATATAGCTTACTTTGGTTGGCAGTTGAAAAGTACAGTTTGGGATAGTGGGTGAAAGGAGAATATTGAACATAAGAGAAGAAGCATATTCCTCAACAAGTGAAAGATAATTATCTGTAAGAGAAGAAGAAGGAAAATAAGATCCAGAATTAAAATACTACAGAGATTTTGAGTGCCTCTAGTGCCCAGGTCTGATTTCTAATGCCATTGTTCAGTAAGAGGAGCCAGGACACCTTGGAGAAATAGCTGGTTCTAGGACTGGGGCAGGAAGCATACCAGATGAGCCTGGAGAATTTTGTGGTGCTAGAAAGTTAAGGCCATATTCTGATCCCTCTTCCCCAATAAACAAACACACATATTGTTGATAGGAATGGCAGAGGGGCTCAGGAGCCAATTCAAAAGCTCCCAGTTGCCAAAGATAGAATAATTTGAGCAAAAAAAAATAGTATTGAATCATCACCTGAATTAAATAAATATTCATGAGTCCATACTGATACAAATAGACGATTGAATGAATTCATAAATTGAGGAGAAGAGACAAATATCTCATGCAGAAGAATTTCAAATGACTTATGGACTCGGCTCTAAAGAAGGGGGCGCATGACTCCTTACTCCTCAAGTGCAGCCACTCAGAGCCTTTCCTCCGAAGACTACAGTATGGAAAGGGGGTATGGGCAAGAGGGTGACTTCCCAGCGGAGAACCTGACAAACAGCATTTGAGCAGGTGGTCAAGGTTTGCATCAACAGTCGTAAGTCACAGTGGTAGTGTGTATCCTGGTGTGACATGAAGGAAATGGCACTTCTGTGGTAAACCCTGACACTCAGTCAGAGCACAAGGTGCCAGACCAATTTCAGTCGAGGGCCCTCCTACAGCGTAGTAATCCTCAGCACTGCCAAGATCATCAAAACCGAAGAAAAGTCTAGAAACTGCCACAGCCAAGAGGATCCTGAGGGCTCATGAAAACTAAGTGGTAATGTGGTATCCTGGTGGCATTGCGGAGGAGAACAAAAGTTTGAGAAGTTTGAGAAGTAAGTAAGTTTGAGAAGGGAAGGACATCTGCATAAACTCTGTACTTTGTTAACAATAATGTACCAGTATTGATTCACGAGTTGTAACGAATGCACCGTGGTAGTGTGAGGGGATAGTAACAAGAGACGCAATGTTGTGAAGCCCAGTGCACATGGCTGCCCTTTAGAGGAGCCTCAGCGTGGCCTACGAACCCCCGCAGGACCTGGTCCCTTCTCTCGCCAGATCTGCGTCTAATGATCATTTCCCTCCTTGTGCCGCTTCGGCTATGATGAGCTTGTTGCTTTTCCTTAATGTGTCAAAGTTGTTGTAATAGACTCTTACACTGGCCATTTTCTCTGCCTGGAATTTTTTTCTCTCTGGATCTTCACACGTGCTGGGCATTTTATTCTGGTCTTTGGATGGACAAACATCCCCATCTTAGAAAGACCTTTCCTGACCATCCTACACAAAACTGTCCCTCCTGCAGTCTGTAACCACAAAGCCTGCGTTCCTCTTCTCCATGGCACTCAGGCTGCTCTGAAATTATTTACTTATTAAACTTTATATCCGTTCCAGTAGAACTTAGGTCACATGATGTCAGGAACTTCGTAGGTCATGTTTACTTTCCACCTATAGCAACTAGACCAGTCCTTGGTACCTAGTAGGTCGGCACTGAGTATGTACCAGGTGAATGAAAGAAGATTTCTGCCTCCTTCTTTTTCACTTAATGCGTGCACCACATTCTCTGTGACCCTCATAAAAACTGTTCTCTGCTGTGCACTATTGTTTGGTGTATCTGAGATGTTTCCCTTCCAGATGGCTACGCTACGTCAGTTATGTATCTGTGATTTATCTCTCTACCCCCACAGTATCAAGCTTCTGTGCGTGACAGGAAATTACTGCTCACCAGTCATTTATGGGGTAAATATTTGTGGCTGCTCTGCATCTGTTATATAACTGCTGTCAACATAGCCTGATGGGATGCCCCGGGCACTGCATAAAATTGGGGTACATCTGCTTTGCCTAAGGGCTCCTCCAGGCCTTACTCCCTGCCACCGTTCTGAACTTCTCCAATGCTTTGCTACCTTGAACTGGACCCATTTGACTTTGGTCTTGGTTTCCCTTGCATCATATGTCCTCTTTAGAATTGGAGGTCTCCCTTCCTTCCTTCCTTTTCTTCCTTTCCTTCCCTAGAACAGAAATTCTGTAGGTGCTACCTCACCTTGCTCAATTAATTGTGGTTATGAGACACCCAGCTGAAGTCCAGTGCAGATGTTAGGACACCTGTCTGGGGAGGAGTTTCACCACTGAATGTATAATGTGGCTTGAATGAGGTAACCCACCTAATGCAAGGTAGACTGCCTCCCCTCTCCTTTCTAGCACTTCACATTATTAAGAATGACAGGCAAAGTGCCAGGTAGACGAATACAATACAAAGACTTTGGGGAACTTATCATGTAAGCAAAGGGTCCCCATACAATGTGAATCATTACACCTCCGGCACACCAGGGCACTAGGTCATGAAGCTTAACCCAGAGTCCTGTCTGTGTGGTAGAGCTTTGCCTGGATGAATTGCAGGCATAGTAATAAGCTAGAAGTAAACAGGCTTCTGCTTTGTAGCCTCCCAAAACTTGCTCCAAAGTGGTGCAAGTGTTATACTTTTAAATGAGCTCCTCCTAGGGGGGAAGGGGCACGTTTTGCAGAGCAGAGGCTGTTGCAGTAGTTCATGCCAAAGCCTTAGCGTATGAGTTACAGTTAATGACACATGTGTCTCTGCGGGTGCCACATGCTAGAGTTTCTGCCTTTTATACATGTGACATTTGTATTTTTGTTTTCACTGTACTTTGCCAAGACGTGACTTGTTCATTTTTAGGTTTTCTGAGTAAATATGACCAAATGACTAAGATTTCAATGCATTTATCTTCTCCACTTTGGGAAGATTTTCCCTAAGGACCCTCATTCCAGAGTTAACAGTAACCTTAAACACTGTGGGTGTTTTTTGTAGTCTCAGAACCCAGTAGTTTTAGAGAACGGTTCCTTGTGAGATCCTTTGAACTAGTAGAGTCTCCTGATATATAGTCATGCCTGTCTTTTTTTTTTTTTTTTGGCTGTTCAGTGTTAAGGTTGGTTCAAAATAGTTCTGCGGTTATGAAAAGCTAGTTCCCATTCCACTGCGTAGTGCTGTGGGAAGGCCCTGGATTCTGTTCAGCCAATTCCTTTCCTAGATGACTTTTTTGTTGGAATAGTTACTTATTACCCATTGAGGGTCTCGGTTCTTAATTTCTCATGATCTCAGATTCTTTATATAATGTATGGAGATGGCATATTTGCCTTTTAAAAGGCAGAAAAATTTTCCTCTTGTGTCTTTAGTAAAAGAAACACAACTCCATTTCATTCTGTCACATTTCTTATTTTTTCTATTCTCATTTTTTAAAAGATTTTACTTATTTTAGACAGAGGGGAAGGGAGGTAGGAAGAAAGGGAATCATCCATGTGAGAGAGAAATATTGGTTGCTTGTTTCTTGCATACGCCCTGACTGGGGACTGAACCTGCCACCCGGGCATGTGCCCTGACCAGGAATCAAACCAGTGACCGCTTTGTAGGACAGCACCCAACCAACAGAGCCGCATGGGTCAGGGCTCTGCTATTCTCATTTAATTAATAACAAAACACTTTTCTCCTAGCAACTTATGCTGAAATAGATCTAGAGATTAAAGAGTTTATTTGTAGTCTACCTTCTTTAAGACAAAATTGAAAGCTATTTGGGCAGGTGAGTCAAAAATAGGCATTTTTTATTCCCACACCCCCACAGTTTTCTCTCAGGTACCTGAAATATCAGCTGTTAGATTTTATTTTCTAGGATTTATGAATCCTTATTTGAGTACATAGGGGCAAGACTTTAAAGTGCTAGTAGTCATTCGCATGTTAGTGTGAATTGCTCAGATTTATTGTGTGCATTGACTGGGCACTAACATGGTGAAGTTCTGATGATTAGGAATACAAAAGAATAGCTTGTGGCTGTGGAATAATGCTGAAGGACAAAGGTGTGTGAGGGTGCGTTAGTGGGCATCCTGAATGTCTTAAGAAGATTGTTATTCATTCAGCAATTATGTCTTGAGCACCTACTGTGTGCCATGTAGTGTTCTGGATGCTGAGCACATGCAGTGAAGCAAACAAAATCCCTAGGGCCTCACAGAACTTGTACACTAGAGGAGGTGATTTTGAGAAGAAGCTAGTTCCAGAAAAATGCCTTAAAATTCTTGATGAGGTAGCCTAAGATCCATGCCATGCCCCTTTCTTCCCCAGTAGGTTTGCACCGTGCTGTGAGTTGTTCTGTATCCATGGAATCACATCTGGGCATTTCTTCAGTTGTTCTTTATTCCCTGTTCTAGTTGTTGTTTTATACTTTTTTTTTGCTGCAGTTTTGACCCTTCCCTTTGAGACCTAAATTGCCCTTTTTCACCTCTTCCTTACCATAGGTCTGCTTGAATTATTTTATCTTGCCAATCAGAAACAGTACCACTGTTATCAGTGAAAACATTAGAAAGATGTTTTATTTACCTCCTTTAAACATTTTTGGACAGATCATATAAAATTGGTTATTAATATTCTGATTAGGAAAATATGAGGAATTAGTACATATCTTGATAACTTTTGGGGGGGTTAACCTACAAATGAGTCCCTATGTAATTGTTTTTTGTTGGGGTTTACAACACTTGAAGCCTGTTCTTCAATTTGCTTGCATATGATTCCTACATGTAAAACCAAAAGCACTTACCGTATTTTACTATGTATAATGTGCACCCACTTTTTTGGACCAAACTTTTAGGAAAAAAATCTTCTGTTTTAGTATTTTAATTCAATTTTTATTTATATATATAAAACTGATTATGGTTTTCCAGGGTATTATTTTGCATATGGATATTGTTATTCCTTTCTAGAGTTACATTTTTAATGCATAAGCACAAATAAAAGAATTAAAAACATTTATATAGGTATGAAATTAGTACTACCCATGTATAACGTGCACCCTTATTTTTCCCTCAAAAATTTGGGCAAAAAGTGCCCATTATATACGTCAAAATACAGTAGTTTATATACTATATGAAACATGTTTGGATTTTTAAAAATTTATAAGTAAACTGAGTTTCTTCTTAATTTGCTCTTCTTGATTTTAGACGAAAATTGATGAATTCACAATGCAGAAGGTTTTCCACTGACATAGTTGGTGTTTTATTAAAAATAAATCTGTGTTAGTCTAGTAATGATAAAAGTCAAGATTTCCTCATTCTTTAGACTGTTAGACTTTTTTAAAATTCTGGAACATTGTTCTTTATCTTGTCAGTATTTGATTTGACTTTAAAAATTGATGATTGTAAGTGTCTTTGACAGTTATTATAAAGTACTAAATATTCCATGTAAGCTGCTTGATATTCTTTGAGGGTATTTCCTAAAGAGTTGTTTATTTCAGCCATCAGAAGAAATAGCCCTTTGAAACAGCTACTAAAATTACAAATACTGTTAATTTCTGAGAATTATTTCTGGGGTATACTTATATGTGAAATAGGTTGTTCAAAGTTACATTTTTGAAATGGCAAACTACTTGAAATAGGCCATGCAAGTGTATATTAGTAAGGGATGGATTAGGGATGGTATATCCATAAGGAATCCTGGGCAGGTGGTTAAGAAAAAAACAGGGAAATTTCTGTGTCTCAATACAGAGGGAAGCCAGGTGCAGAGCACTCATAGTATGATAGCTCTTAGGTAAGAAGCGGGGTAGTGTATACTGAAGTCCTTACTTGCTTATTTTGCCCAAGGAAGCCTTGGGAGTATATCCAAGAAACTAATAAATGTGACTGCTTGGAAATATTAAGTGGGGGAAAGCTGACAGTTGGAGACAGAGATAGATAGGAAACACTTTTCACTGTTATTTTGTACATTTTTTCCTTTTATATGGACATTTTAAGGGCAGTTTTAAGTTCACAAAAAAAATGGAACAGAAAGTACAGATAGTTCCCATACACCCCACGTCCCTACCTGCTCTCAGCCTCTCCTCCGTCAACATCTCCCGCCAAAGTACATTTGTTACAGTTGGTGAACCTGTGTTGAAACACCACAGTCACTCAAAGTCCAGAGTGTATGGTACGGTACATTCTATGGGTTTAGATACATGTATAATGACATACTGTATATCCATAATTATGGTATCATACAGAGAATTTCTACTGCCCTAAAAATCATCTGTGCTCTGTGTATACATTCCTCCTCCCCCAGCCCAACCCCTCACAACCACTGATCTTTTCCTTGTCTCCATAGTTTTGCCTTTTCTGGAACGTCATATAGTTGAAATCACACATATGTAGCCTTTCCCAGTGGGCTTCTGTCACTTAGTAATATGCATTTAAGTTTCTGCCATGTCTTTTTATGGACTCACAGCTGTATTCCTTTTTGGCTGTGAATAATACTCTATAGTCTGGATATACCTATTGAAGGACATCTTGGTTGCTTCCAAGTTTGAGAAATTACGAATAAAGCTGCTGTAGACATTCGAGGGCCTGTCTGTGTGTGCACATTATCCACTCCTTTGGGTAAATACCAAGATGTGTGATTGCTGGATTGTGTGGTAGGAATACGATTATTAGTAGTGTAAGGAATGGCCAAGCGGTCATCTAAGGGGGCTGTGCCATTTTGCATTCTCCGATGAATGGCACTCCTGTTGCTCTGCACCCTTTCCAGCATTTGGTGGTGTCAGTGTTTCCGGTTTGGGCTGTCCTGATAGCTGTGTAGTGGTGGCCTGTTGTTTTAACTTGCATTTCCCCGATGACATGCAATGTGGAACTCCTTTTCACATGCTTATGTGGCATCAATATATCTTCTTTGGTGAGGTCTTTGGCCAGTTTTTAATTGGGTTGTTTTCTTATTGATGAGTCTTAAGAGTTTCTTCTATATTTTGGATAACAGACATGTATTAATGTGTCTTTTGCAAATGTTCTCACCCAGTTTGTGGCTTGTCTTCTCATTTTCTTGAGAGTGCCTCTCACAGAGAAGGAAGTTTTAATTTTAATGAACTTCAGCATATCAATTATTTCTCTCCTCAGTCTTGCCTTTGGTGTTATATCTAAAAAGTCACCACCATACTCAGGGTCATCTAGATTTTCTCCTGGGTTCCCTTCAGGAGTTTTATGGATTCGCATTTTACATTCAGCCTCTCATTCTTTTTGAGTTAATTTTTGTAAAGGGTCTCTATCTAGATTCTTTCTTTTTTTTCTGCACATGGATGTACAATTCTCTTTTCATCATTGTTGAAAGGACTGTTTTTTTCTTCATTTTACTGTCTTTGCTCCTTGGCCAAAGATAGTTACTATATTTATGTGGCTCTATTTCTACTTTCTGGGAGTTGCCATTGCTTCTGTTTGAAATGGGGACAGAGGTAATATTTTTGTTTTTATTTTGTTTGGCACAGTGTGAAGGGTATAAAGACTCTTCAAAGAAACAAACAGGGATAATAAGAAAGATAGCTTTTCGTTGTACAATTTCATACAGGAGTCTTTCCACACACATATAAAAGGGACAGCAGCATTGCCAACTGAAACCTATAATTTAATCACTGGATAGTATTATTTGCCAGAATTGAATTGAAGTTGCTAAGAATTTAATGCAACAACGAAGCACTGAATGGAATGAATGGAAGAATCACCGGTGGGAGAGGGGTCTTATTTTGCTCTAAGGAGAGGCACTGCGCATCAGAATATTTGGAAAAATATCAACCACCTGTATATTGGTAGGAATTTTTATGGCAATCATTTAATTTCTGTCGATAGAAAAATTTATTATTCAATATATAGTGGAAATGTAGGAAGCTTATTAATGATCGGAATCTATATGAAGTATATGCTAGATTTTATTTTACTGCTTTCTTTTACACCTACTATTTCTTAAGATTTTTCATGATCACGTGTCTGTTTGCTAGTTGGAAACTTTCATGTTCACAAAGGAAAAATCCTCGTAAGAAAATTAGAGACAACAATAAGAAATAAATAAATAAAATTAAAAAAAAGAAAATTGGAGACAAAAGCAGATTTTGGAATGTACTAAGATTTTGTTGTTGACTGCCCATTTTTTCATGCTAATAAGAAAACATTAATTCTTTTTCTCTGAGGGATTCCTCTGTTTAATTCTAAAAGCAACTATTGTTTTTTAATACAATAATTCTGTATTTGTTATATACCAGGCATGATATGTCTGTACCAGCTTAACAGTATTGACTATCATTTAGTCTTCAGAATTCAATTTATATTATAAAGTATCACTTTTTTTTCTTTCTGTCAACTGAAATAGTAGAATGGAAGCCAGGAGAGGATAAAGCAAATATTTGAGGGGGTAAATATCATATGTGTGATCAGTAGAAATGAAAATATCGACCTCTAGATAAAGTGGTAGTATTCTTTCTAGATTTCTGAGTGCCAGTGAAGTGGGGGCGATGGTTTCCCTCAGGTGTTGCTCTGAAGTGATAAAATAAGTGAGTTAAACATCAAGCTTCATACTTACTGAGCCTATGAAAATTTTTGCAACTAGGGGGTTATAGACTGGACTATTTTTTTAAATCAGGGGACAGAGTAGAGGAGGCAGCACTTTTTTGATATCTTTCACGATAGTCATGATGCTGAATTTCAAGAAAATACAATGAAGTCTATAAAATGATATAAAATGAATAATTAATTAGTAAAAAATAGAAAAATAGCCAGAGATTGCTACAGGGGAAAGAGACACTGTAAAGACTGCTAGAGGGAATACAGGGGAAAAAAAATTAGAAAACAGAGAATTAACAAGAAATGTCATTATATTGTCTCCCCTGGCTGTGTTTTATGGCTTTATTCAGTGGGTGAAAATTCTGGCATGTTCCATAGTATATCTTAGCTCAGCGTCTTACCAAGCCCTTTTTATTTCCTCAAGATGAAAGGCAAGCCCTGCCTTCTTAGGGTGACAGCTGGTGATAAAGGATGGGAGAGGAATTCAGGGACCTCACGAACTTGTTTCTGCTCAGTACACAGCAGATTAGATGCCTGAAGTGCTAGCAAATATTGGAGATTTTTATTTTTAAAATGTTAGAAACTTTACCCAGCTCCTTCCGCACACATGAGGAGGAATTGGATTATTTTCACCGAGTCAGGAAGGTTTTTGGTGTCACATAACCTCACTGAAACAGATGCGATTGCGTGGGTCTAATACACTCCTGCAGATGGAAACTTTCTGTGACCAGGAGGTATCTGAACTCCCCGGGTGCTCACCAGGGCCCTCTGACCTTCCCTGTGAAAAGCCCTTTCTGTATTGATACTCCAGCGGAGGTGGTGGGTCGGATGGCCGTTACATAATCACAGTCTCTTTTTCAATCTGGTTGGCCTTTATGCAGAGAGCTGGGAGCGGATTTCTTCTTGGCAGAAATAAGCAAAGAAAAAGCTATTCAGATTTTGTTTAAATGGAAACGTGAAAAAGAAAACCTTGATGGATCTGAAATTGGAGAATGGTATTTTATCTGAAGGAACTGGTAGAGAGTATCAGGGTCATTGCTTAGATCTGACTTTAGTTAGTAATGGAGGCTTTTCTGTGTTGATACTGCATTTTTAAAAGACATCTTGACATTGGGAAGAAAAACAGCAGAGCAGAGAAGTAGGCAGACCCACTGGTTCTGGTCCTGGCTCTGTAGGCTCATTGCTCTGCAGGCTGATACAAGTCACGTGACTTCTTCCTGCCTTTCTGGTCTCACCTCTGCACTGAGTCCCTCTGCAGTCCTCAGGTCCCTTTCATTTCTGAAGCTTGTTCTAATTAGGGCCAGCATGAGGATTTGGGGAAGCCTACATTACTGAAATTACAAAAACACTTTTTTTAAAAAAAGAAGATATCTTTTAAGCTGGCTTTATAACTCAAAGAAGGACATTTTAACTACAGATTACTGTCATGTTGTGAAATGATCATTTCACATTTATGTTTGTGCCCTGAAACAAACTAAGAAGAAAACAGTTTTTTAAACAAAACCAAAGAGAAAGTATGCTTACATGTATTGTGGCAGAAAAGTGGTCACTTTAAGGGATGTGGGTTCTCCCATTTTTTTTTTTCTTTTGGTTCTTACTCGGTTCACACATGCACACACCTTTCATGCAGATGTTAAAATAGAACTGACCTCCACGTGTCTTTGTACAGTATCTTTGTGACTGTCTTACCTTCCTTCACTTTCTTAACTTGTGCTCATTTAAGGGTAATTTTGAGACACTGAACACATAGAAGCCTCAGTGTCTCTTACAGATGTAAGAGTTGATTTAAAAATATATACGAGGTCTATTCAGAAAAAGTCCAACTATTGTTAATATAACAAGAACGGTTTGTGTGACATTAATGTAACCTGGCAGCCAAGGAGACTGGACTGGAATGTGCATGTGTGAACAATGACGACTTCACTGCACTAGTCAGTGGGGGCAGTGGATGCCATTGAGTGAGCATGTGTACTGTGTGGCTGTCGCATTCAAAATGACTGAGTGATCAGAGCAAGGAATCTGCATCAAATTTTGCATGAAGCTTGAACATTTCTCCATGAAAACTATTTGGATGATTCAGAAGGCCACAGCTATGGGCAGCTGGTGACTGGCAGCTTCATCGTGACAACGCACCCACTCATGCATGATGTCTCGTGCAGAGTTTTTTGGTGAAACATCAAATCACCCAGGTGACTCAGCCTCCCACAGCCCAGATTTGGCGTGCTGTGACTTCTTGCTTTTCCCAAAATTAAAATTACCTTTGAAAGGGAAGAGATTTCAAACCATTGATGAGATTCAGGAAAATACGATGGGGCAGCTGATGGTGATTGGGAGGACTGTGTGAGATTCCAAGGTGCCCACTTTGAAGGGGACTGAGGTGTCATTGTCCTGAGTACAATGTTTCTTGTATATTCTTTAATAAATGTCTCAATTTTTCATATTACATAGTTAGATACCTTCTGGACAGGCTATATATATATGGGAGGATGCACTGTTTGGGGAATGGATTAAGTTCAGTGTTGGAACTTTGATGCCATCATAGACTGATAGGTCTTCTGCTTTAGGGGTCAGCTACCCCAAACAGGTACTAGAGAGGTCACATGGGATATGGGAACTGGGATGTGGACACTCAGGGGTGGACAGATTCACTGCTAACAACTACAATTTGCTCTCTTCTGTTTGCGTAGCTGACCTGACACTTTCAGCTTGGGCTCACCCTCAAATAAATTTCCATATAAGCTGCAATCACAGTGATAGCCAGCCACTGCTCTTGTATTTGTAATGTAACTGTAAGAATTTAAAGCAACATTTTTAGTCATCTTGTATGAACAATTCCCCTATTAGCAACTTCATAAAAAAATAAGTGTATTATTTCTGTCAGCGACTTCATCAAGGAAACCCATCATTGCCTCCAAATAGCCTGTTAGATTGCTGAGCATGGAATGGACCAAGGGGATTTTAAATGCCCCACAATGTTGTAGATACAGAAGCTGCTGGGAGTGTAACTCAGGTCTCCTGACTGTGTGACCTGGATTCCTTCTCTGACATTCTTCTTGACTTCTCATTTGCTCTATTGCCATGATGTTGCTTGAAAGGAAGAAGGGGTTCCAGGCTGGCCTTGTTTGGAAATGGGCTGTTAGGAGTTGAAAGGCATATCCACTCTCTGTGTCCTGTGCGTTTACATTTTCTAACCCCTGATCTTGTCTAATAGTTGGTCTTATAGGATTGTATTGTTGGCTTTAAATAAAATTGACCAGGTACTCCTCAGAGGTCCTGGAAGAACTTAAAGATGAGTATGTGTGCGTAAATACACTCCCAAATAGGAAGACTCGGAGAACTGGACTTAACTCCAGAGACAGCTACTCACCTCGGGCTTTGGTCAGCGCCTTAACCTCTCTGGGTTTCTGTTGTCGTGTCTAAAACATGCTGCCTCTGCCCTGGCTGGTGTGGCTCCGTGGGTTGGGGCATCGTCCTGTAACCAAAAGGCTGTGGGTTTTGCTTCGCGGTCAGGGCACCTACCTAGGTTGCATGATCAATCGGGGTCTGGGCAGGTACAGTCCTCGGTTTGGGCACAAACAGGAGGCAACCAGTTGATGGTTCTGTCTCACATGGATGGTTCTCTCTGTCCCTTCCTCTGTCTCTAAAAGCAATGAAAAAAAAGTCCTCATTTGAGGATAAAAAATAATAACCATGCCACCTTCTGACTATAAATTTCTGACTCATAAAATGATCTAAGCCATATTGTCAGTGATAACTGCCCTTAAAATCAGCTTTAGAGGTAGAGAGCTTCTCAGACCTGCTCTAAGTTCTGGAATATATAAATACATGGGCTCCTCTGGATTCAGTGGCCCAGGAGAGTAAAATGTAGCTGGTGGCATTTTAAAACCTTGTTTGAACCAGCCTCTGTTTTGGTCTATATGGAGATGGAATTGGATGGAAAGGCAGCCTCATCCCTGTGTCCTATACCCCCTTTTACCTTTTATGCTGGACAGAGAAGCAAAGATCTTGTGGTCGTTAACCCTTAATTTAGAACAGTGACAATATTTACAAGGTATCATGGAGAAATTTACGTGGGCAAAACAGTGTAGTTGTTGAAGAGCATTTATGGTTTATATATAATTCTAGGAGTATAATAAAAGAGAAGGCTCGCATGCTCACAGGTGTGTGTGTGTGTGTATGTGTGTGTGTGTGTGAGAGAGAGAAAGAGAGAGAGAGAGAGAGAGAGAGAGAGAGAGAGAGAGAGAATAGAAAAGAAAGATAAATATCTGGAAAGTCCCATTGAATGGGAAAAAATCAACAGAAAGTCCTTGGAAGGTTTTATTTTTTAAATCTGTGCAAACATGTTTATATTGGAATGATTCTGAATCCCAGACTTTAGATAAAATAGGACACAGTATGAACAGATAAAGTTTCATTTTAAAGTTGATAAGTAATAAATGAAAGAAGAGGAAAGGAAATAAAATACGAAACTAGATGGATAAAATGATACCAGGTAGCTCATTTAGCAAACTCTCTGGAATTGGACTAAATTCTACTTTAAGCTCCTGTTCTGTGTAGGTCACAAGTACGGTGAAAGATGTTTTGACCTTGAAGGGAAGTTAGATGTTGTGGCATTTTTTTGCTTTTTAGTTCTTATTCTTTTCCTAAAGGTATGGTATATGCAAGTTGTAAAAAATATACATCACTACAGAATGGATGGGTGGAAAAAGTCAAAATTACCTGAAATATTTCCATATATATAACCATGATTGATTCACTGTCAGTCATTTGGTGAAGATTTTAACTTCTGTGCAGCCAGCTTGAACTGTTTGATAACATCCAAGATGAAGGAAGCAAGCAGTCACATCTTATATTTCCCAAACTAAATTAAAACCAAATGAAACACATACTTGCCAGATTGACAGGAATTCAGTAGCACCCTCCAGGGACATCCTCTCCTGCCTCCTTCCCCCTGCCCCGCCGTCCTGCCCGTTTACACAGTCCACAGTGGAGAGTGCCTCCGAGATCAGCTTTCAAGCGGGAAGAGCCTCAGTATTTATCGTCCCCTGCTGCTGCCCCTGCCCCTTAGCCTTCCCGCCGTGCTGCACTCTGGCGCCGTGTGGCTGTCCAGCAGTGCTTGCCCATGTAACTGTGTTGCCTCCTCAGCTTAAGCTCCCAGCAAAGATCATGTGGCTCTTTGAACAAGGGCAGCTCTGCTGGTGCAGTGCCTCACCCAGTTTTTTGTGTTACATCGAATTTCATTGATGACATGTGCCAATGTATATTTAGCCAGTGATCTAATGTTGAACATTTAGGGTTTTTTCAGTATTTGTTATCATTATGTCATGCTGAACGTCCTTTCCAATTGTTTCTTTAGACTCAATACCCAGGAGTCATGTTGCTGGATCAAAAGATGCACCCATTAGATTTGACCCACAGAGCAACTTTGTGTTCTAGAATGATGCCCCAATCTAAATTCCCAACAGGTCTGCATGAGAGTGCCCTGCACTGTCACTCTTGCTGGTGATCTCTGTGAAAGGAGGAAATAACTGGGCTCCTACAGCCTTTGAAGGGGGACATATGGCCACACACATAGGAAAGGTTATCTTTGGAGAACTCCAGTTCCTCTGTGCGTCCAGGATCCATCTGCCAGGGGTTTATTGTGTATGTGTGTGTGTGTGTGTGTGTGTGTGTGTGTGTGTGTGTGTAAGTTTGACGTGGTTGTGTCAACCCACTTAGATTTAGAGGATGGGCTATTTATGTCATAGTGTCTCACCGTGTCTGAAGAAGTGACCAGATTTCTCTCAGCCTGCTCAGTATTTATGACCTTTTATTGTTTATTTTCCATACACCTATGATTTACCTAGTAGAATAAATTTAAACTGAGAAACTCCAAGTTAAAATTTCTTAAAGCAATATTCCAAAACCCCACCTGGGTATAGAAGGCTTAAAAGAACTCTGGAGTTGTTGGAGCCCTCTCCCTGGGCTCCCTTTTTCTGCAGTTTCCTTACAGGTTAGGTTAGGTTGGGTTGGGTTAGGTTGGGTTAGGGTGGGTTAGGTTGGCCAGTACTAATTCTGAGTCTTTGTTGTTTTTCTAAAAATAACCAATTATTGTCTATCTTTTGTTCTGTAGCCAAATTCACTTGCAGTTCCAAATTTTTTATGTTTCCCCTTTATTTTACCCTTCCTTTCTGGAAAATTTTCTATATTCTATGCTTTTGATTAATTTGGAGTGACTCCTATGTGTAACAATGGCCCATGTTAAAGTCTTCTCATTGGTAAGACCATATGGTTTCCAACATGTTCTGCAGGCTAAAGAAAATACTTACTCTGATATTTAAATCAAACTCTGAGGGCTTAAATATATGGTGTAATGATACTAGGCAAATAGTTTTCAATATCACAACCATATCAAGCAGAGTGGCAGATGAGCTCCTCCGAAAGGCCGTCCGTCCGAGCTGGGCGGAGCTTTCCGCTGTGTCTCATCATCCTCACATCAGGTATACATGGGGTATGCCTGTCCTCAGCTAGTCATTACTATTGGGCCTTGGTCCCTCATGGGTACAGTGAGCTGGAACCTTCCATCATTCCATAACCCTCCCCTTGAAGTGGATCCATAGGAGCAGAGAGGGAGGCAGTGAAAACGGAGTCACCAATCTAGCCAGGAGTAATCGTCTGGGTTCTGAATGAACACAGTCTATACACAAGAGAACCTTACACAGAATCTTCCCAGAGGAATTAACCTAGAAAACCTGAAAAAAATTCTTGATACACAACACCTAGAAATGCTGGAGAAAATATGGCAATTACATGCTTCAGTGAATAGCAGAGAGAATCAAGATGTAAAGGAAATATCAGGGACCAGTAATGAGGAGAGACTGAAGACCTGGAAGGAGTGGTGGGAGGGGAGGGGAGTTGATAAGCCTGCCAGAGAAAGACGAATACCATATGATTTCACTCATATGAGGAGTCTAATGAGCAAACTGAACTAACAAGCAAAACAGAGACAGACTCGTAGATAGAGAGTAAGATGACAGCTAGTTCGGGGTGGCAGGGAGGTGAGGGGATGGAGGGATTGAGCAAAAGGAAATAAAACTCATGGGCAACAGTGTGGTGATTGCTGGGGGGGGCAGTATAAAGGGACTAAATGGTAATGAAAAAATACAGTAAAGATTAAATTTTAAAAAAGAAAGCAAAAAAAGAGTAGGGTTTGTGTTTTATCTCCTCTTTGAGGAGAAAAGCTGAAAGTGAGTCACCTTTTTATAAACTCAGCATGTTCCAACAGCCACCTTGTAAACTGCACTTGCACAGTCCTGACAATGCAAAGTGAAATAGCCAAATGGTGAAACAAAATTTAAAGTTTAAAAATAAAATAGTACCTAAAGTATGACAGAATTAAGACCAAACTCATGTATGTCCTGGAGCTGCTATAACAAATAACCACAAAGTAGGTGGCTTTCAACAACACAATTGTATTCTCTCACAGTTCTGGAGCTCGAAGGCCAGCACCAGGGGCCCTGTGAGCAGGGCGGTGCTCTGCCCGAGGGCCCTGCGGGAGAATCTGCTCCAGGCCTCTCCTGGCTGCTGGTGTGGCTGGCCATCCTCGGTCTTCCTTGCCTTCTAGGCACATCACCCCAGTCCATGTCAGCGCAAGGCGTTTGCCCTATGTGTCTGTTCCCTTGTCTCTTCTTTATAAGAACATCAGCCATATTGGATTAGAGGCCCACTCTGATCAGTATGATTTTATCTTAAGTTGATCACATCTGCAATGGTAATACCAAGTAAGGGCTGACCAGAAAAAAAAAAGCAGGATTATGGACCTCTTGTTAGACAATATTAAACTAAGGATAGAAAGCACTAAATGAAGCAAAGAATGGCTTGTTTTATATAGAAAAATGACTCCTAAATGGATAAGTAATGAGAAAGTTCAAAAATCATAGTTCTGTAGCCCACAAGGGAAAAAACGATCCTGGTAAAGGCCACTAGACAGTACTAGAGCCATTAATATATTTGTATGGCATGAGGTTGTCACCCCACCACATGCTTTCTAATTGAAATGATGGAAACTTATCTTTATAATAGAGAAATATGGGGGTCCCCACTTTAACCAAATATTCAACCCGAGCAGCAGAAATAGTGGGACAGCCTGCGTGGTGCGCCTGCGGATGCGACGTAATATGGAGCATGTGGCATCCCCTGCGAAGTCTTCAGAAAAATAGCTCACCCGAATCTAAGCAAGCCTTTGCATCTAATTTTGAGTATTCAGAAAACAGAGACAGAGAAACACATTAAATGACAGCAACAGAAAACAACAAGATTATTCTGTAGTGTAGAACATTCTCCAAAACAATGGACCTGATCTGTTTAAAAAAAAATCGGTGCTGTGGAGGAAAAAAGAGGACTGAAGGAAACATTTCAGAATTAAAAGACTGCAAAGATCTAACAACCAAATCTTATGCATAAACCACGATTAGATCCTAAAAAAATTAAAAGATGTTTTGAGAACAATTAAATAAATCATATATGGATGAGATATTGGATGATATTAGGAAATTATTGTTTTTAAAGTGTAGTGTTGGCATGTGGTTATTCGAGACAATGTACTTGTTAGGAGGTGCTTAGTGAAATATTTGGAGATGAAGTGTCATGAAGTCAGTTGCTTTCACATGTTTGTGTGCACCCCCACACACGTGTATAGACACACACACACACGCACAACATGCACACGAAAGCAAACGTGCATACTCGCATGTATAGTTACACACATTCATATATGCACACATGTGCACCACATGCAGACATACAAAGGCAAATGTGTATACACACAAATCTACACATACCTACACACATGTACATGAGTGTGATGTGTAGACACATATAAAGCAAATGTGCAGGATTATTTATTTTTAAAATTTAAGCATGGAAGATATAAAAGTATATATGATTGTATAAGATATATAAATATGTAAGTAACAAAATATTGGAGGAGAAATCAATCTGGGCTTATTTTAATAGGTTTGTAATGATGGCTTAAGTTTGGGAGACTGCTGATACATTTTACTATATTAGGTCACAGGAGACATGTATAGATCTCTCCATAAGTGATAAAGGCATTTGGCACAATTCAGTACTCATTCATTGCAGTAATTTTTAAATAGATAGGAACAGATTAGTGTCTCTTTAATCTGCCTCCGGCCCACAGACCAGCATCATCCCCAAACATTAAAATATTCCCATCAGAGTCAGGAACAAGACTGCCACTTAACTTAGTTCTGGACGTACTTTGTCACCAATGCAGTTCAATAGTTGGAAGAAAGTAAAATCATCACTGTTATCATATAATATGATGTATATGTAGAAAGCTTTATGGGGTCAAATGAAAAAAAACATGATAAATAATAACTACTTTCATTTTAACATACAGAAATATTAACATACAGAAACAGCTTACACAGATGCAAACAACCATGATATAGAAGATATAGTGGAAGACTTTGTAGTAGCATCAATAAAAGATAAAATGATTAGGAATAAAATTTCTTATTTTAAAAGCTAAAAAAAGTAAAATTCTTCATAGAAGACATAAGAAATGGAAAGACATGCGGTATTTTGTTGTGTTTTTTGTATGAGAAAACTCAATACCATAAAGGCATCAATTTTACCTAGTTTGCCAAATTAAACTAGAAATGTAAGGTAATACTTGTAAAAAATACCATTTTAAACAAAAGAAGCTTAACATAAATTATATGGAGAAATAACTAAGTATAGCCAGGGAAAATATAAAGAAGGATCCTAAGGAAGAACTAGCCCTGACAGATATGAAAACAAATTTAAAACAGTGGTTCGTGAAGAAACAGATGGGTAGACTGGAACAATTAGTCCATAGACTCAGTACGTATGGGGATTTAATGTGATACAGGTGACATTTCAAATTAGTGAAGACTGGATAGGTCATTCAGAAATGTTATTGGGACAGATGGGAATTCCTCTTGGACAAAGGTTGGACCCATTCCTCATATTTTATACCAGGACAAATTCAAAATGGAATAAAGGCTTAAATATGTACAGATGAAATCATAAAAGCACTAGAGGAAGCAATGGAAGAATTAAAAAAAATAATCTTGGCTTGGTAAAAGCCTTTCGAATTATGACTTCAAACCCAGAAGCTATAGAAAAAGAACCAACATACACAGCTGTATAAAAAGGAATCATGCTGCATGGCAAAAAACAGCATAAGCAGAGTCATGGAAAAATTTAAACAAATGGAAAAGTAAGGACAAAGCTAGAGAACACTCATTGCCCACCCCCTTCACTCATGGCTAATTTATTTATTTTAAAGCTTATTTTTGCTACCATAACATATCATCCAAAAATAGCTTTTTGTTTGTGTGTATGTAGAACACCTTTCTTGAAACACATTAAAATACTGTTATCATAACTGAAATATTAATGATTCCTTAATATTCATGATCATTTTAAGGCATCGGAAAATGAACCTTCTGGTAAATATCCACAATAATATATTCTTAAAAGCACATGATATGACTCTGAAAGTGTTAGAAAAAAATAATTATAAAGAGAGTGACTACGCTGTGGAAATTGCTATTAAATTAAATGTAGATACTTCCCTCTTATAGTGTTTGTTCCAAATGCTCTGAATCAGTTAAGGCCTTGCAGTCTGCCGGTTGAGTCACTTGATTATCTTTCGTTAATCCTGGCTCTGGCTCTGACCTGAATGAAGCCGTTGGCTTATCCTGCCCTTAGAAATCGCTTAAGACTGTGACAGATGACAACCCAGCGTCTCCAATAAAATTTCCCAGGCGTATACATCAGATACAGGCAGGAACCTCAAGCTCTGGAAAGAAGACTCCACGCAGATGAAATATGTAGGCACCGCCAGAACTGCAGCCCTTCACCCAATGAAAATCAGCTACGATCTGTGAGAAGGGAAATATTTTAAGCATTTTGTGGTTCAGGACAACAACAACAAAAAATATTTTTTTTAACAAGTAGACTTCGTGAACCTCTTTTCATGAAGATATTTAAAATGCTTGTGAGACCAACTAATTGTGAGATTGATTAAGGTTGAATTTTGATGTCATAATCATAAAAAATTTGACTTTAAAAATGAGTGTGACTGTTTAAAATAACATGTGCCAGCTTCCTCTAATTTTTAAATTAAGAATAATTCAATAAAAAGTTTTTCTGAGACCTAGAGCTAAAGTCTGATCAAAGGAATAGATTGCAGATTTTAAGTGAAACTTAGAACTATATTATTTAAGAGTTTATCTCTTTTAATTCTGGGGTAGCTGAGGGACTCGCTCAGAGCCATTTAGTAGGGCCCGGATCCCGGGTCTCCTCGTCCCAGGCCGGTGCCCTTTCCGTGGGAGCACATGTCTCTTTGTACCTTTAAATCTGTTACCTTCATTCTCTTAGAATGGTGTAAAGTAATGATAGACATGCATGTATTTTTGTGCTCTCAGTTTAACCTTTTTCTCCTCATTGCTTGTGGCTCTAGCACCTTTTCGTGAACTTCTGCACCCTCTAAGTTGCGGCAGCAGTTTGGTTCTGACTGGTGCAGTGGGAGCAGAGATCTCGTCACTTCATTGTCCCGTTGTCTTGTCTTACCCTGGCAAACTTCTGTCATCACTTACCTCTGGCATAAAGACGAATGAAGGCAGTGTGGTTAGTCTTTCCTGGGTTGGATTATGTGGTGCACACTGTTTATGTCTTCATTCTAGTTCCTTTTGTGTGAAGGGAAGGTCTCGTTTATGAAGGAAGATTTGCATCTTATTTTTTCCCTCCCAGCTTCAGATGTCTCACAGGTAGGCAGCTTCGTTTCCTTGAGTCTTTCTTGTTTGTTCCTCCCTCCCTGATGTCTAGGGCTCATTTCAGCCATTCGAGTGAATAATGCCATAAATAGAATCCTGTTTTTCACATAGGAGAGCCTTAATGAAGAGCTGGGGAAGGCTAGAGAAAGCTGCTGTAGGGTTTTGCTTCAACAAAATAGAAGGTGTTGAAAGGAAATGCGAACAGTGTGCTTTGGTAAGAGCACAGATGTGCTTTTAGGCACCATCTGTGTATGACCGCTTGATATACAAGGCCCCTACACTGTTCACCAGTGGTCAGCCCACCCCTGCTTGACCCACCCTGAAGACCAGGGATTTATGACAACTGCTGGAGTGGCAGAAAGCACCCCTGCTTTTGAATCTGGCGAATCTCTGCATCCCAACTGCAACACACGTGACCTGTTACCTGGAGCTAGACTAACTCCTCTGATCCTCAATTTCCTTATCATAATCTATTAGGCTGTTCTGAGAATTAAATGAGATAGCAGTAACTATTATTCTCAGCCGGTTCATCACATTACACAACTCTAAAGGTAAACTGAATATACCAGTGGGGACCCAAAACAAACCAGAATTATCTTCTGGAGAGCAGGCCCCTTGTAACACAGGCTTCCCCAGCTAGGTGAGTGTTCTAGGGACCAATCTGTGTCAGTGTCCCAGCTGGTGTTGTGAGAGGCTGCTTTTGGCTTCAGTGAATTTTTTTTTGAAGACTCTTTCAACACGTTTGCCCGTTCATGATGGGGGATTTACCAGCGCACCTGCCCACATTGTACTGAGTGTTCAGCAGTTTTTGACCAAAAATGGCACTACCCCCATGCCCCACACTCCTTATTCATCTGATCTTGCCCTGAGCGACCTTTTTCTGTTTTTCTGGGTGAAAAAAGTCCTCAAAGGGAAACGTTTTGCATGAAAAAAGTGAAACACAAAATAGTAGAAGCACCAAAAGGCACCAAAATCGAAGTGTTCAAACCTGTTTTGATCTGTGGATAAAAATGTCTCAATAGGCTTATTGCATCAGATGGAGAGTACTTTGAAGGTGACTGAAGTCTAACATGTGAGAATAAATGCACAACTTTTTAATAAATAAATTCCAGGGGTTTGGGTCTCCCCTTGTATTTTCTGGTTCTCATCTTTTGGTTCTGAGTGTACCTCCTGGGGCTACATGGAGTGTGTTCGTGATCTCAGTCGCTGTCCTCCAGGGACATTTAATTCCAGATCTCAACTCTTTCTCTATGGCTGTTTGTTGTCCTCTGTGCATTTGAAAGTTGTGTAATCAAAGGAAAAATGCAGATAAAACAGTGGTAAGTAAGCTGGAGGTACCTTATGGCGTTCTCTGTGATCTACCTATATTTTTTCTGTGTTATACTGAGCTTATGTTACACAGTCTCATTTGTTAATTTGGTGTGCTTATGAACAGACTCAAATTAAATTAAAATGTTTTATTAATCATCCATGAATGTGAAAAATTCTTTACTTTCTGGATAAATATATACATATGCTGCACCAGAAGAGAGTGAGAGTTCCCATTAACACCAAATATTTACTTTACAGTTGTTAGAGCTTACTCCTAAATCCCTACCACTAAGATACAAAGCACAGACTGTACCTAAGTCTGATCATTTAAATCCTACCCTAACACAGACAAGCAGTAAAGCAACCCCATAGGCATGTACTCTCTCTCCCACACTCACCACATGTATTTACCCTTCACATCCTCCCCGCTCCAATACAAGGTGAGACCTGGAGAGAAATATTTTCACACTTGTCCTTGCGGAAGCCTATGGGTTTTATGCATGATGTCCGCATTACAGTTGACTCTTGAACAACGGTTTGAACTGCTCAGGTCCCCTAGCACGTGGACCTTTTTCAATAAATACTTGTACTTTTTTGATCCACGGTTGGGAGTCCACAGACACCGGGGGGCCAGCTGTATGTGTTGGTCTGTGCCATTTACATTGGGGACTTGAGCATCCATGGATACTGGTACCAGTGGGGATCAGGAACCAATGCCCTGCAGGTACCAAGGGGCAACTTCAGTTTTGGAGGAGTCAAAAGTTATACTTGCATTTTCAGCTGCTGACGTGCAAACGTTGACTGTATGTTAAATAGAGTGTACAAAATAATTCAGCAAATCTTCATCTTTGGGCCCTTCCGGTATGAATGTTCTGTGGCTGGGTGCCGCCCTCAGGGCCTCCGAGGGTAGGGAGTGCTCTGCACCTGGAGTCGGGACTGTCCTTGTGGTGCGGTTTTCTTTCTCCTCCTCAGAGTCCTCTTTGCTCTCCCCAGTTGCTGAGCCTGCCCCTTGACGTTCTTATCACCGCCTCTACCTCTTTCTTCTTTTTTCCCGGTGTTTCTACAGTTACACCTGTACTTGAGTTTGGTTTTCAGAGTCAGCGATGCTGAATTTGCTTCAGCTTCACTGATTGTCACATTTCATACATTTCATTTTTTAGTGTGACTCTTCTTGGCCCTGTTTTATGTCACATGTTTTCTTTCGGGAGAAACTCTGCCTTACTAATTTAGCAGCTCTAGAGAGAACAATTCCAGTTTGAAGATATTCTAACATGGGCTTTTAAACATGTGAAATTAGATGGAACCGTTTGATCTTGGTGTTAGAATTTTTTCAACAAGTATATAGCTAGCAAATATATGTGATTTTATTACATTCTACTTATGAATTAAATGTTCGTTAATGATAAGCCCATGGCCCGGTCTCTCTAGTGGCTCTAACACACCTCTTACCCTTGTGTAGCTCAGATTATGAATGCTCCTTATTGTGCTTCACATTTGCTCTGTGAAGGAGGTCCAATTCTCAGGACAGTTTTAAAAGTGCTATTTTGCCCTGGCTGGTGTGGCTCAGTTTGTTGGAGCATCGTTCTATAGACCGAAAGGTCACGGGTTCAATTCCCAGTCAGGGCATTTGCCAAGGTTGCAGGTCCAGTCCCCAGGTGGGATGTGTATGGGAGGCAACCAATCGATGTTTCTCTCTGCCCTCCCACGTCCCTTCTCTCTAAAATCAATAAACATATCCTTGGGTGGGGATTTTTTTTGAAGTGCTATTTAAAGGCTGTCTTCATGGCCCATTTAAGAAATTAGGCTATGCAAATCCAACCTGATTACAAGATTCAGGTTTAAGGAATTTTGAAGTGTATTTGAGGTTTATGGTTACCATGGATCTCAGATTTTTCTGGAACTAAAAAACTGAAATTTATCTTTTTAACGGTTTATGTAAGAAGAATTCCACTTCTGGCATCAATCTATTTTCTTTAATTCTGAGTCCTTAGTGACCAGGCTATAATTTTCTCCATGTTTAGAAATTGATTCCATGGCCTTGATACACTTTTTGTTTACCAGTTTCTTTCCTGCTGCCATGATTCTGACCCCTATCAAAAGGTTTTATTTGTTTGTAATGTAGGCAGTGTTTAGCCCAGAGGTCCTGCTGATCACTGATGTTCCCGATTGTGCAGATTGAAACGTTTCCCAGAACTTGCTCATTCAGGGCCTGTGAAGAAGGTATTTGGCCTGGAAGAAGCTTGTGTTGTTTACTTGCATCTCACTTACAAGAGAGGTCACTCCCTACAGTTTCCTGGCCGGCACCAAGGGCACCACTCCCTTTTAGTACCAGCTCATGAGCAGAAAGCCCAGTAATGCGCTCTGTAACGGTATTTTTTCCCCTGCAGCATTGCAGTCAAGGAAGTCAGAATCTTTATGGAAAAGATGACGTTTTCCGTTACCAGGAAAGATCGAGGGAGTTAAAAAAAAAAAAACCCAGCAGTCATCTAGTGGGAACAGATAGAAACTCGTTTATTTTAGTTTCAGTTGTTGCTTCAGGAAAGCCATTACCCATAATCCTTCATCAGGCTTAGTTGCATGCTCAAGTACTCCGCTAATATCTCACTATTAGGCACTGGCGGTTATTAGTATTTGAGTATTTCATCTGTATATGAATATAGAACCGAAGCTATTGCACCTTTGATCGAGAAGTCATAGATTCCTAGTCCCACATGCAAGAACATGATTTCTTGTGTGGCGTGTTCATAAACTAAAAGGCCCAGTCCATGCACAGATGCGTGTTGCTCCTCAGCAGAGAGAGGCGCCCCAGATACTGGCCTCTTCTGGGACTGTGTCTGATGTGCAAGTAGGCTGTGTGTACTCGGCCTCTTTCCCTCCACAGGCTGAGCAGGGTCTCCAGACCACGTGGTAGGAACTTACGCTGAAAGTGGAAACTAATGTCTGAATGACTACGTGTTACATGTCAGGGACAGAGGTGTTCTGTAAATTTTAATCAGGCCAAGTTGGTTGATAGGACAAACTACACTATATGTCTGGGGATGTTCTGCCCACTTGATTAACTAATTATTTAAAAAGGGGTACTGAGATCTCTCACTTTAATTTTGGGTTTGTCTCTTTCTACATCTTTTTTCTGTTTTTGCTTCATGCATCTGAAGAGCTATAATTGGGGCATAAGTATTATACCTAGGATTTTTATATCATCTTCATTTATTGTTATGAAATAACCTTCTTTATCCCTGGTAATATTCTGTGCTCTGAAGTCTGTGTTCTCTGGTAGTAATATAATTTTGTGTTACCATCGTGTATCTTCTTGACTTATGTTACCATGTGTATCTTTTTTCATCCTTTTACCATTATATTCCATGGGTTGTTTTTGTCATTTTGATTTATCTACTTTGTTTTATTGGCCACTGTCTTTTTTGCTTTGTAATTTTAGTGGTTGCTTTAGATGGACTACAGTATTCATCTGCAACTCATCCCAATCTACATTCAGCTGATACTCACTATTTTGCGTATTTCATAAGACCTTTATACCAGTACACTTTCATTTCTCCACCTCTTGGCCTTTATGTCATTATTGTTCTATATTTTACCTTTATCTATGTTCTCAGCACCACGGTATGTAGTTATTTTTTATTTAAACAGTCGATTATCTTTTAAACACATTTTAATAATAAGAAAAAATCTCATGTGTTCATCCATGTAGTATTGTCTGTGCTCTTCATTTTTGTGTAGATCCAGATTTCCCTCTGGTGTCACTTTTAGTTTCCCTGAAGAACTTCCGTTAACATTTCCTCTAGTGTGATTCTTGTGGTGAGTCATATCGGTCTTTGTATGTCTGAAAGTATCTTTATATTGCCTTTGTTTTTGAAAGGTCACGTACTGGATAGATATATTGGGTTGGTCAAAAAGTTCACTTGCATTTTTCTGTAAGATGGCTATAGTAGGGTTTTGTTGTCTTTAACTTTATTCAAAACAATTTTGTTAGATTGTATTGTTACAGCTGTTATATCAGCATGCATTTAAAAAAACTTATCAAAATTGGTAAATTTTTGTGCAGCATTTTAATATTAAAGATGGAAGAAAATATGCAACATTTTCAGCATATTATGCTTTATTATTTCAAGAAAGATAAAAATGCAACTGAAATGCAAAGAAAAAAAGATTCATGCAGTGTATGGAAAAGGGGCTATGACTGATTGAATGTATCAAAAGTGTTTTGCAAAGCTTCATGCTGGAGAGTTCTCGCTGGAGGATGCTCCACGGTCAAGTGGACCACTTGACGATGACGGTGATCAAACTGAGACACTAACCAAGAACAACCGGCGTTATACCACACAGAAGGTTACCGACATTTTCAAAATATCCCAATCAATAAAGTTATTGGCAGGCGAGAATTCTACCACTGAACCACCAATGCATTCAATAAAGTTATTGGTAAAAATGGAAAATGACTTTTTGGCCAACCAAATAGAATTTTGGGTTGGCAGTGCTTTTTAGTATTTTAAAGTGTTGATCCACAGTCTTTTTGTTTTGTGTTGTTTATGCTGACAACCAAAATTTTTATTTCTTAATCTGTGTGTAGAGGAATGTTTCCCTTTGAGGACTTTTTTTTAATCTGGGGAAACCAAAAAAAGGCTCTCAGGACAAGATTGGGTGAATAGGGAGGGTGGGGCACAGGGGTTAGGCCATTTTGGGTCAAAAACTGCTGAACACTCAGCATGGTATGTGCAGGTGTGCTTGTAAGTCACCCATCATGAAATGGGCGAATGCATTATCTTCAAAAAACATTTACTGAAGCCGAATGCAGCCTCTCACAATAACACCAGCTGGTGCACTGATACAGATGGGTTCCCAGAACACTCTCTTAATGGGGAAAGCCTGTACTACAAGTGGCCTGCCCTCCAGAAGATAATTCTGGGTTTTTTTGGAGCCTTCCTTGTATGATGATTCGACTTTGGATTTTGTGATGGTGTGAAAATGATAAATATTCAGAAGAAATTGTTCTTTGAATTTTGTATTTTGACTTTTTCCTGGGCTAGTGATCACAGTACCATACTCTCACAATGCTGGGCTGTGGCAGTGAGCGGCAGCGCCCAGTCAGCCACGTGATCATGAAGGTAAACAGTCGATACTCTACAGTGTACTGTGTTACCAGCGTTCTTATGGATATTGTTTTATGGGCATGCGTAAGGTAGGCTATGCTAGGTTCAGTAGTTAGAGGTATTGAATGCATTTTCAGTTTATGGATTTATTGGGATATATACTCACTGTAAGTCAAGAAACATTTTGTATAATTCTTTCAATGTCCTTGTTAACTAATTCTACTGCCTGTGTCAGTTTTGTGTTAGACTTAATTGGTTAGTTTTCCTCCTTATGAAGTATTTTTTGTTTACTTACATGTTTGATAATCTTTTGTTGCATGATATGAATTTTACTTTACTGAATATTTTTATAATTCTATAAAAATTCTTGAACTTAGTTCTGGGATACATCTAAATTATTGGAAATGGTTTTAGTCTTTTGGGACTTGCTTTTAAGATTTTCTGGGGAGGACCGGAGCAATGTTTACTCTGTAGCTAGAGCACCTGACTTTGCAAGACTGAGAGACAAAGTCTCTGAGTTCTCTACTCAGTGCTTGGTCAGTTACGGTTTTCTGATATGTCCGGTGGGAATAGGCACTATTAGTTCCTTGTCCCATGTAAGTGTTGGGCTCTGTTCCCTCTAATCTTGGGTGGTTCTTTCTGTAGTCTCGGTTAGTTTCTCCATAGGTTGTGCTAATCAGCACTGCACTGAGTAGTCACGGGGACTCCCTCCAGACCTCCACGGGTCTATGTGCTTGTGTAGCTCTCTCCACTCTGGCTCTCCGGCTCACAAACTCCAGCTGCCTTGCTGTCCTCAGACTCTGATCTCTGAGGCTTTACCTGTGTTTTTCCTGCTTGCATTGTGGGTGGAGAGCCTCTCAAAGCTGGGCTGTTATAGGTCTCATTTGCTTCCTGCCAGTGAGGGGTCACCATCTTTCATTTCCTTATGAAATTGTTGAAAACTGGTGTTCCTTACACACACACACACGCACAGGTGTACGTATATATCATATGGTTGGTTGATTGGTTTCAGGCAGGAGGACAAATCAGTCCTTCTTACTCCACTTTGCCCTGGGACTGAATGAAGCCTGTTGGAATGCTTTTTGAATTGTCAGAACCTGTTAGCTAACTGCTTTTCAAAGGCATCCATTGTGGTTGTGGGAACGGTGATATAAGGCTGAGAGCCTCACCCTCTTTCTCCCGATTACCAGCTGTAAGCAGTCAAAGGGCAGACTTGTGGAATCTTCTAGTGGGATGAAACTTTATAGGTTATGTGGTCGATTCTCCAACTGGTGACTACAACCCTCTCTGCATAGTTTTTCCTCTACTTTCACACATTGGGAAAATTTCCTTTTCAAGAGAACACATTTCCTATTTTAGATGTTTCCCTTGGTTAGAAACTTTTTTCTTATATGAGCTAACATCTCTCTTCCACTAGCTTCCATCTAAATTTGTCTAGTGAAGTCTTGAGAAATTAGTCTAATCCCTTTTCCACCCAGTAGCCCCACTCATCTTTCAGGGTTGCCTGCCTGCTTCCTTCCCAAGTCATCTCCCCAGGAAAAATACCTCCTGATCTCTCTGAGCCTCAGTTGTCTCATTCCTAGTATGGGGTATTGTTTTAAGGATTCCTGTGTCTCTTAGTGTCTTTTTTAATGCCAGATGAAGAAGAGGAAATGCTGCCTTTGCTGCCCAGAAACTCACTGGGGAAGAGATGTCAGGCGATGCAGCAGAGAGATAAAAACGCCTGTTAATAGAAGTGTGCAAAGTGTGCTAGGCCCCGCACAGGATTTTAGAGAAGATCAAATTAACCAACGTGTCTGAAGTGTAGTTTACACACGAAAAAGGAATACTAATAAGTGTGTTTGGTATTATTATTAGCAGTAGTCAAAGGTGTGTCAACACCCGGCCTGTCCCCAGTGTTTATCCTGAACTCTGGTATGCCTCTGACCTCTTCAGTTTGAGGTTCTGTTTGAAACCTCTGGGTTCCACACAATTGCGTTTTAGTGTGTGATGGTGCCCAGGGGGAGGGGGTAGAAGCATACCAGTAAGTTAATGTTTTTCTCCTGCAGGTTATTTAGACTCAGCTCGTGTAAAAGACAACTGGAACTGTGTGAATTCTTACGTGAGTTTCTAAGCTAGGGGCACTGTAAACCTCTACTAATGCCTTTTTGTTTAACACTTTAAAACTCTAGATTGCAGTGATATTAATACTTCAGCACTTACTGTTTGGGGAACTAGAAAACCAGTTGCAGAAGAAAGCAGTGCGAAATGCAGGCGCCATGGCTCTGTGGCACTGGGCCACGCTTATCCGCATCACAGGTGTTAGGGCTTCTCATTGTGATTTTCATTAGATCTCATCACATTGCCAGCATTATAATAAATTAAGAAGAGGAAGAATATATATAGACATCAGGTGCTGCTGAGGTCAGTGTTTGGGAGAGGTACAATGTGTCAGATCTTCTTCCACTTGAGGAGTGTCTTACAAATGCAGATCATTAGACCCACCTCCAGATATTCTGATTTAGTCATTTTGTGGGTATTAGGAGGCGGGGAGCTGCAGTGTGCTTGAAATTTATTTATGGATCACCCTAGCACAGGTGGGTTCATCCCGCTTTGAGGAACATTGGTGGGGGAGTGCGACTGTGATGTGAGAGCAGAAAATCGTGCCCTGCCTCTGACCCTGTATTTGTTCTTGCCTCCATTAACTTCTGAGTCTGCTTTTTTTTTTTAATCAGGAATTATATCATGAGGAATCAAAAAGGTGAGTTAGTTTCTGTTATCAAAGACTCTTCAGTCTAGCTTTAAGATACCTGTATACCGTGGGTTAGTCAGGGTAGCTATGTGACTTTAGGTGGGGTACTTCTTTTTTTAATTGTTCAAGTATAGTTGTCTCCATTTTTACCCCACCATGGCCCCCTGTTCCACCCATCCCCGCCTCCCACCCTCAAACCTACCCCCTTTGCCTTTGTCCACATGTCCTTTATACATGGACCTTTCCCTATTTTCCCCCATTATCCCTCTCCCCCTCTCCTCTGATTACTGTCAGTTTGTTCTTTATTTCAATGTCTTTGGTTATATTTTGCTTGGTTGTTTGTTTTGTTGGTCAGATTCCACTCATAGGTGCTGGAAGAAACTAAGTGCCCATCAGGAAATGAGTGGATCAAAAAACTGTGGTACATTTACACAATGGAATTCTACCCAGCAGAGAGAAAGAAGGAGCTCCTGCCCTTTGTGACAGCGTGGATGGAGCTGCAGAGCATTATGCTAAGTGAAATAAGTGGGTTACCTCTAGCTTGCCTAGTGTAATCTGGATAATACAATCTACCTGTTCTTCAGGGGTGTTGGGAAAACTAAATGAAAGTCAAGTGCCTCCCCAGTGTCAGAGCAACTGTTACTTCACTCTGTCTTAGCATTGAACGTGCTGAAAGTTATTTCCTTTCCAAAGTGGCTAAGATTCTAAACTCTAAAATGTAAAGCATTGTATATGTGAGTTAACTATTTCTAGACTATAGGAACTGTTTCCAGACCTATTTCCAATCACTGCTTTTGTGATCTGCCAGATTTAGGGCAAATCATAAATATGAAAAAAAGAACAAGATCTTACCTAGAATATTAAGTTAAGCTTTTGGAGTCACACACATCTTTCTGAGTACACTTGAAAGTTTTAATGCTCTGTGCTTATCAATATTTAAAGTATAGTACTATGTAAAGAATCTTTTCTACACTTTTGTTCCACCTGCATATAATAAACTATAAATCTTATATTTATTGATAAGTAGAATTTCTTTTTTATTTCTGTTATTTACTAAAACTTCTGCATATTTTTAATATATTGAGTATCCTATTTGTAAAGTTGTAGTTATCCAAAACAAACCAAGTTATTATTGACAAGTAGATAGGAATTCGTAGTTTATCAAACTATAATTTTAGCAGCACCTATTCTTACAAAGAAATTAACTTGGGCGCAAGACAGGATGTAGCAAAGAGATTGACCTGAAAATGAATTAACTGTATGATCTTCTGCCTCCTTGTAGCAGGGAAAGGACAAGAGACACAAGAAATGGACTTTCTGGCACTCTGTTGGTACTTTAGGTGAAGTGACATTTGAGGAAATGTGAGAAATAAAAGTAAAGGATTTAATACTCAGTTTTCTAAATGTAACTTTACAAAAGCCTGATAGTCTTGGGGATTCAAGACATACAGGTATCTAAACTGGTAGTTCTTAATTTAGGGGCCATGGTGTCCATTGGTACTGTGACCCCTTTATAGGTGAGCCACCAAAATGTGATCCGTGTTTGCTAAAATGATGCTTCTAGAGGGAACATTTCTGGGAGATTGAATGGCAGTGTGCTGATAAGGGGGCACAGCTGTGGCGAATGAGAGGTGGGAAGCTCTGTTGGGAGATGAGACTGTAACAGCATGAGGTCTGTAGAGGTCCGCGTCTCAGGCTGTGGACCTTGACTCCTCCTTTCTGAACTCACTGCTCTTTGCTCTCTCAGTAACTGGCTCGGGTTCTGCCTCTCTGTCCAGGAGCCTGGGATTGGTGGTTTGGTTAGACTGCCCATGTGACTTTTGGTTTGGCCTAGACACAGACCCACCCCACCCATTATCTGACTCAGGAAATTAGCATTCAAATGGCCAAATGCAGTGGTTTCCCTAAACTTGACTATTTCAGGGTTTCTTTTAGGATTACAAAAATAATATATATTCCATATGAAAACTATATACAAATGAAGAAAAATTTGAACAAGCTATAATTCTTTCACCAGAAATAGTTTGATATTTTGAGAACTTAATCTTCTCCTCCAGTCCTTTTCTTTAAGTTTATTTTTAAGAGTTAGGATCATGCTATTTTATGCCTGCCTCATTTTCACTTTAAAAACATAATGAATATCTTTTCCATCATTTTAAATGGTTGCTGTGTATTCCATGAAATGAAGTCCTAACATATGTTACTTAACTAGTCTGTCATTTGTGTCTTAGTTTCTTAGGAAAGACTCTTTTACATTTCCCAGTACTACTCTAGCTGAAGTAAAGAAATAATATTTTCATGTGTGATCACACGTGTGCACTTCTGTACGTGTTTCTCAGTTTGCGCTTGTGGCCTTGACTATTCATTGGAAAGCTAGCACAGAGAAATAGGTAGGGGAAGCGCTACAGAGGACCCCGGGGCGAAGTCGGTAGTAATGCTCAGGCCTCCCGCCTGTGTGGTCCCAGGTATCTCTTACCGGCAAGATAACCAACCCTGGAGGCTGAACTAGAGCCAGAGGCTCCTCACTCTGCCTGTCTGCTTTACTAATAAAATAATGATGTGATTATAATGATAATACAAAATATGTAATAATCAAACAAAATATGTAATTTCAGTGGTTGCCAACATTTAGAGCACTCGCCGGGTGCCAGGTACTGTTCAAAGCACCTTCGCATACATTAGCTTAATCGTTTTTAGTCAATCTTTCTGTGCTTGAGGGTGCCACCGTATGGAGGGCAGGTACCCTCAAGCACAGAGATAGAAAGGGTATTCCAAATTTCTAAACGTTATTCCAACTTATCTGGAGAATAGGCAAAACAAATTTTTATCTACTTTAAAAGTCTACAGTGTGGAAATGGAGGGTCTCTTGAACAGGGGTGGTGGGCGGTGCTGCGACAGTTAACAGACCTTCCTGCGCTGATGTGTCTTGGGCGCACCAATTGTTGCTGCGAGGAACCCATCAAAGGAGAAAAGCAGTAGAGGCTGAAAGCGCACTAGAAAATATACAGACTTTGTTAATGGTAATTTTTAAATGCTCTGCTTTAGATGGGCCAGATTTTCTGACCCTTTCAAAAGGGAGAAAACAAAATTCATACGAATGGCTGGCCTGCGTGGTGTCCTCAGTCAGTGACCTTCTTGCCCCTGGTCAAATAACATGTAGCCCAAGGTGCATGTAGAATATTCATAACAGTAGCTAAGGACTCACTCTTCCCCTGCTCCCATATCTCCCTGGAGGCACAGTGTGCAGACTACTTTTAGATGAGGGCTCGCAGGGCACTGAGGAAGCGAAGCACCCGCCCAACACGACACAACTGGGAAGTGGGAGAATTGGGCCCCATTCAGTGTGGCTTTTCGGGCTTTCTTTTTTTATATATATTTATTGATTATGCTATTACAGTTGTCCCATTTCCCCCCTTTAACTCCACTCCATCCCACCTACCCCCTCCCTTCCACATTCCCCCCTATAGTTCATGTCCATGGGTCATACTTATAAGTTCTTTGGCTTCTACATTTCGTATACTATTCTTACCCTCCCCCTGTCTATTTTCCACCTATCATCTATGCTACTTATTCTCTGTACCTTTCTCCCCTCTCTCCCCCTCCCATTCCCTTGTTGATAACCCTCCATGTGATCTCCATTTCTGTGGTTCTGTTCCTGTTCCAGTTGTTGGCTTAGTTTGCTTTTGTTTTGGTTTTAGGTGTGGTTGTTAATAACTGTGAGTTTGCTGTCATTTTTACTATTCATAGTTTTTATCTTCTTTTTCTTAGATAACTCCCTTTAACATTTCATATAATAAGGGCTTTCTTTCTTTAAGTGAACCTGATCCGTAACTGCCAAGAGAAGGCAATGTTTACGTGAAAGCCTTTTATGTAGTGAGCTTTCTTAGTCTCAGCTTTAGAACAAACGACTTTCTAGATTCTCACAGGCCCGTGTCTGTTATCTCTCTATACTGGACGAAGCTTACTGAGTACAGTTAACATCCATTATTCAAGAGAAAATATTTTCTCTGAGCCACCATGAACCCATGAACATTCATTGCCTTTTGGAAATGTTCTTTTTGTTTTGTTTTGTTTGATATTTGTAATTTAACAGTTTTGCTTTTGAATCTGTAGTGAAACGTTGGTTTACAAAATTTCCTTCTGTTACCAAATGGGTCATCAGGATTTATACACCTCTGGGTCATATACAACCCCTTCCCTGTCTGGTAGGGTTGCTTATAACCACTTACTTTCCTCCTAAATTAGCCATTTTCTCCTGTCAGTAATTTATGTCCGTAGCTGATTATAGGCTTCCAGTGGGAACTGGTAGATGTGGGTGAGAGTGGCAGCCAGGGCCCTCTCAGTGCAATAGGCGGGTTCTTGGAGTTAGCGCTTCTCCCTGCTGCACCAGGGCCCTTTCTGTCACACAGGTCTTTTATCTGAGTCACTGCTCCCTGATTAGGAAATTTGTTTCAATTGTAAAAGATAAACAGTACTCTACAGTAGAAGCATATTTACAATACACAGGAAACCTAACCTTTTCTGAGAGTCAAAGCAAGCTCATGCAGTGGTATAAATAAATGGTCTTTGTAGATTTCATTTGCATTATTTCTGTACCAAAGTTTTCATAATGTACCTGTAAATTCTCACTTATTTATTTTTTATCTTCTTTTGTAGTACTAATAATCAGTGTTCAAGGAGCCTTCTATCATCTCTCCTGAATGTGCCCACTGTTTTTACAAATTGTGAAATCTTACATTTTCAATTAAACAAAATGAATGAGTAAGTTCTCTGGTTGCCTTATGTAATTAATCTCATATTACTTTGCCTTCAAAGTCACTCATGTGGTACACACCTACAAGCAATGAATAATAATTTAGTAAGTCCTTTTTGAAAACTAGCAAATGATTCTATAGATCCTTCATACATCAGCTTAAACACAGATTGGTTCACTGGCAGGTCTGGTGGACAAATATGTCTCCATGGCCTGTTGACATGAAAAATCTGTTACTGTCTCATAAACTTTCAGGTCACATACAGGAGAGGTTTTTCTCTGTTTAACTTTAATGAAAAAGCAGGTTTTAGGTGGAAGCTTTTAAGAACCAAGATATGTATTTTCCTTCACATTTTCTCACAGCATTACCTTCCTAAGGTAATTCTTCTCCATTCTTCCTCTGTTTGCCTAAGGATTCTTACTGCCTATTGAGACCCTTCTCAATTTTTTTTTCTGGATTTTCTCTCTCCCCCAGTCAAAACTTACTTGTCTTTTTTTCATTTTTCTTCCAACTCTCTGGTTTCCATTGTTTTTGATGAGAAGTCAGCCGTACCACAATGAAACAAGTTTTTCTTCTCTTGCTGATTTCAGCAATTTCTCTTTATCTTTGGCGTTCACCATTTCAGTGAGTCTGTGTGTGAATTTATCCTACTTGGAATCATTGAGCTTCTTAGAAGTATGGATGAGTGCTCTCCATCAGATTTGAGAAGTTTTTGGCCCTTACTTCTTTGAGTATGTTCCTGATCCCTTCTCCCTCCTCTCCTTCTGGTACTTTCTTTATGTGTGTATTGGACATTTAATGCTGTCCCACCTTTCTGAGGCTTTGTTATTTTTTTCTTCTTTTCTCTCTGTTCTTTGCATTGCATAGTCTCTGTTCATCTGTTACTAAGGTTGCTGGCTCTTCCTTCTGCCGTTCCCATCTACTGTTGGCCACTCTAGTGGCTTCTTCATTTTAGTTACTGCAGTTTTTAACTCCAGAATTTCCATGTGGTTCTAGTTTGCAATTTCTGTCTTTTTAATGATATTCTCTAATTGATGGGACATTGTCATCATACCTTCCTTTATGTCTGTAAGCATTGTTTCCTTTAGTTCTTTAAGTATATTTATAATGGCTACTTTCAAGTCTTTGTTAAATCTAACTTCTGGGCACCTGTAAGTTTCTATTGCCTTTTTTTTTCTTGTGCATGGTTTATACTTTCCTGGTTTTGGGTTTGTATTTTGTTTTCTGCATGTCTCAAAAATTTTTTAAAAAAATGCACATTTGGGGTAAAAAATTGTAGCAGTTCTGAATGCTGACTCCTCCGCACTCTTTTTGGAGGATGTTTCTTGAAGTTACTTGGTTACTTGTTTACCTGTGTAGTAACTTGGCTGGACTAATTCTGTGAAGTCTGTTTTACTTATAGTATGTTCTCAGTGACTTTCTTGCTCAGATTTTAATTGTCGTTTTTATCTTTTAGACTGGCTTCCTAGGGTTTTTCCCTGGGTCTACAGAAACCATTTATTGATGGAACCATTTATTGACGCCACCTTTCCCAGGTGGATTAGCTGAACCGTGTGCGGCTTGGACACTGCGCTCACATTCAGAGAATTCACCATCCGCCACCCCTCTGTTAGCCAGGATCTGGTGGTTCGGTGGCCTTCTCTCCAGTCTCTCCCAACAGGGGCAGCCCTGGCCATGCACACACACAGCCTTCTAGACCATGAGGGATGAATATGATTTTATTTTTAAGCTTGGCTTTTGGACTTCATCCTATGTTAGAATGGCTGATTGTTTACCAAGTGTTTGGTCAAAGTGTGTGTGTAAACCCTTTGAGGCAGTAAGGCTTCTGCAGTTTGCTGATTATCTGTGTATGACTGGGGAATTTTCTCATGTCTGCCCCATGTCTGGTCCCTCCTGCATGGGTGCAGCCTAGGGTGTGTTCTCAGCCTTCTGGACCCTCAGACTGAGTGTGATCCCAGGAACACTCTTCTTGGATATCTCTCATACTTGCATGTTTCTCTGTTAATTGTGTGGCTGGCCCATCATTTCACTTTTTGCTTACTAGTATCATGAAGCTACCAGCCCCCACGTAATTAATTGCTTGCCACCAAAACCTCCATTGTTTTTGACAATGTCCTGAGGTGTGAACTTCTCCCTGCACTCTCTCAGACAAAGACCGTCTCCTCAGGTGGCATGGTGGAGCTGTCTGTCATTGAGACTTGCCTCTTCTTTTGGGCAGAGTTTCTCTGCTGTCACACTGAAACCTTGGTCAGGGACAGTAGCCCATTTCTCCCAGAGTGACAACCCTTCTGGTACTGAGCGGCCCCTCATCTTCTTAGCCGGCTCCTCTCAGGTGGAATCTTTGCCTATGAGTGCATTAGGATTGGGGCGGTAGGAGCCCCAGTATTGTCAGCCTTTAGCTTCTGGGGCAGAGCCCTGCCAAGCAAGTTGAAACCTGCCCAGGTTTGTGCTTCTGCAATGCAGGGTGAGGGGTAGAGCAATGAGAGGCATGGGCAGCCAGCCTCTCTCAGGTGAAACCGTAGCCCTGGATTAGGGGCTGGGGTGAGTGGGAGTCCCATGTTCTCGGCCATATCTACCCATGTAGAGCTTCCATCATGCTCTCTTTTCCTACGTTTTAAGGCTTTGCTCCAATTTCAGTGACATTTACCTCATTTGGAGCCAGATAATCTTTCCTTGTTGTTGAATGTGCTCATTAGGTTGTGACTTTTTATATTTTTATGTTCATTGCTGTGCTATGAATGCCACTTCATAGTAAGTGTGCCATACATGTGTGTGAACGAATGAGAGGATGAAGGAATGGACGTATGCCATCTTTCCTGAGTGATGTACTTATTTTCACCCAAAGGGGTTGATACATACTGGGGGGATTTCTGTTACATGGGAGCTATGCTGGGTATGGAAATAGGTCTAGTGTCTGCTGGCCCAGCCCAACCATAGCCAGCCAGAACTTTAAAAATAAAGGGGTGTGAAAAATTACCACACTACACAGGTGTAAGAAGAGACACCCCAATAGCAGAGTGAACATCAGTAACAACACAAATGGGCACGTGATGTGCATAGGCAGCCAAAGAATAGGAAACACAGAACATCAATTAGTGAGAAAAGATGTTTAGCCTCTCTAGTAATAAGGAATATGGGAATTAAAACAATGGTATAATATATATTCATAACCATCAGATTTATGAAAACTAAATATTGAGGAAGGTGTGGAGAAATGGGACTTTTGGTACCACACAGGTGGGGCTGTGCTTTGGTAGAACTACATCGGAGAGTAGTGTGGCGATAACTAGACTGATGTACTCGCACACCTTGTGCACAGTAATTCCACTTGAAGGCCTGCGTCCTAGAGAAGATGCTTACTCATTCATGCGGCAGGAGACACAGGGCAATGCTGATTGCTGCACTGCTTGTAATAGTGAAAAATGTAAAAAAGAAAACCCACAACAAATTACATCACTAAGAAAATGGATTAACAATTTTTGAAATATTGCTACAGTGAAACTCTATATGGCAATTAAAATGAATAGTCTGTCTTTACATATAGCAACATAGAATTTGATGTGTAACAAGTTACATGGATAGTATGATACCATTTATATGTGTTAAAAACGGAAAATAAATCTTTATGTTTTTATGCATACGACAACACAGATGTCAGCCCACTGTGGCCTGTGGGACCCATGGCCTGTGAACAGTTCGTAGCTAAAAATGTTTACATTTCAAAGCATTGTAAAAACAAAAAAAGCAAGTGAGCAAGCTATGGCTTTTCTTTACAGCAGGTCACACAGACACTTCAAGGGAAGCTTTGAACTCTGAAGGAAAATTTACTGTATAAGAAGGAGAGTGCTTTAACTTTTTTAAAAAGAAAGGAAAAAAAATATGCGACATAAAATGTGTCTCATTGTCTTAGTCCATTTGGGATGCTGTAACAAAACACCATAGAATGGGTGGTTTGTAAATAGGAGAAATTTATTTTGCACTGTTTTGGAGGCTGGAGGCCCAAGATTTGGTGTCTGAAATGAGAGCTCTTCCTGTTCCATCTTCTCACTGTGTGCTCATGTGGCGGAAAGGACAAAGGGTCTCTCTGGGGTCTTATTTAATAAGGGCACTAACCCCACTGACGAGGGCTCCACCCTCATGGTATAATCATTTCCTGAAAGCCCGCTCTCTAATACCATCCTGTTGTGAGTTTGGATTCAACTTGTGTGAATTTTGAGGGAACACAACTTTTAGTCTATAACATTGACTCTCAATAGCTAACCTGTTTCTCCTTGCTGCTTCAATATAAAAGTTTGCTGGCTCTGCTATACAGATGCTTTGTGTGCCCAGTCACATCCCCTCAGCACCTGTGTGGACAGCTCCAGCATCTCACCTCCCACCATTCTGACCCCGGAATTTCTCCTACATGTTGCAGTTTTAGCTTTTCCTGGGTGTTACCTGACATATCAGAATTTAAAGCTCCTGGAGGCAACCTTCAGCCAATGGAAACGTGCATCAGACTATTAGCCAAGCTTTATTTTTCATCCAAGGAGCAATGAATGCTGGGATGCATTCTGTGTGGTTCTTCACAGGGACCCCTGCAGGATGGGGCCACGTTGCCTAATGCAACAACCAGCTCCTGAACACATCCTTCCTGGTCTTGCCTTCCTCTGCCCCATTCTTCCCAATCCCTCACTCTGCCTGCTGGGCCCACTACCAGTCAAGCTGCTGCCCCTTCGTCCATGCCATAGGTTCTGTTTTGGGGAACTCCAAACTAAGACAGATACACGGACAGTAAAATAACAAAACTGCCATCAGAATAGAGAGCAGTACATTGTAGGAGTGGGGGGATGGTTCAGGAAGCAGAAAAGGGACCTGAATTATTTTTTACATTTTATTTTTTAAAAGTGTCCATAACAAGTAGTGCAAAACGTTAGCTTTTTAAAAGCTGAGTGGTGCCCAGATGGGTGTTCGTGTTTCGGAGTTTGGATTAACGTGCCAGATATCCGTGTGGGACTAGTCTTCCTCTTCGACTTTTCATTTTTCTTCAGGAGCCTGTTTCTTGTGGTGCTTAAATCCAGTTTCTTCCTTGGCATGTTCTTCATCCCAGGGGGATAAATGAATTCATCAAAAGCAAAAAGAAAGTGCCTGTGTTTAGCTAGGCGAGGGGAAGATGCACCAGTCGTTGAGTTACAGGAGACTTACCCTCCGTTTTCTCTGTACTTCACAGTATAACTTTCTCTTCCAACTAGTGTGGTATCTAAAACCATCTGTTTTACTGAGGATATTCTCCTGAGTTTTCAATACAGGTTCAGCATACTCTTAAATTTGGAAATATTATGTAAGAATGAATGGTAATTCACTCAAGAGAAACACACTTAGCGGGAAACCATAAAATAATTCATTGGGTCCCACTGTGGGTTTTCGTGTGCTGCGTAGAGAAGGGAATCAAAACCAAAGCAAAAAGACAACATCAATAAAGAAAATGTATTGTGTTCTCTAAGCCTATTTAGGGAGCAGGATGTTTTTATTAGTGAGCTTGGGACTTGGTGCATGCAGGCCGTCTTCCAGAGAGTGGCCATATGTTCTCTTGCGTGTGCCAGATTTGTGACAATCACGAATCTCTGGTCCTGCAAATAAAAGCAAAGTGTTGTGCAGCCCTTACCACAGGAGTGAAACCTCTTCCTAAGGCATCGTCCTTTTGTGATGCCAAGCTCTCATTTGGCTGAGTAGCTTTGTACCAAGTATATCTAGCTTGATATTTTAAAATGATAAATCCTCTCATGTTTCACCTGCATTGAAGACTTACTCCAAAAGGGCCTGTGGGGTCTGGCTCTGGCCGGCATGTCCAGCTTCATCTTGGGTGCTTTCTCCATCCCTCTTTAATCTTTTTCAAGCTGGCCACTTGCAGGAGCCATGCTTACCCCACATACGCCAGGGCCTTTGCTCGTCTTCCTCGGGGTTTTCGGTGCCTGCCATATTCCATAAACACTTTCCAAATGAATGAATGATGGAGATTAGACGGTGGCTAGGTTCTAACAGTGGTGGTGATGGTGAGAGAGATGCCGTGGTGGGAAACACGCAGGCACAAAATGCACTATCTCTGACTGCCTTGTCTCGTGATTAGTGTTTTAATGGGTGTTGAATAGGCCAACTCTCACTTTTACCCTACTTTTTCTAGCTTCTTTTTATCATATTCTTACCAACAGTCATGCCAGCCTATTACCTTAATTAAAAAACTGGTTTAAGATACTACTGTCGCAGCCCTGGCTGGGTGTCTCAGTTGGTTGAAGCATTGTCCGATGCACCAAAAAGCTGCGGGTTTGATCCCTGGTTGGAGTGTGCATGGGAAGCAACCAATCGACGTTTCTCTCTTTCCCTTCCTATCTCTCTAGAATCAATAAAAGCCATATCATTGTGTAAGGATTAAAAATAAATAAGTAAGATAGCTACTGTTGCAGAAAGTGCCCAGAGTTGGTGCTAATTTTCCTGTTTTCTATATCCATCTTTTGTCTTCAAGCTTTGCCACTGACAGAGGAATATTTTGTGAGAAAGAAGAAAAAGCAAATGCAATGATGTTTCAGGGGAAGGAAATCAAATAGAATTGAACAGATGAAAGAAGTTGAAGGAAAAGATAAGCAGAAAACATTGGCACAGAGGTTGGGGTGCTGTTCCTGTGCCTTATACTTTGAGCTGCGCACCAGGGAATAGAGATGAACAAGATCAAAATCACTGCCCTTCAGGAACTTGAAGAAGTTGGAAGACCTTCAGATGGATAACGGTAGTACAAAACACAGTCTGACAGGTGCTGACTAGAGTTAGACCCAGGACCTGTGGGGACACAGGGGGGATTGGACATCTTCACAGAGGCTGGTGCAGTTGACCTGGAGGAAATACGGTTCAGTAGACATATAGGCAAAGAAGGAAGTAACGGATTTATTATTGAAGGACAGTAAAGCCTAAGTGATTTCAATCAGTTCTTATTGTTTACCAAGAACATGTTTAGCAACAATTCTTAGAAATATAAACAGTTACAAAAAACAAGTTAAAAATTCTAAAGAGTTTTTACACATCAAAGCCTCCTCCAAAGCTGCTGATTGATCTCTGTGGATCACAGCCAGCCCAAGTAGACCCTTTCCTGGGAAAAAGGAGATGTATTGAGCATGAGAATTAGGGGTCCTGGGTTTCAGTCCTGTCTCTCGTATAACCTGGCTGTCTAACCATAATGCGCGTGTTCATCGTGCAGCTTCCCCAGCCGTTCCCGGTACTGATCCTCTCCCACTCTCTGGCATTCACAGGCACCCATGGGGTGGTGTATCCTCATCAGAAATACAGGTTTACCCTCGTAGTGATTCTCTTCTGACCGGTGGCCAGATTTCCTCTCTCTTATAATCCACACCCAAAATCTGAATTGGAATCTCTAATTTTGCAAAAACAAACAAAACTACATTGCATGGGCTTATGTATATATTCTCTTTCTTGCTTACTGTTGCTAACTCAGTGAACTAATACACCACAAAATTCTGATAACATGAGTTGGTTTGATAAGAATATTTGAGATCACTTCTGAAAAAATGCATTCTCAGTGTAGCATTGCTCTTGAAATGTAAATTTTGAATTCATCTTTGACTAGTACCAAGTACAGACAGATACATTATTTTGGTCTTAAAGATCCTCATCTGAATGATGTCTTACACATTAATGGATGTCAATCTTTAATTAGCCTGGATTTTAGAAAATGTTTGTGTTTCTTCCTTTTACTACAAGTTAGTCCTGGGTAGAAGCATTTTGGAAGCCTCTACCTTACAGTCACCAAGTTCATAAACTTCCATGTCGCCTTGTTACTCTTAAGTAACAGGGTCATGTGGTGGTGCTTGTAGAGTAAGGACCCTAGCTTTGTGTTGAAGTACTTCACAGTTGACAAAGCACTTAGTTATCTTATATACTCTTCATAACTCCCCTGGAGGTAGCTTTTATCAACCTCTTAAGTCAGAAAACTTAAGACAGGTAAAATGATGTGCCCGAGATTACCCAACCTAGAAAATAGCACAACACATCCATCAACTTATGAATGGATAAGCCAAATATGCTCTATTCATACAATAGAATGTCATTCAATTGTAAGAAGGAATGAAGTAGTGATATGTGCTACAATACAGATGAATCTTGAAAATATTATGCTAAGTGAAAGAAGCCAGATACAAAAGAACACGTAATTATAGGATTTCATTTATAGGAAACATCCAAAATAGATAAATCTAGAGAGGCAGAAAGGAGATTAGTGGTTGTCAGGGGGTAGAGCACTGAACGGAGTTGGAGGAGGGGCTGGTTATATGTACAGTTTCTTTTTGACGTGTTGAAACTGTCCAAAAATTACCTTACGGTTGGGACTTCTGGCCAAGATGAAGGTGTAGGTAGACACACTGTGCCTCCTCCTTGCACAACCAAAAGAAGGACAACAAATTTAAAACCGAAAAACAATCAGAACTGACAGAAAATTGAACTGTATGGAAGTCCGACAACCAAGGAGATAAAGAAGAAACATTCATCCAGACTTGTAGGAGGGGCGGAGACATGCAGCTGGGCAGAAAGGACTCTTGGCAAGGTGGCAGCTGGCAGACCCAGTGAGGCAGCAGATTGTGGAGTGGGCTGTCCCACATTTGAGTGCAGATAAGCTGGGAGGAACAACTGGGGAGTGAGACAGACCGTGCAACCCAGGGCTTCAGCACGGGGAAATAAAGCCTCAAACCTCTGGCTGAAAACACCTGTGGGGATTGAGGAGGCAGTGGGAGAAACTCCCAGCCTCACAGGAGAGCTCATTGGAGAGACCCACAGGGTCCTAGAACATACACAAGCCCACCCACCTGGGAATCAACACCAGAAGGGCCCCATTTGATTGAGGGTAGCCGGGGAAGTGACTGAAAACCGGCAGAGAGTGGAGTAAGCACCATTGCTCCCTCTCAGACCCCTCCCCCACATACTGCATCACAACAGAGTGATGTGGGTTGCCCCGCCCTGGTGAACACCTAAGGCTCTGCCCCTTACTACCTAACAGGTGCTCTGAGACAAAAAAAAATTGGCCCAAATGAAAGAACAGATCAAACCTCCAGAAAAAATACAAGTAAGTGACAAAGAGATAGCCGACCTATCAGATGCACAGTTCAAAACACTGGTAATCAGGATGCTCACAGAATTGGTTGAATATGGTTGCAAATTAGATGAAAAAATGAAGGCTATGCTAAGTGAAATAAAGGGAAATGTACAGGGAACCAACAGTGACGGGAAGGAAACCGGGACTCAAATCAACGGGGTGGACCAGAAGGAAGAAAGACACATTCAACCAGAACAGAATGAATAAACCAGAATTCAAAAAAATGAGGAGAGGCTTAGGAACCTCCAGGACATCTTTAAATGTTAGGGGTGCCAGAAGGAGAAGAGGAAGAACAAGAAATTGAACACTTATTTGAACAAATAATGAAGGAGAACTTCCCCAGTTCTCCTTCAGTGGGACAGTCTGGCAAAGGAAATAGACTTCCAGGAAGTCCAGGAAGCTCAAAGAGTCCTAAAGAAGTTGGACCCAAGGAGGAACACACCAAGGCACATCATAATTAAGTTACCCAAGATTACAGAGAAGGAGAGAATCTTAAAAGCAGCAAGAGAAAAGGACACAGTTACCTACAAAGGAGTTCCCATAAGACACAAGTGATTTCTGAAAAGAAACCTTACAGGCAAGAAGGGACTGGAAAGAAGTATTCCAAGTCATGAAAGGCAAGGGCCCACATCCAAGATTACTGTATCCAGCAAAGCTATCATTTAGAATGGAAGGGTAGATAAAGTGCTTCTCAGATAAGGTCAAATTAAAGGAGTTCATCATCACCAAACCCTTATTATATGAAATGTTGAAGGGATTTATCTAAGAAAAAGAAGATAAAAACTATGAACAGTAAAATGACAACAAACTGACAACTATCAACAACTGAATTAAAAACAAAAACAAAATCAAACTAAGCAAACAAATAGAATAGAAACAAAATCACAGAAATGAAGATCACATGCAAGGTTACCAGTGAGGAGGGGGAATGGAAGGGGGGAGAATGGGGGAAAAGGTATAGAAGAAGCATAACTGGTAGGTAGAAGACAGACAGGGGGAGTGTAAGAATAGTATAGGAAATGTAGAAGCCTAAGAACTTATATGTATGGCCCATGGACATGAACTAAAGGCGGGAAATGCGGGTGGGAGGGGGTGCACAGGGCAGAGTGGAATAAGGGGGGGAAATGGGACAACTGTAATAACATAATCAATAAAACATTTAAAAAATTACATTCTGGTTATGATCACACAGCTCTGTGAATATACTTAAAATTGTTGAAATGAGTGAACTTTGTGGCATGTTAATTATATCTCAATTAAATTGTTAAAATTGTTAATTCATTCTTCTCTTCCCTCCATCCCAGAGCTTGAGGATATGTGACTTCAAAATAATTGTCACTTGGTACATATTTGGCTTCACTTTTTCCCCACCATAAGCAAAGGTACTCCTTTCTTAAAAGTCTCTCTCTTCTAAGTAGTCCTCCATCCTTTCCTCTCTTGTCCAACTTGAACAAACAAGAAGATGCCTCTAAGAATTCCTGTATTCACCATCTGCAACTCACGAGCAGGTGCTGATGTTAGCACATTAGTAAGCCTGTGCAGAATTAAAAAGAGACTATTACTTCCCGTATCCTTTCCATATTTTTTTTGGCATTAGAGTTTTGCACAGTCAACTTATTCAAGAGCAAGATTCCCACGTGATAGAAAAGTGCTGGGCAGAAATTTAAAAGCAGAGGCAGCCATTAGTGGCAGGTTGGAATGCTGGAATCGAATCATGTTTAGAGTCTGTCCCCAATTTGATGCGTAACTTCGAGCAACTTTAAGCCTGCAGAAAAGCCAAAACTCTACCTGTTGTTTGTCAAATGCTATGTATAGCAGTATAGAAGTGGGAAATATAATTATCATCACATGGTTGACTGAGGCAGTAGAAAATGGAATGATAAAGACAGAAGCGTCTTTCTGCACCCTGAAAGCATCCTGGGAAAGAAAGAATCAAGTTAGCTCTTGGATGGTGTAGCTCTTAGATACAGTGACATTCTCGAATATACGCTCCAGCTATTGCAGCAGACTTTCCTGTTACATATATCCTGCAGGGGTGAGGGGTCCTAACACTTTAATACCAGAGATTGTGAGTAAAAAAGCAAACAAGGAATTTGTACGTTGAGTGGGGGCACGGGGGGCGTCCTTCACGTTCTCTCCTTCTCTGACGTCAGCATGAGCTTGCAAGGTGTGAGTCTCCAGGGAGAATTGCTGCAGCGCAGACAGCAGACTTCGCAGCTTGTGGTGGAAGAGCAGCACGGCTGCACCTGTCAGTGCGCAGCTGCCTTTGCAGAGATGAGCTGCCTAGCATTCAGGAAGTTCTGCCTAGGATTATCAATGAAATCTATAAGAGCACTAAGGTGCTTTTGAAATGTGTGGTTCGGATCATGGAATTTCTGCAGATACGAGCTGTCAAACTTGATATCTCAGACAGGGATCCATCTTTCTGAGTTATTTTAAGGTTATATTTATTTATTTTTAGAACGAGGGGAAGGCAAGGAGGGAGCAGGGGAGGGAAGCATCAGTGTGTGAGAGAAACATCAATCAGTTGCCTCTCACATGGCCCCAGCTGGGCACTTGGCCCACAGCCCAGGCATGTGCCCTGACCAGGAGTCAAACCCAAGACCTCTTGGTTTTGCGGTATGACGCCCATCCCACTGAGCCACACCAGTCAGGGCTTTCTGAGTTTTGTTAGGTTATTCTTTGTTCTTAATTTAGTTCCTTTGTCAATGGGTCAATGATTTTTTTTTTGTATTAGATGGTCATCTGGGATTTCTTCACTGAATGCCAACTAGTTGTCCATCTACTTCCATCACTGTCTCTGGTATCTTCATATCTCGTACTGTTTTTAAGGTAAAATTTGTGACTTATGTTATAGCTATAAGCACGGTGCTAGTTTCCTTTGGTTTGGGAAGAGAAGAGCATATACACCTGAGGACAGAGCTTGGCTGCCACATCTGGTGACATAAAAGGCCTTGTGGAGAGCTGAGTGTAGTGGTGTGTGAAACACTTCTCAGAAGTCTCTCACACGTCTTCAGACCCATTGGCCTGCAGTTTGTCCTAGATGTTTGCTTTCTGAAAGCTGGAGTGTCTTCCTTGAATGGATGGAGGGAGGGTGTTCAAGCATGAGTGATGGAAACGGAGCCTGCCCTGAGACACCTGCCTGGCAGCTTGGACCCCACAACTGTCCGTCACTTTACTTCTTAGGGGCATTTCATACAGTTCTGAATCGTGTTTCTATTGCAGAAAGCAAACTGAAAAAAAATACTATGTACAAAAAAAGTATGCTGATGTAGCTCCTGTTGTCAGATTCTTAGTGCCCTTCAGAGCACAGGTACTTTGCCTTCGAGCCCATCGAACTAACCAGCATCACACACACAGCAGTTTGCGTGTCACGGGCTGTCAGACTCTTGGAGTGGTGGTTCTAATCGCCACCCACCACCAGCTCCTCGTTTTGTTTCTCCTCCACGCCTGTTTCCACTCACTTGAGAAACTATTTCCTTGCTTCTTCGATCCTTTTCTTTCTCAATTCTCCCTCTGCTTTCTGACTGTTTTTTTTTTTTGTTATTGACTTTTTCCCTCTGCCTAGGCCTTATTTATTGGTGATGCTTAGGGTTCCCTCTTTGACCCATAACTGTTCTCCAGATACTTGTTCTTTTATATATATATATATATATATATATATATATATATATATATATATATATACTTAAAGTATATTATATTGATTATACTATTACAGTTGTCCCACTTTTTTTCTCCCCTGTATTCCCCTCTGCCCTGTACCCTCCCCCACCACTAGCACTCCCCCCGCCTTAGTTCATTCATGTCCAGGGGTTGTATACGTAGGTTCTTAGGCTTCTCCATTTCCCATACTATTTTTAACCTCCCCCTATTTTGTGCCTACCATTTATGCTTCTTATTCCCTGTACTTTTCCTTATTCTCCCCCTGTCCATTCCCCCTCCTCACTGGTAACCTTGTATGTGATCTCCATTTCTGTGATTCTGTTCCTGTTCTAGTTGTTTGCTTAGTTTGTTTTTGTTTTTGTTTTTAATTCAGTTGTTGATAGTTGTCAGTTTGTTGTCATTTTACTGTTCATAGTTTTGATTTTCTTTTTTTTCAGATAAGTCCCTTTAACATTTCCTATAATAAGGGTTTGGTGATGATGAACTCCTTTAACTTTACCTTATCTGGGAAGCGCTTTATCTGCCCTTCCATTCTAAATGAAAGCTTTGCTGGATAGAGTAATCTGACCAGATACTTGTTATCCCCAAGCAATCTCATCTGCTTTTCCAGTTTTACAAATCAAATGCATAGTGCTGGCTCCATATATCTGTCTCCTGCCTTGATCTCTCCCTAGAGCTGTAGACTCATATATGTATTCAGTTGCCTGTTAGACACATTTACTTGGACTCAAACCCAGTAGTGGATCTATACTTGAGTTCTGTTATTAGTATCCATCCATCTGCTAAAGCCTGAAACCTAGGGGTCATCTTAGAATTCTCTGCTTCACTCCTATATATCACATCAGTTACAAATTCCTGTTTATTTTATGTCCCAAATATTTACCGAGTCCATTCTTCCTCTCAGAGTTCTTGATTCAAGCCTTTAACTTCTACCTGGATGGTTGCAGTAATATTCCAACTGGTATATTTATCTCTCATCTTGTTTTTACAAGTCCGTCTGCATCGTGTAATGAGATGATTTAGGAATTAATTTAAATATGATATTCCCCATTTTAAACCAGTTAATGGCTCCCCATTAATCACAAGATACAGTCTATGATTTTATGGTAAGCCACTTGGGAAATATTTTGGATATTTCTTAAAAGTTAAATATATACTTACCATAAGACCCAGCGATTCCACTTCTAGGTTTCTACCCAAAAGAAATAAAAACCTATGTACACACAGACTTGTATGCAAATATTCATAGAAGCATTATTTAAATACCCCAAACTGGAAGCGATCCAAATGTCCATCAACTGATGAAAAGATAGATAAAATGTGGCATAACCGTGCAAAGAAATACTATGCAGCTGTAGGAGGGGGTGGACTACTGATGCATACAGCAGCGTGGAGGAGTCTCAGATGCTTCATGCTGAGTGAAAGAACCCAGACATTAAAACGACCATCGTATGATTCTCCAGATGACATATCTGGAGAAGGTAAAACTGTAGAGACAGAAGGCGAATCAGTGGTTGCCGAAGGGTGAAGGCCAGCACTGACTAAGAACGGGCTCGGGGAAACTTGTTAGGGTGACGGGAGGTTTAAAACTGCATGTTAGTAATGATTACACAATTATGTGAATTAATTAAAACTCAAAACAAACCATGAAAAGTGTGCCATAGGAGACTCATTACCATTTGATCTCCCCTGCAGCCCAGTTCTCATCCTTCCCTACCTTATGTTTTGGGCTCTGGCAGCACTGCCATATATTACTTCACTGCAGGCGCTGTTTTCAGTTGCATTTGCTTTATGTCATACAGTAGCTTCTATCAGAGAAAGTTTCCCTGCTCCCCATGTCTGTCCTTCTGGCTTACTTAAACTCATCTGAGAATCAGCCAGACTCCAAGAAGCTTTCCCCAACCTTGTCTCCTGATCCAAATAGGGTAAAATCGTCCATCCTGGGATCTGATGGTGTCCACATATTTTTTAGGTACTTACTCTTTTACAGTAAGTCCTTACTTAATGTAGTCAGTAGGTTTTGCGACTTTAAACAAAATGATGTTTAACAAAACAAGCTTTGCCGTAGGCTTTTTTATGTAAATGAGAGTTAAATTCCTACAGCATCCCATCAATATGGTAACAAAATGACATTAAATAAAGTGACTTTGTTATTCGAGGACCTGCTGTATATTGAAATGGTTTGTTTACCCACGTATTCCACCAGACTCTAAGTTCCCAGGGAGCGTGTGCCATGTCCTGTGTGTGGATGAGGCCTCCAGAGCTGGCAGAGTCCCCGCTGCATAGGAAGCACACAAGTTGAGTTCTGTTGTATTCGTTCTACTTGGTGAATTTAATCTGAAGATGATTTCTTGTCTTTTTTTTTTTTTTAAGAATGAGATTTGCGGGAATATAACCCTAATCTGGGGGAAACAGTACCACAGCATTTTTCATGGTATTTTCTCTTTTTCCTTCCTTTCCTAACTTACTATCCACCTTTAATGTACTATAAATAGCACTCCATCAGGTAGAAATTGTATCAGCGTTGTCCAGGGAAACAGAACCAGTAGGATATGAAGACAGAATTTCTTCCTCAAGGCAACCTCAGTGTGGTTCATAATTGAATTTAGTTGATTAGATGAGGCCCACCCACGTTACCAAAGATAAGCTCCTTGGCTTATAGTCCACTGATTGTGGATGTTGCCCACCTTTGCAGAATATCTTCACAATACAACCTAGATGAGTGTTTGATGGAACAACTGGATATTCTAGCCTAGCCTAATTGATACATAAAATTAACCATCACCAAAATAGACTCCAAGTTTTTAATTGCAAGAGATCTCAGAACTCCCCTGGTGATCTCTCCATATTTTACCTCTCGCCCCTTTTGTGGATTAGGAAACAGAGGCCCAAGGAAGTTTGTGGTTTCAGTCCACGGAACAGAAAGGGACTTCCAGCAGCTTATCACAACAAATGAATGCCTAGGGCTACTCCCTCTTTGCCTTATCCACTGCGTCATTAGGCATTTCTAGGTCATTCATTAACCAGGACTGAAATCTCAAATGAATTACTGGTACCATTTTTTCTTTTTGTGAGGTTTTTTTTTTTTTTTCTTCTCAAGGGAATTTAAACTGAGCCTTAAATAGAATTTAAGAAATACTGCATAACATAATTCTAGCCCCAAGTCTTAAGGGTCTATTTTTAGAAGACACTGTCTTTTTATATTTTGTTCAATTGCAAAATGGCTTATTGCAGTGGACTATGAAAATGTATAAAATTTTTCTTATTGCCATGGATGGGAAACTTTATGAAAATATCCTTCCCTTCGGTTGGACACTTGCTGCTAAATTAGTCCTTATGTGATGAGAAACTAGATTATTTGGGGAGCAGAGACATTGAAGTTAAGAACAATCTAACAATGGACAGGGGGGAGTGGGGAGGGGACAGTGAGGAGAGGGGATTACAGGAAACTACTATGAAGGACACATGGACAAAACCAAGGGGGAGGGTAGAGGTGGGGGACAGAGGGGGGTTTGGCTGGGGTGGGGTGGAGAGATGGGGAGAAAAGGCACACAACTGTAATTGAATAACAATAAAAAATTAAAAATTAAAAAAAAGCCTTAAAAAATTAGAGAAATGTTAAATTCTTTTATTCTGCACATTTTTATACTTAATTTTTTTCCTAGAAGACAAAGAGAGGATACCTTGGAAATGAAACTATTGGTGATAGTACAAACTGTCTTTCCAGGGAGGGACTGAAACTCTGCATGATAGGTCCATAATAAATCCTACCACTCCCTCTGAGGGGGTGATGTAAGTAGCTACAAAGTCTTTGGGAAGTTCTCACTTTGGGGAGATGCAGTTTAGAAAGTTTTTACTTCCAACCCCTGGGAACCATACCAGAAAGAACGAGAACATCATGTAAGTCAATTTCTGTATTTTCCATACAGTAGTTGACCAGAGAAAGAAAGGCTGGAAGCTGGGAAAAGGGCCAGGTACTTAGCTCACCCAAACTCAGTTTAAGGCTTTTAAGTCCAAGTATTCAAAGAAAATCAGTCTTAATCCTATCGAATTCATGTTTTTTGTATTACGTAAGAGGAACCTTTCCACTTTTCTTAAATATACAAATTTTACTTGATAGTAAGTAATGGTCAGAATTAGCTCAATTTAGATAGACAAAAATACCTGTACTCAGTTTCTAAGAAAACCTGAAGTTTCTGGGTGGGGGATATAAATAAATGAAAAAAAAATGTGTGTGTGCACATATACATATGAAATTCACTTTCAAAACATCATGGCATTTAAGCATTCCAACTTAATGACAGCTGAGAAAAACGAGTGTGAAACTTATATCCCATGAAGTGAATTCACCGCGCCTTTTATACATGGGAATATCACCATCTGGGAAAACAAGATATACTTGTGTTTAGCCAGATACCGAGAAAATACTGCTATAATTTTGACTCTCCTGTTATGTTCTGAATATTTGATATGTCATCAAGTATTTTCACTATACATTTTATTTTTAGTACCTTACAGATGAATAATAATTAAAGAACCTTCCTGACGAGCCAGAGCATGAGCTGCTTTTATTTATTATCACAGATGGTGTCTGTCTTCAAATAGTAAGAAAACAGTCCAACGTCCCAAAGGGGAAGTTGTTAGAACTTATTTCTGAAGCGCTTGTGCATTAAATCATGTTGTTCTTTAATTAGTTAAATTACACGTAGGTCTTTTTTGCCAAATGTAAGAAACCAACTTAAAATTCTACCTTTCATGTGAGTAAGACCACTTGTTAAGATATAATAAATCCCTTATTTTAATAATGTTTTTTGATAGTTTACAAAGTGCTCTTACAGGTACATCCTGATTTAATTCTCAAAAATCTGGTGTTAGGATGATGTTGGTTTTCATTTCTTGGGTGAAGAAACTGAGCTGCTAACAGGTTATGCTTTTTCTCTCTGATACAGCTATTCGGTGTCACTGTCAAAGCTAGAATTCAGGTCTCTTGACTTTAAGTCCAATTAAGACAGACAGACAGACAGACAGACAAACAAACAAAAAACCTTACCCTGGATGTTTCTCATTCACTTGTCAGTGAGGTTTCACTATAAATATGTGTAATTTTGTGGATTGTTCTATGGTGCAGATGGGCAGGGTAATATATGAGTTCTACTTTCTGCTCTAAACAGTCTAGTTATGTTTAACTTATGGAATGTTAATTAAAGTAATTCTATTTTAATATGAATAAATATATAGTCCAGCCCTTAATATCATCATTTTTTAGTATTTTTAAAAAGCACTTTGGGAAAATATATTTTCTATCATATGTGTGTGTATACAAACACCCACAAACATGTTTGCCCACATGTGTGTGATACGCACAAATGTGCATATACATACAAGCTAAAATACATATTTAGAACCATGATTAATGGGAAGAATGTATGTCATTACTCTTAATTGTAATTGTGCTGAAAGTAGTTGGGTGAATGAATATAGATTGATTTCAGTTAAGAGAATTTTCTTTAACTTTGGCTGTAAATAAAATGTCACATATCATAGTTTATTGAATTTTTTAATTTTTTGCCTGTTGCTGATGAAGAAAAAGATATTATGCTTTAGAGGGGGATTAAACTCTCAGGAGACATAGAACCAGTGCTAACAAAGTTAAGGGTCTTCTTTTAATTTATGTGCAATTTTTGGTCTTAGCATAATTCACTGAGGTAATTCTTTTTCAACGGAATTAAGTATCTGCTCTGCAAGCATTATGTTCAGTAATGCAGTCTCAGAAGTTTTCAAATAAAGAAGCATGTGAGTTGATTGCCTCTGTTAACCTATTATAATTCAAATGAACTAAAGTCCTCAGCAATTTTCGTCAGGTGGCAAGTTCCAGGTAGTCCAAAAGATGATAACAAAAGTGCTTCATTAAGAGTGTAAAGGAAGTCTGATAACTTCCAACGAGGTGGGTGTTCAAGTGATGGAAAAGGTGAAATCTGGATGAGCATTTTAGATAATTGGTAGAATTTGAAAAATAAAAAAGGCGGGGGCGGGAGCGGTGGATAGGTCCAGGTCCAAGGCAGAGGGAATAAACACATGTGTGGTGGTGAGGAAACCTGACTGTTGATAGAGATAACACTGAACAAAAACAGGGAAGCTAGGAGGTCAATAACTTTGCAGGTATGTGGGGTCTGAATGAACTTGGCCTCATCTGTTGAATTTTACTGGTGATGTGATTTTCAAGGACACGTTTATGAAAGGCAGGTGAAGAAATGGTACTTTGCCCTTTAGTGTTTAATAACTGAAATGCAACGCAGAGAAGAATCAGAGCTGTAGCTAGAGGATGGATGGTGTTTTGCCTATAGGTGACAGCAATGAGGGGGAGGCTGGGTCATTGTGGGAAAGCAGTGCAGTATCCTTTGGGCAAGAACAGTGGTCATTTATTTAAGCTGTGTCTCTTCCTGCTGGTTCCCCTCCTCATTTGGTACAGAGAGAAAAATAGTCAGCATGACACAACACTACTGCAGACTCAGAATGAAGACTTTTAATTTCAAAGATGAGTTGATTATATTATTTATTTATTTATTTTGAAAAGTTGTGCCTTTTTGAAAGACCATCCCAGAGTGAGAGTGAGGTGATCAGCCTCACTTTATGCCTCCTCTCAGTCATCTTAGCATTACCGTTTACAGAAGTACATTGTGGTTCATTCAGTTCCACAAATCTTTACTGAGTAGCTGCTGTGGGGAACAATGAAGATTAAGATAGAGGAAGATGAGATGTGGGGTTCGGTTGGAATACAGATTACATGTAGAATGTAAGAGAGGATAAGATCAGAAGTGTAAGCTCTCAGTGTTGTGCCAAAGTGGGTAAAATTAAAGAATTTGAATACAGGAATTTTTTAGAGGGTATAGGGAGTATATTAGTTCATTTATGCTTTTTTAAAAAGATTTTATTTATTTATTTTTAGAGTGAGGGAAAGGGAGGAGAAACAGAGGGAGAGAAACATCAATGCGTGGTTGCCTCTCATGTGCCCCCTACTGGGGACCTGGCCCGAAGCCCAGGCATGTGCCCTGACTGGGAATCAAACCAGTAACGCTTTGGTTCACAGGCCAGCACTCAATCCACTGAGCCACAGCAGCCAGGGCCATTTGTGCTTTTTAAAACTCAAATAACTTGCTTATTTTTGTTTAAATAGGGGCTCAGTTTCTCAAACAATAAGCATATTAACCAAAGTATACTGAACAGCATCAGGAAATTCTCAAATGGCAAACATATTAGCCAAAATATACTGAACAGCAACAGAAAATATTCAATACTATGAAATCTTGGCTTCAGGGATCACTTCACCAGAAAATAGGGCAAAACTATTCTTAAATAAATGGTACCGGGTAGGGAAAATAAAACTCATTTTTGGCCAGATGGGCTCAGGGAGCCTGTATGCCTTGCCTTACCTTGCTTTTATAGAGAGAAGCTTTAGAATGTTATTTAAAGAACAGGAGGGAAAACATATGTGGCATACTCCTAAGGAATGAGTCAGTTGTTTTTTACCCCGTTGTTTAATTCAATACTTGATAGAGTTAGATCCTCTGCGACTTGAAAAAACCAGTAGCCCGGAGGGCAGCGTAGATGTCATGTTGAATACTCTCATTTTCTCAAGATTCTAATTAGATAAGAAATTTTTATATCAACCAACCAATTAAGTGAGTCCCTGCATCTCTTAGCCTCATTCACTATGTTTGCTGAACTGTTTCTCTCAGAGCAGCTCAAATGTCATCTTTTGCTAGGAAGAGAGATTTATATTCTCATTCTCTCTCACTCACTCCCTCTGACACACACACACACACACACACACACACACACTACTTAAACCAAATAGTTAAAGCCAATAGACTGATGAATTGGCCTCAGTGTGAATTACTAAGACTAGTTCTAAATTATTAATGGACAAAGTAATCCTGTTTTGTATCCTGTTTGGTTCAATGAGCCAGCAACCGTGGTTGTAATCTGTTGACGAGTGAAAAAAGTGGGAAAATGAAACTCACTCTCAGGTGAGCAGTGTGGCATTGCAATTGTGATACATAGCCCTTGTGGTTTTGCTGAGGGCCATACTTTATTCCCTAGAGGTGGTCAAAACATGATTAACTCAGGGTTAACAGGATTGATTCTCTAGTGTTATTACAAATGGAGACATTTTTCAGCTATGTGTTTTTGTGACCATTTAGCAAATAAAAGTTAAATCCCATTCATAAGTCATGGGAGGACTCTATCTGTAACGGCCCTCTGTAACCACAATGGGACCGCGGGGTATAGTTCCCTGACATTGCAGCCAGTGTCTGAGAGAGAGTTCATTTGGGGATGTGTAATATACATTTCTTTATCGTGTAGGAGTTGGACTAGATTAGTATCTCAGCCCAAATTTAACTACAAAAACTCATACTCCAAGAATAAAACACAAGAGGGGTGGCAGTATCAGACAAAACAGTCATCACTGAGCAAAGTGAAAGGTAGGGAATCAGTGTAAAAAGTCATAGTAAAAATTTGGTGATAGAGAAAAATTGATAATTTTTAAGGCCCCTTTCATTCCTGATTTTCTATAACTAAAACCTGTGTATACAGGTCAAGACACTGGTACATGGACTCCCAGTACAAGGTTTTAAACTGAATTCTGTGGCCTCCCCAACCCTAATTCCATTTGGGTAAACATCTTTAAGAAAGCTGGCAAAGATGCTGACTGCTGGGCCAGATCACAGTAGGTGCAGGCCTTAGACTAGGTGGTAGTAATGTCAGATGAAGCTTGGATCTGTGTGTCCTGTTGACATAGTTAGTAGCATCACCCAGGACACAGGTCAAGTGAGAGAGCCAATGTGAAGGACCCCGTGTTAACAAGGTAAATTTATGTCTGACCATCTGGAACTTCAAGCAGAGATGGCCAGTACCTTGGACAGCTCTCCAAAGGGGCAATGTGATGCCCAGGGTTTGGCTTGGGAAAAGCGCACTCAAGTGCTGGTTCCACCTCTTCCCAGCTAAAGGCCTGTGCCATGGATAGGCAATCTAATTTATGCAACTCTCAGTTTAATCATCTGAAACATGGTAACAGTACGTGTTGTTCATCGTTCTTGTAGTACACAGATGATAGATTGAAGTGAAAGTATGTTGTCAGCTATACAAATTAAAAATGTTAATATTATTTGTATTAACATTTTACTTTTAATCGTTGACCTTAATCTACTTACGAATGTCTTATGTTAGTGAAAATTGCTAGATTTTTGTCAAGGAATGAAATAATAGTTAAAAAAATGGCTGAGAAAGACCAGAGTACTGGTAAGCACATATACGCTGATTGATGAGAGATGGGAAGTAGGATATACCTCATGTCTTGTAGGTTCAGACACAGGTTCTTACATTACTATGCCATTTAATTTCATAACGACTCTGTGTACTTACAAAGAGCAGAGAAGCCAGCCCATGCCGTGGCCTTTCATCACAGCATGTTCTCTCTGTTATTGCTGCTGGGGTGAAATGGATGGTATCTTGTATACAGGGCCAGAGTGGTGATGGAATTCAGACTCTTGGTTCCGAAGGCAGAAAGTAGGAGTTAAAGACAGAAAAAGAGACAGTAAATAATTCACCCCAGCCCCCAGCAAGGGCGTATCAGAATTCCCAGGGCCAGGAGACAGAGCCATGCATCCAGGGCCCCTATAGGAGGCGAACCAAACTTCCTGGAGTACACAGGTTTTTACTGGGGTCGCTACAGGTCTGGTTATGGTGGGAATCTTTGCCAAAACCCTCAACCCAGTGGCTGTTAAAGGAATGAAAAAATCATACTTTGATATCTGTGGATGGTAACTCTAGTACAGTAATCTCTTACTGAAAAGCATCTAAATACCTTTACAATGCGAGTAAGAGGAATGGGATTCCTTGTCATTGGCGCTTAATATCCCTGTCTCTGAGGAAACCAAGTATTTTTCTTTTAATTCCTTCATACATTTTTATTGGACTTAATTTGAATCTTTATTTCAGAACATAATAGGGTATCAAATTTCATATGAACATGAATTCTACATGTGGAAAGTGGGCATTTGCACATGTAAATTGATGAATATAAAATGTATGATAATGGCAGTTCACACGGAGGAGTACAGAAGCATTGTCAACATCTTTCCACATAGTTTATCTTACATATGCAAGAATGTAGACAGCTCCAGGGAGCTTTATAAGACTACTGTTCGTCTTTTTATCAGAAGATCGACTGAGCTGATTTTTTTTCTTACCACTTTGATAGATGTTTATAATGATGTTTTCAATAGCCCTTGGGGAATAGATTGAAGAAGTGGCAATTTTCTACCTAGGTAGCATTTTAGATCCATTGTCAGAGGAAGATGATTGTTGTGTGATGCTGTTGGCCCTCGGAACTTTCCAAAGGAAAATGTTAGTGATTAGATAGTTATATAATGATGTGTATAATTGAAAGAGCAGTGGGGCTGAAATCGGAAAATATGAGTATTGCAATTCTTTTTTCAAAACCTACCAGGTAAGTTATTGAAACCCTCTGAGCCACGGTGCAAATGGGCCTGCCCACCTGTGTCAGAGAAGGGTTGTGAGATTAGACTAGACGATGTTTGTGAAAGTGCTTCAAACTTGTGACAGATGTTTAAAAGAAACTTTATAATAATTCTTCTTTTTGGGTATTTTTCACAGAAAGTGAGTGAGAAGGTTGGAGGAGCTGAAGGAACCAAGCTGGACGATGACTTCAAGGAGATGGAGAGGGTACGTGTTCACCACATCGAGTTCCCTTTGCCATAAAGTTGCCCGTATACTAAGAGGGGAAGGAAGGAAGGAAGGGGAAAATCCTCTCCACTGCTACCTTGAAAACACATTTTGTGATTCTTAGAAATGGTTTTTATTTTAAGTGTCTGTTCTAAAACACAGGATGTGAAGTGTCCTGTCTTCTCATCGTACTGTCCCAAGAACACAGTGCCAGGGAAGGTGAAATGCCACCCTGTGATCTTCCCTGTGGATTGGTCATCACTGTTCCAAATAGGGACAACGAAGACTACTAATCCCTTCTTGGGGGACTTTCCTTAAGGATTAAAATAGTGTAAATCCTTTAGCATTCTGCCTAAAAGTGGGTTCTTGATAAGTGAACCTGGAGATGGGGAACAAAATATCCCATTTCCTTTTTCTTGTGACATATGCCACTTTTTTTTCCTTTTCTTTCACTTTAATACTGTTTTTAGCAAGTTATATGTAGGCTTGTGGTGCTGGGTGTGTATTGCATTGTGCAAAGAATTATTTTAGGTGATAAATTGCAGATGGGTAAAGGATCTGGAAATACAAACCCCATACTTGAACAGAGAGGATGTCAAAACCTTACGATACCTAGAAATCATATATTTAGTCCATTTTAGTTCCAGCAGGCTGCCTGAGTTTTGCTATTTTTACTCTTTGTGGAAAGAGTCAAACAAAGAAAATTTCTGGATATACTCTGCCCTATATTTTTTCAGTTTTTCTTCTGATGAGTTCATTGATGCATTCAACAAATTCTTGTTTTGTGTCTCCTGTGAGCCAGGCATGGAGGATTTGGAAGTGAACAGGATAGACAAGGGTCCTGACTGCGTGAAGTTCTTAGTCTAGTGGGGAAGGAAGACTTTAGACAAACACTGACCGGAGTGGTGAGGGGAATGAACATAGCACTGGGGAAGATTAGAAGAGAGGAAATGCCCAGAAAGGGTGGTCAGGGAAGTCCTTCCTGATAGTTAAGTGATGGTGTTGAGGGTGAGTAGGAGTTAGCAGAGCCTAGTATATTTCTGGTACAGGAAACAGCAAACAAGAGAGAACAGGACACATTAGAATTCCTAAAAATAGAAACAAAAAATGAGTTGCCTGGATAGTAGTTTCATAAAATGAGACTGTGTAGTCGTTACCTAGCTGGTCATTCTAAGTTCTTGAGATGGACATCACTGATAGGCTAGGTACCCAAGGAAGAGGAGCTAATATGAGAGTCTTCAGTCCCAACCAGAGGTCTGGGAAACTGGGCTCTTACATTGAAAGCCTGGCCACCACTTGCCCCCACTGGGCTGAAATCTCTGCATTGGTCCCCATTTCTCATCCCTGGACAGTTCTAATTACCACCTGATCATCAACCAAAGTGGGTAGCCATGGTTCTTCATAGTTCAGGAAGCAGTATTCTAGCCATTCTTCTTCTACAGCACGTGAGTCTCCAGACACTGGCACCCCAGGGCAGGATGGCTTGCGTTGGACTTCTCCACTCCCTGCAGCACTGGCGTTCCGCACTCACTGTGAGCAGCCCTGTAGGTCTGCTAATGTGCGCCAACCTCTATTTCCAGCCTTCCTTAGTCCTCCCTTATCCTTTGATGTCTCCCTCCACCTCCACCTGGAAGGAATTTTAAGTAAGCCATGTGGCCCGAGCCATGTCATTAATGACAGATTAGGCAGGTATTTAGGAACTTAGAACTAAGGAGTCAGAATCTGAGTTCTGCTTTCTTCATCTGCCAGGATGAGGTAATAAGCTAGGTAGTTCACTGCCTAAGCTAAAACAAACTAACTTTATTTCTTAAATGACACTAAAAAGAGTAAGAAATTTGGAGAACAGAGTAAAGCTTATAACTGAACAAGTGACTAAGGCTTTGAATCCATTCCAGTCTTGCAAACTAATTGAAATAAAAGAGGATCTTGCAAGTATTTTACTTCAGGTAAGGACCCCCAGACATCCCTCTGAGTCTGAAGGTAAGGTTTATTTCTCCTACTTCTCAGAAAATAAGTTTCTGGAGGTTTTATTTCAACAATTAGATATTCCTACAGTAAGGTAAATTCTTGGTAATTGTTTAAAGAACACACCTGTGGTTTTGCATTTGGGTTTATACCTAGGTAAATTGAAAGACTTAGATTTTAGTGTGGTGTGGAAATTTGTTTTATTCCATCTTATTTCACATATCTTGTATCTGTGGCTGCATTGGAAATTTTGTACTTTTTACCCATGCTAACTTTGCAGTAAAGGTATAGATTTCTATGGTAATTAGAAAGCACATACTATGGATTTAGAATATCAAATATTTTCTCTCCTGTTAATATGTTTATTACTCACAAAAGTATTTTAGCTCAATATTCCCAAGCCAGAGAAGAATCACCCTTCCACAGTCAGTTTTCTGATCATCAGAGATTTGCAGTAGAAAGGCCTTTATTCAGCTGTATTCTCCGAGGTGCAATTAGACAACAAAATGAAATAGATGAGAGGTTTGCATCAAGCAGCACTACCCTACCCGGGAGAGAGAACTGGGTATTGCTAGAGGCTGTGTCACTCATCAGCCACCCCAGCCGCTCCCCTGCTAAGATGCAGCAAATTCACATGTGTGTCTGCTAGTCCTTGCTGCCTGCCCCTCCCAGCGCTGATTGGGTGGAGTTCCCACTGCTGTGCTGTCTCTGCAGGAGCCCTGCCCATAACCATTCTTCTCCTCCGCTTAAGTGCCTTGTATGAAATTGTTTCTGTATTCATTTTCAATAGTGTCTGTTGCTTACAAGCTTCATTAAACACAAACTAAATTTCTTATCATGGTACAGACATTGTGTAGATTTGTTCTTTGAAAAGCTGCAGATTTTTTGTTAAGAGGAAGTTCTGTAGTTTAAGGGACCTCTTGTTCTCAGATTTCCTTCAGTTGCCAGAGTGATTCCCCATTTTTGTGTGTGTAGTTATGTCCACTAATTCACGTGAACTATCTGTAAGTGCCTCCAAATGACAGGTCTTGTGCTGGACATCAAGAACACAAAGAAGGTTAAGGCACAGTTCCTACCTTCAAAGAGCTTCCAGTTCTGGTGGAAGAAGTCAGCGTGTAAGTCAGTGGCTTGTAGGACATAGTGCTTGGTGTCCTGGGGATGATTCCCATGGACGAAGTAGTTCAGGCCAGGTAGATCAGTGGAAGATTCTTAGAGGGGAGAGCACCTGAGGTAAATCCTGAAGTTTTATCTTGGCTCTGCACATGTGGGTCATGCAGACATCCAAGCCAAGGGGTATAGTATCTCTCTTTACAATCTGAAAAGTATCCTGAGAAATCCCATCTGTTGAAACCAGAGGGGTTTTAGGGTTGGAAATGTGATTGTAGACCATTTTAATAAGAAAGGAATTCTCTTTAAGGGGCAGCTTCAAGTTTTAAGAAAAGCAGGATGTTGAGAGGAAATAGAAAGAATGCCATTCCATATGAGACTGAGAAAGGGTGGGTTGTTTGCAGAGTGGGGTGTGGGGAAAGGCTGATAGAATGTCCACGGTCCTTATCACCATTCATTTAATTTGTCATTGGGTGGGGACAGGTTAGATCCTTCTATCCAAACTAGTACCTCATGGCTACCAAGGGCCAAATCAAGTCTTAGGAAGTCAAAAGTTATGCGTGATTTTTGACTGTGTAGGGGGTCAGCATCCCTAGCCCCTGTGTTTTTCAAGAGCCAACTGTATTGACAGTTGCTAAAATGTTGATATTGAGAAAATTGAAAAGAGGCCAGGAGAATATATGCCTATGCTTTCACCTTCAGGGAACAAATTATTCACTGTAGAGTTTTTCTTTCCTGAAAACATGCACTTATTTGTGTATACTTAAAGTTTTACCTCCTCTAAACAGCCTTCTCTCATGGCTTCCCACCCCAATCCAGAGAAGATTAGTTAGAGCAATGGAGGCTCAGGAGCTCATAAGAAAGGAAACTGTAATTTAGGACACATCAAAACTTACTTTCAAGCAGTAGGAAACTTCGGGCATTGAGGAAAATATTAGCGATGTGTTCTAAGTTCAAAGTTAAACTGTGCTACTCTCAAATGGGAAAATCTCTTGCCAGGTATAAAAATTACTTAAGTGGAAATCTTAGTTCATGTGAACTATACCAAGCCTGTTAATAAGAGAATATGTTCTGGATATTGCCATATTAGGGTTATAAATAGCTTTCCTAGCAAATGCCTAACAAGGCACATTGAAGGCTCTCACAGGGTAATGGCTCTCAGCTTGTCCCTGAATGACACAGTGTAGGTTAGTTTAGCAAAAAGGTCCCAGACCTTATTGGTGAGGACAGAGACACAAAGAAGTTAGATGTTGGCGAGGATCCTACCTGCAGATGGGCAGTGGACAGTCCAGTTCCTCAAACACCGTTTCTTAGAAACCCCCCAACCTCGAGGACTCCTTTTCTTTCCATCATAGCCACACGAGTCCTGACCTCAGGGAGTTCTCTCGCCTTCTCCAGGTTCAGACTTGCATGTTTAACAAATTAAGGCTTTGGAGCAGATTTCCTACTGGTCTCTTCCTGCTCTGTGTGTGTGTGTGTGTGTAGCTTACTTTTTTTTAAATCATCTTCTGTCACTATATATTTAGCTCCCTTTGCTTAGTTTACTTTTTGATGTCAAACTTTCAGTTTGTTATCCTGCTTTGAACTTTGTAGCTATGTTTGCTGCTGCACCCTTTCTCTGCTTCCTTTTTTATAAAAAATTAATCTTTATTGTATATTTTTCCATTACCATTCAGTCCCTTTCTACCCCCATCCCCCCAGCAATCACCACACTGTTGCCCATGTCCATGAGTCCTTTTTCCTGCTGTGTTTATGTTGATTAACTCTGTCAAGTGATTATCTGTCCGAGAAAAATCAAAAGCAAGATCCTAGTGGATGAATTTTCCGAGAGCTGTTCCCTGTCTAGGGTATGTCCTGGTCATGCTGTATACAAATAATTACACTGGACAAAGTTGTTTTCAGAAGTGGATTTCAAGTGAATGTGATCAAAGAGGTTGGCTAGAGCTTGTACTGTGGTGATGTCTAGGTTAGGTGACTAAGAGTCTGCCTCACCGGGCACAGAGTCTGTAACGATGTAGGTTGGTGTGCGCTCCTTCCTGGGAGATCCCCTTCAGATCACAGGGGATGCTGAAGGGAATTCCTACTTCTGTCTGCTAAATCCTACTCTGGGGACGAACCTAATGCTCATTATTGGTGTCTCCAGTGTGTGCCTCCCCTGAGGCCACGGGCGTTAGCCGAGGCAGTAGCTTTTCTTTTCAGAGCCTCAGTGATTTGCCTATCTGTTTACAGAGCCCAGAGGGGAGAGGGGGCTCCACACCCAAAATGAGAACCACTTTTCATGCCTTGCTTGGCAACCTCTTCGTGGACCATTCAGGAGTCACACACTGCCGGCATCTGGTGTCTGTGGAGAAGCCTGTGTGAATGTGGGTGGGAGAGCCTCCCTTGAACAGAGGCCTGGGGTAGAAGAGTTCTTGTGGATGACGTTTCTACAGACTTTGAGGATTTTCAAAACAAAAACAGAAGATGGGGTGACAGAGGCTTTCCTCCCGGTCCTATGTGCTGGGTCCCCAGGCCTCACCTGGAGGACAATACCAAGAGCCTTCCAGCTCCGACCAGCTCTCTTCAGGTTGGGAGATGTTCCTGTTGCCTGTCTTTTTATGAGGAACATATGTTTTCAAGAAGTAGTAGTTAAGAACATAGACTCGAGAGCCAGAACTGGGCAAGTTTCTTACCCTCTCTGAATCTATTTCATAGCGTTTTTGAGGATTAAATGTATGAAGATATTTAAAGCCTTTGGAACAATTTCTGCCAAATAGAAAACATTTTATGATGGTGGTGATTATAATTAGTTTTGAGTAGGATGATAAGGGAAAGTTAGAAATTGGTTAGCCTCCTAATATTTAATAACTTCAAGATATCAAAATGGCCATTGGACAGTTCTGGCACTCTCTCTTAGAAACCTCAGCCTTGGAATTGCTTTCTTCCCATCACGGCCACCCAGGACCTTTGGATACATCTGACATCGAATTCCTTAACCCCGGTCCTATAGTCAGCAGGACTGTGCATTTGCCTCATGCCACACATGCAACCTGCACTTCAGCATGTTTGTTTTGCATACAACCTCTGGATTCATTTTTGTGACATTGAGTATATTGAGTTTGGTTGGCTTTTTGCTAGCATTTCTAGAACCTCCATGCACGATCATGGAAGTCCTGCTTCGCACAACTCCAGGGGGCCCCTATTCACTTTCAGAACTAAATACTCTTTAGTAGATACTCAAATCTAAGACATCTTACAAGCTCAGTTATACCAAGATGACATGGTAAAGGGTTCATATGTAGGCAGGCACCTTTTAAGTTGGAATTTTGTTTTTTTTTTAAGTATGAATGTTTTTAATGTAATTTCATACCATGATGACCTCACAGGAAAAAGTGTTTTCCTCTGTCAATCACAGTAATAGCAAACTTCTTACACACACAGTAAAATGACTACCATAGAATGGAAAATTATTAAGTATTGAAAAACCAAACTAAAAGATAAAATCTTATGATGTGTTATGGCTTGGTTCCTGATTATGAAAGAGAAGGAGGCTTACCACATCCAGGAAAGGATGATTTTATAAGTAAGTGCAGTAGGTTATTGAAAAACATTCTCCAATTGAGGGAAGAGCCCTTGAGCTCCAGTGAAAACAAAACAGAAATTCCCTGTGGACTTAATTAATATATGAAATTCAAAATGAATTCCTTTCACTCATGCCTATGTCATATGTCTTGGAGAGAAGGATGCATTTATTTTTACTAGTCACTTACCCTCTAGACTGCAGGGGTGTCCAACCTTTTGGTATCTCTGGGCCACACTGGAAGACGAGTGGTCTTGGGTCACACATTAAATACACAAACACTAATGAAAACAAAAAATTCTCATAGTGTTTTAAGTAAACTTATGATTTTTGTGCTGCACTCACAGCCATCCTGGGCCGCATGTGGCCCACTGGCGGCAGGTTGGACACCCCGGCTAGAGTGAATGAGTGGACCAGACATGTCGGTGAAAAATGATTTCATATGGGAGTGTGGGGAGGACATAACTTCCCTGAGCAGCCTCTTCAACACCGAGAGGACAGGGCGACCTACTGAACGCAAATACTGACCATTCAAAATCGTGCAAGGAGGGACTCAAGCACCAAGACTTTCGTTTAGAATTAACCAAAAGTTCAAAGATGGATTAGAAGTGTTTGAGCAAAATTTTTATATACTTAGGATGTTCTCAAAAGTTAAATAAAAACTCTCTGTCTCTCACTTGATAAGCAGAGTTGATGCTGCATTTTTCCTTCTTTAGTGCAGTGAAACTTGTCACCATACCTGGCCCACTGTAGACATTCACTTAATGCCTCCAGGGCAAAATACGGTTCATTATCTCCACTTTTTAAACTGTTATTTACACTTACTTTATGCTGAACTTATTCCTGGGCCATGCATTTTTGTTTCTTCTAGGGTACCTTTTCTTCTGTTCAGCCTCTTCTGTTTCAGGAACAACTTGCTCTTTTTCAGTGGGATCATCTCTGTGTGGCCGGGCAAGTTCATGTTAGTCTCACTATGAGCTCTGTAAACCCAGGGTCCACCTGCGGTTTTGTTTGCCTGGATGTGCTCAATAACTAGACAATCTATGTCACAAACTTTTAAGTTCAGCATTTCTCTGCATTTTTAAGCATGTACAGTGAAAATCCAGCACTCTTATTGGGTCAAAGAACTTACATCCAGCCCCCCTGTTTGGCCTGGGCGCCCCTGCTGTCTCCACTTTTGTAATGACAGAGCGTGGTAATATGTAAGGTAATTTCTTCTGTAAAGTGACATCTTTCGGAGACTTAGTGGGTTTTTGGATATGTCTACTTTCACAGGTGTTCTTCAGGTGAACATGAAGATTTGAAATTCTTGATTTGTGTTATTCTGTGGGTTTTTCTGGGTCAGCTGAATATTGAACCATTTTCAGAGATCATCGCAGGTGTCTTATGGGAAGGGAATGCCATCTCCACCTTGTTTTGCCAGAAGACAATGAAGTATATTTTGAAACAAATTTTAGGAAACGGCCAGTTTCCTCTTCAGATAAGTAGGCTTTCCAGCCATTACTCCTGCCAACCCCTCAGCTCCGCGCCTGCCACCTAGGACTTGTTCTTCATCGGTTGCATAGCCAGTAGTTGTATAGCTACGCACGCAAAAACTAAGTTTCTAAGACTAATGACTTTTGTCATTGAGAATATTAATTTTCTCATTTCAGAAAGTGGATGTCACCAGCAGGGCTGTGATGGAAATAATGACTAAAACAATTGAATACCTTCAACCCAATCCAGGTAAGAGGTCACTCATGTTCAGGGTATCCCTCCAGGTAACTTTTAGCTTTCTTTTTGAGAGATATTTTAGGTTCGGTGCACTTCGGCTTCCTCAGCCTACTTTTCTGGGGGTTCAGCAACTTCAGGTATAACACTTTCAGTCGGGATGAGGGGTACTTTTTGAGGTTCACATTAAAGTGACTAGAGGAGTCTGTAGTGTTTTATCTGACTGTGGGGTATCTAACAAACAACATTGTGTGGACCGCTTGGGTGGCACATAATGTCAGGATAGCTGCTAGGTGTTATTAATGGTACTCCAATTTTCAAAGGATGGTAAAAAATTGGAATAATATTAAGATAAGAAACAGTAATTCCTAGAAGGTATGACAAGATAGGAGATTGAATAATTTCTCTGAAACACAGAGGGTTTTTGTGATACAGCATCACCAAAGTCTTTGGAGGGATGTTTTTAATTGAGTCCTCTCCGTGCCACAGATCAGCGTTTGTTTCTGCTTATGTGTGAGGCCAGAATGGAGATAATGCAGCTCTACTTTGAAAGGAAAACCAGGCAGAACTGGAGCAAGCTCTGTAGGCATGAAGAGTGACAGAGCAAAGCAGCCAGCATGTCAGCCTCCTCCTCCCTATCTTCCTGTATAGCAGTTCGTAACTCAGAGTATAGAAACCTGAAGTAAGGCCGAATGTCTTTAAGTGAAATACATTAATATTTGGAAAACTGCTTACTCTTGAGATTCATTTCTTTGGGAGTTGCAAGTTGGGATCTCAGTGTCTTTGGTGGTCCTTGGGATGATGGTCCAGGCACTGTGCCAACCTCAGTGTTCTTGGATAAGGAGCATTAGTGGGCAGGAGATGAGAAAAGGGCAGGTGCTGGGTAAGCGGAAGCAGTTAATTAATAGGCTGTGCTGACTAGCTCTCTACTGCCTCCTGCTGTTGGCTGCAGTTTCATCCGACCTTTGTTTACCTAGGCCAGCACAGCTGCTGTTTGGAAGATGAACACACCATGAGGGAAAATGTTTCTATTTTTGTTTTTCTTCTTAAACTACTCAGAGATGGAATTATGTGAAGGAAAATCTAGAAATAAATGTGGTGATAAGCTATAGGAACCAGGCATTTAACTTACAGTGGAGCAAATGTTTAGGAAATTAGGCAAAGAATGGCAAAAGTCAAGTTTCTAATTTTTACCCAGATCCTTATTCATGACCTTTCTATTCCGCAGAAATACGAGGATCTCTTAATTGTGTATGTATTCCTTCATATTTAAACAGCTGCAATAAGTCAGGTTCTGAAAAGGGAACTGCTCACCTGCCTCACCGTAAGAAATCATTATATAAGGGCAAGGAATGTTTGTCTTTATCCTTATGAAGAACTTTGAAGTGCGCTTTGTTTTCTTGGGATTTACACAGGAGTTGTGCAAGTAACTCACTGCAGGGCTGTGATAAACATAGGGAGGGCAAGAAAAACATAGTATTGATTGAGCACTAATGGATTTTCAGTACAGTGCTAGTTATTTACATGATGTCATCTCTGAAAGTAACCATTATTTTATGATTGCAAAAATAAAACACAGCTGAACAATTCACAGGATAGAAAAGGGATTCAATGTCTACTGTGGTACAGAATCTCAGTGGAAACCTGTCCGTGTTCCCGAGAATGAAATGATGCTGTGTGGTAGGTAGGTATAGCGTGCTGACTAGGATGTACCCCCAAATTCAGGGCTACCCAGAACCTCAGAATGTGACTTAATTTGGAAGTAGATTTTGTTTTCATATATAATTAGTGGTCTTGAGTTCAACACATCTGGAGTTAAGGTAATTCCTAAATCCAAGGCCTGGTGTCTATCTGAGACGAGCAGACACAGAGGGACACAGGGAAGAAAGCTGTGTGAAGATGGAGGCAGAGATTGGAGTTATGCTGCCCCAGGCCACGTAATGCCAGGAGCTACCAGGGCTAGAAGAGGCAAAGAAGGATTCTCTGAGAGAGCCTCTGGAAAGAGCCAGCCCTGCTGACACCTTGGTTTCAGGGTTATGGCCTCTTGAACTGTGAAAGAGGAAATTTCTCTTGCTTTGATTTGTTTGTGGTAATTTATTATAGAAACACTAGAAAATGAATACAGGAGGCTAGCCTTGTTTTATGCAGGAAAACAGAAGGGCCAGAGATTTTAAGAAACTTTCCTAAAGTTATACACCCAGGAGGCGATGGAGCCAGGATCCGAAGCCCAGGCCAACTGCTTCCTGAGCCCGTGTGTCTCACCCCCCAATAAGGACAGATTCAACTTCATTTAGGTACAGAGCGGGGGGTCATGTGCTTTCAGAGTGGTGCACCAGAAATTCAGAAAGGAATCATATTCTGGGGTCGAGACTTGGTGTTATTTTAATACAAAGGATTTCAGAGAGAGGTAATTGGGGAAGATTTGAATTTTTAGTAGAATGCTGAATGTGCTACGTAGCTGCCAACGTGTTCGTTTTACAGCTATTCAAAACTGAGTGGATATCTGCCATCAAGGAGACCAGTAAAAGCCATCACTAAGCAATCCCAGGTTGTTTTCAGAAAAGCAGTTATATTGCATATGAGTAGCCCACATACATATGCAAATAAATCACCCAGAATAGTCCAGAAGAAAACAAAAGTTCATTTATTCATGCTACCGAATTTGTATAATCTGCACTTAATTGGTTTAGGATAGATATGACTTAGCTCCTCCATGAATTTCTTGCCTTGAGAGCAGACACTGGCTTTGGTGCTCTTGAAAGACACTGGCTGGTCAAGTCACTGGTTTAGAACCCAGGTGGCCTTGGGAAGGGGACACAGGAATCTAGCAAACAGCTAGAGTCACCCAGTTTGGAATCACAAAAGAGCTCAAAGAATATTCCCAAACTCATACAGTTTGCTAAATACCTGGACAGCTCAGCCTCTCAGTGACCAGGAGCTGGTCAATCAATATTGATCGCTGGGTGCTTGTCCTGAATAAACCTGTCTCGGGTCAGGACATCGGATGACTTCCAGTATCAGTGTGCATGACCAGCCAGTACCATCAGTGGGAAGTGATGCTCTGAGGGTACTATGAGAGTATCCTCTATGAGATGAATACTCCAGAATGCTTTCTGCTTTTCCATCTTGTGGTTGTGGATCTTTTTTATCCTTGACACATCTTTTTTATTCTTGAAACTTAGTGTCTATTGGAATGATGACCAAAGAGAGTTTGATTAATTTTCATGAATCCATTGATAATGCTCTGTGTAGGTCCCTTTGTGAAGGTGCAATATTGCACCTCCAGAGCAATGTTTTTATTTTTTTAATTATTATATATTTATTTATTTTTTACAGAGCAATACTTTTAAAAGGCAAATCTGATCATATCGTTACCTTGCATAAAGCCCTTTAATGGCTTTTCATTGCTTTTAGGATTAAGTTGAAAATTTTTAACATGGCTTAACAGGCCCTCCCTTCATGATCAGCCTGCCCTTTCTCCTCCACCTTGCCAGGCAAACAGTTCCCTCAGGTCCAGTGTAAAGGTTACTTGGAAGTCTTCCTTGACCCCTGGCAATAGTAGGTTCCCCTGTCAACATCCCTCTCCTGATTTCCTGGTGGTGCATGCCAGTAATTGTAAGTGCGTGATGTGTGTGCCTTGGTTTGTCCTCCCCAGTAAGGACAGGACCGTGCCTGTTCTATCCACCACTGCATGCCCCCCCCCTCAGGTGTGTCAGCCAGTGGCACTTGCGTATTTGAATAAATGGATTATGAAGCACAGTTGACAGTCAGTGCCTAATGTACTAAAATTGCTCTAATACAAAGGATAGGAAGGGAAGTTCTTCCTTCTCTCTAAACCATGAGCTTTTCCCATGTAACCAGCACTTACCACATGCATTCACTTTTATGTGAAGACCAATTCTAGATGCAGTGCAGGTGGAAACAGGACCAAGACCGAGCCCCTGCACCTCACAGTCCAGCAACATAAGGTACATACACTGAGGAGAGTGGCCCAGAATGCTTCACAGCCAGTCCCTCCTGGAAACTCCAGCTGACTGCTGAGGTGAGGAGGGAGAATCCGGCCACAGGTCTACAGGTGTGCGCTGTGAAGCAGGGCTTTGGAGAACACAGAACAGAGAGCTGTAAAGTCTTTCCCTTTGGACTGTGAAATTATTCTAACAGGAACAGCGTAAACCAGTACAAATTTCCAACCTGCTTAGATAAATAATTTGAATTTGAAAAGCACTGTGCCCAAACTCCATCCTGTTGATTGTGAGCCCCAGCTCTCATGGCGTCTAAGAGTAGAGATCATCACAGAAGATACAAATCCGTTTTCTTAGTTGAGTGTCTACATTCCCCAATAGAAATATGATGCAATCCATGTGTGTGATTTTGAATTTCCTAGTAGCCACATTAGAAAAGGAAAAAGAAAGTTAAAATTTATTTTAATAATATATTTTATTTAACCTAATATATCCAAAATATTAACCAACATTAGAAATTATTGAGGAAGTTTTCATCTTGTTCTAAGTTTTGAAATTTCGTGTAATTTTACACTGACAGCCCGTCTTGGTTTGCACTGGCCACGTTGTAAATGCTCGATAGCCCCGTGAGACCAGTGGTTCCCATAAAAAACAGCAGAGGGTTAGTTTTCTCTTCAACCTATTTATTATATATGATATGTGCTTGATGCTTAGCTGCTTGGTTTTTGTATATTAGTGATGGTTTTTCCAATAGAGCAATGGACTCTTGATTTTGGAGCAGGATATCTTTAAATCTGTTTGACTTTTTTATCTGTCAAAACCTGTTCCCTGGCACTGCAGTGGAGATCTTCCCCGTAAATAGGATAATAGACATGACCGGACCGGGCTGTGTTTCCTTCCCAGCCATAGATAGCATACCGGTCATGACCGAGGCTTTCTCAGCTCGCACTGAAGGTGTTCTGACGTTTAATCCAACACAGATTTCCAAGATGTGAAGACAAAAAGCAGTTTGACCATGAAAAACACTGCATAGTGGGGGTTTGGCTCCCCACAGAAATGCTTTCCCCTCGAACGCCTACACGGTCCAGCTTCTCCAGCACGACTGTGATTAGGATAGTGAACAGGATCTTTAGATGCCTGTTCGGGATTTTTCAATAATAAATTCAAATCTCACTTGTGGAATGTTGCCTGTGAGAGTAGAAGTTTGCTGTATTAATTACATCTTTTATTTTTTATTTTTTGAAACGACAGCTCTACAGTCTGATCCATTTTCTTCTTTTTTAAAAAAAGATTTTATTATTCATTTTTAGAGAGGGGGGAAAGGAGGGAGAGAAACATCAATGTGTGGTTGTCTCTTGTGTGCCCCCTACTGGGAACCTAGCCCACAGCCCATGCATGTGCCCCGACTGGGGATCAAACCAGTGACCCTTTGGCTCACAGACCACACTGAGAACCAAATCCACTGAGCCACACCAGCCAGGGCTGCTGTATTAATTTTAAAATAACATATTAATCCTTGAAAAGATGTTATATCAAAATTATTAGACTTCTTTGCTGCAGGCTTCCCTCTTTACAAAGATGAGTAAATATAGTGATTACAAGATATTTGGTGGTGTTAGAATTGGAAATCAATACATATATTACTTGGCATTGATGTATTCAAATCCTTGGCTGCACAACACACTGAATGTGCTGTGTTTTCTTGCGGGCAGAACCTGAGTTGTATTTATTCTCTTGTCTTTCGGGCTCTTAGCCTTGAGCTTGTACATTGTTTCCCTCGCTGTGTCTACAGACTAGGTGCATAAATGAATGTGTCCGTCCTTCACTTAAGAAATAGGGTTGTGTACTGAGTCTAGTAACCAGAGCTTTTCCAAACCCTGAGACTGAAAAATAATCAAAGTGCATAAAGGACAGACTTACAAAAGTAATTTTGAGGAAAATGTTTCTATCTTAGAGGCTTGGTGTCTTTCAGGGAAGAGAATATGAAAGGTGGAATTGTAAGTCAGGTGATACGTGGTATAATTCATATACCATGTCAGCCATTCTCAACCTTTTTAATCTCATGCACACATAGATTAATTACTAAAATTCTGTGGCACATCAAAAATATATTTTTTGCTGACCTAACAAAAAATAGGCATAATTTTGATTCATTTACACCATACAGATTATTGTTGTTAGCTGTTGTCATTTTTTAAAAATTTGACAATCTAAGGGAAAAGAGGTCAGTGCCCCTGACTAAATAGTCAAGTATTGCATATTTTAAAAATTCTTGCAGCATGAAAATCACTGCTGTAAGTAGTGAAAATGCCGGAGGGTTTTTCTATTTTTACTACATCTTTGGGGAAAATACTTAAAGTTCATAAGTTCCCAATGTATTTGAGATGCCCTAAGTAATCCCAGTTTTTAGTTGGCTGGAATTGGTGGATTAATAAAATTCATTCGCTCTGTCTCTAATGACAGCTTAAGCCAGACCGTACTTAAGATGTAATTAATCACAACAGAGACACTGTGGATGTAAAGATATGCATGGATATGGAAACTTAAGGTAACGGTGCCTCACTTTAGTGGTCCTAAACTACTTACACACTGCCTGCAGGTGGCGGTCCCTGCACTCTCCCTCCCCCCAGGTCCTTCTTCCTCCATTCCTGCTGCAGCCTGAAGGCTTTCAGTTTTCCGGGGCTTCCCGCCCTTCCCTGCATCAGGATTTTGCACTGGCTGAGCACTCTTCCTGGAATGCCCCATCTGCCCCTTGGGTGACACCTGTCTTCTTACTCATCCTGCCTGTCTCAGCTTAGATATCACCCCTCTGAGGCATTCCACGAGCCCCCGACTGAATCAGGCCTAGTCCGGAGTTGCATTCTCCTCCACAGAGCTCCCCAGTCGTTCCCCCTGTGCCATACAATGGAGGAGAGTTCTCGTCACGTGATACAAGGTCAGATGATCTGACTTCAAACACAAACGTACCCTCCTGCATCCGGACCACCCAGTCCTTCCGCCTGACTCGCTTCATCTCCAGGTATTTGCCAAGTCCTCATGGAGGTGTCTGCTCCAGGGCCACTGTGTTTGTGCAGCTTTCCTGATCATCTCATTGAAAACATCACCCCTCACCTCTCTCCTAGCCCTTCCCCCATTTTATTTTTCTTCGTGGCACTTATCACTACTGAAATTTTTATTGTATTGTACTTGTTAAAGTGTGGCTTGTCTCTGCCACCTTAAGGCAAGTGGCCTGAGTGTAGGGCTATTGTTTGCACACTACAGCCAGAGAACCCCGTTCTTGTAATTTATTGTACTTACCTCAGTATTTACTTTCATGTGTCCTTTTCATTTGTTCAGTATACTGTCTTCCTCCATTTTTACTCCCTGTTTATGTTCTTCACATAGCAGCCAGTACATTCCCTGAGAGATGGAAATTGCATCTCACACTCCTCTGCTTGTTACTCGCCAGTGTCTCCCACTGGGGTCAGCACAGGCTTCCTGGCCACAGGGCTCTGCGTGGTTTGGCTCTTGATCTGCCCTTGAGACTGTGCTGTCCTTTGTCCACTCTCAGTGGCTTCTGTAATCCGTAGTCAAGCTCAGCTTGCTCCTGCTTCAAGGTCTTTGCACAGGAAGTTCCTCTGCCTGGAATGTTCTCCCTGATCCCGTTGTGACTTCTCCTCCTCCCTCCATTCCACCTCCCTATCTAGTCCTTCCCTGTCCACCCTACCTTAAATAACCTCTCTCCACCACTCCATACCCCCTTCTATTATTCTGTCACCACTTGAAATTATCCCATATTTTAGCTTGTTTTAATTTATCATTTGCTTATCACCCTTATTTCCCATATAGAATGTAATCTCCACAACGGTAGGGCCTTTGTCCCATTAACTATCCCTAATATACAAATAGTGTCCTCAGTAAATATTTACTGAGTGAATGCTGTTTATCTCCCTCCCTGTATCATAAACTCATTGAATGAAGGACTGTGTCTGTTTTGCTCAGTTATATATACCCGATACCTAGCAGTGTTTGGTACTTAGTAGGTGCTTAATTCACTGAATGAATGGATCAAATCATGTTAAGCATATTTAAGCTCCACCTTATAGGAGTAACTAACCTTTCAGGTGGCGTCATGGTCTGCAGACCTGCACAGGCCAGCATCAGAGCTGCCATTTCTCTGTCTGCAGTATATACCTACTTGGTGTCACGCACAATTAGTACATCTCACAGTTGCTTTGGGAGAAGTGTGGAAGTGCATACTCTCATGTTTAAGATCATTGGGCTGAAACTATTAAAAGAACATTCATATTTACAGATGTAGTAATAGTTGTTCCTGTTTCAGATGAAAAACTGAAGCTTCAAGGGAGATTTAATAATTTGCTCAAAATCATGCAACAAAAGAACCAGAATTCATACTCAGATATACTGTCTCCAGTCTATTTTGTTTTCACTGTCTTGTGCTACAAAATACAGACACCTTCGGTCATTGCATATGGATGAATACACCCTAGAGTGACCTCTATTGTTCACACCTTTGTATAATCCCTTCCCTTCGAGTGTAGGTGGGGTTTGTGACTTGCTTCTCACCAAAAGAACTAGCAAAGGTGATGGGATTGAACACTCACCATTCCCTTTATTAGGCTTCTTGTGTGGCAGCGTTGGTGGGATGTCACTCCCACAGTCATTACATTATGTACAACTCTCTCAGTAGGTGGAGTGAGAGAGAGACTCCCGCTGGCCTAGGACAAGCCGCCTGCCATGTTGCGACTGACTGAGGAGAGGGCCACGTGTCAGGGCACTCAGGGTGGCCTTTGGACCTAATGGTGACACCTAGCTGATAGCTAGTGAGGAGCCAGGGCCCTCAGTCATACCACCACAAGGAAGTGAAATGTTGTAAAAAAACCTAAGTAAGCTTAAAAGCCGAGTCGTCTTTACTCAGGTTTCCTGAAAACAGGGCATCCCGGCTGGCACCTTGATTGTAGTCTTACGAGACTGAATAGAGGGCGCTGGTGGTGCCTGGATTTCTAAAGAAACTCTGAGATACATATGTGTTATTTGAGCCACTAAGTTTGCAGGTCTTGGTAAAGCAGCATAGCAAACTAATACATTATGGCTGTTAGTTCCTCAACCAGAGCTTCTATTTCAAGCAGATCACTGCTGGGCCATCAGGCCATTAGTCCTTATCATCTTTGGTCCCTGGATACCTGACGGAGAAGCAGGGTAAATTGGGAAAACCTGTCACACCTTTTCAGCTTAGAGTGAAGTCTTCTGAACTCCCCAAGGAGCGGTTGGACAGGTCCAGTCTATGCTAAGACTAAAGATATGTTTGAAACATGGACAGTGAAAAGCACTTGGCACAGTGCCTGACACTTTGTAGGGGCTCAAGAAATGTCACTCAACTTCTCTTCCCAGTAGCTTACAGCCCCACCTGAGGGCATCTCAGGTGCTCACCCAGCAGTTCCTCCCCAGGTAAGGTCTCCGGGGAAAGTCACTGCAGGACTCTTCTCCAAACAGCGCCATTGTGCCAAACTCCCACCCTCTCTCTGCTCCGAAAACCTGACGAGCAAAGGCTCATTGTGTTAGTACATAGAGGGTGTGTCTCTTTCAAGTTGTAGGAACCATTTGAATGCTCCCGTGGTATAATTGCCCTCTTTCCCAGAGTGCACTGTGAGGCCTGTTTTGGCACCTTGCCAGCACCCCCGTGTGGCGGTGGGAGATGTTCACCGTCCCATCTCACAGGTACCCTGGCTCAGTGTCTTAAAATAGCTCCTGCTGCTTCCTACTCAACAGGCATAAGAGCTGTGTCACCTTGGAGGGAGGTGTTACATAAATGCCATTATTTGGGTTGAGGGTAGCATGATTTAGTGCTAAAGTTACGTATTTATATGTCAGTGGGAAAATCTTTCTTTTCCTTTTTCCTCAATCCCTTCTAATATTTTTCAAAAGAAACTGCAGTAATTTCAGGAAATTTACTTAGGTCCTCATTATCACGTAAATCTTCTGTATCCTTTAATAACTGTTAGTGTTCAAGGCCAGTGGGACGTTGCCCATAGTGCAGGGAGCAGCAAAGCATTCCTTTTAGACTGTAGATGCTCTGATTTCACCAGAGAAAGTCAGGCCCTTTTACACAGTCGTCATAGGTGCCTGTGTGAAATACATACCAAAATGTTATTTATTGCTTGCATTTTGTTTGATGTATTAAGCCCAAATCTAATTTAGTGTGATTTGGGGATCTATACCAACATGCTAAATGTATTCTCTGTACTAACTTGCACATTTAGTTTAAATAATGCAGAATTAAATTTTTCCTCTAACTAAAGACATCATTGAGCTTTGATAGATAATATATACATAAAGAAGTAAGTAGAATTTAGCTGTTGGGGGCCATTTCAATGAAAAGGCTATCAGTAAGTTTTCTCCTGCCAAAAGGGATCAAGAGGAGGAAAGAAATACTATTCGTTTAGTGCCTGCTTTGGTTACATTCAGCAGCTCATTTCACCATCCCAGCAATTCTACCAGTCAGTATTACCATCTCCCCCTTACTAGCAGGCGCACTGAGGCTGAGAGGGGGTTAGCACAGCGTCTTCCCTGCAGAGCCGGTAAGCAGCAGAGCAAGGATTTGAATCCTGCCCCCTGTTATGCCTTTGTTTGCAGGTGCCCTTTCTTTAATTAGTAGGAAGTGATAATAGAGCCTGTCACAGGAGAATGAAGTTCTAATTTTTTTATCTTCAAAAAGAAGCTGCATTTACACATTTAAATGCAGCTTTAGTCTTCTAAATTTTAACCATGCTTGTTCACAGTGTTTGTTGCATTTAGTTATTAGTTATCCCTAATGAAATACGATAATTTTCCATAGAAGTGAGAATAAACTTCCTTTTATTTCCCTTGAAATATCTGCTGGGTCTTTTTTTTTAAATTTTCTTTTTGTAAAGACTCATCAACAGAAACCAGATCTGTAGTAAATGATATGGCTATAGTATTCATTCCTGTAGAAATAAAAGCAAAGAAAAGGAGGGTTTAAAAATGAATAAAGTTAAAATTTTTACATTAGAATTTCAAAGTAAGACTGGTTTTGATCTCAGCAGTGACTTTACGAAGAATGAGTTCCATTGGTTTTGAAATTTTACATTAAGGTTCGGATGGATACCATTTACTCATGTGCAGATGACCCAGTCCACTTATCCTACTAGATTCTAATGCATGTATGAGAGGTGTTTAGGTTTGAAAGGCGTTGCAGAAATCAGGTAAGCCCGTCTTCTGTGTTCCAGGCGAGGAAGCCAAGATTAAGAGAGGTTAGGCAGCTCCCCAAGGTCAAGCCAGTGGAATGACCGCCGATCTCCTTGCTCGGGGTGCAGCTCTCACCCTGCTTCCCAAGTCCCAGCACCTATCACGCTCCTCCTCCTCTGCCTTTCCAAACGCCCGAGCGTGACGATAACTAAAGCTCTGTACTTTTTTGCTGACAATCCTAATCTGACTCTTTTAATAAAGAAGTAGTGAAGCAATGAGAGCTGGAGTGGCTTTCTGAGACAAGAACAGGTTTTTGAGACACAGCTAGGATTTGAATTCTGCTCAGCTTCTTGTTTTGATGTGTCCCTGGACAAGTTACATCATTTCTCTGTGTTTCATTTTCCTTCTCTGTGAAGTGGAGAAGCCAAACCTGTCCGTGTGTCATGGGAGGATTAAGAGATGATGTATGTGAATTACACATTGTAGATACTTATTAATGATAGCTATGGGATGAAACATGGTCCTGATCTTCAGTTTTTCAAAGATATCTCAGGGTTCTTTCTCAGTTTTCAAACCAAATGATAACATTTATGGAAGCTAGTACAGATCATTAAGCAGTTGTTTGCTAGAGGTCTCTGCTCTTTTGGTCAACTAGGTTTGGTTTCTATAAGGTAGGTAGAGATGACAAATGAAATAAGTTCCTAAAAGCAGTGAAAGACTTCCAGAAAAATTTTTCTATATCCGTGGTCTTCAATGATAGATGCTCAGTTCATTAGGTTTCTCCTAACAGAGCACAAAGATGTGGCTTTGCTGTGGTTACGTCTTCTGCCTGGTTGCGTAAGGTCTCTCCCCAAACACCCCTGTTGTGATCATTTAGGGTGCGGAATAGGGCTCAATGCAGAAGGGAGACTCACTGCTCGTCCCTGCCCCCCTCCAGCACTGAACACCCAATTTTACCACCTCTGTCCCGTCCAGCCCCCACTCTGTGCTTAGATTTTGTTCTGGGCCTCATTCCTCTGATCCCTTAGGAGGTTGGGAAGGTTTTAGGGCCTCTCTGCTAAAAGGAGGGAAGGCACAAGATGTGATGGAAGGAAATGCTAGTACCGCAGTGCCTGTTGGAGATTTGCGGGAACCAATGGCTTGCTCATCATAGTTAAGGATGATGATGTATCTGAGTGGGGGGGGTTTGAGTGTGCTCTGCTATTCTCTGTACTTCTGCATATATTTGAAATATTTTTTAGTTGAAGAGGTATAATATTACTTAGCCACCGCAGATGAGAAATTGAGTGCAATAAAATGCCCCACAAACTGGGGTTTAACCAGTGGCATGCTGCTCAAAGTTTAACAATTGTCTGGAGGAGAGCAGGGCAGGCTGCACCCCGAGGTCTTTCCAGAAAGTATCCAGCCGCATACTATGAAAAGTAGAGACATTTATTGAAGAACATACAAGATACAAGAGACATTGTATATAGGACAATGATGCCTCAATCCCCTTCAAAATAGGCACCTAGGCACCTCACACAGTTCTCCCAATCACCATTAGCTGCCCTCGTCGTATTTGCCTGGATCTCATTGATGGTCTGAAATCTCTTCCCTTTCAAAGATGATTTTAGTTTTGGGAAAAGCCAGAAGTCATAGGACACCACATCTGGGCTGTAGGGGGGCTGAGTTACATTGGTTATTTGATGTTTCAGAAGACACCTCTGCATGAGATATGATGCATGAGCAGGAGTGTTGTGATGAAGATGCCAATCACCAGTTGCCTGTAGCTGTGGCCTTCTGAGTCATCTGAATAGTTTCTGCAGAGGAATGTGTTTCAGCTTCATGCAAAATTTGATGCAGGTTCATTGCTCTACTTGCTCAGTCATTTTGAATGTGATGGCCACAAAGTACACATGTCACTCAATGACATCTACCGCCCCCACTGGCTAGTACAGTGAAGTCACCATTGTTCACACCTGTGCAGTTCACTCTCCTTGGCAGGTTACATCCATGCTGTACAAACCATTCTCCTTGTATTTACAATGGTTGGACTTTTTCTGGACAGACCTCATATATTGAGGATATGGAGGCTCAAGGAAACTGGAAAATCTGTCCAAGTTCTTACAAGTTAACGCAACGGCAGGAATCAGACCCAGATCCAATGCCTGTTCTCTTTCCCAACATTTTAAATCCTGTGAGAATAAAACTTGCAGGTAGAAAGCCCCAAGTCTCCATGAGGCCCAAAGAAAAAAATTTAAAATCTTTGTCTGAAGGCCTTTACCAGTGGCAGGAAAATATACCTGGTATATATCAGAATTCCTTAGAAAACTATTTTAAAACATATATTTGAGGCCCCCACTTACATCTTGCTAATTTAGGATACTCTGGAGATGAGGATAAGCAAGTGGAGGCATTGGAGTCTTACCTTTTATTGGTTCGGAACAATCAATCTCCTTGAGTCAGTCAGCTAAATGATCTTTAAACTTTTCTCTGCAGCCCAGACCCTTGCACTGTGTTACAGACTCATGTATTCTAGTACCTGCCTGACTCCAGTAGGAGGTGTAGGCACCTAAAACTTAGCATGTTGAAGCTAAACTTTACATTTTCACTGTCTACTCATAACTGGTCTTCCTATGGTATTCCCCTTTTTAGTGAATGCAACTCCATTAATTCTTCTACTTTCTCGGGCCTGAAACCATTTGGTCTCTTTGATGCCTCTCTTTGTCCCGTACCCCACATCCAGTCTGTCAGTAAATTCTGTCGGCTCTGCATTCACAACATGTCCACAATCAGACCACTCTGTTCTGAGCCACCATCATCTCTAGCCTGGGTTATTAAAAGAGGCTCCTGCTGGCCTTCCTGCTTTCATTCCTACTGTCTATAATCTACTCTGTATGTGAGTCCTTTTCAGTAAAAGTCTGATCATGTCACTTTTCTCCTCAAAACCTTTTAATGTGTCCCTATGTCATTAAAAGTAGGACCCAAAGTCTTTAAGATGGTGAAAACAACCTTAACTTATAAGAGCTCAGACAGGTTTTCCAGTCTCCCTCAACCTCCACGTCCTCAATTCGTGCGTGCAGCCCATCTCTCTCTCTACAAAAGGGAACAACATAACCAGAACCACAGGGTGGTGGCTGTTGTGAAGATTAAGTCTAAATTGTTTATTTAAAGCTCCTGGCTTATGCTTAACACTAATTAAAGGCTAATTCCCACCACCAGTATAAAATGACCAGAAAAGGAAAGCTTTTGTGGAATGTTATTTCATCTTGATTTGGGAGGGGGGATTTTCATCCTCTACTTCCTGTTATCTAATGGCCTGGCCTTCAAGATTACAGATGTTTCCTTCTTTATTATGGCTGAATAATATTCTACTATATACGAGGGAACCCCCCCAAAACTGGAATTCTCTTCTGGAGGGAAGGCCCCTTGTAGTACAGGCTTCCCCCACTAGGTGAGTGTTCTAGGAACCCATCTGTGTCAGTGTGCCAGCTGGCATTGTGTAATTTTTTTTTGAAGACACTTTTAATGTGTTTGCCCACTTCATGATGGGTGATTTATGACCACACCTGCCCTCACCACGCTGAGTGTTGAGCAGTTTTTGACCAAAAATGGCCTGACCCTCACGCCCCACTCTCCCCATTCACCCAGTCTCATCCCGGGCACTTTTTTTTTGTTTCTCTGGATGAGAAAAGTCCTCAAAAGGAAACGTTTTGCTGATGTAGAAGAGGTGAAACAAAAAATGGCAGAAGCACTAAAAGGCATCAAAATTGACAAGTTCAAAAACTGTTTGGAACAGTGGGAAAAATTTTGATAGGTGTATTGTATCAAAAGGAGAGTACTTTGAAGGTGACTGAAGTTTAAATGTGTAAGAATAACTACACAATTTTTTATAAATACATTCCATTTGGGGGGACCTCCTTGTGTATTTTTTTTTTTTAGGGATAGTGCTTTTTTGGACTTATTTTAAGGAATCTTTGCATACTGTACAGGCCATAAATACGTTATCCTATATATATCATTTTCTATTAGCTGTACTGTATTTCCTTCCATAGTTAGAGCTGCAGTCCACCTGGAATTGATTTGGGGTATGAGTGTGAGACACAGTGGCAAGTCAAGAGTCGGTGTTTTTTCTTACGGAATCTAGATGACGCAGTAGTAATTTTGAAGGAATCAATATTTTAAAAGCTCCTCAGGTGATTCTACTGAGCAGCCCACCATTTTCCTAAAATCCTCCCAGATGTCTCCTTTCTCCTCGGTCATCTGGCCCTGTTAATTCTGTCGTCCAAAGGACCCCACAATCCCTCTTTTTTTTCTTCCTCTCTTTCCTTAGAACTCATCTGTTACAGTGTTCTCGTAACTGGTCTGCCTGCCTCCAGTGTCTTCATACTTTGGAAAGCCCCTTCCCACTTTCCCTATATTGATAATAGGAATATTTTCCCCAAACCTAAATGTGATTTAATTTGAATTAAAACTCTTTCAGAGGTCTCGATCTTAAATAATTCTGTCTAAAACCTTTGTTGGGAATCGTCTACAAAACAGAACCTAAGCTCCTACAGAGGCCCATGACACTGAAGGCCCTCCACACCCTGGCTCCAACTTTGTGCCCTCCTCACCTAAGCCACAGACACTTTGACATCTCCTAATACACCAGGCACTTCCACGTGCCTTTCTCTTCATCTCAGGTGCCTAGAATGTCCTCTCCCATCACCCTGCCTTTATAGCTCACTCTTGAGCACAGCTCCCATGTCACCTGCTTCATGAGCCTCGCCAGCCCTACTCTTCTAGGCAGAATGCATTGCTCCTTCCTGTGACGCAGATGCATTATAACCTTGTCCACAATAGGGCCTGCGTGTGCCTCCCATCACCATGAGTGGAGTGCTTTCCGACTCTTCAGCTGGACGGGAAGCTCACTGAGAACAGAGGCTGGCCCTTGCATCTCTCAGATTCTCCCTAGAATAGTCCCTTTCACATAGTAGGTACTTAATAAATACTTGTTATGTTCATCTCATCACATAAAAAAAAACTTTAAAAAGCAGATATTTGGTAGAAATCAATTCAATCAGGCAGTGCAAATTCAGAATTTTTCTGTTTGTGGGGGCATACCTTACTGTTCCCATCGTAACCTATTTATTGATTCTTATTAATTTGATTTTTTTATCCCTCTATCTAGGGCTCATAAATTAGCCTAAGAACCCATTTTTTGTGGGGGAAATGAGAGCCTATTTCCTGGTTATGGGAGATTGTGTGATAAGTTTCTTCCGTTTTCACATAAAGCAGTTTCTCATGGCGTCATTTGGAGATGAATTGCTGCTAAAGAGTCAAGTCTGTGTGAGGGCTGTGAGCAGGCCAGATTGCCATCAGCTGGCCCGATCATCCTGTCAGATCACAGAGTTAGTGTGTAATTGGATTTTATCAGCAGCCTAGGGCTCCATTTCAGAGCACAAGAGGAGGTCATTATGCTTTTAAACAGGGAACTCCTTTTCCAAGAATTTGAAAAGATGATGAATGCAGAAGAATTTTATAAAAAATTTAAACTTTTAAATGAAATTGTTCAGCCCACAATTAATAATTAAGTACCTGCTCTATGCTCGGCCCTGAGCTAGAATTCAATAGGATGCAGTTTTTGCAACTTGTAGCAGGAAACAGACATGCAGAAAAGAGAGAAGTAAATTATTACGTGAGATATGATCAATGTATGTACAGGGCAGAGTGGAGACATAAAATGAGAGAAGAGGTCACTTACACTTCAGTGCGGTAGAGGTAAAGGGTGGCTGGGAAGACTTTGTAGAAGAGGCGTGCCTGGTGGTGTGGGGGGCAGGCAGACAGAGGGAAGGCCGTTCCGAGAAGTTCTGGCAACTTCAGGAAGCTGCCAAAAATTTCCTGTGGCTGAAGGCCAGGGCATGCTTTCTTTGTGAAGTCTTGTATCTTAGAAGAATGACCCTAAACAAGAGAACATGGAAGAGTTTTAAGAATTTTCCAACTGTCTCTTTTTTCTCAACTTTTCATGTATGGAGAACCTGACTCAGAGTTACTTAACTCAGAAAATTACACAGCGAACTTGCTGGCATGTCTGGCACTCATAGAAATAACTAAGATTTATTGAATATTTATCACATTATGTCATTTAATCTTTTTGTCAACCTAGTCCTGTGAGGGGGAGGTACCATTTTACAGATGAGGTAACGGAGCTCCAAAATCACCCAGCAAGGAGTAGAGCGGGATTTGGACTCACACAGTCGGACTCCAGAGTCGGTTTCTTAGTCCCATTTCGTTAAACTGGTTCTCCTTTCTGCAATGAGCAGCTAACTCCTGCCTACAGTTATTCTCTTTTATGTATATCCTGAAAGCATAGATGTGCAGAATTGAAAATATTTACACTTTATTTACTCACTTCTGGACTCTATCAAGGATAGATCATAATTTTTTTGTCAGTTAAAATATTAGACCATCAGACTATCAGGGTTTAATCAGGGCAGCAAAGCCATTTGGGGATATTATGAAATGAGATTTATGGTAGGAATTAGAATTTGTACAGTTGTAGGAATATCTGGGTAAACAGAGGCAACCACCACCCCCCAACAAACTGGAGCTGAAGAACCAGAGACAGGCTGCTGACAAGTCCTGACCCAGGTAAATGCACTTAGGAATCTGGAAAGTAGGCAGTTTCCACAGCTAGAACAGGACTGCAAAGGGCACTGGTGGGAATGGTATGAAAGGTTGTTGGCTCTTCAAGGTTATTGTCATAGAACCGGCCACTGGTGTTCTGGAACAGCTGTGGGGTTCGGTTGTCTGCCACCAAGAAATGTGACTCCCAAGGCAAGAGGTTGGTGAAAAAGGAATTTAATTAAAGGTTATACAGATTCCGAATAATGGCAGGTTTCTGCCGTTATGTCCCGCTCCCTTTAAAAAAACACCCCAAAACAAATAGCCCTGCCTCCCTCTCCTTGCCAGACCAGTTTCAGAATATGCCACTTAGAAATACCATCTTTCAGAAAAACAGAAGTCTCAGCATTCCCAATCACAGTCCAGCTCCAAGCACCTGTCACGTGTCTGTGAGAGATGCTTGGCCAGGCAGGTGCCCTTCTTCTCCTGACCTCCAGGCAGACCTCCAGACCTCGTTGCAGCCCCTACAGACACCATGTTACTTGTCCCGCTCTAATTTAAATGTTCGGCTCAGAACTTCCTGCATGGCCAAACACCCAACTCTTCTATGGTGCGTTAAGTCTGCCATTTTTGTCAGCTTCCCAGTGTCTTTGACCCTCTTTTGGCTTCCATCTTCAGTCAGGGCAAGAGTTCCCAGACACGCAAAGGCATCTGGGATGGGCATTCGCTCCCCGCAGCTCGCAGCTTGGCAGGCACACTATGAGCTCCCCCCCTCCCCCGCCCACCCCCGCCCCCCCCCATATGTCATGAGTCACTCTGCTGCTGCACACAGTCAAGTTCTCACAGTCAAGTACACTTGACTTTGCGGCTTCTGCAGCCTTTTGTGGGCTGTTGATCTGCCTTTGTTATGCAGTGTGCCTTAAATGCTACTTTCCACTTTTGGGGCATTCTCCCCCCACCTCTCTGTGCCTTTTTTCAGGATTTGGGGGTTTCCCCTATTTTCAGGGGACCCATGCTCTGTACCCTGTTATATTACTACCTTTGACAGTTTGCAGCTGAAGGTCTGTGGCAGGCCTGGGATCACCGTTGGTCAGCAGCATCAGCATTTGAGAAGAACTGGACACGGAGTGCACATAAGCCAGGGCAGATGAAACCCAGATGCAGATGGAACCTCTGCATCTGTCTCTCACCTCTTCTAACCAGTGTTAAGGCTGCTGCTTCACCTTTACCGCCCACATCTTGCACAGCCTCCCTTTGGACCGACTCTAACTAGGGACATACCGGGAAGGGATTCTGGGAAATGTAGTTGACAGTGGCGGACTCCAGCACAGATCGCTGCTCACAGAAAAGAGAACATGGAAGGGGAGAAAGGAGTGCCATCTCCTGTCTCCAGTGCCTATTGTGTGTGTATGTGGTAGGAACTCTTTCTGCTCCTTGTCATTGAATACCAGTAACAAACTTGTGAATGAGGCGTTTTTTTAGAGACACACGGCTAAAAAGATTGAGAGCCTGGATTTTTACCTGTTTGTAATACGCCCAAAGCTAACATTTATTTTAACACACTATGCTCCTTTCCATGAAAGACAAGACCAGTTTTCCTGTTTATTCATTTAGATTCAGAAATACAAATTTTAAAAACTAAGATTTAGCAGAAGTGCCGAATTTTCAGCTTTCCCAGCTTGTTAGCTCGTTAGATAAGCAGCCTGAAGAGAGAAAGCAGTGACTCACACAGACTCGGCTTCCAGGCGGAGGGAAAGAGGTGTGTGGGCAGGGCCCACAGAACTTCTGTTTTACTCTCAGCGAGCTTTGACTCCCTTGGGCTGTGCCCAGCATTAGAAAGCTCATCAGGAAGTACCTTCTAGAGTTGGAAGATGATTCCACTTTGAGCCTTGGCTGCCCCTCTTTGTCTCCCTTAAAAGATAGCATTGACTTTGAGGCCAAAAAAGAAACTACTGCTTTTAGCAGAAGAAAAAACACTGGGAGCCTGTCTTTAGAATAGATTAGCCTTTTACCATCATACCAATTTTACTTTCTGCTCCTTAAATTACCTGATACATTTCCTTCCAGAAATTAACTAGATGTGGACTCATCAAACCCTTTCCTTTGATGGTGTTTTCTGATGGCACTTCACCTGTTAATCCTTATTAACTTCTCTCTTCCCGGCCACTTCTCTTTATACCAGTGAACATATTTTAGGGAGAGCTTCTTGGTTGAAAGACCCTCGAGGTTAGAGCGATGCCCTGCTTGAAGAGTATCGTTTTCCAGTTTAGCCACTAAATTAGGTATACTGCGGGAGAAGAAAGTGGGAAATATTTTAAATTTAGTTTTTATAATAGAAAGAATACATGCACATTATTATTAAACATCATATAGTTTTATAAAGCTTTTTACAATAATAATGATTTTGGTTTTCATTTTTTAACTTCATGTGTGTATTTCGCTAACTCTTTTCCAAATCCCCTGCCACACATAAGCATTTTCTCTGGACACACTGAAGATCATCAGGTGTTCATCATCTTTGAGGCACCTAGTGCTGCACTCTGGATTGACTGCTGTTTTAATTTGGGTTCCTCCACAATCAGACCATAACGCAAGGATTTGAGTGCAAGTGGTTGATTTGGGAGGTGATTCCAGGAAACCCTGTTGGAGAAGAAGAGACGGACAGGGGGCAGTAAATGAGATATTATAAAGCAAGGCCCAGTGGTGGGCAACTGAAGCTTGATCCCTCTGGGGACACGGGGAGTTGTAGCTCCCTGTAGCTCACGGCCCCCGAGCTGCACACACCCGGTTGTGTGTGGTGTCTGTCAGCTGCAGTTGCCCTCAGTGCCTGACGCACAAGGACAGTCTTGAGATGTCCCTTTCCATCATGTTCACCTCTTTCCTTGCACTGGGTCCCTTTTTCTAGATTCCGTACCTGTCTCTGTCCTTGACTTACACCTTCATTTTGGTAGAATGTCTCTTCCATTAGCTTGAGAAGAAAAATAAATTAAGACATTTCTGTGCATTTGAAAATGTCGCTATTCTACTTTTATACTTCATTGATAGTCTGAATGTAGAATTATAGGTGATTTTCTCTAAGAAACATTATTGCTCCATTGTTTTCTGAGAAAATTTCTTGTGTTCATAGTTTTCTTATATTCAGTGACCTTCTAGTTCTTGATGTTTTATATGTAACCTATTTTTTTCCACTCTGAAAGTTTTCAGGAATTTCTCTTTGTCTTCAGTTTTATGAAATTTGATATTAATGGTTCTTAGTACAGACCCTTTATCTGTAGTGCTGGACATTCCATAGATCCTTAATCTGGCAACACACATTCATTAGTTCTGGGAAATTTTCTTGAACTTTTAAAAAGAACTTCTCCTTCTATTTCTGCTTTCTTCCTTCCTTTTTCAGAACTTCTATTATTCAGCCTCTAGACCTGGACTGATGCTGATGTTAAGCTTGCTCTCTGCTTTTTTTTATCTTTCTTTTTTTTTTAAATCTTCTTTTGGGATTTGCTTCAACTTTATCACCTGTAAAAGAGAAAAGAGAAAAGGAAAGAAGCCAGGTCCCTTTAGAAGGGAAGAGGAGGATCCTGGGAGGCACAACCAGCTTGGTGAAGCAGTCCAGGCTGAGACCATATTATAGGAAGTCTAGTATGTTAAATTTGTATTTTTAGGCTTACTCTCTGCATGTTTAAAGTACTGCTTTTAAAATCACTTAAAAATGATCATGCTGATTTGTTTATTATGATCTCACCTATAAGTGGAACCTAATCAACAAAACAAACAAGCAAGCAAAATACAACCAGAGACATTGAAATAAAGAACAAACTGACAGTAACCAGAGGGGAGCGGGGAGGGGCATTATGGGGGGGCCATTAAAGAACATGTATGAAGGACACATGGACAAAGCCAAAGGGGGTGTGTTTGAGGATAGGGGGGTTGTGGTGGGGTGAAAATGGAGACAATTGTGCTTGAGCAACAATAAAAAAAAGATTATGCTAACACTTCAAAATTGTTAATACTGAGTGAGGTCTGATGATTTTTTTTTCAGGAACACAAATTTTACTAATCCAGGATTCTTTATTAATGAGTTTCTGAATGAATTCAAAAGCAGTCTCTTTAAATGTGTGGATTGTTAGGTATTTTAGATGATTTGCAGATATAAGCTACTAGAATATGGTTTTCCTCCCCCTTCTTATTAAACTGTAGAATATTTTCAAGGTGTTCTTTAAGTAATTAGTAGAAGAATAAGGCTCTCCATATTGATCAACGTACAAAATGATGAATTTGAAAATCAGCTGCAGCTTGTTAAAACCAGTATAATTACTCCTGGTAACCACTTACCAGAAGACAGCTCTGAACAGAACCGAGATCCAAGCGCAGGCCCACAGCCAGCTTTCGTAAAAGGAATCAGTCTGTAGGGCCGAGTGTAAAAGGGTCAACACAAGGTTTGAAGGGATTAACCATCATGTGCGGTTCGTTACTCTTTCTCTCATCTCCACTTAGCTCCTTTCCTTCTATTTATTTGGCACTTTTATTGTCCACTGTTTGTTTCACTTCTATCTGTGCTGTCGTCGCTCCTCCTGTGTCCCCCGGTGCCGTGTGCAAGTTCGCCAGCACCGGGCTCACACGGCTGTGGCCACTGCTCGCTGTCCTGTGGGCACCGTAAGGGCAGGGACCGTGTCTTTCCTGGGTCCCAGATGTGGCTTATTGAAGAAAAAGCTTTGAATATAGACTCTGATGATATCGTCCTCTTAAAAATGTGTGATCATTTTCAACTTCATGTGGCATTTTCAATTTTTGAAGTTTAAAACATATGATGCATTTTCTGTGAGAAACAGTAAAGACAATGTGAATTTTATATTTTTTCCAGAAACACCATGCTTTGCTTAATGCTTTTAACCTGACTAACTGCTGCTCACTATGTGAGTCTAAGCTTAAAGATACTCCCCCCCAGAATTTTTCTTCGCAATGCGCACCTCCGTAGACGAGGGTGATGCTCTACGTCTGTGACCCGCTGTAATCCCCCTGAGTGACACTCAGTACACACAGTTCCCTCGGATTGCTTTTGAAATAGATGCCACCCTCAGTTCACTGTAAGTTTGCAGAGGCCAGGACGACAGCTGTTTTGTTCACTGCGATAGGCCTGGTGCAAGGTTGGGAGAGGGTCTTCTCACGATAACTCTCCTCGTCACCAGTCTCAACATTTGAAGCCTAAAGTTGAAATGAAATCCTATTTGAAACAGACATTCAAGATTCAAAGTCAGCCACTGGATGCTGGAATTGCTTTGAGCTGTGATTTGTCTCAGGGGTTTCTGTGCTGATGGGATCCTGGGCACAGTCCTAGGCTGCTGTACCATCTCATCGCTAGTAATTAACTTGAGGAACCTGGTAACCTAGCATCAAGTTAAGTCCTTGGCTTTACCAGTGTGTTAATAAACCAGTTTCCTCCACTAAAACTGTAATTGCTTTCTAGGCATCTTCTTTTTATAAAAGTAAAATCAGAAATGAAATTGAAATGCTGTCTTTATGGCACAGAACTAATTTTCCGATGCAGTTATGTGCTAGAGAAGCGATTATTTTTAATGAATTCAGTACTTCTGTTCTTTGTGGGTCTGTTTACTGTCAGAATTTTAGTTGAGAAGTGATTTTGAAAATAGTTCTGTTTTATACATGTTGCAAGCGAAACAGTGTGGCATAAGGCCCACACTGTCAGAATTAATTAATTTTCTACTTTAGTCCATGGACTCCTAGGCTTGACATACAAAATTAGAATTCTAATACTTAAAACTCACATAATCCAGTAGTTTTCAGAACACTTTCCATGAGGGCCCCCCAGCTCTGCAGAGGTGCTGCCAGGACCACCACAACGAAGAAAGGATGGGAAGGGGCCCGGGAAGATGGGAAGAGCCTGTGAGGAGGGGATGCTTACCCAGGAGAGCCTCACCTTTTCTCAGTTCCTCTTAAGATTTTAAGAGAAAGGGAGAGATTAGTGATTAACAAATGTATGTCTGTGTCTATGTCTGTGTCTGTGTGTCTGAGTCTGTGTCTGTCTATGTCTGTGTGTCTGTGTCTGTGTGTCTGTTTCTGTGTGTCTGTGTGTCTGTGCCTGTGTGTCTGTATCTGTGAGTCTGTGTGTCTGTGTCTGTGTCTGTGAGTCTGTGTGTCTGTGTCTGTGTGTCTGTGTGTCTGTGTCTGTGTCTATGTCTATGTGTCTGTGTGTCTGTGTCTGTTTCTGTGTGTCTGTTTCTGTGTGTCTGTGTGTCTGTGTCTGTGTCTATGTGTCTGTGTCTATGTGTCTGAGTCTGTGTCTGTGTGTCTGTGTCTGTGTCTATGTGTCTGAGTCTGTGTCTGTGTCTGTTTCTGTGTGTCTGTGTCTGTTTGAGTTTGTGTGTCTGTGTCTGTGTCTGTGTGTCTGTTTCTGTGTGTGTGTCTGTGTGTCTGTGTCTGTGTCTGTGTGTCTGTGTCTATGTGTATGTGTCTATGTCTGTGTCTGTGTGTCTATGTCTGTGTCTGTGTGTCTGTGTCTGTCTATGTCTATATCTACCTGTGGACCAATCTCCTCACATTATAGATGAAGACTCTGAAGCCAGGAAGGTGAAGGTGAAGTTTGCAGCAGCTGAGCTGGTTATTGACTGGTTGAATCCTGCTTCTTCATCCAGCCCTGTTTCTGCTTTATTACATTGCCTGCTTTGAAAGCCTGTCATTTTTTTGCCTTCAGCTTCCAGAGCTAAACTCAGCATGATCAACACCATGTCGAAAATCCGCGGCCAGGAGAAAGGGCCCGGCTACCCTCAGGCGGAAGCGCTGCTCGCAGAGGCCATGCTCAAGTTTGGAAGAGAGCTCGGGGATGATTGCAACTTCGGTAACGAGTGCTTGCTCACCTGTTCATTCTTTCGCTTGACCATGGGGACTTCAGTGCCAGGAAGAAACTCTGTAGGAAATTATTCAAACCACTTTATATTTTGAATCTCAGTTTCAGATCTGTACACATAGGACAAAAATTTGTTTTACAGTTGTTTCAGCAATGTTAGTGTGATTTACTGTAGGAGTTTTACTTATTTCCTATTTCCCTGATGAGATCCCAGTATGTACAGTAGCCATTTGACAAATCCAGGTACCTGGACACTCGCTACTGTGTGTGTCTGGTGCTGGATACAGAGGCGGAGCAAACAGTCACACGAGCAGGAGTTAACCCAGCGCCCCGTGAGCTTTCCCTTAGACCTCTGCTCTTTTGTGTGTGGTACCAAATTCTACCACCTCAGGTGAGACATGGTTGATTCCTTCACCCCTTTATCCTCTGGCCCTCCGCTAAATACCTTCCGTTTTCATTCCCTTGTGGGGTGAGGTCTTAGCAAATGAAGGTCCTTCTTGGATGGACCCCGATCTCTGTTCCTGATCATTGCTCCTGACAAATGTGCCGGCCCTAAGTAGGACAGCTGGTGATTACAAGCGAGGGCAGAGAGCTTCCCAAATTGCTTATTAAAGGGCCAGCAGAATTTTATGAGAGATACCACCCCCTTGGGGGCCTTGAGTCTGCTGCTGGTGTGAAGTGTCTGAGGCGGAGAGCGTGCTGGTGTCTGGAGGGCGTTAACAAACCCCGTCATCTCGGTTGTCTTCAGGAGACAGGCAATAACCCGTGGGTTTTCCTCTGTGACGGCCCGATCAGTGCAAATGCATTTTACCCCTGCTCTTAACCACCCAAGGGCTTCCCTCTCCCCTTGCAGGCCCAGCGCTTGGCGAGGTGGGCGAGGCCATGCGGGAGCTCTCGGAGGTGAAAGACTCTTTGGACATGGAAGTGAAGCAGAACTTCATTGACCCCCTTCAGAACCTTCACGACAAAGACCTGCGGGAAATTCAGGTACCTGCAGCGAGTCCTTGGGGCGGCGGGCAGTTCTGAGTGTACAGGTGCAGGCACCCTTTTCCTTTAGAAAATATTTTTTAAGCTCACTGTGCATGTTGTCATCATTGGCCACATGAGCTGCAAAAGCGTCCAGCAAAATACATGGAAGGAAGCCAGAAATGCAGTACTTTTGCTCCACTATTATGATTGTGTCACTCACGAATATTACACTCGACTTCTCCACATTCAGTTTTCAAGATTTCTTAAGGTTTTTATTTTCAAAAGGGTATTTTTTCCCTGATAATACACAATTTTGTTATTCTATGGTTTTGTGGGCTGAATTCACCCTCTAAAATGCTAGTCACACTAGTTGTGAGCTTAAATACGTAGTTATTCTATCACTCTATAAAGACATGTTTTTCTATTTTCATAACAGTTGTTAGGATTGAGAAAGAATATGCAACTCTTCTCTTCCTAAAACACGTAGAACAGTTGAGCTATTTCAGACTGAGTTCAACTTGCTGTACCTCTGACTAGGTGTGTAATGTTTGCTCGTTCATCCCTTGAACAAATATTTGTTGAGTCTGTCTGAAATTTAATTTTCTTTATTGTGAAGTGGCCTGCCATTACTTGAAGTCTCCTAGGTTTTTCTTATTCTAGCTTAAATCTGCTTCAGCCCTACCAGTTATTCAAGGTTGCACAGTTAGTAAGGGGCAGACTCACTCTAAGCCTGAAATGTAAATTCTGACTCCAGTGCGCTGCCCTGTGGCTGACTACAGGTTCAAATGGCTTAAACTACGTTTCCTTCCACAGGAACAAATGTTAGCACGTATCAGCGCGTGCTGATCCAAAGATCGGAGTGTGGACTGCAGGCAGGGCGTGCAGTGCGAGGGGAGATCTAGGATGTTGGTCTCTTTCCTCCTCCTTTCTTCACCGTTCCCAACTCTGTTTTAATCTGCTTCTGTCTTTCTAGACACACCCAAGATCAAGGGAATTCCAGCACTTATTCTTACCTGTTAGTAATGGGACAGCACGGCTCTTAGGCAAAATGTACTTAGTAGCTTTGGGAAACTGCTTTTTCACGTGGTCGCTAAAGGTGCTGGGCAGACGCTGGACAGACAGGTGGTGGGGGCGGTGCAAGGAGGGGTTGAAGTGCACTGTGGGGCATTAGGTCTCACGTGAGGTCCCTTCCGAGCCAGGTTTTGTGACCTAGTGTCAAATGGGAGACTTAAACTAATCAATGGTTCCCTGAAAGCTGCTCCAGTCAACTAGGATACGGGTTATCATTTAGATTTCTAGGTCCCAGCCCTGGATATTCTAATGCAGATGATCAGGAATCCAAGTGTTAAATAAACAATTAATAATCAATAAGGCGATTCTAACAGATTCGATTGCCTCATGGAGAAGTCCTTTCTACTGCCAATGCTCTGTGATTGGAAAATCAGGAATTCTATTCTTTCTTACTTCATGTCAAGGCAAGTGGGTTTTTCCTGCCTTCTCAATGAGATACCATTTCTGCTGAAGATGGGGATGTGTGGACCCTGTGCTTCCCCCATGCGGAGCCGGTCCTCACATCCCACCTCCTCGCATGGAAGGAAAAGGCACGGTCCAGCTTGGCTTTGCCCCAGCAAGGGCAAAATAAATCAGTTGATAGATAGATGGATAGCAAACAAGCAAGCACTGGTATTTCTCACAATTTCTTTCCTGCTCTTAATTATTTTTAAAGGTGTTTCTCCACATTTAGCCTTTGAAACTGTTTGTCCCACTGATGTGTGGAACTGGTGATGTGATGTTTTAGAAATTAGCCTGTCTCCCTTTGGAAGCCAACAGGCATGGTGGGGAAGTGAGCTCTACACTGGCCTTTCCCATGAGTCCTTTCAAAACGTATTCCTGCCTTTGACTTTTTTAGCATCATCTAAAGAAGTTAGAGGGCCGACGCCTGGACTTTGATTATAAGAAGAAACGACAAGGCAAGATTCCCGATGAAGAGCTCCGTCAAGCTCTGGAGAAATTTGACGAGTCTAAAGAAATTGCGGAGTCGAGCATGTTCAATCTGTTGGAGATGGACGTGAGTGGCTCTCCTGTGGTTTCCAGCATAATCCTGCCGTCGAGGCACCAGACGAATGTGCTGAAGGGTTATGTCCTTAAAAACATGAGTATCTGATCACACTGTGTGGGGAGAACTTCAGTAGATGGTTATTTCTTTAAATACTTTGAAATTATAAAGTAGATTACCAGAGGTAGAGTTTTTTCCTTGTATTCCTATAGTTTGATTTAACTGTGTTTTTGTCTACTAAAGATCTTACCAATAGCGAGGAGATAAAGAATGTTTCCGATGACCCATGTATCAGTCCAATAACTCAAAAAATGTGCTCGAAATATGGGGCAGATTGATCTCAGATTGTATAAGAGTGTCAGCTAAAATACGTTCAGAAGAGAGTGTTGAACGTAGGTTAAGATGTTCCGTGTTTTGAAGTAAAGCTGACATTTTCTTTCAAAAGGTAATTTCAAGTGGGATTGATGACGGCAGCATAGATGCCCCATCTGGGGCACAGAAGAGACAGTTTACACGCTGCTGTCGCATTTCCAGCCATGAATAACTACATTGTTATTCATGGCTTGAGAAGTTACATTCCAACCACTCATGTCGTGAAACCTGTGAACCAGCTTTCCCGTCCTTGCTCGCCCCTACCTCTGGCCTGATCACTTGCTGACTAACTTTTGCCAAGATGTTTACAGGGCCTTTATGTACTCACCACTTAACTGCTTTGCCCTGACTGGTGACAGGGGAGACGTGTCGATGATGCCCAGGCTTTCCTGTCACCCGGAGACAGCCTAGGTTTGTGTTTATGTGAAACAACTTGTGTCCACCTGCCGACTGCAGGGGAGTGTTGTAGGCATGGGGAAGGGGGTGACCTGAATCACGGTGCTCTTTCCCTGAGCCCAGGGCTGTACCCCACCCCCAAACTCATGGGGCAGCATTGCCGCTGTTCAGCTGGATCCCAACACGAGACATAAAATGAAGAGTAACCAAGTAGGCTTAGAATGTTAGAGCTGGAGTGAAACCAGATGTCCCTTGATCCAACCCCCTTACGTTACCGATGAGGCTCGGAGAGGACAAAAGATTTTCCATGATACCATCCTGCCTCCCATGGTGCCCCACGTGAGATGTCAATATTCACATTTTTATTAGCAGCACTAATGTTGACTTAACATGAAAAGTATAAAGAGCAGTGAATCCTTTGGTCAATACATGGTTTTTTTTTATAGGATATCAATAAAATAAGCCAAACCCTACTCATAAGGTTGTAGCTAAGCATCTGACTGTTCGATGAGAGTTGTGTGATCTTCAGGAGGACTGTGAATAATGTTGCTTCTCCTTATAGTACTAGAGTTCCCAAGTGTAAGGAGGCTTTCTTATCCTTAATCATTTTGGAACCTGTAGAACTATGTGTCATAGCCTGGCTCACCACGTGGTCACGGGCATCACTGAGCACGGGCCGCGAGTCAGGGGCCCCTCTGTCGTCCATGCAGTGCAGTAGTAGCGGCTTCCGGGCGGAAACTAAGGCGTGACTCCCCTCCCTCTGCAGATCGAACAGGTGAGCCAGCTCTCTGCGCTTGTCCAAGCCCAGCTGGAGTACCATAAGCAGGCCGTCCAGATCCTGCAGCAAGTCACCGTCAGACTGGAAGAAAGGTATTTTACAGTTCCCTGCATTGTTCACTTCCCTTTCCTTGCTATGAAACGATGTGTAAAGAAATGGAAGGGATAGCAAGAATACATTTGAAGAAAAACTTCTGCCAAAATTCCTGCTGATCCTATACAGATGCCATGTGGATGCTTTGTTTTTATTTTATTTTATTTTATCTTATACTTTGTTTTACCTTGCTGCATTGAATCTAATCTCATGCTTATGAAAGGTCAATATATTTTACATTGAACTATATATGTAACATCATAGATGAGATAGTTTAAAATGTAATTATATTTTGGCTGCCACGGATGGGACACAAGTATCCACCAATGGTAACGGATACAATTTACTGAGCAGCTCTTCTGTTTGGGTGCTGAAGGCACATTGTCATGAATCACATCACAGCCCTGTAGGCTAAGGACTGTTAGCCTTGTCTAACAGATGAGCAAATGGACGCTCAGGGAGCTGAAGTAACTAGCTGTGGGTCACACGGTGGTCCAAATGGGGTTCATGGTCAAGTATAACCTATTCGAGAGCTTGTATCTTTTCACACCTTGTGTTTCTCTGAATGATGACCAAGTCCATCAGAGAGGACTGTTTCTTATGCCTGCCCCACCTCCCGCAATCTGCACACAGCAGGGCTCTGGTGGTTTTCTTTGTGAATGGGGCTCCCTGGAGCTGGAGGGCAGCCTGCACCCCTCCATGCAGTGGCCCTGCACTAGAATATGTGTTACTTTATTTAGCCAGATTAAGCAGGGTGACTTTGCTAAATGTATGTATATCAAAGGGTCACCTTAGCAGCCTTGATTCTCAGCTTGTGGCCAGATTAGACACTCATAGCTGCTGAGACAACTAAATACGCAATGACGTCTCCAGCCATTGTGCTGCGCTACGGGAAACCCCCTCACCTGTTCCCGTTGTTTCCATCTGGCTGCCTCTTCCTGTCTTCAGTATCTTCCCCGACCAGGGCTTCCACTGGGCATCTTCCCACAGTGCACCCTGGTGGAAATGTGCAGAGCAGTCTGAAGCCTCTAGAGAAGTTTAAAACCATGCACGTCAACACACTAAGGAAATATGTATCTTTGTGACATCTGCTGAAAATGCTGTTCTTTCTCTTTTCCCTCCGAAATATGTGCACAGTCCTATCCTCCTGCTCTCGCCATACCCTAAACTCTCCTACCTTTGCAGGTCTGTCCCACACTTTTTTTAGTGAATAACTGCGACTGGGGAAAAGACGTTAGGGTGTGCAGAATGCGTTCATTGGCTGCACCTTTTTCCCTTCCTCCGGTTTTCCTTCGTTTCTTTCCCCCTTCCTGTACTGCTCGAAAGCACACAGTTCCCCCCTTGCTCCCTTCTAACCATCTCAAGCTCTGCATGGAATAACTTTCTTCCGCAATCAGCTGTTCATCTGGAAATGACTCCTATTTTGCTTTCTCCCTTAAACCTTCTCCAGCTTCCCCATGGACAGGTAGACTCCCACCCCACCCTCGTGTTCCCGGGGCACTTTGCACGTGTCTCTATCGCAGCACTTGCTGCCACGTGTGGTAATCAGTTGTGTTCTGTCTCCCCACAGACGGTAAGTTACTTGAGGGCAGAAAGTGTGCCTTATCCATCTTTGTGATTTTGGCACGTATCACAGTGCAGAGTGAGCTCCGCATGAGTGAGGAGGGAGGGAGGGAGGGACTGGGAGAGAGGATGACAACGAGGGCGGCATGAGCACAGAGGGACGTCACCAAAAGCAGAGACAAACACACATGTAAGAAAGCTGTGGCCCCTTTCCGGTTTCCCCTGCTCCACAATGGCAAATCCATGGGTGAGCATTTCCTAGATTTGGTTGCTTTCCTTTTTGCTTCTAAATTGGCTACACACTCTCTTGTCCCCCTTTTCTTTTTCAACACAGAATAAGACAAGCTTCATCTCAGCCTAGAAGGGAATATCAGCCTAAACCGCGGATGAGCCTGGAGTTTGCAACTGGAGACAGTACTCAGCCCAATGGAGGCCTCTCCCACACGAGCACTCCCAAACCCGCAGGTGAGGGGCTGAGCCCTGCAGACCACATTGTAGGGGCCTCGGGCGCATCCTCTTGGCACTTTTCCAGAAATTCTAGGCGTAGTCTAACCTGGCTGGGTAAGAAATACACCGTCACATATTATTATTGCTTACAGGATGGTTTTGTCAGGTAGAAACTCTTCTACAAGGACTCCTCCTTCTCTCATTGGTCATTTCTTTTCCTCTTTTCCCTCTTCTCTCCTCTATAAAACTTTTACACCCCTCTTTTTTTTTTCTTACTCTCCATCATTAGTTCTTAATCATCACATTTGATTTTGACTTCCCTTTGTGGTTGTAAAATCATCTTACCATGTGAGTTTGGTGCTAGGGTGGCATCTTTTTTCTGTTTTTCCCCTTCTGCGGCCCAGTGTGCATGAGAATGAATGCCCGGGGCGGTGCGTGCCCCCGTACACTCGTGTGTAACCCACAGGCAGCAGCTCCAGAAACACCCCGAGCTGGAGTTCTTGAGTCACAGGAGCATGTGGCGAATCTAGTGCTTGACATATTTTCAACCTTAACATGTGCTTGGTTGAGGAAATGGAAACTACCTTACACTGGATGTGGATTTTAAAGATACGCAGCTTCCTCCTGTTTTCCCGGGATCTCCATTGCTTGCTGTGTCACAGAGGACACTTGTTATGAGATGCTTCCAGGAGACTGAAGGGAAAAGTGAGGTCTGTGAGGACAGCTGGCGCTCTGTGCCTTTGCGTCCCCTCCACCGCGCAGAGTCCTGGTGGGGTAGAGACAAACAACTGTGGCCCTTAGGAGGTGGCTGGCGATGAGGACGAGTCCTCTGTGTGATGTGTAACTTGCTTCTTCCTGCTCAGAAGCCAACTGCACATTTTACTTTTTGTTCTGAAACTTGTTGGTTTCCTGCTTTCTTTAAGTGAGAAAATGTATTACATCGTTTCCCTTCAGAGCCGTGTAGGTGGCATGGGAGCTGCACGCACTTGTCTGAGTTCACATGCAGCGGTGTGTGCGTGCTGTGGTAACCTCTTGGTGACTTTTCTCATTAACCCATTATTACAAGTCACACGCTTACAGAAGTATGTGTGGGTTGAGGTGAAAAAATATCATATTTCGACATTTAGCCTAGGTCCTTTGTAAGATCTGACTGCATCCTTAATTATTTCACTCAAAATACAGTACATTTTTATATACCATAGCCCTGATGCACTCCCCATATTTATATATACAACAGTTTACAAAGTATAAATTATATAATTTTACATAATCTCATTTAACAGATATAATAGTACTGTGAAGTGAGTTTTTATATTAAGAAAAAGAAAAAGAAGCTGAGAGTGAAATGTCCCGTGCAAGGTCACAGACTTAGAACTTGAACCCCGTGTTTTATATTGTTGCGTTTTCACCACATTATAGTAATTTTCCAGAGGTTGGAGTCTTTATTTTTAAAAAGTGAGCATTGCACTGTTATTCGGAGGTTGCGAAACATCATCCATGTAGCTAACTGTACTGTTTCACACATGCAGAGATGTTAAAGTGCCAGTGTGGGAAGAATTCTGGCCATGCGGTATTATGAACCTAAATATCACGCAAAGTCCTTCAATCACTGGGTCTCCCATCACTGGGCGTTGTCAGGAAGGGAAGCCTTGATAAATTCTGTTGCATGATCTCCAGAAGAGATGTGCCACGTTTCATACTGGGAACAGAAACAGGAATGCTGCCACTACCTCCATAAATCTGAGAAAGCGTCCGAAGGCTGTCCCGGGAGGTGCCATGCAGTGCGGCGGGCACTGGGCACTGGTGGCAGGCGGAAGCCTCAGTGGGAAGAGGAGTGAGGGAGGGGCCGAGGGGGCAGCAGGTGGGCGCAGCGGGCAGTAGCGTTGTGAGTTAAACTCCCCTTGTCTTTCTTTCTGTGTTCTTCTCTCTGGCCCTGACTCCCAGGTGCCCCAATGGACCAGCCCTGCTGCCGAGCTCTGTACGACTTTGAACCTGAAAATGAAGGGGAATTGGGTTTTAAAGAGGGTGATGTCATCACCCTCACTAACCAGATTGACGAGAACTGGTATGAGGGGATGCTGCACGGTCAGTCAGGCTTCTTTCCCATCAACTACGTGGAGATCCTGGTTGCCCTGCCCCATTAGTCTGTTATGCTGGCTGGAGCCCCTCCTCTCAACCCAGATAGTTACGTTTAACCACTGCTTTGGTAATGCTGCTTACAACACATCCCAGATGCAGGCCGCAGTGGTCCAGGTCATCCAGCCCCGCACGGTAACTTTGGTTGACTTGTGTGATCCCGCGAGAGTCATGGTGATGGATGGTATCTTCTCAGCCTGGTGCGCATGGCATGTGCTTTTTAAATACCATCTGAGGCCAGCCAGCAGTCAGAGAACTGTTGTTCATCCAGTTCTCGGGAGGCGGTGGCTTCGTAGAGCGAAGACCATGAGCCACATCCCAGAAAAACCATCCTACTGAAGACATTATCTGTCACCCAGGGGCCACCTCCAGGTCTCAGGTTCTCCATTTAAACAGGAGAAAGTTTTTGCTTTCACATTGCCCCTCCCAAATATGTGAGTCACAAAATTGGTGAAGCAAGCCTCCCTCACCAGCAAATTGTCTTCTGGTCTGAAAGAGTCCTTTGATGCTATCAGTAGAAAGTGTTGAGTGTGGATTCAAAGCCTTTTTTGAAAACATTCACCGTTGTTCCCCCTACGTATGCCTATTTCTGAGGTTCAGCCAGCTTTCCTCCCTCTCTGCCATTAAAGCCGGAGGGGGACTCTGGTGGTATTTCTAAGTAAGACAGTGGGCAATCAGAATTTTGTGGGAGGGGCTAATAAGAGGAGATTCTCCATTACTCGGGATTGGGAAAGAGAGATGCTTCCCAAGCTTAAATCTCCTGCTCTAAAAAAAAACCAATGTGTATATTTAGGGCATTTCTGAAGGTACAGGGAAGGGGGAACAAATACTTTTCTTTCAGTTTTATTTATGAATTATGTGTTTCACAAATCCACTTGGCACAGAGACACAAGGAGAACAACACTAGAAACCATTTTTCCGTTAGTTCATAGACCAAGAAACAGTGCATAGCCTTTCTTTCCGTTTCACCTTGTGTTCTTTGAGCATCATTTGTGCATATTCTGCCCTCAGTGAGGACCAAATAAAGATGATTTTTGTGCTTAGCAGTTTAAGAGTGTGTGGCTGCATATGCAAAACTCTTTGCCAATTCACTCATTACTTTTATCTGTCCTTGTGTCTCATCTTCATTTGTGTGTACGGTGCTGTGTGTGAACTTATGAGTGTTTTCTTTTGTATCACTCGTTAAAGTCCTGTTAAGTTCTATACAGAGTTCTATTTATCTAGCTGTACAGATTCTTTCAGAAGTTTAATGTGCTGCTTCGGATGTGCCACCTGCAGTAGTGGATCATGTGGAGTGAAAGGCAAATCTTACTGCTTAATGTATAAACTCTTACCACGGGAAGCATCGCTGTTTCCAATAAATATTGCTGAAGACAAAACCAAAGGCTCGGCCCTTTATTTTGTGTCAGTTCCTTGGGTCCGACAGTGGGTGGACTGAGGCTCATTTCACTCTGCGGTGCTTTCTGATACAAGCAGACCAGACCTGGCTCCAACCTCAGATCTACCCCTCCGTAAGCAGGGGAAGTTCCATCATCAATCAGCGAGCTGGCCCGGACACTTGTAACTCTTTGGTAAGCCCAGGAAGGAGATTTTGCAGAAAGGATTTGAAAGTGGGAACAGGTCTTTTAGCACTTAAGTGAGTTATCATCAGTGGTGATAACAGAAAAATATAATGTTCAGAGGGGCAGACAAAATATATCATTTCAGCCAGTCTTTTTTATTTGTCATGCTTAAAGAGAAAGAAATACACAAGGAAACGCAAATTGGCATTTTTTTCCTCATGGTGTATGTGAGGGGTGAGGGTGGTAGTGGATGTGGGTGGGTGGGGACAGAAAGCAGTGCACAGAGAATACGTATTTCCAAAGCTCCTGAGAAAATAAAGATGTTCTTTATATATTGAGCACCCTTGTATTCTTCCATGCTGAGGCCAACAGTCCAGATGTGTAGTTTTAACCCCAAATATTAAATTGTATATGTGAACCACTCTAACATGAAAATGTTAGCCTTCTAGCTGCATCAGTTAGAGTATCACAGATCAATTTTAAAAAGAAATTACCAATGGCATTATTATGAATGGAGAAAATCCAGAAGAATCACAGATGAACTATTAGAATTTATAAGTGAGTTTATTGGGATTATCAGATTTAAGATCAATATCCAAAAATATTCTATACTCCAATAACAATCAGAAAAAAGGAATGTAAAACAATGTATCATTTACAGAGGCATCAAAAATCAAACTCATACATCTCAATTTAATAATTATATGAGGGGATCCCCCCAAACAGGAATTAATTTGTGAAAAATTGTGTATTGATTCTTACATGTTTAAATTTCAGTCATCTTCAAAGTACTCTCCATCTGATGCCATACACCTTCTGGGATGTTTTTTCTACTGCTCAAAATAATTTTTGAACTTGTTAATTTTGAAGCCTTTTAGTGCTTCTGCTGTTTTTTGTTTCACCTCTTCCACATTGGGAAAATGTTTCCCTTTGGGGACTTTGTTCATCCAGGGAAACAAAAAGAAAGTCACTTCGGATGAGATCGAGTGAATAGGGAAGGTGGGACATGGGGACCAGGCTGTTTTTGGTCAAAAACTGCTGAATACTCCACATGGTGTGGGCAGCTGTGGTCACAAATCACCCATCATGAAATGGGCAAATGCAGTGAAAGAGTCTTGAAAAAAATTCACTGAAGCTGAGCGCATCCTCTCACAACAACACCAGCTGGTGCACTGATACAGATTGGTCCCTAGAACACTCATCTAGTGGGGGAAGCCTATACTACAAAGGGGCCTGCCCCCAGAAGATAATTTTGGGTTTTTTTAGGGGAGGTCTCCCCTCACATATGATTTCTACATAGAAAATTATGAAATATGTTTGAGAAAAATGAAGACTTTAATAAGGGAAGAGATATTCTGTGTTTATGGACTGGAAAACTCGGCATTTTAAAGATGTTATTTCTCCACAAATTGACTTACAGATTTAGTGCAGTTTCAACCAAAATCTCAGAAAGTTTTTCGGTGTGTGAAAATTAACAAGTATATTGTAAAACGTATATCAAAATGCAAAGGGTTATTTCTTCTTGAAGAACAACAAAGTTGGAGGACTTGCTATTTCTAGATGTAAAACAAAGTTACAGTAATTAAGATAGTGTGTTGCAACGATAGGGAAAAAGATCTGCACAGAAGTGCAAGCCCGGAAAGAGGCATTTGAACTGACGCAGCGTCCCACTGTCTTCAGTGCACACCTTCAAATGTGACTGCATCCGTGTAACAGCAGTTCTGAAACTCCAAAGGGAAATACCAGCAAGAGCCTGCACACATGGAGGAATCCCGTTATGAGTCAACATCAAGTGAAATGAAAGTGCCATAACCGCAGTTTCCAGAAAGACCTTAGTATTAAATATTTATTTAAAGGAGTCTTGGACACAATTAGTAGTACACTTACCATTTTCAGAACTGTCTGAATTCCTTATTTTTATTGAAGTATAATAAATTTCTTTTTACAGAACTTTATGGAAAAGAGCAGGGAACAGTAGACCACCACTGGGAAAATTGAACCTACCGCAAACAGCTGTTCTTCTAAGACTGATCACAGAATGGCCTGTCTGAAGGGGAAGCAGAAACAGAACTAAACTAAACTGAACTAAAGTGGAAAACAAGTTCATTGAAATGAGTTGCCTCATTTTAATTTTCTAATAGGTCTGACAGGTCTTAAGGAGAAGACTTTCTGGGAAAATAGTTATTTTCCCTTAGTTTCTCTTTGCTGTGAATAAGTAAGACAATGGCATGACTAAGAATTGAAATTTTTCTAAGACTGTAGAGCAGGGGTGTCAAACTCGTTTTCACCGGGGCCACATCAGCCTCACAGTTGCCTTCAAAGGACCGAATGTAATTTTAGGACTGTGTAAATATAACTACTCCTTAATTGTTAAGGAGTTGAAAGTACATTCGGCCCTTTGAAGGCAACCACGAGGCTGATGTGGTCCCCCCATGAAAATGCGTTTGACTCCCCTGCCGTATAGGATATAGCATATAGCCTGGACTATGTCAAGTCCTATTCTCCATAGACTTAGCAATGTCTTAGGAAATCAGATTTACCCCAAGGCTCTATTTTCAAGACAGCCTCTGGTGTTCTGGATGGAACCATGTGGGTACTTTTAGAGCTCCTTCCAGAATAAGAACTGCTGTTCTTCCCTTAGGGTTGGGGGTGGCGACGTAGGAAGGGGTTAATGCTAAGGAACGAGGCAACCCAAAGCCTCCATTCGGAATTCTGGGTGATGGTAGAGAAAGACGTTACGAGCTGCATGGTGGGGCAGCCACATCAGCAATTTCTAGGTGCATCGACTGAGGACCTATTATGCACCCTCATTTTAAAGGAGCTGTCAAGGATTTTTTAAAAAGCTCCTTTCTAAAGGATCCAGTGAATGCTAACCAGGCCAGTGGATGTCACCCAGCCATCACCACGTGTAAGTGACGGCGGCCTTCCACTTGGTGCAGGAAGGGCTGCGATTCTTAAAGGGCGTGAAGCAGGTCGCCAACTTTGGAGGCAAAAGAATGGAGAGCAGCATCTCAATACCATTTTCTCAAAAAGGAACCCTGGATTTTTTAGAGCCACTCTATGTGATCAGGTGCTGATACCCACATGTGCCAAGGTTAAGATTTTGTGAAGTCCCTTTTGACAGGAAATAACAAAGTTGTCCACAAGGGGTTGGAGAATGAAAGTTGAATATCGGGAAAACTCACAGGCATTTGGATTCCTCTCGGTAACCTGGTTTCTTTATTCCGCGCCCCCCCCCCCCCCCGCCTCAGCAAATGTGGTCTCAGAAACAAAAGATTCACATGTTCTTGTTTGTCCCATCTAAAAAATGTTTCCAGCATTCACTAAATCAAGAGTTTTCTCTATATTCCATGCAGGCAAAATGTGGATTTCTCCACCTGGCGGGGTCCATCCTGATTATAGGCTGTAAGTGGCCTTTAAGCAATAAAAATAGATGTGTGTTACAGCTGTATTTGCATTTCCTGTATCATGTTCTTTTCACACCTGGGAGTCAACCACATCCAGCAGTTTTATAAGATGATACTTGTAATTGAAGGGAGAAAAAATGAGAACCAGCAATATTTCCTAGCCTGTATCAAGCACTTTGTTAAGCTCCTGTGTGATTTTGATTGAAGACTAAAGTGTTAAATCTTAAACACAGCTCTTTGGGGTTGATGTTACTGGAAGAAAAGAAAGCTCTATAAAAGGGTCGATTACCCAGTGTCTTCTGATACTGATTTAGAGGGAATTGACCAACATCGTGGAATACCTTAGTAGCAAGACAAAGAAATGGTGACCTTGATGGTGAAATAAAGAGACTATAAGGTTTTATACAAGGCTGACTTTGTAGAATATCAGATGTAAGAGATGAGGAAGAAGGTAAAGTAGGAGAAGTTTTAAAAGCATTTTTCACACTTTATTTCCCTCCTAGTGTTTTGGTTTCCGTAAAATCTTTCCGTGTGTGGCTGGTAAAAGAAATGTCACATTTCTTTATTTTTCTAAACCAAATTAAGTATGGCTGCTGTCCCACTCCCATCGGAGGTGGCTGGCAGTTCCCTCTTGGTTCTGTCTGTGGGGTAGGGTCTCTGGTTCTGGCCACCTCTGCCACCAGGTGTTGTCACCCCAGCGCTGCTGCTGGGGCACCAGAAAGCACTGTTCCAGCCCTCTGTGCGGAGCCTGGTGCTGGCTCTCTGCTGAGGACCTTGGCTGCAGCAGCAGCAGCAGCAGCAGCACCCAGCATCCTTAGGTGCAGAGCCTTCCCCGTCGAAAACTTGCCCCTTCTTCATGTGAGTCACTTACTGCAGGAGGACAAGAGTGGTACTCACTGCTCTACCGCTGATCATAGTGATTGACTAGAGTGCGGGAAAATGCCAGCGGATCTGTATTTTTAAAAAGGCCCACCAGTGATTCTTTCTTGCATCTCTCATCAAAACACTTCCTCCGTCAGACACATGGAGAGACCTGGCAGGTGTCTAAAGTCCCCTGAACTTGCTCGATGTTAAGAGTCTCCAGTGTGCACTTGCAGAAGTTGGATTTCCAGGTTCCCATTTCAGCTTCTCAGAACAGAATTACCCACTGAGGGGCCTAGGAAGGTATATTTCCCATTAGAATGGTTTAGGAAACAGTTTACTAAATGCTTCTAATATTCTAAGATCCATCAAAGTCACTCAGAGCCCCACTCCCAGAGATCCTGATTCAGTAGGTGTGAGGTGGGCCCCGAGAGACTGCATTTGCAGTAAGTCCCACAGTGATGTGTTTGCTGATCCCTAGGTCGCAGTGCTGGGAGTATCGCTCCATTGGATAAACTTAGGGAAGAGCCAGCTGCTTCCTGATACTTAGGCACTGCCTTTGGTGTTGAGAACAATCACAGCACATAGATGCATTAGTCTATTATTTTTCCAATTGTTCTTTGTGCTCATACACTGAATAGGAATCCAAGCTTTTGTGTGGGTTTTTTTGTTTGTTTGTTTTGTTTTGCCCAGCCGAGAAGTCCCCCTTCAGTGTGCAGGGGAGGCTGACTGAACAGGCTCTGGAGCCTGTGTCAGTGTCTTTCAGCAAGCTGCCCGAGGGTCCTCAGATTCAAGTAAGTTCAGAAAGCTCCCGTCTACATACAAATATTTTAGATAAGCAGCTGGCTGTTGGCTGACTTGCTCTGATTTTGCTTTGTTTTTTACAAAAGACATTCACATTTATTAAGTAACATTCGATGCGTGCATTTCTACCCTCACTCAGAGTGATCTCGCGAATCCACAGCATCCAGGCGTTTTTTCGTATTTATTGGTGCCTAGATCTGATATTGATGATGCTGGTCTGAGCATGTGCTAACTGAGAATTCCCCCCTTCTTCCTGGCCGTTCTTCATGCTTTGCTGTCCACTCCCATTCTGTGAGGGAATCAGAGTTGTATGTCTAAAGTTAGACTCAGGTGCCTCAGATGGGGCTAGATCAGGTCTCTTGCTTTTCTTACGTAGATCAGTGGATCACACACTTGTGTTCCTATCAGAGTCACAGGGGACACATGCTAAGATGTAGATTCCTGGGTCCTGACACCAGAGATTCTGATTCAGTTGTATGGAAAGAGGCCCAGTATCCCCAGGGTTAACAGGCATCCTCCCCCACCCTCTAGTTCTAGGTTTGCAGTCTTCAAAACACACTCTGAGAAACCCTGCTTCAGAGTAGGGAATGCTCAGATTTGTGCGTCCATGGGAGCGGGTTAGTTAATGGACATGGGCCAGCGGGAGGTGGCGGGGCGGGGGGGGCAACTGCAAAGGGGAAAGGAGGAACCAGCCTCCTCTCCCCTTGTAATGCAGTGCTTCTCATGAAGAGACAGTTACCAGTATTGCACAACGCACGAGTCAGTCCCTGACATTAGCAGTAACACAGCCTTTCTCTTGCCTTGACTTTTATTTGAGAAACATCAAAGGATGGGAACATGTTATGTAGGAGATGAGGATGGGAGGAGGCGGGCGGCAAATGGGAAGGAGGAAAATGGTTTCTGACTGACTTAACACACCCATTCACGGAGATGATGGTGCTATCTAATTATTATGGGTATATAATAAGGTATTACTAGAATACATTATTATAGTATAGTACAAGTAAATAATACAAGAATAAATAATACAACAATAAACTCTGTTTCTCAAACTCACAACTGTAAACCTACTTTTGCCCGCCCCTGTATTGTCTTTAAATTTTTTTTTCTTTTCCTTCCCCGCCCCCACAAAGTAGTTTAATGAGACTTAGGTTGCCCTCTGCTGGTCATAAAAAGAAACCTAAAATTAACAGAAAAGATTGTAATCAGTTAAATATCTGACACATTTCCCTGGCTGTTTTATTATCTTTGGACTGTAGAAGCAGATCTGAAGTTTCCCCTAATCCACGAGGAGTGTTTTAAAGTGAGATATTTCAGTTAAATGAGACATTTTAGTGAAGTGGAAAGAATAGTGGTTTACATCAGCGTTTTCAACCTTTTTCATCTCGTGGCACACATAAACTAATTACTAAAATTCTGCAGCACACCAAAAGAAAATTTTATATTTTTTGCCAATCTCACAAAAAAAAAATAGGTATGAGTTGGATTCATTCACACCGGCAGCTGCTGCTGTGCTGACTGTTGTCACTCAGGTAGTGCATGTTTTAATACTCTTGCAGCACACCGCTTGAAAATCGCTGGTTTAGGTGATAATGGCTGCTGTCATAATTGGCCACCTATCTGGAAAAATATCCCATCTAACATGCTCACTTCCATGAATCCGTGCACCTCTTTCTCAGCAATGTGCAAACAAAGTGACTCTAGCAGCCCCACCTCATTTGCTGTAGGCCACCACCTTATCCAAGCTTCAGCGACACTGGAGAGGAGGGGTCTTCCAGATGTTGAATGCTGAGTCGTAGGACGGTCCCCCCATACTTTCGACTGCTCCCTCATTTGGCCTTATGTTCCACACACCCATCCCCAGTTCGGCACTCTGGAGACCCGCCCCCTTGTGTCCTCCCCTAGTTCCTGCCAGTAGGCTTTAGCCCTCTCCTGTCACATGGAGGCTGCTTCTCACAGAGCTGGAACTGCATTTCCCTGCTCTGGGTGACGCTGTCAGCCAAGAGTCAGTGAACGACCGCAGAGCAGAACCTGCAAAGCAGCAGCCTCTGATGCAGTCTTTGCAGGCTCTTCAAGAAAGGGAGGCTGCTCTCCTCTGGAGAAACGCAGGGAAGATGGGCCTCTCTCAGAGGAGATGATTAAGGGGGCCCGGGAGCTCAGGATTCTGAGCCTTGTCCAGCCCGACGGCTTCATCCCAGCCCTCTGGGTCCCACTCTTCCTGACTATGACATAAGGGCACTGTTGAGACTGTGTTCAATTTTCTTTGCAGCTTTGAGTTTAATTTTGAGGCTGCCCTACAGCTGCAGATAAGGGTCTTCTAAATGCTTTTCTAGAGGCCCCTAGTTTTAATAGTTTAGGGTTGGCTGACCTGTAGCTGTCGTTTTTTCAAGATGCTCTAAACAGTTATTACAGACAGTGACTACCACAGTCCTCACAATTACCATTTTCTTGTACCGTTCAGGTGCTGCTCCTCACCCCCACAGGTCAAAGTTCATTGTGATGCCTTGTTTCTCGATGGCCACCATGAACTGGGTCCTTGCCCTCTGAGTGGGGGGTAATCATCTCCAAAATTCCATTTTGAGAGCTTGCTTCCTACGACAATTTCTGATACTAATGTTCTTAGCTTGATACCCAATGGGCAGAGCCCGAGACATAGGCTTGCGTGTGAGTACATTTGGGGGTGACTGGGATATCAGGAAGCAGGAAATTGAGACAGAGAAGCAGAAAAGGCCCATATAAAGGTGCATTACTGAGGTGTCCTACTGGTGGCAACTAGTGCTTGACCCCACTGGAATTCACAAAGGAGAAATACTCACTTGGGGAATGAATGGAGGAAGCATTTATTTATTGGCTTCTATCCCCCACACTTCTGGGTTTTGCATGGCTGAATACGAGGTTCCCAGGAAGTGTGAGGTAGGCAGCCTTGGGCCAAGGCAAGCTCTGTCCAACTGCATCTGTGCAAAGCCAGTGAAAGCTTCTCTGGAGGTGGATGCTGAAGTTTTGGCTGTAGTTAAGTAGAGCCAAGAGGATTTTGAAGTGGTGCTCACTAGACCTACCCCCTCCCCAGGTAGCTTCTGCTCAGTCCATTTCTGCCCCTCTCTGCCCAGATCTTGCAACTCCTCTTATACTCAGGGGATATTTATCCATCACATCTGTGTAAGCGCAGTACCTGGAGGAAGTGGATTCTTGCTGACATCATTTGACTTCTTCCTAAGTAGCTTCTGCACCTGACTTGGCTACTTTGCATATTTGTTAGATTTTTTTTTTGAGGCTGAGGATTATGTATTTCTGCTACCTTTGCTCAGAGTGGCATTATGCATGCTGCTCTTGTTTCCACTGTTTTTTTTTGGGGGGGGGGGTTGTATACCATCCTGGAGTAGAACTGGGAAATTTCTGTCTCTCACTGCCATGTTTATACTAAATTCCTACTCTGATTCTTGTGTTCACACGGCGGTGGAACTGTCAGGTTCCTGGGTGAGAAACAAGTCAGAGGGCCTCACCCTCTCCTGTGTTCCTTTCCATGCAGGGCCAGGCACTGTCCATATACTAACTTCCTTGATTTCCGCCCCTGCTGAAGGCAGGATGTTTCCATTGTCTTCACAGTCCTGACCCAGAACCGGCCAGGCTCTGTTGGTGAGGACTGGGGATGGGGAGGGGCTTTGGATGCACACACGGCCAAGCCTCTGTGGGGGCCACCTGCTGAGTATTCCCTGGGGGAGTAAGTACATGTTCCAGCACATATCATCATTTTTCCTCAGGGCAGAAATTGTAGGCCCACAGTGATATCTAATTGCAACTCTCTTACCTCATTTGTGGCAGATAACTCCCTGTGCTTTTATAGAAACATAAAAATCAAGCAAGTATGATTTCTAACCAAAGGGGGACTTTTTAACATTTTGTTCTTTTATTGCTTCACATAAAGTCCTGTTGCCTAGGAAAGGACTCAAATGTTGCGTGTGTCTTGTTTAAAAATCTATAGGTAATAAACTGTTCAAGTCTGTTTCACAGGAAGATTTCTCAAGGGTTTCCCATAGCTGCTGACATATATTCTCTCATTTAATCCACACAACAAGCCCGAGAGAAAGGTGTTAGTTTCATATAAGAAGTACCTATGGTTCAGAATTCGAACTCAAATCTGTCTGACTACAAAGCCCACTCTCTCCTTGCATCAAAGCACACAGCACTTATGTGAATGAGGAACGCAAGTCCCCAAATTCAAAGCACATGCCCCCTCCCACCATTTCACTAACTTTGTTATATTGGGTAGACTACTTAAACTCTCTATGCCTCAGTTTCTTTATAAAATAGAGATGTAATGCCACCTACTTCATTTTTCTGATAAGTTGTAGAGGATTAAATGAGTTAATATGTGAAGTGTTTAAAATAGCGTTGGGCAGAGTGGGCATGTCATATGGTTTAATCAAACCAAACCAAAGTTCACAGATTCTGGGGCTAGAAACAGTTCTTCTGACTCCTGCTCCAAAGGCTTCCTCTATGAAACATTTCTGAAATGGTAAAGTCAATGGGAAGACGAGCTGTATTCTCCAGATGCACTAGGCACTTCTTTTCAGCAACTGCTATAGCATTAAACAGCGACAGATTATGAGTTTGGTTATTTGGAGACTGCATCCAGTACAGAATACTTCAAACACATTCACTGACAGACCGTTTGTTGTTTATGTCAAGAGAGAGCAGGAGCTTAAAAGGTTGGAGCCAGTGGGTATCTCAAGAATGAAGGTGGCAAACTGGGGAAACCAAGTTAATGGAGGCTGAGCAGTCAGGACAAGCCATGCCCTTGAGGCTCGGAGTGGGTGTAGCTCATACTTGTTCTATACATTATAGTAGTGAAACTATAAGTGACAGTAAACGAAAGTGCACTAAAACAGCCCTGGCAGGTGTGCTCAGTGGGTTGGTGTATGTAATTACTTATATGTAATCAGTAATTTTAAGGATGGCACTCACTTCAGGCGAGACTCCATCTAGGAGCTCAAGCATTGTCATTGAGACTTACAGCCCTCTTTTTTAAAAAAAATAGCTCTGCTTGTTTCTACTATTAATGTGTTGGCAGCACATCATGGGAAGGTGATTGCTGACAGATCCACATCTTCATCCTCACAGGCAGAGGGGCCCTTTCTCTCCAATATCCAAATAGAAAAAGCTCATGGGAGAAATCTGATTGGCCCTGCTCAGGTCTGTGTCCACCCTTGGACCAGTCACTAGGGTTCAATCGCTGTGTTTAGGCGCATAGGGACCCACGAGAGTCCCAGCTTCGGTCATTGCCCTCCCTGTTGGAGTAGGAGATACAAGGTTTTAGGTTGGGTAAGAAACAGTTCTCCAATTGGAAGGGAAGTGCTGGACAAACAAAAATCATCCAACGTCCACCCTGCCTCTGATATCCAGTCTCAGGTGCTCAATTGTTCTCTCCCTCTTTCCTTTCCAGTCTACTTTCCCAACTGGTTTCTGGCTCTGGGTTTTATTCATCTTTTATAATCTCACCCACCCTTAGGTTTAATGTTTACATCTGATCCCTCTGCCTCCTGACTCTCGTTTGCACCTCAAGGACTGTGGCTCAGACGTGCTCTGCCACTCTTTCTGCTTTGGACAAGTAACTTAAGATTTTCTCCTTTGGAAAGTCCTGCGGAGCCCAGCTACTAGCACCCATTTCATCTTTTCAATCCCAATAAGCTTCCCAGAACCAGAGACCTTGTGTGACGTCAGGGTATATTTAGGGTTTATGTATCTATGAATTTTTGTTTGAGTCCTTTTGACACAACCCTAAATGTTTCACACTGATGCCTTGTTTTCTGGTATAGAGGCTCATCTGGTAGGTTTCTTGCTTCAGAACTGAAATTGGCCATTTCTTCAAGGAGCTCTGGTTCCTGTAGCAGGAAATAGAATCTCAAGACCACAGCCTGAGTGCTGGGGAGTTATTTTATCTTCTGAATTAACAAGAATGCTAAGTTATTCAATTATAATTTATATAAGTAATACACAGACTCTGGGAGTTACTAATTCCATGAAAAGATGCTGTAGATTTTCAGAAATTTTGAAGGGTATATTAATCAAAGTTCTCCAGAGAAATAGAAACAATAGTCTGTCCGTGTCTTTCTTCTTTCTTTCTTTCTTTTTACTTTCTTTCTTTCTTTCTTTCTTTTTTTCTTTCTTTCTTTCTTTCTTTCTTTCTTTCTTTCTTTCTTTCTTTCTTTCTTTCTTTTTACTTTCTTTCTTTCTTTCTTTCTTTCTTTCTTTTTTCTTTCTTTCTTTCTTTCTTTCTTTCTTTCTTTCTTTCTTTCTTTCTTTCTTTCTTTCTTTCTTTCTTTCTTATCATCTATTTATCCATCATCTATTATCTATCTATCTTTCCATCTATCTATCCTTATATATAAAGGAGATTTTTTATGAGGAATTGCAGTTATGGAGGCTGAGAAGTTCCACAGTCTGAATCCACACACTGGAAACCCAGAAAAACCAGTGATGTAATTCCAGTCCACGTCTGAAGTCCTGAGAACTAGCGGGGCTGATGGCGGACATCAAGGTCTAAGGGCAAGAGAAGACTGATGCCGCAGTTTAAGCAGATGAGTGGGAAGGAAATGAATCCTCCTTCCTGTGCTTTTTGTTCAGGCCCATATTGGTTTGGAGGATGCCCACCCACATTGGGGAGGGCTATCTACTGTGCCAATCCACAGATTCAAATGCTAATCTCATCTGGAACCACCCTTGCAGACACACCCAGAAGTGATGTTTCAACTGGCCCTGTGGCCCAGTCAAGTTGCATAAAATTAGCATCACGAGGTTATAGTGACAATATGGGTATGTCTATATGGTTTTACGGAATGCCCCCTAACTATTTCAGAAAGGTCCCTACAATCTTCTTAAAGAAATAGGCTGACATCCTCCAGAGGGCCTGAAGCTGAGGGGTGATGAGAGGCCAGTGGGACTGTTGATCAGGTGAGACATGCTATAAATGAACAGAGAAAGCAAACTGGTTACAAATATAAGCCTAAAATTAAAGTCACTGGGCCAGATGCTTCAAATTTCAGGCACTGATTTATGTGAGCAAACTGTTTCTCACATGAGCAGCCCTGTGTATTGGGTCTCAGGAGATCTGGCAGCTAGGATTTATTTATCTAACAATGGTTAAACATTTACCCAAGCAATGTGGGATGCCAGCTGGTGGAAAAACTATCACGTAGGCTGAAAAACACATGTTTTGTTTTTTCCACAGGTGAGCTGTGTACAAAGCTAAAATTTAATCTGAGTTCAGTTAGTTCTCGATCGTGTTTGGCTTTACCATGCTCTGAGAGCCTGATGCAATTATTTCTTCCATGGGGCCGTTCCTACTAGGAGGTCTGGAATGCACCTTTTTACTGGTCAAGTTCCCCTTCCCTGGATGTTGCTGGAGACTGCTCAAGTTGTGTAAAGAGCAAGACTCCCTTTTATAAGTGAATTAATATCACCTTTTCTCCTAAAACTGTGGCATTGAATGTGTTTTCTGATGCAAGTCAGCTAAAGGATTCTGGAATCATTAGCTGGCAGAATTCTGGGCCTTGTCCTCAGCATTTGTTGAAGTGCATGAATACTTTGATTGGCCCTTGTCCACACATCTAAAGAGGATCATTGACTTTTCTTTCCAAACGTGATTCACTTCATTCTTCCAACCTGAAGATGAACAGTGGAATCTTCAAAGGGAACATCTGATTCACAGAGCTGGTTGTCTTCTGGGTGAGAAAGTTATATCCCATTTGCCTGTTTGGGGCTATTACCAAGGCAGAGTAAGGAATGGAGTGACTAAATCCAACTGATGCTCAGACCCTAAGACCATGTGGCACCATATGTTCCAGCTAACCGTAAAGCAATGCAATTCTTAAGTGGTGCTGTGCCATGTTTTGAAGTCTCTCTAGCTGGTGCTACCATGAGGAAGAAGATCCCTATAGCATTTTTATTGAGAAGGTTCGCTACATGCTTTTGCCTCTGGGGACACACAGAACTTCCTCTCACCTTCACCTTGCATCAGTCAGTGAAGGAGAGGTAGTGTGTTTGGGGGAAAAAATGACACAATTAAATGGTAGAAAAATGAATTATAAACAGCATTAATTAAGTGCATATTATGTGCCAAGAATAGCACTAAACATCCTACATGGATGGTTTCTCAGAGTTGCTCATAAAAATCCAATTCGTTAAGAACTGTTAGTGATTTGTCTTAGTCTGTGCAGGCTGCTACAACAAAGGTAACATAGACTGGGCGGCTCACACAACAAACTTTTATTTATTACAGTTCTAGAGGTTGGGAAATCAAAGATCAAGTTGCCATCAGATTTGGTGTCTGGTGAAGCCTGCTTCCTGGTTAATAGTCATCTTCTCGTGGTGTCCTCACGTGGGAGAAAGGACAAGAGAGCTCTCTGGAGTCTCTTTTGTAAAGGCACTAATCTACTCAGGAGCTTTCCACCCTTATGACTTAATCACTCCCAAAGGCCCCATCTCCACATATGATGACATTTCAACATATGAATTTTGGGAACATAAAAATTCAGTCAGAGACCCAAGATGGCAGAAGAGTAAGTGGAAGCTACACTAACCTCCTCCCAGGACCAATCTGTAATTACAACTAAATTGTACAGAAATCACCCTGAATAACCAACTGAACATGGAGAGAAGCCTTCCAACCACAGACAGAAAAAACCACTTCACCACAAGACTGCTAGGGAGTGCAGAGGAGGAGTGAGAGGGCTGGCTGGGCTCCCACAGGTAGCAGCTGAAGTTCTAGAGGGAAATTTCTGCAGCACGGGGGTTCTCCCTGAGAAGTGTTGGGGTCTAAACCCCAAGCTGGGCTCCCCAGCCTACAATACCAGAGCTGGGAAAGGAACCTAGATAACATTCAGCTGTGAAAAGCAGTGGACTTTCTGTCTGCCAGGAAGAGATGGATGGAGATGCAGACAGCCTCTTAAAGAGCAAACACACGAAATTCTATTTGCAGCCACTTAACCCAGGGCTCTGGCAGAGAGAGGGCAGAGTGGACTAGCAATGCATCAGGAGAGTCTGGGACTAATGGCTCAGGGGACAGAACTAAAGGAACAGATGCCAGGATCCCTGTGCTGAGTCATTCCCCATTCTGTAGAAGCCATCTTTCTCAGGCAAAGCACTCTTCTCCAAAAGACATCGGCCTGAGGGGAAGCAATAGCCCCACCCACAGAAATTATTCTGCCCCACCCTGTGGAGCTTATGCCAGGATGCTGAGTACAGCTTGAGGTTACATAATTGATTAACAACTATAATCAGTTGGATCTCTCCTAAACTCATTTTACTAGGCCAGCATTCTCCTAATTCCAAAACCAGATAAAGACACTACAAAAAAAGAAATCTATAGGCCAATATCCCTAATGAACATAGATGTAAACTCCTCAACAAAATATTAGCAAACCAAAAAAGCAATGCATCAATAAGATTCTATACCACAATCAACTGGGATTTATTATGGGAATGCAAAATTGGTATAACATTTGTAAATTAATAAATGTGATTCACCACATAAACAAAATGAAGTATAAGAACCACATGATCATATCAATAGATGCAGAAAAGACATTTGATAAACAGTACCCATTTATGATTAAAACTCTCAGCAAAGTGGGAATAGAGGGAACATACTGAACATAATAAAGGCCACATATGACAAACCCACTGCCAGCATCATACTCAAAGGGCAAAAACTACAAGCGTGTCCATTAAGATTGGGAATAAGACAGGGATGTCCACTTTCACCTCTCTTATTCAACAGAGTACTGGAAGTCCTAGGCATAGCCATCAGACAAGAAGGAGAAATAAAAGGCATCCAAACTGGAAAGAAATAAGTAAAACTGTCATTATTTGCAGATGACATGATACTCTACATAGAGAACCCTGAAGATTCCACCAAGAAACTGCTAGAACTGATAAATAAATTCAGCAAAGTAACAGGATACAAAATTAATATCCAGAAATCAGTTGCATTTTTACATGCCAATTATAAACTAACAGAAAGGGAAATTAAGAAAACAATATCATTCACAATTGCTTCAAAAAGAATAAAATACATAGGAATAAAACTAGCCAAGGATGTAAAAGATCTGTACTCAGAAAATTATAAGACATTGAAGAAAGAAATTGAGGAAAATACAAATAAGTGGACACTAATCATGTTTATGCATTAGAAGAATTAGCATCATTAACATGTCTATACTACCCAAAGCGATCTATAGATTCAGTGCAATTTCTATCAAGATTCCAATGACATATTTCACAGAACTAGAACAAATATTTCAAAAATTTGTATGGAACTACAAAAGGCTTCACATAGCAACAGCAATCCTGAGAAAGAAGAACAAAGTTGGAGGAATCATGCTACTTAATATCAAACTATATTATAAGGCCGTAGTAACCAAAACAGCATGGTACTAGCATAAAAACAGACATGTAGATCTATGGGACAGAATAGAGAGCCCAGAAATAAACCCACCCCTTTATAGTCAATTAATATTTGACGAAGCAAGCATATACAATGGGATAAGACAGTTTATTTAATAAATGGTGTTGGAAAAATTGGACAGATATGTACAGAAAAATGAAATTAGACCACCTTCTTACACAACTCACAGGAACAAATTAAAAATGGATTGAAGACTTAAATTTTAGACCCCAAACCATAAAAATCCTGGAAGAAAACACAGGCAGCAAAATCTTGGTAGCAATATTTTGTCAGATATATCTCCCCAGGCAAGGGAACCAAAAGAAGAAACAAACAAATGGGACTACATCAAACTAAAAACTTTTTGCACAGCAAAGGAAAACATCAATGAAATAAAAAGGCAACCCACAGAATGGGAGTATATATTTGCTAATACATCTGGTAAGTGGTTAATATATAAAATTAAAAAGAACTTGCAAAACTCAACACCAAAAAGACAACTCAGTTAAAAAATGGGCAAAAGACCTGAATACACACTTCTCTAAGCAGGACATACAGATGGCCAACAGGCATATGAAAAGATGCTCCACGTCACTAATCATCAGAGAAATGCAAATTAAAACTGCAATGAGATACCATCTCACACTTACCAGAATGACCATCATCAATAAATAAAAAAACAAGTGCTGGAGAGGCTGCGGAGAAAGGGGAACTCTTTTGCACTGTTGGTGGGAATGCAGACTGGTGCAGCCACTGTGGAAAGCAGTATGGAGATACCTCAAAATTAAAAGTGGAACTTCCTTATGACCCAGAGATTCCACCTCTGGGAATATATCTGAAGTAACCCAAAACACTAATTCGAAAGAACATAAGCACCCCTATGTTCATTGTACCGTCATTTACAATCACCAAGATATGGAAGCAGCCCAGGCGTCCATCAGTAGATGAGTAGATAAAACAACTATGGGGCATTTACACAATGGAATACTACTCAGCTGTAAAAAAGAAGGAAATTTTACCCTTTGTGACAGCATGGATGGACCTGGAGAACATTGTGCTAAGTGAAATAAGCTCTTCGGAGAAAGAGAAATACCATACGATCTCACGCATATGTGGAATCTAATGAATAAATTGAACTAACAAGCAAAATAGAGATAGACTCGTAGATATAGAGCAGGCTGACGGCTGAGGTGGGGAAAGTTAAGGGGTGGAGGGATTGAGCAAAAAGGAAAAAAGACTCCTGGACAACAGTGTGGTGATTGTTGGCAGTGGGGGGAGAGAGGTATAATGGGACTAAATGGAAAAATACAATAAAAAATTCCATCAAACAGTCCCCACTTTACAGATGAGGAAATTGAGGCCCAGGGAGATTAATTTACGTTGGGAAGATTTTGTGTGCCAGAAATTGTGCTGAGCATTTTCCTTGGATTATTTCACATAATCCCTTATAATGACCCATTGCGATAAGACCTATTAGAAATCCCCATTTGAAGTATGAGGAAGCGGACGCACAGAGGCTTAATAATTTCCCTACAATCACACAACAGTGAGTAACAGCTAAAATTTGTACCTTAGTGCAGCTCTGTCAAAAAGCCCTTTTGTTCTTGGCAAAGTTTCAGCCTCTGAGAATTTATCTCCAGCATAACAGTACTTAAACTGTGTTTGAGAAGAGGGGAAATCATCTTTAAAAGGCCATATAGAACACAAATGGGCTTCAGGGCAAAACCAAAACTCAGCACCTCTCATGCCATTGCCTCCTGTCTGGACAGAGTCCTCAGGTCCCCAGGGGCTGAGAGCTCACCTTAGAGAGGTGGGGGGAGGGGGGCAGGGCACGTGGGGCACCCAGCTGCGGTTCAGGCTCCACTGACAATTTCCCCTCGACAAGCCCTTTCGGAAACCACGACACCCGAAAGCCTGCATGGCTCTGGCTTCTGACAGGCTACTATTATTGGCAACAACATTTTACACCAAGTAACTTTTTCAGAGGAATGGTGTGTTCTTTTTTTGCTTACATTAATGCAACTCTGAAACAAGAGAGCCCAAACTGAGCACCAGGGAAGGGTAGTGGAAAGACTACTGGACAGCGGTCTGGGGAGATGAGACCTCCATAAGGCACTTTCTTCTTCTCGGATCTCGGTTTTCTCATCTAAATTTATGGGTTAGGTTGGACCAGATTCCCATTCAGAATCTCTGGGGTGTGGTCCTAGAGTCTCTGGGCGACACCCCATGGGTGAGAGGCTTTCTTCTCACCCACCCTGGGGTCGCCAGGCATGCTGGGGAACATCACACACTGATGCAGATGCTCGCCGTACGATGTGTGTTTTTTTAACTCCAGCCAAGGACTCAACAATGCCTATTGGTATTTCCACATTCCCTCTCCCCTTTCTTGGCTATTTCGGAAACGCACCACACCCCTTAGGGTACCCGCCCCTCCATTATGCCATCTCTGTCAATTTCAGCAGACAACCTTCCCCTCAAGTTGGAAAATTCTTAAATTTCTGCCCTCCCCCTACTGACAACTGACAACTTAGCAACATCCAGGAAAAGAGATTTTCTCCTCTTGTGAAGGATTCATTTCTCCACCTGAATTTTGGATATTACCCCTGTGACAGAATAATTCATTGAAACATTAGTTTTTGCTTGCCTTGTGTTCCTCATCCACCCTCATCCCCACCACGCCTTGCCCCAGAGATGGTTTGTGGAAGGGTGAAAAACAGGTTCCTGGAAGCCCCGTTCTTTGTAAATACCTCAGCTTATTGAAGAGGGGGCAGGCAATGAAGGGATGGCCTATAAAGGAAAGAAGATTGAAGAATGATTTCCTACACATCAGAAGGAGCCTGGAGGAGGAGAGGAGAGGGGAACCAGTAATGGGGACTCTGTGGCCATGACTTGGGGGATGTGGGTTGTTTTTGTGATAAATGTAAGGATGCTGAGGCCTGTGGTCTCAGTCTCACTCAAAGCAGACTGGGCCCTGCACGTTCAAAATGTGAGCCTCTCTGTGCTCACCGCTGTGGTTAACAACCAGTGGCCATTCAGATGTTCTGATATTGTGCTGGGATTCTTGCATGATTCTGGGGATGTGGGAGAGCCCCAGTATTGACTGGGACTGAATTTTCCACCAAAGAGTTCATTTGTTTTAGAAGGAACTCTGTTCTGAGTTTGTTTGCAAGGTTCATGCCTCCCTCTACCCCAAACCTCAGGAACCTCATTCTTGGGATTGTCACCTCCCTCCTCTTTCTCACACCTCTGGTCCACGTCCTCTGCTGCTTCTCCTGTCAATATGTAAACACATCCAAACCTCCACATCTTGAATATTTATCTCTTCCTGGGTCCCTGCCTTCCTTACTATCCTTCCATCCCTCCCCTCTTTCCATAGGCATCTTCTTGAAAGAAAAGTCTGCTTGGGTCATACCCATTTCATCTCTTCAGCTTCACTAACTCTTGCTTCTTCCCACAACACTCCACAGGTCCACTCTGTTTAAGGTCATAGAGGATGTCCTTTCTTTCCTTATTTCATTCATTTCTTATGAAGTTGGAAATTTCCTCCTGGAGCCTTTCTCTTTCTTTACCATAGGGGTCACTTCATGCTCTTTGCTTTCTTTCTTTGTTGTTTCTTAGACTCAATATGGCTTCTCTTCCTGCCTCTCTGTGAATGTTGGCCATCACATGGGCCCTTCCCTGAGCCTCTTCTCTGCTTTCTTCACTCTGTGTATGCTCCCCCCCACCCAAAATGATGGAATCTACTTCCATGGCTTCACTTTCCATGACCCTGTGGCTATATCAAACATCTTCATCTTAAGTCCAAATTTTCTGAGCTCATGATGTAAAGTTCAGCTGCTCACTGGGCTCCATTTGGCTCCTCAAACCAGAATTCATGGTTGGCATCCATCCTTACAGGCTCCTTCTGCTAAAGTCCTCATATCAAACAGTGACCTGTTCACCTACTTATTATCCAGACTCCAAACTTGGGATTCACTCCTTTCATCTCACCTTCTGGCTCCCTCAGTGAATGACCCAGTCCTATTTATTTTACTTTTTAAATATATTTTTTTATATCCGCCTCCTGTTCCATTCCTAGCAGTTCAGAAGTCAGACACTAATTTCCACCTAACTCCATTTATCCACATTTAAATTTTATAAGTATTTTAATTGGCCTTCTGACCTCTCCTGTTGACCTCTTCCATTCATGTTATTAGTCCGAATTTTCTGAAATGCAAATTTCATTGCGTTACAGCCCTTCTTAAAACCTTCCACTACTCCTCATGTCACAGAATAAGAGCATTACCAGTGAGTGTGTGTTGACTGTAAATACCGGAATATTTAACCAAGAGTGGCTTAAGCCATAAGGATTATTTTTTCCCTCATAATGAAACTGGAGAGCATTATGCTAAGTGAAATAAGCCAGGCGGTGAGGGACAAATACCATATGATCTCACCTTTAACTGGAACATAATCAATAGAAGAAAAAAGCAAACAAAATATAACCAGAGACATTGAAGTTAAGAACAATCTAACAATAGCCAGAGGTGAGTGGGAAGGGGACAGTGGGAAGAGGGGATTACAGGAACTACTATAAAGGACACATGGACAAAACCAAGGGGGAGGGTGGAAGTGGGGGAGGGAGGTGGGTTCAGCTGGGGTGGGGTGGAGGGATGGGGAGAAAAGGCAGACAACAATAACAATAAAAATTAAAAAAAAAAGAAAGAAAGAAAGTCCAGAGCTGGGTCCCAGGGGCGGTTCAGCAGCTTTGTAATGTCATCCAAGACCACCAAACACACTGTGTTGGTGACACCACCCGATCTCTGCAGCAGTTCCAAGGATCACATCTTCAAACTTCAGCAAGCAGATTGAGAACGCTGGGCCCTCTTCATGGGTGTCTCCGCCTTTCCTCAGCACGTGGTCCCTTATAGCTCATGGGCCCGTATTGGGTCACATGGCCATCTCTTAAGATGAGTTAGATCAGTTAGAAATCAGTAGCTTTTTGCTACCAAGATGAAAGCAGACAAGCAAGAAAAAGCAGTTTGGGGAATGGCTGGTGAGTAGGCAACCAAGGATAATCATCACGGCTTTCAGCTCCTGGCACCCTTGAACACGTTCTCTCTCACCTCCATGCTCCCTCGCCTCCATGTCCATGGAGCCATCACTTGGACCATAACCTCCACATACACAGTGCTCCCTTCCCCTGGATGACCCCTACTCCCTCTACAAACCTCAGCGCAGGCATCCCTCCGCGGTGTGTTCTAGATGGCATCATTTATCCACTCTGCTGTGATTCTGAGTTTCTGTTCCTCATAGCAATCGTCAACCCCTTGCAAACAGGGACTGAGTCTTTCCCCTTATAATAGCCATAGTCCATTTTATTTGATTATTTTAATAATCTCATGTATGGATTTGACTGTAAAGCTGCTTCCTTTGTGATTCCCCGCCATAGTGTTATTAGCTACTAATGGCCAGTAGAGGGCGTTCTGGCCTTTGACTAGTGCGCCCTTTTGAGGTAGTTTGGTTCCTTTAGCATTAGGCTAGCTTTTATTTTTATTTTCTCCCAAACAGGTACTGATTGAGTTTTTTAATCAAAATACTGAAATCATGCATTAGTTATTTAAGGTTAGATTTTGCTTGTAGAATGCATTTATGGAGTAGGTTGAGGTCATTCAGAGTCATGGCATACCTTTGTTTAATTGTTCAAAGTTTATTGTTAAAATGATGCACACTTTAAATTCCCATCCCGAGGCAGAGTGGGTGCAGCTGTTGGGTTTTTGACAGAAACTGAACTGTTCTGAGAGCATAAGCTGGTGTCTTGAAAATGTACAACCTTTCATAGCTCCAAAGCCTGCTCCATCCCCTCACTTAGTGGGAAATCACTTGGGCCAGGTTGGCCTAGGGTGGTTTTGATAAGTTGTAAGAGTAAATTAAGTGAGTAGTTATTTCAGGACTGGAGGGGGAATAAGTCTGGGTTAGGAAGTGAGGCTAGTGTGTCATTCATTCATTCATTCATTCAGTCGGTCAGTCAGTCTTTCATGTATTTAACAAGTATTTCAGAACATATTCTGTGCCTGACATTATTCTAGTCACTGAAATACAGCAGTTAATGAAACATTAAATCCTGGATCTCATGGAGATTACGTTCCAGTTCAAGAGATAAATAGTTGTATAATAAAATATCAGGAAAAATCATATGGGAAAAAAATAAAGCATGAAAAGGGGTGAGACAGAGGGAGAAGTGCTGTTCTGGGTACATGCCATAGACAGAATAACAGAGGGCTCAGCAAATGCAGAGACGGACAGCAGGAGAGTGTCTGATGTGTACAAGGGACCGGAAGGAAACCAGAGGAGCTGGGGCGGGGGAGTGAGGGGAAGGTGCTGAGAGATGAGGTTGGAGAAGTAGCAGGGTTGAGGCCAGGAAGGGCTGGAGGGCCTGGTAAGGACTGGGATTTTATTCTCAGTGTGATGAGCAGCCATTTAGGGTTCTTGGGCTGGGGAGTGACTTGATCCAATTTACTCTTTAAAAGGAAAATGCTGGCTGCCTGTGGTAGGGGACGGTCAACAGTGAAAGCAGAGAGGTTACTGTAGGACCCAGGCAAGGGGGCAAAGGGCTGGGCCGTGGTGGCAGTGGCAGAGTGACATGGAGTGGTCACGTTCGGCTGCATTTGAAAGAGTTTATAGATAGTTCCTGGTGTTCAGATGGATTGATTATAGGAAGGCTGTGGAAGGGAGAGAGTTGCCAAATTCAGGGTCTCTTTTTTCCCTTTATTTTCCAGAGACGTGATTTAAACTGAAGCCAAACTAGTCATCCATGAGACATCAAACCTAGCACCAAACAGTTGTTTATGCTGCTGTTACCAGTGAGGACCAGTGATTTCAGGTAATGGGGCCACAGCGTGGGTGTGCTCTTCCCCGTTCTGTGACTGACAACAGACAGTTCATTAGGTTTGGATGATCTGCAAGATGTCAGAGGAGCACCAGGGGTCTTGTCCTCACTGGCTTCAGTTTCTCCCTATCCTCTTCCTGCTCTTTTATCTAGAATGTAGCATTTCATTTTTGTTAGCTGAAATGAGCCACCTTTTAAATGTTCATTCCTATAACCCAAGAAAGAAAGTGCCCTAATGTCTCTGAAAAAGTGCGATGAAACTTTGGCGTGGTACTTGTCATCACTTCAAGACAGTTCGGCAAAACCCCTTGGTTCCTGGGGCTAGTAACTCAGAGAGCTGACACCAGTCTAACAGGCTGGTCTTCTCCAAGCAAGGTACAGAGCTTGCAAAATCTAGTCTTGTCTTTTTTTTTTTTCCCCAGAGAATTTGCAGTTTATAGATACGAACATTATTGAAAACTAAACCCACTAACTTGGAAAGAACGATAGCACAGTAATTTGTAATGAAAAAGACTCTCTTTTAGATGTTCGCTATCTCCCACCTTCCCTGCAGGGCACTGCCGGTTGGTTGAAGGTCTCCCCTTCCCACAACACAGCCTCCTAAAACAAGCTTGCACTTCCTGCCTCTGAGCAATCCCACCGAGTCCTTACTTTTTCCCCAACAGTGATCTTTCTAAATCACAAGTTTGATTACATCACTCTCCTCCTTAAAAATTCTGCCCCCCATCGTCTATAGAATAAATCCTGAACTTTAAGGTTCTCCATCACCTGGGGCCAGTTTGCTTTTACATCTGCATCTTATTCCATCTCATCTTCTCACCAGCCCCATTTTGGGTTCCTTTAGAAAAGGTAAATTCTACTCTTTGCTTTTCTCTGTGCTGTTCCTTCCACCTGGAGCTCTTTCATTTTCCCGTGGAAACCCCGTACCAATGCTGGGATCAAGGCACCCCCTCTGTAAGATCCTACACATCTTCCCCTCTTGGCGCTGTGCTGCCGTGGCCATTTTTAAAGCCTCGTGTGCCTCCATTATAGCTCAAAGCTAATAACCAAAGGTGCCATTTGTTAGAGGCTTTCCATGTGCCTGGGACTCCTTCAGGCTCTTTCTCTTTACAGTAGAAGGAGTATCTGTTTCCCATACCAGACTACTTGAGGATCAAGCTTTGTTTGCATTCTGCAACCTTTCAGGGTTTACTAATGTGCCAGAGGCATAGTAGATGCTAATGAATTTGCCCATAGATTAAAGACCCAGAGATTTTGGTTTTGGCCTTGTTGGTTCTCAAGCATATCCTGGTGATTGAAAGAATTCCTGTATGATTCTGTAAGGGTTCATGCAAAAATTCTGAAAAGACTGAAATGTGCCCCTTTGACTGGGAAGAGGTTGGGGAGTACCTCACTTTATAAATCGTGGGCTGTGCGGGCAGTTTACCGCAGAGGGCGAACCACTCACTCTTCTCTCCTATTTAGAACATTTCCTACTGCCTGGTATTCATGGTAGATGTAACCTGTTTTGGATAATAAGATCAAATGCAATCAAGTTGCCCAGTGTGTCGTGTGCTTCTGTTCTCGTGTGTGCTAAATAAGTAACTCATTTATTATCCTCCCTTCCCCTCTACCTTGTGCAATTTTAAATGTGTGAGGAGTTCTGGTATAAATATAGAGAGCGAGTAAAAATTTTTCTCTTCACTCCAAAAAGTTGCAAGGGTTCCTAGGAGTCTCTATAGTTTGTTGGAATTAACAATGCCACCAATATAGGGAACTATGTGGATTCAGCTTTCTGCTCCTGCTGCTTTGGGCCCAGAAGGGTGGGACATCTGCAGACACCTGCTTGCTCTTGTACCTGCACGGGGAAGAGGCATATCTACCGCTGATCATGGGAACTCTGGGATGTGAAGGAATAGTCTCTCCGCGAGAGAAGGAGAAAGCACAAAAGGTATGGAGGTAGTTAGACGATAGACTGATGGAGAGATGTGTAATCAGACCCTTCAATGCCTGGATTAAGACAATGTAGGGAGACCAAAGTTAATGCCTGCCTCTGCGCTGAGTGCCCTGAATATGCAGAGATGCCCTGCCGAGAACCACCAAGGATGATCTGCTTCGGGCTCAGAGGGGAAAAGTAATTTTTAGTGTAAATCTAGGATGGACCATTCAAATGTCTTCAAAACAAACCCCAGGAATCTTGGACCTAAATTATTCTAGACGGGAGATTAAGATACCATCAAGGATTGTTCCTGTCCTGGAGCTGAATGAGAAGCCCCAAGCCCTGGTGTGAAGTGAGGACTTCCCCGTCAACTCCAGAAAAGGAAAATAGTGGTGGAAGGGAATCGGCAGCAGCTACCAAAGGAAGCCCCCAGGCGGCAGGCAGAGTGCCACCAGTTCTGGTGGGAGAAACTCAATGGCCGCTTTAGGGGAGGAGAGACATGTGCGTAAACTGGGATGAGAGAAACTTCGGAGGACTTGGATTACTACTCTTTCTTGGCATCCCAGGGAAGCTGGAGTTAGGTTTGTTATTTAAGGATTAAGGGAACATAAGAAATGTAGAGAAGCACAAAATGCTGAAAAAGTTATCTATCAATTGTGCTGCCCAGCCATGTTGTCCAGACTTGGTTCATATTGACTAACGTGTGTACCTGTATTGCAGGTAAGTGCAGTTTAGAAGCATTTCCTTACAGCTCTTGCTATGTTGTACTATGGTTAGTTGTTAGGGAGAAAGAAGCAAGCATTATTCATTCTTGTATCTCTAGAACCTAACTCAAAGCCTGGACTGCTGGTCGACCAACAAATCCTGATGGATGGATGGATGGATGGATGGATAGATGGATGGATGGATGGATGAATGAATGAATTTATGAATGAATCAGTGGGTGAATGGATGAGTATAGGGTTTGGCCCTTTCTCTGCCCCTTAAGACTGACTCTGCATGCTGCTTTCCAAAAGGCGTTAATTTTCAGTGGTTGCTGAGAAAGTTTACCGCTAGCACACACCTTTGCATTTTATTATTATTTTTCATTTTTTTAAACCTTTGCATTTTAAAGGTGCACAACTGAGAAGAGCTGCTTATCTATGCAGATGGGCTGGAAATACTGACTCACGGTGGAGAGTCCCTTTCAGTGGGCACAACACAAAGACTTTTTGACTTGTGGTTCCAACTGCTCTCTGCAGACTTAGCCCAGCATCCCACAGCTCCGATATTGGACCGAAGCACCACCCACTTTTAATTCAACTCTTCCATTCAACAGCTCATATGATTTTCAGGCTATGGGACCAGGTGGGCTGAAGAGAGCAGTGGAGGAATGTATGGACAGGGATGGTACAGCAACTTCCTATGTGAAACCATGGACTCCTGTGTGAAAGCACAAAGTAAGTAAGTTGTCAGTGTATTTTTTGTTTGTTTCCTTTGCTTTATTATAACCTTGTCATCATCGTCATCCTCGCTATCATCCTCATCATCAAAACACCTGTGAGGCCCTGTCCGGGTGGCTCAGTTGGTTGGAGCATCATCCCATACACTGAAAGGTCATGGGTTTGATTCCTGGTCAGGGCACCTGCCTAGGTTATGGGTTTGGTCTCTAGTCTGGACACATCTGAGAGGCAACCAATCAATGTTTCTCTCTTGCATTGATGTTTTCCTCCTTCTCTCTCTCCCTCCCTCCCTTCCTCTCTTTCTAAAATCAGTAAGAATGACCTCAGGTGAGGGGAAAAAAAATGTGAGGGGAATTTAGATTTCAAATAAACAAACCACAAATACTAGCGAGCACATAAGAGTATTCAAGAACAGAAATTTGGTGGAGGTAGTTTGCCCACTTAGATGTAGTCTCCTTGTGGATGGGCACAAAAGGAGGGCTTGGGAGATTTATCTTTTTATGATGAACATCTTTGTTTTTCATGAGGAGCTTGGAGATAGCATACCCTTAAGAATGGGTGATGGAGAATCCCTGAACAAGGCCTCTGTTAGTAAAAACAAAATGAAACAAAAGCCATTCTTGTTTCTATGATAATTATGAATTAGTTGACAAGTTTTTGTGAATCCAAAATTATAAGAATATTTTATCATGCTATAGTTATTTTAGTATGTGCTAGAGTGGAATTGTTTTGGTCCACAGTTGCTTTTTAGCACTTTAAAATTACCCCACTATACTGAATTGCTTTAAAAGTAACTGGATTTGAATGATTTGATTATAGTGATCAAGATTTCTGTGAGGTTGGCAAGTCTCTAACATTTAAGCTTCTTTCTGTAAGATACTGTGGCACTCATATCGTGTGGTTAGGTGACCCAGGAAATTCAGAACCTATTGCCCCATCCTGCAAGTCCCCTGAAACCTGAAGCAGAACAGGATGACAAAGGGCCTGCTGGGGCCTGACCTGGTGTCTGGCCTGGCCAGCTCATAAATTCAGTATGTCTCTCTCTCGGGGGCTGGTGACTTGAGGTCCAGCTCCAGAGCAGAAAAGGGAACGTCCTGGGCTCTGTTTTTCCTAGTCCACACTGAAAGCCCAGGTCCCTGAAGCTTACTCTAAGGTGAAAGAAGGGCAAGCCCACGGAAAAGTGTTCCAGGAAAGAGCAAGGGCTGAAGGCTGCGGGAAGCTTTCAAAGCAAGAGATCCTCATTCACCTGCAGAAGCCTGCCGAGTCACTAGTCAGTCTACAGTCTAGGGTGGCCATGGGCCGCCAGGGCCATGGGAACTAATGACAACCAAAGGGGAGTAAAAGCTGCCACCAGAAGTCAAACAAAAAAAAAAAGTGAAAATGTGTTTTCAGGTAAGACCTTTTCATACACATGGTATTATTGCTGGGCTTCCTTTCCTATAAGTGGAGAGATGTTCCTATCATCTCAGCAATTCTTCCAAAATGAATGTGATATTCAAGATGGACTTTGTAATGGCTAGACTAAAACTGCTCAATAGGAAACGAATAATTACATAGAGACGGCCAAAAGTTGTCACAGTTATGGAGGTAGTGGACATATGTTAAACCTGTTTTCTACTGTGGCTTCCCCAAGCCTGGCTAGTGACTGGAAACCCTGGGGAATGCTCTGGTTGGCCCTTAGACTCTGTGGTTTTCAAAGTCCTCAGGCCTTCCCCATGGCGTCCAGGTCTGAGAACGGTGCTGTGCCATGCTGCTCGCCCAGGTGGGCGTTTTGTTTAAACTCAGCATTCAGTTGCCTTCCTCTATGTTCTTCTAAATCCCAACTGTTGTTTAGGCCCAGTCCATGTCTCTTACCTTTGATGAGAACTTCTCTGAATCCCTGATCAAGCAAAGTGCTCTCTGTTGTCTGAATACTTACAGAATCTATTTCTCACCTTGTGTACTCAGTCATCTTTTGATACATTTACCGTACATTCAATTCCTCTGTACCTGGGGGCAATCAAGTGTGGAACTCTTTTAAGATCCAAGAGATCAACGGTCACACAAACAGGTGCTCAATGTACACTGGCTAATTTAAAAAAAAATTCCAAGCCTAAATTGATCAATATGAAATACTTCAACTTTGAGTCTACTTAGAAATGTGTCTGCTGCTAAAAGGGACATGAAAATACAGTGACATTGATGGTCCAAGTGGCAGTGATGGGGATTCAGACTTTTATAAAGGAGGCCTTCCCGAGCGCAAGGCCTGTTAACCCTGAGAGGGGTTGTAGGCTGGCTCCCTGCAGAGATCTCAAAGGTAAGTCAGTCTCTGGGATGGCTAAGTGGATTAAGGGGCTGAATGAAAAGATCTAAATTAAGATTCTTACCTTTTACATAAAATAGTACAATACAGGCAGTCATCCCTGTGCATGGTTTCAACAGGCATGAATTCCAGTTACTAAAATTTAGTTAAATAACACAAGTCCCACAAAAATATAGTTTAAATGTCATTACCATTTGAACTGTAAGTACATAATGTGTAATTTGCTGCTACCTCTTCAGGCTGCAAATCACTATATAAATAACATATGCATGCCATGATCAGGCGCCAATCACATCGCTTGTTTCTAAGTCCACCGGTGATTGGTCAATACACATCTGCCTTTTAGTTCGCACAGTCGGCAAAGCATGCAGTCGTTGCCTTCCTGTCTCCCAGTGATACACCCACGGGACATTTTTACAAACATGGATTATCGGAAGAGGAAATTGGCCAAAAAGATGAAAGGGCAACAAAGATACAAAAAATGATAAACCTAGACGTAAAATTGAAGTGAAAAAATAGAGTCATAGAATTGTTTACTGTGGAAATGTTGACATTCCTGAGTGATTCTAGCTATGCAGCTGGAGGAACTTAGGACAGGTGAAGTTGTGGCTGTAAGTTAAGGAAAGCTATCGTGACGAAGAGGATGCAGATACCGCAGAGTGCAGAAATCAGACAAAGAATTTTATGTTAGAGGAACTCTCGGACATATTTCATGGCATTGGAAGTGCAAAGGGTGAAGTATTGAAAGTGGGCCCTGAAACAGAAAGGAGCATGACAACTCACTGCCACACAAGCGGCGCTCACTCGGTGTCATAGATCACGTGATGAGGAGAAGGCGGACACTGTTCCACCTACTCTTGGCAGGTTTTTTATGAACAAATAAAACATTTTAATTTTCAGTGTTCCTAATATTTGCAGTTATAATACACTAAATAAATATTAGCTTTACTATTTCTTTCCATTTCCCTATTTATTTATAAACAACAGAGTTTTTTAAATGTCTTGACCCAAAATTTTAAGGCATAGAAAGAACAGCTATAATTTTTCTCATTGATTATTAAGGTTGCTTTGCACAGTTTCAGCTTACAGGGTCATTTTCATAGTTCTGCACTGCCGTGCACAGCGAGGGCTGCCTGCATTAATTCAAAGTAGGCGGTTACAAATTAAGAATACATACTGTAATATTTAGAGTATATATTTAAAAGTAAGTAAATATAAGGTACATTAAAAAGATATACCTAAAAAGAGAAATTCAAAGAGATTACTTAAAAGTATTCGATTAACTCTAAAGAAGGTAGGAAATGAAAACTGGTGAAACAGAAACATCTTTTTGGACGGCAGAAAGATGCTAAACTTAAACCAGCTCTACTAGTGGCTACACTAAGTGCACACGTCCTAAACACTGTAATTAAAAGTCAGAGATCGTCAGAATGGATAAGAAATCAGGTCTCGACTATATGTTGAGTACAAAAGACACAATTTAACATAAAAACACTGACATAAAAGAGGGAGCCCAGGAGAAAAACATCCCGTACAAACAAATGTGAGGAAAGTGATAAAGCTTTTTAATGTCGAATGAGGTAGACATCAAGCAAAAAGCCGATCAGAGATAATGATATAAAAGCTCCATTTTTGTGTGTCATTTTTACTGATTGTCTCTAGGGTTTTTGAGTGTATCATTTTATACAGGTTTCCCCCACTATCCAAATGTAGGGCATTCCTATGAAGCCTTTCATAAGCTGAAATGGCATAAAGCAAAGAGTATTTACTACTTTCTGAAAGTTTGTGTTATGCCACTTGGCCTACAAAAGTCCTACATTAGTACATTTTCATGAACTGAAAGAAATCCAGAATATTTTTGCTTTTATGAAAAAAAGCCATTACTATTTATTAATGTACTTATACATTAATGTATGTATATGGGATACCTGTATTTATAGCTTTTTAACTGACTACTTCAGGTATTATATTATGCAGATGTATATATGAGGTGTGTCCAGAATAAATCTAGCCATTGTTAATGTAACGAGAATAGTTTATACAACATCGATGTAACCTGGCAGCCAAGGAGAGTGGACTGGAATGTGCATGTGTGAACAATGACAACTTCACTGTACTAGTCAGTGTGGGTGGTAGATGCCATTGAGTGAGCATGTGTCCTGTGTGGCCCTTGCATTTAAAATGACTGAGTAGAGCAATGAATCTGCATCAAATTTTGTGTTAAGCTTGAACATTCCTCAATGGGAACTATTTGGATGATTCAGAAGGCCACAGCTGTGGGCAACTGGTGATTGGCAGCTTCATTGCAACAATGTACCTGCTCATGCATCACGTCTCATACAGGGTTTTTTGGCGAATCATCAAATCACCCAGGTGACTCAGTCTCCCTACAGCCAAGATATGGTACCCTATGACTTCTGTCTTTTCCCCAAATTAAAAGCACCTTTGAAAGGAAAGAGATTTCAGATTTTCGATGAGATTCAGGAAAATATCAGCTGATGGGGCAGCTGATGGCAATTGGGAGAACTGTGTGAGGTCCCAAGGTGCCTACTTTGAAGGGGACTGAGGTGTCATTGTCCCATGTATAATGTTTCCTGTAACTTGTGTCTTCTTCAGTAAATGTTTCTATCTTTCATACTACATGGCGGGATGCCCTCGGGACACACCTCATATTTGTGTGTATATGCGTAATATACATAGTCTGTTGGTGTCAACAGTTACTAGTAAGAATGAAGTATGGGAACCTTATCTTTTTTTCCCCTTTGTTTCAAAGATTTTTTATTTATTTTTAGAGAGAGGGGAAGGAAGGGAGAAAGAGATGGAGAGAAACATCAATGTGTGGTTGCCTCTCACACCCCCTACTGGGTACCTGGCCTGCAACCCAGGCATGTGCCTTGACTGGGAATCAAACTGGTGATCCTTCGGTTCACAGGCCAGTGCTCAATCCACTGAGCCACACCAGCCAGGGCTGGAAACCTTATCTTACTTTGTATTTTTTTTGCCCTCTTCCACTTATAATATAATTATATTAAATTAATATTAAATTTTGAAATTCTTCTCCATACATTGAGAATCAAATTAGAACTTTACATTTTTTGCTTTAACAGTCAAACATGTATTTGTTCTTTGTCTTGTTATTTCTTCCATCTTTATGTTCTAAGATTTCATTTTTATTTTAATAATTTCTTTCAATTTAGAGAAAGGAGTCATGGCTTGTTGCCAATAGATAGGGATAAAGTCCAGGCTCCCCAGTTTGCCTCCAGTGACATTCAGTGGGTGGGGGGGGGTGACTTCTCTTTACTGCTGGGCGGGCTCACAATCCCCACTAAGCCTTGGGTATCAGCCCGGCACCCGGCACCTTGTCATTACTCTAGTGTCGGAGTCCCTAGCCTGTCTGTTATTTGTTCTCTACCTTTCAGAGTCTTCTTATGTTTTTTAGATAATGTCCAAGATTTTTAGTTATGCTTAATAGAATGAATAGGAAAAAGTATGTCTACTCTATCTTTACAGATGTGGAAATCTTAGAAAATATTTCTGTAATGATAATGAAAACATATGAGAATTTGTGAGATGAAGCTAAGATAGTATATATTGAGAAATATATAACCAAACAACTTACATTATAAAATAAAAATGATCTACGATTGATGATCTAAACCTCCACCTTAAAAAGCTAGAAAAGGATGAGAAAATTAAACTCAAAGTAACTAGAAAAAGGAAATAATGAAGATAAGGGCACAATAAATGGAGGAGAGAAAAGAAGAATAAAAATGTACTGAAACCAACAGCTCTTTCTTTGATGAGATCTATAGAACTGAACCTCTAGCAAAACTAATTAAGAAAAAGAGAGAGAAGTAAATTACCAGTGCAGTCAGTTCTAAATACTTGTTTTGAATTGTGATTTCTTTCCAACACGATGGATATACTAAGGAACATTTTGAGTGTAATGCATTTTCATCTTTTCTTGTGTGTCATTCTGTCCACAAAAACACCAGGTCAACACAGAAGACTGACCCCAGCCGAGCCGAGCCACCTAGGAAGACACAACGTGCACACATGTGCGCATCTCAAACATCTGCCAGCTACTTGATTTCACCACATGTGTGACGAGCCACACTCTCACATCTGGTGTTGGAACTCCGTCCAATTTTAGGTACTCTTCTCCCATCCCTTCATAATCACTTACAAGCTGCAACCCTTCTGATGGCCTCTTCTACAAGCAAGCGTCAGGTGTTTTGTTTTATTTTTTCAGGGTAAAGTGGCTTATTGGTTGTAGTATTTATGTATTTTTTTTTTTACCATTTCACATGTGTTAAACTGCTATTGTTTTTAATAGATTCCTTTTTTAAATCAACATTTTTGAATATTGTCGTACATTACCTCCATTTCCCTCTAAGCCTTGTGATATTTTCTCAATTTTGCAGCCAGTGATTTTAAGGCTATATATGTAGCCTAATAGCAAAACTGACTGTACTTTACTGGGTAAAGTACATTTAATGTCCCTAATAGTACAGCCAAATATTATGTACCTGCTGATATGTTGAAATATCAGCTACACAGCTGTTCACCTGTGAAGACTTCCTACCAAACATCTTGTACCTGAAAAATACACCTTTTGATCTAACCTTGGGGGTAAAGAAAAACAGGAGAGAGAAAGAATTTAAATGACATTACAAGGAAATTGTTAGATAAATGCAAAATGTTAAAAAGTCAGCTAGATAATTGGCTTGATCTGATTAAATTCTCTTTTGAAGAAAACAAGTATAAAATACATTTTGGTAGCACTGGGGCAATTTACAAGAGATGGGGCAATTTACATGATACTATGGAGCTATTGTTAATTTTAAGAGTAATAACATTGTTGCTATTAAATCACAAAATGCCCTTATTTTGGGGGATATAAAAACTTATATTTAGAAGTGAAATGACCTGATGTCTGTAATTCCTTTAAAATGTTCCACCAATTTATATGTGCATGTGTATGTATATAATGTACATTTACACACATATATAAATACATGTATATGGAAATACATATGAAAACATAAGAAAGCAAATATGGCAAAATGTTATGAATGTTCATTATACTATTTTTTAACTTTCTGTATGTTTGACATTTTTCATATATTCTTTTTATAATTTTACACAATTGACAGGTAAGTAGAATTAAAATAGTTTTCAGCTGATCTTGTTTATAGAAAACCCATGACTTCAGGGGTCCCTCTAGATCCCAGGGTCAATTTATGTCACCTATACCAAGTGGACGGAGCCCACCTCGCATTGCCTTGCGTCTTCTATTATAAAAAGCACTCAGCTCCGGCGGCCTGTGCCCATCTTCGGGATTCCTTGCATTCCTCCAGGACATAAGACTCCCATTGTATTCCGTTGTCTGGCCCCACAAGGGAAATTTAGCATAACTTTTTCTCTCTTACTTGCTATTTTTTTTTTCTTTGAGAAAAGAAACAATCAGAAAAAAATCTGGAAAAATCTGGGGCATTGCAAAAAGACAGTGTTCTAGAAGTTCAGGACTTAGTGGAAAGTGCTTTATGCTTTTAGTAAAGACTTTAGCACAGAGGAGCAGCCCAAGGGGGAAAGGCAGAGCCTGCAGAGTACTTGTAAAAGTGTGTTCCTGAGGCCTGCTTTCATGTAAAACTGGCACAGCTAGCCTCTCTCTCCGGCTCCTTGTCAGCTCCGAGCTGCTGAATCTGAGCCAAGCCTGAAGGAAACAGATACCTGAGCATACCAGTCACAGGGCACAGCTCCTGTGCGTGCTGTTGCAGGGAATACAGAGAAATCTCAGAGATAAAGGGCATAGGGAAGGGGATCCAGGAGAAGAGTTAGGTGTATTTAGGAGTGATTATAGGACTTTCTTGGTGTGTGTTTTTTCTTCTTTAATTTTTCACTGGCAGAGGTGATTAACTGTTGTGCATCCAAAAATAGTTTAAGCTAAACATAGCATAGCTGACAGAGGTTGTTATAAAATAGAACTTGGGTGTGGGAATGCTGCCTCTTAGCTGTAATCCTTCCCCTGGGTAAAACGATGTCAATGCTATGGACTCAAACCAAGGTCAACCTTGAGAATCAAGTGCAATAACTTAGCTCTTTAATTCAGGGGGTAAAGTTCACTCTCATGGGTATGCAAACTTTAATAACCATCATCTTTTTAAAGAGAGGAAGAGACCACTATTATGATTTAGTTCAGATGCTTAATTTTATGGCTGAGGGCTATCGAAGTAATTTACCCAAACTCGCATATATAGTTGGTGGTAGAGGTAAGACTCACAGTTGAGTGCTTTTCCCACTATAGCATGTGGTTTAGGATTCTTTTACCCTCTGGATTATGATTAAATGTGAACACAAATAAAATATGATTGGAACTCAGAAATTGTGCGTTGGTCTAATGGAAACCCTGTAAAACTTAGATGAGGTTCTTCAAGATGGAGAGAAAACTATAGTTGGCAGATTGTCTGGACAGTCAGCACAATAATCAGAGCCTCTAGTTAGAGGCAGGTGTTGCCCTTTTAAGTGGTCTAGTCCCAGGGGATGCTCAGAGAGGATTCCAGGTGTGCCATCTAAAGAACTGCCTGGGTGTCAGACGTGTGGGTGCCTGTGTGGGGGTGGAGGACCAGGATTTCCTGGCTGTATTCATTATGGAATCGGACCAGCAACCAGTGTGAAATAGGAAATGTGACTCTGGACTCACACTGGGCACAAGCAGAAGAAATGTTACTGCCTTACTCCAGACCATCCTGAATATTCCGTCCCCCTACAAATTACTTGGAAAATTATATTTATTTGTTTATTTTTAATGTTAAAAACTTCTATTTTGAAATAATTTCAGACATACAGAAAGGTTGCAAAAACATTGGGAAGTATTCTCCTATATCCTTTGTCCAGATTCCCAACATGTTAACATTTTACCAATTTGGTTTATCATTCTCTCTTTCAGAGTCACGTGAAAGTACATTGACAACAATGTAATGCCTCTTTATGCCTAGGTTCTTCAAGGTGTATTTCACAAAACAGACAGACATTCTTTTACATAACCACAGTACGGTTATCAAAACCAGGAAATTAACATTCGTCAGCTGTTACCGAATCCATGGACGTTCCCATTTCATCAATTGTCACACTAGTGTGCTCTGTAGGGAAGGAAAAATCTGTTTCCCTGGTGTGGAATTCAATCCAAGTTCACAGTGTGCATCTTGCTGTCATGTCGCTGTAGTTCCTTTTAAATTCCTCAGTCTTTTTCATGACCTAGACCTTACTGGACAGTTAATGTTGAATTTCTTTCAGTTTTGGCTTATTTGATATTTCCTCATAATTAGAGTAAGGTTATTCCTTTTTGGAAGTAAAAGCAGAGAAACAATGATGTGTTTTTCTCAGTGTATCATCCCAAAAGGCAAGTGATAGCTGTTGCCCATTAGAGGTTATATAACCTTGAACGATTCGGGAAGGTGGTGTCTGGGAGGTCCTGTGCTGTGAGGTAACTATTCTCTCCCAGCTGTAACTAATAAGTCTTTTGGGAGACACTTCCAGGTGGTATAAAATTACTGCTTCTTACCAAACTTTCACCCATTGATGTTAGCATCCTGCTGATTCTTTCCTAAAACAATTATTACTGTGATTGTTGCCAAATTATTTTCTAAGTCCATCATTCCTTCCACATTTATTTCCAACATTTCTTCTGTGTCTATTAGTTGCCATCGTACTGCAAGAAAGAGATTTCCCTTCTTTCTTCTCTTTCTCCCTCCCTCCCTCCCTCCCTCCCTTTCTGTATGTATGTATTGACTAAGTATGGACCCATGGATTTTTAAGTGTGTTCTATGGGCTATAATCTGTATGGTCAATATTTATATACTTATTTATTTTTAGAGAAAAAGGAAGGGGGAGGGGGACAGAGAAACATTGATGTGAGAGAGGAACATCGACGGGTTGCCTCCATTACGCACCCTGACCAGGGGATGAACCCGCAGCCTTTTGGTGTGTGGCGTGATGCTCCAGCCAGCTGAGCCACCCAGCCAGGGTTGTCAGTATTTGTTCTGAGACTCAAGTTGTCCCAGATTGAGTCTCTTCAAGCTGGTTACTTACCTGTTTTTCATATCCCGTATTCTTTTAGTGTATCTCCACTTTCTCACCCAGCACGATGTTCCAGGTTCATTCTGTACTTTCCCAAGTCTACTCCCGAAATCAGCCCTTTTTCCAAAGAACCCTGATTCCTCTCAGTGGAGCATGGCATTTAGACCCCACAATCTGGGCACTAAGTTTGTTTATTTGTACTGGAATGCCCCAAGGAACACTTTTACAAGCACACTTTCATCATTTCACTTCTGTGTACTTTTCTGGGCCTTTCTGCTAGATTAGATTAGGGTCTGCTTTTCCAAACCCAGGCCAGTCCTGGTGCTGCCTCCTGTCTTCCAGGAAGGAACTCGTGCCTGCTTGCTCTCATTTTCAGAGTAGCATCTCTTCTCCTGGTGGCTACAAATTTGGACACAAGCTCCCCCGAGTCCTTCTGTCAACCAACTCCTATAGCAACCATTTATTCTGAATCAAAAACTAAACAATTTCAACACATGACCTCCTAGGCATAAATTTACTCATGGGTAGAATGGAACAAGGTATTTGAAATCAGGGAATTCTGGAAATTTCACCACCAACAAGTAGAAAGACCTCATTTTTCTTTTAATGGGGAAAGATGTGAAGAAACAAAATGGTAACTGAGGATGGAACTCAACTTTTCCACCCAATGCTCTTGGATCTGTAGCCTGGTCCCTGGTCTCTGTTTCCCAACCATTTTTCTGCGAAGGTTCAGGGAGGGTCTTTGCCTCTTATGCCTGTTTAATTCCTGGTAGTAAAGCTCATAAGTCCTTCTTTCCTGTTATCCTGGGTATATCAGGACTAAATTAGGCCCCTGTCAAAGCATTTACTCTCCATACCAATTTCCAAATGCTCTAAATATCAACCCTCCAAAGGGAGACCACAAGCAGTGAGTGATGGTAGACAGGAAAAGTAACTAACGTAACACATATGTTTCATTTTTCCAGTCCTGAAAGTTTTCCGTGGTCAAGTCTGGCATTTTTATTGTCTTAAAGTTGTGCTTTGTTATCATTTTATTGGAAAACACGTCTTTGTTTAAAAATGTGTGTTCACCAATGCCAGTTGTGCATCCTGAAACGTCTTCCTGGGGTGATAGCAGTTTTCGCTAATCTCTGAAGCCGTGGCCTTTTCTAATGCAGGGGAAACAGAAGCACGAAGGAGACCTGTCCGAGCCGACTTCCAGCACAGGGCTTGATTTCAGTTTAATCTTGGCAAGTGGTGCATCTTGTGTGCCACGTCCACTGCTGCTTCCAGCCCATCTGGTGACTTTGCAAGGGTTAGAAGAATGTGCCTAGAAGGTCTCACACTGCAAATAATTAGTTGGTCACTCCCATGCACAACTCATTAGCCAGAATTCTCCCATGACTTCACCCACCACAAAGGAGACAGGAAGTATAGTCCTACCATGCACCCAGAATGAGGGGCGAACGGGAAGTATGTGGCAACAAGGCTAATGGTAACTAAATGCCTCACAATTGGTTGTATCTTATAAATAACCAACAATATTCTACCTTATTAGTGGTAGATAAAGTAGTCGTGCTTCTTACAATAAGTGGCCTCTTGGCTTTTATGGACAATATGAGACCATTAACAAGATTTCTTTCTAGCCCCACTTACACAAATGGGTAACAATCAAAACCCATGGTCATAAAAACATTTACAGCCAATAAACTAGTCCCAAAGCTCACAGATGTGGTTGTGGCAGCTGCTGTGCCCAGGCTGTGCTATCTGCGTGTACGGAGGAGAGGCCGTGTCCTTGTCCATCACGGTGGTTGCACCCTCTGTGTTTGTCCTGTGTCCTTCCCCCGTCTGCCCTGCTGCTGCAGTGCCTGGGCTCAAGTTCTGTCTTGCCTGACTGGGTCCTGGTGGTCTTGTGGCTCTTGCTATGACTGCTGATTTTTCTGGGACCCTTGTTGCCTTGTCAGGCCCACTAAAGTTAATGAGTATTATTTTAGGCAGGAGCTATATTTGGGCCAAGGCTTGGTCTGGGTTCAATTGACCCTCATTTCAGCCTGAACCCTGGCACTATTCTGAGGCAGGTCCTCTGGCAGGTGCTGGAATCTGGGCCCAATTCCGGTTGCCACCTGGCTGGAGTCTCCCAGGAATGTACAACCTTGACTGCACAACCTATTCGGCTCTAGCTGCAAATACCCTCACTAGACAGCAAAGCATCCATTTCCACACCCACACTGATGCTGAGGAGGCCTTGCTTCACAGAGCTCCTGCTAAGGGAGAGAGTCCAAATGAGAGAAAAACTGTCCCTATTGCCCTGTGAAGCTTTCAGTACCATGCAATGCTTTGCGTCTCCACTACAAAAAACAAAACAAAAGAAAACAGAACAGCAACAACTAAAAACACTCTCGGCACAGACCCGCAAACATTCCTGCCCTTGAACATCACACTCCAGCCATACTAAGCTCCTGCGACCATCTGCTCTTCCATGTACTAGGCTCTCTGATGCCTCAGGTCTTTATACAGGCCTTTTATTTAGAATATCTGCTGCCTCTTGCCAAATCCAGCCAATTCTTCAATGTCAAGCCAAAGGCTGCCATCGTCCCCCACCCTTGACACCTTCCCTGATTTCTGCAGCCGGACCCAGCGTCCCTTCCTCTAAAATCCTGCTGCATCTCAACCACGCCAGTGTAATCACTGTGTCACATTACAAACACATACGTTGTGCATGTCTGTCTCTTCACAGTGAGCTCCTGGAAGCTAGGGCCTTGCAATTCTGTATACCTTGTCTCCTGCACAAAGCCTGGCACGTTATAAAGCTCCAGAGACGTTAAATGGATGCAGGACTGTGTTCCTGGTGAAGAGCACGGTCAATCAGTCATCAGGCTGCACACTTGAAGGCTCCAGTAGGGCCCTCTCGCTGGAAGTGAGGGTGACAACAAATCTCAAGACAGAAGAAAAGAAAGGCAGGAGAGGAAGATGCCATCCATGTCAGCTTTCCTCAAGTGTCGTGGGTCGTGGGGAGGGCCCAGCAGTGAAGCCAGGCGGGAAAGATGGGGCTTGTCTCAGGCACCAGTGTGTGCTAAGGAAGAGCTGCAGCACCGAGGCTGCTAACACAAAAGCCTCAGCCTCGAGAAGACACCTGAGTGGCCACTCTGCAGCCGTGATTTCACTGTTGAGTCCCACAGCTATGTTCCCAGCTGCCCACTGGATGTCCTCTGGACACCTCAGGTTTGGGATACCCAAAGCTAGAGTCATTGTTATCCTTTCCACCTCCTGGACTTTCTCTTTGGTGAGGGTCCTACCACACACCCAGCTGCCTGAGCCAGGAATCTGGGTATCATTACGATGCCTCTCATGTCCTCCCCACATCTGACCCACTCCGAAGGCCTGTCAGTGTTTGGGCCTGAACATCTATAGATTCTGCTTGCTAAGTGCCTCTCACTTCCATCTCCTTATCTCCCTCCGTTGTCACTGTCTTCATTCAGGCCACAGTCCTCTCCTAGACTTTAAACTGATCTCTCTGCCTTTCCTCCCTGCATTATGCTGTTAAATATGTCCCTCCTTTTAAAAAAATACCTTGGAGGCTTCTTATTGTCAACAGAATAAAATCTTATCTCTTTCAGCTATAAGTGACAGGAACTCCTGATGCAGAGGACATAAACCAATAATCTTCATAGTGACAGACAGACATCGAGAGTGTGTGCAAGATGACCAGCTGGAATACAATAAGAAAACGTTGGAACTTCCTATTCTTTTCTAACAGTAAGAAATCCAAGTTTACTAATTTTAATATGAAAATTAACACTGGTGAATTTACTCAGTACTTACGCCACATAGTAACAATCACATCTCCTGTAGATATAAGAGCTCAAGGGAGGAGGTAAATATAAATTGGGGAAGAGGTGACCATGTGCAGAAACTTCCTGTGGGCCTGGGTAAGTGAATTTAAACATCATACTATTGGGGTTTGTATTTTTTTGTTGTTTTTTTGGAGGGCTGGGCAGGATGGTGAAGATGATTTTTCCTATACATTTTCTTTTTAAGTATAATTTCTAAAACTGAATTTATTTAGTTTTACCTTCTATAGAATTTCTATAACTAATTGAATCAAACAGAATATAATTTTTTACATTTGGCTTTTTTTCTTTTGCTTACCATAGCATTTTTCAGATTCATGTATAGTGTTTTGAATTGGTATATGCTTGACTTTCTAAGAAGCTGACAATTTTTTTCCCAAAGTGTACTGTTTTATACTCCCCCCAGTGGTTTATGAGAGTTCAGGTTGCTCCATGTTCTGGCCAACATTTTATATAGTTAGAATTTTTTATTTTAGTCATTCTATTGAGCTGGTATTCCATTGGGGTTTATATTTGCATTTCAATGATGACTAATTATACTGATCACCTTTTCATATGTTTAATATCCATTTGTACATCTGCTTTCATGAAGTGTTAAGTCTGATGTCCTTTGAAAAAATTATTGACTTGTGTTATTCATTTGTAGGAGCTATTTTTATGTATTCTACAGTAATATATATATATGTGTATGTATATATATGATACATTTATTACAGATTTTTTCTTCCAGTTTGCGACTTGACTTTTCATTCTGTTAGTAATGTCATTGGATAAGAATTTTTTATTTGTGGTAAATGTATAGATTTTAGAATTTATATTTCTTTCTCATGGGGTTAAGACTTTCCAAATCCCATGTAAGAAAGTTTTACCTGATTGCGAAGATACCCTCTTATGCTCTATTTCAGTATAGAATAGGAGTGACAAAAGGAGACAACCCCTAGTAGTATTGTGGAATTAGCTCTGAGTTTACAGACTCCCTAGAAGGGTCTCAGGATGCCCAGTGGGAACCACAACACACTTTGAAAGCCTATACTCTGTATTTTACTGATTATTTTGTCTGTTTTATCAGTAGTATGAAAATCTCCAACTCTAATTGTGATGTTTTTCCCATTAGGTCTGTCAGATTTTTCTTTATACATATCGAAGCTCTATTGCTTTGTGCATTCGCGTTTAAGATTTTTACATTTCCTAATGAACTGACTCTTTTTTTATATCCTACTTTATCCCCGGCAATATACTTTGTCTTGACGTCCAGTTGCTACACAAATAGCCAGTCTAGCTTTCTCAAATACATAAATAATCTTTCCATCTTTTTTCTTTTAGTCCATCTGTGGCTTTATATGCAAAGTGCATTCCTTATAGACAGCATACAAACTGCTCTCGCTTTTCTTGAACGTCAGTATGATAATCACTTGGAAATTGGAGTGTTTAGTCCATTTATAGTTAATGTAATTATTGACGTGATTTGGCTAAGGTCCACTGTCTTGCTGATTGTTTTATTCGTCCTGTTTTTATTTACTTTTCTTTCTTTCCTGATTTCTTTTGGATTAATAGAATATTATTTAGTGTCCCACTTTATATGCTCAGTGGAATTTTAGTTATGCCTCTGTTTTACTTTTTAGTGGTTGCTTTAGGGATTAAAATATTCATCCCTAACTAATCATAGTCTACAATAAACTAATATATATACCACTTCATATACAATTCAAGGTTCTCAACAGCATGCTTCCATTTATCTCCTCTTTCCTTTCTGCTATTGTTGCCTTACATTTTAATTTTATGCATATTATAAATCACAGTCTGCATTGCTTTAATTTGTACTTTACACATGCAATTATGTAAGTCTTTTTACTAGCAGACAGAGAGCCAACTTCAACTCAGGAATATTTTCTTGTACAATTTATTTTATTGTGTTTAATGATGGCCTAATCTCCACCTCTTCTTTGTTTCTCTTTTTGGAACTCATTTGTTTCTCTGGGCGCCTCAATATATTCTCCCAACCTTTACAGAGATTCGAGGACAACACAGAGATGGCTTTCAGTCCTGAAAAACATGACTAAGAATTAATAAAGTCAAGAAATGAATGGGCGAAACAATCACCACTGAGATTGAGTCACAAGCCAGACAAATGGAAGAAATATTTTAAGGAACTGAGGAACAACACAAAAGGATGAAAGCCACGAGGTAAAAGATGAATGGTTTTTCCCCGTCCAGTATGTTGTTAGTCTCCTCCAGCATTTCTGTTTCACTAGGGTCTGTTGAAAATGTCCTGTTTGTCCTACCCCCTCTGACTGGTAGACAGCCTCATGTATAATTGCTGCTTGATCTGATTGTCTGCCCACTTGGGCTCAGGTTCAGCTGTTGATGCACTTCAAGTGGGGCCATCCTGTGAACGACAGAAAGCTTGGTGGTCTCTGCTCTTTGGAGCCAGTAGTGGAACAATAGGCACTTTATCATCCTCCACTGAGATGTCAGCAGCAGGAAGAAGCCTTTCTGTTTCTCAGCCAACTTGGGTCCTCCTACCTTAGGAGTAAAGAGGAAAGATTCACTTTTCAGCTCCTCCTAAGCATCTCAGAAGCAGGGCATCCAGAAACACTTTCCTTGGAAATGTTATTGAGATGATAAGTGGGGATCCATGGATCTCAGTGGAATAAATTCTTCTCCTGGATCCATATATTCTAATCCTTGACCTGAAGGTCTCCAACTCTGTTTCCAGGTTCTTCCCTGGCTCAGCTAGAAAAAGTCCTGCACACGTAGGGACCTCCACTTTTGCCATTGTCAACTGCAGCCATGACAATACTGGACTCAGGAGAAGTAGCTGGATGGGAATGAAGAGTCAGGACATATCAAGCCACCATCTTTCCAGAATTTTCTACTCTAGGGACTGTTGTTAAGCAAAATAAAACCACAAATCACCAGCATGACTGTCATGTTCTCCGTTGGATGGTGTGTGAAGCAGTGTGGTGTAGGGAGGAAGCTTTGGGGTCATCCAACCCTGCATTTGAATCCCAGCTATGCCACATACTTGTAATGGGCAAGTTACTTATTATGGCCTATGAGTCTCACTTTCCCCTTCTGCAAAATAAGGGAGGTGAGAGCTCTTTTAAAGAATTGCAAAATTTAAATCAAATAATACATTGAAAGCTCTTATTGCATGCAGATGGCACATTATAGGTTCCCTTTTCCCTTGTCTTCAGACCTTTCTTTCTGTTAATGTCCTCCCCCTTCCATGCCTCATTTACCAGCTCAGAGGCATGTCTCACAGCCCAGAACAAGGGTGCCTGCAGGATCTCAGTTTCAGCCTGTTTTCCTATTTTAGCCTGTCCCCAGCTCTGTCGGCGTGTGATGCTGCAGTATGTTCTGGTACTGTAAACTGCAGTGCCCCGCACCCAGGATGGCCTGAAACAGGATGAATTGATGTGTTATTCAAGAAGCAGCATTTAATGTGGAGAAATAATATTACCTACAGCCCCAGACTTAGCCTGAGTGATGTCATATGTGAGAGAGAAGCTGTGCCTGGGCAGAGGGAGAGGGAGTAAAAGAGGGAAGGAAAATATGGAAGATTGATAGGGACTGGTAAAAGGACAGGAACAAGGATAGGCAAGGAGGCATGGAGGCAGGTAGAGGGACTGGAATCAAGAAAGAAATGTGGAGCTGAGTTGCCTTCCCCTTGACACTCCCTTTGGAGCCTGCATGTGCCTCACACAGAGACAGGGCACAGCACCTGCCCCCTGTACATAGTGAAGGGCAGAGCAGGCTTCCAGTTGACGGCAGCTTCCCTGTAACCTATAAGCCCACCAGACCATGGTAGTACCCTACATGCATGGAGAACTCAGAACAGTAATGTGCAAACTAACTGGGTCCTTTTTACTTCATCCCAAATACTCATATTTTGTCCTGCTCCTCATTTCAGCCAGTCTCCTGTTATTAGCCCTGCTCCTGACCTTGATGTTCATTAACTGAATCTGGTTTCCATGGCGTGGCTATAATGCTTGGTAAGAAGGCTTAAATTCATGCCACCCTTTAGCTTCTGGTAGTAACCGCATCCCAGCTTTAGGGCCTGCTCTGAGAATAAAGTTTGATCATCATTCTGGCTACTAAACTAAGGCTTTCTTTCCAGTGTGCCTAATTGTGTCTCCTCTGTCCTTCCATGATTTGGAAATATCCTTGTTGCTTTTATTTGTACTAAAAATATTTTATTCTTCAATTACTGTTGATATACAGTATTATATTAGTTTTTCAGGTGTATAACCCAGTGATTAGACATTATATAACTTATTAAGTGACAACCTGATAAATCTTGTACCCATCTGATGCCACACATAGTTATTATATTATTGACTATACTCCCTATGCTGTACTTTACATCCTCATTACTATTCTGTAACTAGCAATTTGTACTTCTTAATCCCTTCAACTTTTCTTCCGTCCCTCCAACCTCTCTATCTGGAAACAATCAAAATGTTCTCTGTATCTATGAGTCTATTTCTGTTCTGCTTGTTTGTTTATTTTGTTTTTGTAGATTCAGTTGCTGATGAGTATTTATTGACATTTTATTATTCATATTTTTGAATGTTATTTATTTTTAGAAAGACGGGAAGGAAGAGAGAAAGAAAGGGAGAAAAACATCAATATGAGAAAGAAACATCGATCAGTTGCCTCTCATACATGCCCTGACCGCAACCCAGGGATGTTCTTTGGTGGATAATCAAACTGGTGACCTTTTGCTTTGTGGGATGATGCCCAACCAACTGAGTCAAACCAGTCAGGGCTTATTATTCATATTTTTAATCTTCTCTTCTTCTTCTTAAAGAAGAATCTTTAACATTTCATGTAGTACTGATTTTGTGATGATGAACTCCTTTAGCTTTTTCTTGTCCTAGAACAGACAAAGCTATCATTTAGAATCCTTCAATTTGAAATGATAGCTTTGCTGGGTAATGTTGCTTGTAGGTACATACTTTTCATCACTTTGAATATTCCTTGCCAGTCCCTCCCTCCTGGCCTGCAAAGTTTTTGTTGAGAAATGAGCTGATAAATCTTATGGGAGCTCCGTTGTAGCTAACTAACTGCTTTTCACTTGCTGCTTTTGAGTCTCTCTTTGTTTTGTAACCCTTTGCATTTTAATTATGATGTGTCTTGGTGTGGATCTCTGTGGGTTCATTGTGTTTGGGACTTCCTGTGTTTCCTGGATTTGTATGTCTATTTCCTTCACCAGGTTGGGGAAGTTTTCCTTCATTATTTTTTCACATATGTTTTCAATTCCTTGTTCTCTCTCTTCTCCTTCTGGCATCCTGTGATGTAAATGTTGGTATGCTTGAAGTTGTCTCAGAGGCTCCTTAAACTATGCTCATTTTTAAAAATTCCTTTTTCTTTTTGCTATTCTGATTGGGTGTTTTCTGCTTCCTTTTCCTCCAAATCTCTGATTTGATCCTCTGCTTCTTCTACTCCACTGTTGATCCTCTGTAATATAGTCTTCATTTCAGTTAATGTATTCTTCTTCATTTCTGATTGTTTCTTTTTATGTTTTCTAGTTACATTTTTATGTTTTGTATCTCTATGTTGAAGTCTTCACTAAATTCATCTACTCTTACCTTATGTTCATTGAGCATCCTTATAACCAGTGTTCTGAACTCTGCACCTGGGAGATTGCTTGTCTCCATTTTATTTAGTTCTTTTTCTGAAGTTTTGCTCTGTTTTTTCATTTGGGACCTGTATCTTTGTCTCCTCATTTTAGTAGCCTTCCTGTGTTTGTTTTTATATATTAGGTCAAACTGCTATGTCTTCCAGGCTTGGTGGAGTGGGTGCTTGGTACAGTAGGTGTCCTGTAGGGTCCAGTGGCACAGCCTCCCCATTCACCTGAGCTGGGCACTCCAGGTGAACCTCCTGCATGGGCAGTGTGCATTCATCTGTTATTGTTGTAGTTGAGCCTTGATTTGTCAGTGAAAGGGATTTACCCCCAGGCTGATCAGCTACAGGGACTGGCTGTAACCACTGTGGAGGATCAGTTGTGTGGGGGCATCTACTGTGTATTGATCGCTTATATATACCGTATTTTTTCAGACTATTAGACACACTTTTCCCCCCAAATTTGGGAGGAAAATGGGGGTGCATCTTATAGTCTGAATGTAGCTTACATTTACATTGGTAAATATTATGTCATTTATGTTATTAAATATTTTACCACATTTTTTGCTTCAAAAATTTTTTTCCTCCTCTAAAACCTAGGTGCATCTTATGGTCCAAAAAATACGGTACTCTTCATTATTTATAAAACTTAGAAAAATAATATTCTCTTACATAACCAGCAGCAATTGTTCAATCAGATTAGCTAATCTATCAGTGTAAGTGAATGAAAGGTGATCAGATGTAGATGAGACATGAAAAGAAGTTTCAAGGAAAGGCTGACAATTCATGTCATTTAGGAACCCAGGGTTACTAGGTAAGAGAATTGGCTAGAAGTTAACCACGGCTATTTTGCGCAATATTTTCCTTAGGGAAGTTATGGCTGAGGGCTGGCAAAAAGCTTTTCTTTTACTATTGTCTATTTATTAATAATTATTTAACAGTTTTTATTAACTGATTATTAAACAGTTCTGCTGGCTAGGAGACTAGTTCTACTAAAATTCAAGTTGTCCAAAATACAGTTTGTCTTAAAATCAATTTGTATACCCAAATGAATAACCTGATCTTCCACCTTCAGAAACTAGGGAACAAAGAGTTAATCAAACCCAAAGCAAGTAGAAGGTAGGAAATTTAGAATTATATCAGACATAAATTAACTGAAAAACAAAAAATAGATAAAATCATTGAAAACAAAAGTTGATCTACAAAATTCAACTTGATCTAGACCAGTTGTTCTCAACAAGACTGACTTTTTCCCCCAGGGAAACTTTTCAATGTCTGGAGAAATGTTTAACTGCCATACTTCGTTGTGTGTGTGCGTCTGCAGGTGTGCATGCCAGGTGTGCATGCACGCCCTATTGGCATCCAGTGGGTAGAGGCCACAGGCTAGTAAACATCCTACGGTGCATGGCAGCCTGGCCCATAATAAAAATTATTGGACCCAAACATCAACAGTGCCAGGATGCACAATCTGATTTAGTCTAACCAACAAAGAAAGAGAGGATACGACTTACCAAAATCAGGAATAAAAGAGGACACATCACTTCCAACCTTAAAGTAATTAAAAGGATTATAAGAGCATACTATGGACAACTTTATATTGATAATTTAGACAATTTAGATTAAAAAGAGAGAATTATATGATGATACAAATGAATGAAATTGACTGAAGAAGAAATAAAAACTCAAAATAGACCCATAATAAAGAATTTGATTAGTGATTAAACATTTTCCCTCAGTGAAAAGCCTGGGCCCTGATGTCTTCACTGGTGAATTGTATAAAACATTCAAAGGAAAAATGATACCAATTCTTCAAAAACTTTTCCACAAAATATAAGACAGAACCCTTTCCAGCTAACATCATGAGATTAGCATTACCCCAGTACCAAACCAGATAAAGACATCACAAGAACCTACAAATCACTATTCCTCATGACTCTAGATGCAAAAATCCTCAACAAAATACTAGCAAAGTAAATCAATCTACATATAAAAAGGATTATATACCATAACCATGTAAGATTTCTTACATAGAATACGAGTGTTGTTTAATGTCTCAAACTCAATGTAATATCATATTAATATTACAGAATAGTATGAATGAAGGACTAAGACCACAGGATTATCTCAATAGATGCACAAAAAGCATTTGATAAAAATCGAACACGATTCATGATAAATTTTTTTAATAGGATAGCAATAGAAAGAACTTTTCTCAACTTGATAAAGTTAGCAGACTGCTTTTCTCTCTAAATTTGGGAAGAAGACCACATATTATATGATCCCATTTATGTTAAATGCCCAGAGTAGTTAATCTATAGGGAGACAAAGTGGACTAATATTTGCTGGTGGTGGGAATGGGGAATGACTGCAAACAGGCACAGGAAGTCTTCATGGGGTAACAAAAAATGTTCCAAAATGGGCTCGTGGTGATGGTTTCACAGCTCTGTAAATTTAATAAAAATTATTGAGTCATATAATTAATATGGGTTGATCTTACGGTATCTAAGTTATATTTAACAAAACTGTTACATTACCACCAAGTAGGGTGTGGTGGACATGTGTACATTTGCATGGGAATGACCATCAGAATTCTCGAGGGCTTGAGCCTTAGTTCTGGCCTGATGTGTAATTAACTGTCTATCCTTGATAAAATTACTTTATCATTCCATGCCTGTCTCTTCATCTTAAAACTGGGGGGACAAGACAACTTGATTCTAAGTTTTCTTCCAGCTCTGCTAACATCATATGCATCTTGGTGCTTTCAAGTGAATTGTGACTAATGAGCCAGGTAAATAAGGATTGGAAACTAGGCTTCAGAGAAAGGTGTTAGTGTCTTCTTTGGAAAGTAAGAGACTATTGGTATGGGAGAAACTCTTGGAGATCAGCTAGGGCTAGGTTACACCCCCACCCCAACCCTGTGAGTGAGAACACTGACAGATTGGCTTGTTCACACCAAACCAGGCATTGCAGTAGCCCTGGGGGGACTAGAACCCACTCACCTGTCCACTTTCCCCAAGTCAATGGCCTTGTACAAGGGAAATCCAATGCCCTTTCCCATGAAAAGTTGTTCTTTTATGTTTCTTTGACTAGGATTTGAGAGACGGGAGCTTGGAGTGCAGTGGGGAAGAAAGGACTCTTAGGTGCTTGCATGTATGGGCTATATCTTCAGGCAGGTAGATGTGAGGCTGGGTTTGAGCCCCGCTCTGAGGATGAGGGGGAAGGGCATTGCTGTATATATGTTCAGTATCTTTTTATTGTGCAACTGTAAACACATACGTTCCTTTTCTAACCATCTTTTCCCACTTGTCTCCCTATCACTGAGTAGAATCACCATAAGCATCAGCTTTCAGGAAATCCCTTGTTGATTATTCAATAGACATTTTATTTCTACAAAAGCCAAATGAAAAAGTAATCATATAAAAGTCAGAGTATAATAAACTCCCTGTAAAGCCGTGGCCTGACTCCATGGGCACGCCCCTGCCCTGCTTCTGGCTAGGAGAGTTTGAGCCCCCGTTCATTTCTCTTCTCACTTTCATAGCTTACTGTTTTCTTACTGCTTCTGACCTCCGAGGTAGATGGATCCCTGAGCATGAAATAGGGAGCCAATCTGTCTGCCACCTTGTGGTTAGAAACAAGTGCTGTAAGTTTCCTGAATCTAGGGAATTGGGAAAATTTACATTTGACTATAAGGACAATAAAAATCCTAATACTCATGACTAATGGGAAAATAACTGCTATTTATTAAGCATCTTCAAGTAAAATGTGAAACTTTTTTTAAGATTTTATTTATTTACTTTTAGAGGAGAAGGGAAGGAGAAAAAGAGGGAGAGAAACATCAATGTGTGAGAGATAGTGATTGATTGCCTCTCACACGCCCCCAAGTGGGGACCTGGCCTGAAAACCAGGCATGTGCCCTGACTGGGCATCAAACCATTGACATTTCCGTTTTCAGGCCAGTTCTCAATCCACTGAGCCACACCTGCCAGGGCAGAATGTGAAACTATTTATACCCATTAATGCATTTACTCCTCAGAACAACCTTATGGTACAAGGACTGTTATCTCCATTTTCTGATGGAACAACTGAAGCTCAGAGAAGTTAATTAGAATGTTCAGGGTCATATGAAATACGTGAGCAGAGCTCCCATATCTGTCTGTTTCTAGTGTAGAGCTCTTAATGTAACTATGGCCCCTAAATCTATTTCATCCTAATCCAGCTTCATCCAGTGCTCAAATCCTACCACACCATGGTCAAGCATCGTCGATCCATCCTACTATATCAGGGAATTCACTGCCACGAGGCACCTCATTGCCTAATTGAGTGGCATTTTTCAGCTTACACCCAATATTTGTCCTGGAACTTCTATACAAACAAGGTAAAACCACAAGACTGCCTTTCAAATTTAAAAAAAAAAAAAAAGGAAAAATGAACAAATAAAAGCATCACGTCTCTCTGTCCCTTGAGTCCCCCTCGCTTTGCCCCCAAGTCCTGGTTCTTGAATAGTCTCTACATGACAGAGTTTTGCATGCCCCTACCACCCTGGTTTCTCTGCTTTGAACATGCCCAGGTTTTCACTAACTGCCTCTTAAAATGTGGTATTTGAAACCTGTAACACAGAACAGAATGATAACATCACCTCCCTCTTTTTACTTTCTATACTTCTTTTAATGCTGCCTAACCCTTCCTTAGTTTTTGGTAGTTACATTATGTTTAATTATCTTGGAAAATCCATTTTCAACTCTATATGGTTCATATATTTCTCTATACTTGGAAATCACAGTGAAGTACACAGTTCTGGCTTCAATAAATACTTATTAAATGATCTAAAATATTCACTTCATTTAATTTTAGATTGATTGCCTCTATGTCTATTTGCTGATGATTTTATTTCTTTCTCTTTTTTTTAAATCTTATTCTCACAAGAGGACATTTTTTTTTTCATTTCTTTTCAAGAGAGAGAAACATCGATGTGAGAGAGAAGCAATGATTGGTTGTCTCCTACATGTGCAAGGACCAGGGACTGGAAGTGCCTGGATGGGGAATCGAAACTGCAACCTAGGTATGTGCCCTGACAGGGAAATGAACACCAGCCAGAGCTGATGATTTATTTCTTGACCTCATAATTCAAACTTGGCCAAGGATTTTTGCTGGTTCTTTTAAGAAAATGCCCTTTCCCTCAGAGGAAGAAGAACCAAACAGACCCTCTTATTGTAAAGAGCCTGGCTAAGCTGGAGAGGGTGCATCCTCTCTGCTCAGTCCTGTTCTGACTGATTGCCATGCTGCAGTATTTGAGCACAGAAGATGCTAAGGAACTCTGCCTACTCCAAGTTGAGGCTTGATCTTGTTAAGCAGCAAAAATGTCTCTGTGTCAATGGCTGAATTTAGCTACTCAGACGCTCTCCACCCCTGGCCTGCATTTTTTATCATCTGTTTATTAGTAGTGTGAAGAGACCATCTTCCAGAGTGGGCCAAAAGCAGATAGATGCAACTCTACCCCCTGTGGAGGCACTATAATTTTCTAAACCTTCCTGGGGATTCAAATTAGTTCTGGATGTTTTTCTGTCACTTGGGTGGAGGGCTCATCCCCAGCATTAATATTGATGGAGATAAAAATTGTTGCTGCCTATCTATTTTTTAACCAGCACTTAAAGTGGAGCTTTAAAGTCCCACAAAGATTTTTAAAAGGAGCAAAGTGCTTGCCAGTTTCTGTACTCCTCGACTCACGCAGCAGTAGGGTCCTCTCTGATGCCCTTAAACCGTAGGAGCATGTTCCCAGCCAGGGCTCTGTCCTGTAATTCTACCTGAAAGCAACTTAATCTGCGTTTGAGGTTGTTGCCTTCTTTCTTAAGGACCACGCAGAAGGCGATTCAGTGAGATGAAATCTGAGCTGGGCCTGGCATGCCTGATTTTTAACACATGTCTAAAGCATGTATTTAGCTGTCACCAAGAGATCTGACAGTTTATGGGAGAGGTGCTATGTACAAAGGACCAGCAGTGGGCATTCCCAGCACACACCCACTTGGAGCATGCTGTGATCTGAGCTTCCCCTTTCCCCAGAGCCAAACACAACCACTGTAATAAAAAAACAACCCCATTTACAAGGTACCAGATTAAGCCACGACCATGATTTTCTTTGGGGGACACACTATAAGGACAATAATGCAGGTAGAAACAAGTATCCAAAAACAAGTTTGTGCATTCAAAGTACATTTTTCCTTCTTGGATTAAAATAGTACAAGGAATGTTTGATTCTAGCTATTGCCAGAGATCCTGGAACCTGCTGAATTTTTTAGCACTGAAATTTCTCATTTGTTGGGCTGCATCTCAGCTTGGCTCCTGCAATACTTCCTCCTGTCATCATTAAATACTTGACACGCATCCTCAAAACACAGGGCATTGCTCTTCTTTACCTCAGTCAGTCTTCACAAATACCCTGTAAGGTAGGCATTATTGGCCCTTTTTAGAGATGGGATAAATGAAGCTCAGAGAGGGTAAGGATCTCTGCTCCAAGGCCACACAGCTATTGAGCAGGAGAGCCATCAAAATGCTAAAGTAGCAAACTGAGCCCAAGGTCTCCATCTCTAATGCTCATGTTCCTAACTACTCTGCCCTCTGTCTCTCCATTAACTCTCTTAGATCTTTGCTCTATCCCTAACCCTGCCCCCACTTCCATCCAAACTGTGTTACAGTTATCCCAAATCCCCTAATGTTGCTCCAGGAAAACGAATTTTTGAGCTTAGAAAAAATCCTACCATTTTCTTTAAGAAAGGAGAGGTCCTGTTAAGGGAGAGATGTTCACCCCATCCTCAGCCTGCTATCTGACCACAAGTGCATGCAAGATCCCAAGCGAGAACTTCCTGTCCAAGCCCTAGAACTGCGCTAAAGAAAGCTGAATTGTTGTTTTAAGCCACAAAGCACTGGGAAGCTTGTTAGACAGCAAAGACAACCAGGATACCACAGCCCGTGATTTAGTATGCTCTTTAATTCACTCAATATCTCATAGCTCCTAATGTCCGAATCAAAATATCTTCCACCACCCATATACACACAACAACCAAATAGGTTGTAAAGCCACGAGAACCACTGGCCATCGTTAAATTTTGTTGTCATTGAGTGGAAGGGCTGATTGAAGCTATGAAAAAACTACCTCAACTGCCTTATTTACTCCTCTGTTGTCACATAATGCCACAGAACAGGTCTTTCCAGAGAAGGGGAAGAAAGAATCGTCAAAGCTCAATTACCATTTGTGTAGTCCGTTACATTACACTTCTGACATGCCTGATGTTCCTTTGAATTTGATTTTCCAAATGATTTACTGGGACTGTTAAGAGTACTTCACATCAGGAAGGAAGTCAGGGGTTAAGTCTCTGAATGACCAGATGGGTGTGGGCAATCGTATTTCACAAATGCTTCCTATGTGCCAGGGACTATCCATGAGTGATCTCATTTGATTCCTGTTCAAGTACTCAGGGAGTTGCACTTCGCCCCATTTTATTGTTAGGAAAACTGACTCAAAGTAGATGGAAGAGCCAGAACTTGAACTTCAATCTGATTCTAACAGCGTTTCTCCTTTCCTTTGTTAGTGTCAGATATATATAGTCAACCAATGTGACTTCAGTGCAGATGTCAAAGCAATGTGAACGGGGCCTTTGCTGCCTCCTTCCGTCTCTCTCTGAGTCAGGGGCCATTCTTTGACTTCTCTCCAGGCGTGCATGGCCATCACTGAACCAAATGTGTCCTGTGTGGATGAGAGCTCGTGGCGCACTCTGTTCTCTGCTACATCCTGCCCTAGTGGGATCTGGACCCCTGCTAGTGTCGGTGTTCCCTGGGGTGGGCATGACTCATGGTTACTGGCTCCTGGGCCACTGTCAGTTTCCAGGGGATTTTGGTCATTCAGAGCAGAGTCCCAGATGACCTTGTTTCTTCATTCACAGAGAAAGTAGAGGATGTTCAAATTGTATGTGAACGTGCTGATCTTTATGATGCCCCTGGTCTCTGTCCCCTCACACCCACCACACACTTATTCATCAGAGAAGAAAGGTCAGTCATAGCTTGGATGTATAGACAGATGCTTCTCATCATTTTCCCCTTTTGCTCTGATGGTGACATACACTTCTTTTGCTATTTCAAGATAAATCAGTCACTTATAGTTTATGAGTAGATAGTTTGTAAGTTTATATGGCCAATCTGAATTTAATGATTTCAATTTACTCTAAATTTCTGATAGCTTTTGTGGCCCAGAGTAGATGCTCCTGTCCATTTGAGGTCCTTTGTTCTTGACTGACTGGCCCTGCTGTCTCATGCACCAGGCAGTGGCCACGGCCTTCGTGCATTCCCCGCCCTCTTGTGAAGCAACGTCCGTGACTGGTGTGGTGTGTGCATCTCCTCCTGGACCCCACCCCAGCTCAGCTCAGTACCATCACTACTTTGAGCCCCAGCTCTGTCCTCGTCAGCTTCTTTTGGTTGTCCCCTCCCCCTGTGCTGTGCAGAGCTCTGGCTGGCACAAAGCTCCCTTATACCAGGGGAAATGAGGTCCTCATTAGTGCTGCTCAGCAAATGTCTCTGAATTATTCTTCCTGGACCCCCTGTGGGTGGATGCGGGGTCATGTGATTCATTTGAATAACAAGCAAAACTTAGGTGAATCAAAGTGAATATCCAATTGTCTGGGCAGGATCCTCCGAAATCCTCTTTCCTCTGCCAGAGCAATCCGGCCACGTCCAGGATGGTACTGTTCCATCATTCTGGGTTCCCAAGTGTTGAGGACTTCCCTGCCAACTAGTGATAGTCATGTAGTGTGTACAAAAAAATAAAAATTTGTTAAATGTCTTAGATTTCAGGGTTATTTCTTACAGGAATTATGCTTCACATTTTTTCCAAGTCCCCTGGAATACTTACAGAGTGGGTGACGGGCTATTTTAGGCTCTTCCTGACTAATACGCTGTTGTCGTCACCCTGTTTTCTCTGTTCTGGCTGCCCCATGGTAACTGAGACACCAGAACTTAGAGAGCAAAAGCAACCACATAGGATGATCTGAACATAAAAATTCCTAACAAAATGGGTAACGGCAGGTAGTCACGTCCTAGGCCTGTAGCTTCCTTGATAAAAGGTCAGTCTTTACGTAAACTGAGCCTGTCTCTTGTCCTTTTTCATCTAAGATAACTTCCCTTTGGAATGTTGGAGCAATCTTTCCCAGACCCCTCAGGGGGAGACCACAGCATCCCTCCTCATTATCTTATTCCTCGCATTCCATCTCTATGTGCTGGAAATGTTAATTATTAACTACCCAGTACCCACCCATGTAATAGAAGTGTTTCACTGTTGTTTCACTGTTTATTCAAAGATTTTCCCCCCTTTGCTTTCTCCTGCCCCCTTAATCTACCACCAGTGGATTTCATATAGCCCTCCTGACGTTTCCTCCTTTGATTCTAAATGTATAAAATAAGCTGCAAAACTGACATTCTTTGGAACATTTTCTCAATCCATTGAGATTTGGCTTCTTGGCAATTGTTATCAGTTTGGCTCAAATAAACTAAAAAATTCTCTTTAGGTTTTGGATATTTCTTATCACAACACAAGGAAGGATTTTCACCTCCTTCCTGTGTGTATCAAAACATACATAGACATCATACCCTGCCTTCTTCCTATGGCTTTCCTCTGCCACCCTAAAGCTGATCTTATAGGCCAGTGCTCTGTTATCAGACCAAAGGGGTCCATTTGCCTGCAGCCATCAAAGTCCAATATGACACAACAGGAGTGTGCAGAGAAGAGAGTCAGAATTTAATTTTAGGGAGACACCCAGGCCCAGAAGCACGGGTAGCTAATTCTCAAAGAACTGGCTCTCCAGTGGATTCCAGGGGATGTGTTGTATAGGGGAGAAATCGCTAGTCATGGTGACTAAGGGAATTAGGGTCGTGGTCAGGGTCCTGATTGGTCACTTCTAAGGTAGGAGAAGCTTGCCAGTGTATCCTGTCCCTTGTCAGCTGTGGCATTGCTTCATCCGATTTCACCACTTTTCTAGGCCTGGAGGGGAAATAAATTTGAGGCCTAGATGTTCTCTGTAGTCTGATCAGAACTCTGGTCTGGGGTCCACAGATCCGAGCCCTTGTTCCTAAGATTCCGATGCTGATCAGAACCTCATTGCTGTGAAGGCTTATGATTAAGGGAGTGGACATACAAGGGAGAGGGAAGTGGGTGAGTCAGGGTGCTGGATGAGGCCAGTTTGAATCAAAAGGAAAGAAAGGAGAAAAGTTCATATTAAAGAAAAGAAGTTTCTACATGGTTATAGTCCCCCCTTTCTTTTGCACAGTCCTCAGTGTGGCAGAATATAGGACCGCTGGGTGCAGGTTCAATTAAGGGGGAAGATTAGCTCATAAGATGAAGTCAGATTGGTCTGGCTATTGTGCCCCTTTTAGCTGGCTCTCATAATTACACATGCCCACCTCTTACATGATGGTCCCCGAGCCTTAGAGGATGCATTCTAGGTATTCAATTTACAAGCAGGAACCACAGCAATGGTAGAAGAAGCAGGAGGCCAAGATACCTGTGCCTTAAGTAATCATTAGAGCAAACCTTAAGTTAGTCTTTGCGTCTTCAAGACTACCAGTCAAGAAGACCTTTAGATAAAAGGCTCAGAGCTTTATTTTTGCTGGAATGAAGGCAAGCAATGACGATCTGGCAGGTTGCCTGGTCCGAAGTTCAAATATCACTGGTGAATGTCCTGACACCAGTTTAAGGAAGATCTTTGTGTGGCTCACACCGTTTCAGTCACTGAAACCATCACATGCGCTCTGCTGTTTCAGAAGCTTATGTTATGTCGTCTAGCTGGGGTCTACAGTTGCAAGGCTCAGAATAAACAGTTTTTCTCAATAATTCCAAGGCAAAGGATGGGAGGAAAAAAATATCAGTTAAGAGAGCTATAGCTAAATACTTTCATTAGGAAGATTCAAATCCAGTCCAGTCCACAGGTGAAAAATAAGATTTTAAAGACAATTAACTGAACCAGAACCTAATCCATGATTGGACATTATGGTTTCTATTGAAACAATTTTTCTCTTTAAATATTATCCTCATTTTATCATAATTAGGACTAATTTATTGTATAGATCCAGTATCATTAAATTAGGGCTGTTATTTACATTAAAAAATAGTAATTGATTTTATAGGCTTTTTAAAATCTGCTTTGCCGAACTTTCATAAGAAATCTCTAGATTCAACTTTAATTAGCCTCTCAGGGCTAAGAACCAAACGACACAGTTGCCATCATCACTTACCTGCAACACCTATCGATTTATGTGAATTTCTCAGGTCCTTTAGGTTCCCCAAAATGTCTTGAGGTTCTTCCTTTGCCATTGCCCAGGGAAGCAACCTGTGTTCCTCACCTGGAAACAGTGCTCTGAACCATGTGAGTGAGGTACCAGACCATTTCTCCAGTAGGGTTTTATTGGCTTCCAAAGTCAATCTTAATACCTTAAAGCTTTCCGGTGACATCAAGACTCTATGCTTGTCTCACTTAAACATGGCATTCCAGTCAAAGTTTTGGTAATAGTCCAATTTCCAACTGTATTCTGTTATAAAAGAGCATATTCCCACTGAATTTATGCAACCAACCTTGTTGCCGTGAAAATATTAATACTCATTGAGAGTCTCCAAGCTTCTAGAGGAATAAGGTAGAGAGAAAAATATAAATGTTTCAATACTGACTACAAAGGTAGAATTTACCAAATTGCTCTAAGTCATAGATAATTTAAGAGCAAACAAGTTCCTTATATCTGGAAATCAAAGAGACTGAATATCAGCAATATTTCCAACAAGAAGTTATAAAAATAAAAATCCTCAATTCATTCAGTCCCATATAATTAATTCTTATCTATCTCAATCCTTCGCTAGAAGTCCGTGAATCCAGTTATTCTTTAGAGTTTTATAAATCTTCATTCAGTTTAAAGGTATGATCCGAAAGTTTGTTCTCAGAAAACTCTGTTTTAGAATAAGTCAGTCCTTTTCATGGATCTTTTTGAAGATGAAACATACTTGCAAAAGCATCAGAGTAAAATAATGACTGTCAATGACAAAAATTTAAATGATGGTTATAGATCTGATGATAATGTAATTGACAAAGAGCTTTGCTTTTTGTAACATTTTACAATAACAAGAATTACAAATGAGTATTGTGTCAGGACTTTGTGACTTCTGGAGATTTTTATATAATCTCCAATATATAATGTCCATTTAATAATAAGAATATATGAGTTAATGGCTCTATTTTTCATATTTATTTTTCATATACCTGGTTGGTTACTTTCTGGTAGACTTTGTCTATATTTTCCTATAGCACATTTTTTAATGTGGCACAAGACGTTTTTACTAATAGACTCAAATATCTTTTGTTTCTCTATAATAGGCAGACAGTAGATGAAGCTATGTTCAATAATTAATGTTTCATTATTTTATCTCATTTGGAAATGGTCTAGACATTCAGTGAATATCGCTATTTAATTTAGCTAGCAAAATTTTTGTTTCAAGTAACCAAAGAGATTTTAAAACCATTTAAGTACAATATAATTTTTGCTAAAGAGTTAACCTAGTGAAACACTTTATCCTATTTAAACTTATTTCATTTACTTGGTTATAATATTAAGTTTAGATTAATTATGAAAATTTCATTATACCAAGTTCCCTGTTGACAAATTTTGCAACAGAGATAATATAAACTTAGTTAACTAATAACCCAGGTATAATAAAAGTATTGTTTAATGGTGATGATTTTAAAGATATGCCTATTTAATCAAACCAAACCAAACCAAAGTAAACCATCTTTAATATCAAATATTTTCCCAGATGCTGTGATTCTGAAAAGCACTTGGATTAGTTTTTGTGGACAAAAAGGGGGCCACATACTAAACCTGACACCAAAAGCAACCACACAGGATGGTCTGAGATTAAAACTTTATAACTGAAACTGGTCCGTGGCAGGTGGTCACGTCCTAAGTGGTATTTTTCCCTAACAGAGGTCAATCTTTATCTTAACTGGGCCCATATGTTCTTTTTGCATCTATGGTCACATACCTGAGAACATGCCTTTGAAATGTCAGAGTAAACGCCTTCCCCAGACTCCTCGGGTCACAGCCTGCACGTCACAGCAGGAGACCACGGGAGCCCGCATTGTTGCGATGTTCCACCCATGCCGTCTCTGTGCCCCAGAATCCTGTACCCACCAGTGTAAAAGAAGAATTTGTCTCTCCATTTTACTCTTAATCCAGTCTCAGAGATTTCCCTGCTTTGCTTTTCTCCTGTGTCCCTAATCTATCACCAGTGAATTTCATGTAGCCCTCCTTAGGCCCCCTCCTTAGGCCCCCTCCTAATAATAAAATAAGGTGCAATACTGCCATTCCCTGGAGCATATGCTCAATCCGTTTAGATTTTGCTTCCCAGCAATTATTGTCAGTTTGGCTCAAATAAACTCGTAAAAATTCTTACAGGTTTGATGTTTCTTACCTTGATATTTCTATTTTTGAATTTTCAAATAAGCACTTGTTTGTTTGAACCAATTTAATAGAGCTTCCTTTTTAAAGAAGATTAACCATTTCATCCAGAGGTAGAAAATACCACAATACAGAGAGACGTGCACAGAGACCTTTTAGCCACGAGAAAGGCTCTATGAAGCAAAACTCACTAACTTAGAAAGAAACAGCTGGAATTGATCTGTTCAGATGGCTGTTTTCTTTTTATTAAAATAAGAATTATCTCCCTGAAACATTTTAAAAGATGACCCAGATAAGAGTTCTAGAAGACCAGGTATTCACATATGGAGCCATGTATTTACATATGGAGCCACACCTCTGGTTCAGTAAAGACTTCATTTGTAAAACAAGGACAGTTTTTTAATTCCTCAAGAATTGGGTTGCCACCTAAATGTTGGCAAAGAACTGACAAATTTATCCACCCATTTCTGGAATGTTTTTTCCTTGTCTGGGTACACAGACTCAACACGTAACAAATACAGCCTCAAGCAGACTGACAGACAAGATTTCTCTCCCTTGGTTCCCACCAAGTTTCCTGAGTCCGGGAGGAGAGGAGACAAACTGAGGCTTCTCAGGAACCACATCCCTTCTGTTCCCATTTGGATTTCCCGAGCCTTAAAAAAGGGTGGTTTTCCTGGGGACATCACCTGTGGAACCTTACTAGAAGATGTCTTCAATTTTCAAAACCAGAGCAAATTCCAAAGCTAGGCCTTTTCAATTCCTCATTTCATATGCTGCAAACAAAAGCACCAGAGGTTGGGGTGCTTGGTCAGGGACTGCCGTCCACCCTCTGCCTCTGAGGCAGCAGCTGCTGGGCAGGCGCCTGGTGGCAAGCCCTGGACTGGGATCCACGGATCCACAGGCAAAGGGCAACCCCATGATGGGCACCAAAATTGTTATGGACTAAAGGTCCATTTGCCTGTGTACATCAAAGCCCAACAAGACACAAACAAGAGTTTGCAGTAAGGGTTTAATTTTAGGAAGTGGCCCACGTCCGGAAACACAGGTGTGCTGATGCTCCAAGACCTGGCTCCCCAGTGGCTTCCAGGGAATGGGTTGAAAGGGGAAAAGTCATTAGTCATGGTGACTGAGGGAGTCAGGGGTATGGTCAGGGTTGTTCTCTCTTCATTGGTCACTTCTAGGGCACGAGTTAGCTGATCAGTATATCCGGTCATGAGAATAGCCATGGTATTACTTCATGTGGTTTCACCACTTTTCTGGGTCTGGAGCTAAAACACAGCTGAGGCCTGGATGTTATCTCTGGTTTGAACAAGACTCTGTCTCTGGGGTTGAGACTTACAGCTATGTTCCTAAGATTGTCTGATGCTGATCAGAACCTCATTGTCCCGAGGGCTTATGATTGAGGGAGTGGACAAGCAAGGGAGAAGGAGGCAAGTTAGGGTGCTGGGTGCAGCCAGTTTGAATCAAAATGAAAGGAGGGAAAGTTATATTAAAGAAATGAAGTTTCTATGCAGTTACACTCTCATCCTCCAGGCCTGCCTTGCATCTTCTATCCCAAGCATTTTCCTTTGACAAGCCTTAGCTCTTATAAATCAAAGCACTCAGCCTTCAGATCTGCCTTAGCCAGGGATTTGAGGAGCTCTATTTTGAAACTGAAAGCTGAGTTTTTCCACTGAGGACAGTATGTGTAGAGAGCCAACACTGCTGCCTGGAAGGTAGAGCAAGAGAAATAAAAAAAACAACAACGACACATAAATGATACACCATTCAACATTGCAACCTCCTGCCCCTGCATCTGCACACCCACACCTGGCCCCGCCTCCTTCCCTGCCATCAGAACTCTGGTCCAGGCCTGGCTTTGCCTCTCATTCTCTTCCCATATCTCAAAATCTCCCTCTTTATTGGTTCTATGCCCTCCGCATTTAACCATCTTTATGTATTCCCTGTTAAATTAATTGAACAAAGACTATTAGACTGAAGTGCTTCTAATGCCTTGGCAACCTACTTAAGAAAATCGAAAGCTAGGCTTGTAATGCCTCAAGGTTAAGAAATTGAAATCTAAGGACAACCAATCGCTAAGAGCCGACAGGGCTTTCCCCAATAAGGCAACTGCTTAAGCTATAGCCAATCGAATGATTTCATCACATTGCCTCTACTGTCTTCCACAGAATCTTGCCCCAGCTCTTGTCAGTGGACTTCTCCTAACTAGTTCCAATTTGGTATTACCCAATTCACACAGATTTTTGCTCCAAAAGTTCCTTGGAAGAGAAGCATCCTCACCATCCATTACTCACTTCCAACTCCTTCCATCTTATCTTCTCAGTCCTGTGGGTGTGTATCACCCTTGTCTCCCTTGACCTCTCTGTTGGGTTTGCTCTCATTGACCAGCAGCTTCTAAAGCTCTCTCCTCCCCTGGCCAAGGCTCTTCTGAGTTTCCTCCCACTTCTCTGGCCAGGTCTCAGCCTTTCTACTGATTTCCTCCACCTCTGGCCGTACCTTTGAGGTTGCTGTTGCCTGGGGTCTGCCTGTGGCTTCCTTTTCAACTTACATCCTCCTCCGAGGACTTGGAGGTCACCAGATGTGTCCTTTACATCTCTTTCCAGCCCTTTCGAATTTCTTCTTTGCTCCTCTGGGAACTGGACCCTAGACACAAGATTTCTTAGCCTTCTGATTAAAGGTGGGTTGTGGGGAGGCCGTTCCTCCTCTGGGCAGTGCCGCACCCCCGTTTGCTCTCACATGCTGGTAGTAGGGTCTCTGTGCTCTGGGCGGCCTCTCATTGTCCTGAGCACACCTTTGACCTTGCCTCTTCCATCCTACATTTTCTTGAAGGAATAAAATGTAGAGTCTCTTTCATTGTCCATTTCTTGATAGTAATAACCCTGCTTTTCCAAAAACTTGAGACTTCTTTATTCACAAAGCTGAAGAGGTTTTGCTTTCTAAGGTCTCAGGCATTTCTTTCAGACAAAACTGTGGTGTTTGCCTGGGGGAATAAGGTGGGGGTGGAATACTGCCGCTTTAGGCCCATCCCTGGAGCACCCGCTGTGCTTCCTTCCAGGGAAGACTGACTGTGGGTGAGGACAGCCTCTGTGTGGGGTGAAGATTCTTTCTGAGGACATTGTTTTTAACCTCTAAACCTTTGCACTAGCAGTTTCCTCTGCCAGAAGCTGCTTTTCCATCCCTTTCCCACTTTTTACAGGTTTTTGCTCAAAGGTCTCCTTCTCTCACCTGTGTTTCCTACTGTCCTTCCATCACGGTCTGTCCCCTCATCTGACTGCCCTCCTTTTTTTTCTTAGCAGTTATCAACACCTGACACATTTTAATATACTTGCCTATTGTCCTCTCTCAAATGGAATGTAACTTCCATGAAGGCAGGAATTATTAGAGCTTTGGTCAGTGCTATATCCCCAGTGCCTCAAACAGGGCCTGGCAAGCTCCCTGTATGTTTGTTGAATGAATGAATGAATGAGTGGATGAATGAGTGACTGATGATGCCTCTTCCCATGACAACAGGTGATTTAGGGAAGATTTTAAGCTGTCCTAGTCCTAGGTAAACCAAGCCAGAAACCTGGGGTTGACCTTTAGCTCTTCCTTCTTCCCAACATTCAGTATTACGCAGGTAATTCTACCTGTTGGAAGGCTCTAAACGTAGTCCCCGTTTCTCTGCCCTCATTCCCAGTCCAGCGCCACATCATCTTTCAACAAGCTGCAGGCAGCCTCATGCCTGTTCCCTCGCCGCTCCCCCCACTTTATTTTCTCACCCTCCAAATCATCCTTTTCACTGTAGCCAGAGGGTGTTGCCAAAAGCTGCTAATGGCACTCCCTGGATTAAAAAACTTCAAAGTCTTCTCATTCCCTTCAGGGTAAACCCGACCTCTTTTGGCTATAGTTTCGGATCTGGCTTCCACATAACTCCACAGCCTTATCTCTAATAGATTTCCCCCTGGACTCAGTGCTCCTCCCACTTGCTCCTCAGTTCTCCACAGCCACCCAAACCCCTTAACCTGGTTCCTTATTCCAGACAGAGAAGTGCCTGTGGACTGGGCGGAGCCATTCTGACCTGGTTCTTCACAAATCCAAAACAACCACAGGAACAAAACAGGCAGCTTCTGCTTCTTCCCACCCTGCCCACCCCACCTTTTATATTCAAAGAAAGCCCTGTGTTTCCTTTTCCAATTAGGTAATTATAAGACTTCATTTTAATTGCTTATTAACCTTTCTTACTAATCAGACTGTGAGCTCCTGAGGACAGGTTTTTTTTACGTATTGTTTGTGTCCTCAGTCCCAGAGGGAGCCACAGAGGACCTGTTGCTTAAAAAGATGATGAGAGAATATAATTTCAACAAACACATTCATTTCATTTGTATAAATTCAGAGGAAAATACCATGGTCTTTTAAAATATGGAAAAAATCCAAGTTATACAAAAATAACCCATCTTTATAATTAAACAGTTTCATATTTTATGGACCGCTTCTCTAGGGTCTCTGGTGCTACTGGAAGCACTGTTTTGCATATGTGTACCCACCTGCCATTCCTAGTGGATGTTTTTAGCACACAGAGCAGGAAACTATAACTCGCCATCCTGAAAGAATTCATCAACATAACATACAGGCATTTAATTTTTGAGTTTTGAAAACTGAAGTGTGTTTAGCGTATTCCTGGTGCAGGTGTGGGGCCGGTGGGGCGGCCCTTTCTCTGGGCCACCTCCCCAGCATCCCTCCTTCCTGCCCTGGGGTTGACGGCACTTGGAAACGGAAGTGGTTGTACAGTCTCTAAGGTCTATTTAATCTTTGGCCTAGTTATTGAGTTTGCCAAAAAAGAGGCCAATTAGTTCCAGGTGTGATGCTGGGGTCTCTGATGTGGAACTTCCCCATTGGGAAGTTGGCTCACACCTGCCTGTAAATGGCGCCAATGTCATTACCAAGCCTCTCTCTTGCCTATGGGCTGGGAAGGGAATTCTGTTCACTTGCTTTATTTTAAAGTCAGTGTCCCATATCTCCTTGAAAATAAGTATGCATTTGGTAATGTTCCTTTTATAATGTGAGAATTCAGTGCTATTTAGGTCATATGACTTACAAGAGAGAAATGACCCTCTGAAAGATTAGATCTCACAGCACAGTTTTATTGAAAAAAAAGCATTTCCTTTTCACTAGTTACGAAGAAAAAAAAAGACATCTGTGCTGATGAAACTGTTCTTGCCCCTCATTCATGGTGTGGCTCTTTTTGCCCAAATGGGTGATTTGTCCCCAGGGAGATGATGTAACAGTTTCTTTCTCCATAAAAGAACATGAAGTAAAAACTGTGCTGTATTTCATGTACTGTAAAACCCCTTGCTTAATGCTTCTCAGTGTAGAATGCTTATCTTCTACATCCCTGCAATGTTCCCAATTACAGTGCTCCTTTTTTCCCGCCCCTGAGAAACCAAATTTCACTATCAGTCGTACACACTTATGGACCCAGGTTTCCATTCTCAACCAAGCATCATGGCAAATTCTCAGCAGCTGAATGGATACGAGGAACTCACATTGTTCATTTTTGAAAAAGCTCCCTGTAGTATCAAATGTAACACAAAATTCATGGGGGCAAGAAGGCAGTCCCAACTCCCTAAATGCTTGTGGCTCACTTGGTTCATTCCCCCAACTCCTGCCAGGCCTTCAGTCCCTGTGGTTTAAACAGAGGCCTGTGACCTCAAACTTGAACTTTGGGGAGGTTGTCCCCGCCCAGTTATACAGAGCATCTATGAGCAGAACATGAGGATTTGATTAGGAAATGTGTTCAGGAGGTTGGACGTCTATGTACCAAGAAATATACTCTCATTCTTATGTCGTATATAAAACCAGGGAACAATTCAGGGTTGATTAAGAAATATTACAATTCTATAGCATAGGATGTGAACTCTTCAAATGGAAACACAGGAAGCAACTTATTTGTAGCCCTAGAGTCTAACTTTAAACTCAGACTCATTTAAGAGCACAATCAAATATGTTTTTTCTGCTCCATAAAGATCACAATTATAAACCAGGTACCAATCTTCTGTAAATATCAAAATAGGCTCTAAAGACCATATCCTTACTGGAGCTCTAGTAAAACTGGGATATTTTCCTAGCACCAATAAGGAACAATGTAATTATGAAATCACATTCTTTTTTTAAAAATTATTGTTCAAGTACAGTTGTCTCAATTTTTCCCCCCATCACTCCCTCCCACCCCAGCCATCCCCACCTCCCATCCTCAATTCTACCCCACTTCAGCTTTGTCCATGTGTCCTTTATACATGTTCCTTGACAACCCTTCCCATTTCCTGCCCCCCCCCATTCGCCCCTCCCACCTCCCCTCTGGTTACTGTCAGTTTGTTCTTTATTTCAATATCTCTGGTTATATTTTGCTTGCTTATTTGTTTTGTTGAATAGGTTCCACTTATAGGTGAGATCACATGGTATTTGTCTTTCACCACTTGGCTTATGTCACTTAGCATAATGCTCTCCAGTTTCATCCATGCTGTTGCAAAGCGTAGAAGCTCCTTCTTTCTTTCTGCTGCATAGTACTCCATTGTGTAAATGTACCATGGTTTTTTGATCCATTCACTGAAGGGCACTTAGGTTGCTTTTAGCACTTGGCTATTGTAAATTGTGCTGCTATGAACATTGGGGTGCATCGATTCTTTTGAATTGGTGTTTCAGGATTCTTAGAGTATAGCCCCATCAGTGGAATTGCTGGGTCAAAAGGCAGTTCTATTTTTAGTTTTCTGAGGAAATTCCATACTGTTTTCCACAGTGGCTGCAGAAGTCTGCATTCCTAAGAACAGTGGATGAGGGTTCCCTTTTCTCCACATCCTCTCCAGCACTTGTTGTTTATTGATTTGGTTATGATGGCCATTCTGACCAGTGTGAGGTGGTATCTCATTGTAGTTTTAATTTGCGTCTCTATGATGGCTAGTGATGCTGAACATCCTTTCATATGTCTCTGGGCCCTCTGCATATTCTCTTTGGAGAAGAGTCTATTCAGGTCCTTTGCCCATTTTTTAACTGGGTTGTTTTTCTTTCTGGAGTAGAGTTGTGTGACTTCTTTATGTATTTTGGAGATCAAACCCTTGTCAAAGGTATCATTGGCAAATATGTTTTCTCATACTGTTGGTTACATTTTCATTTTGCTGATGTTTTCTTTGGCTGAGCAGAAGCTTTTTATTTTGATGAAGTCCCATTTGTGTGTATGTCCCTTGCTCTAAGGGACATATTGGTGAAAATATTCTGATATGTGAAATATCTGAGATTTTCCCGCCTAGGTTCTCCTCTAGGACTTTAATGGTGTTGCAACTTATATTTAAGTTTTTTATCCATCTTGAGTTTATTTTTGTATGTGGTGTAAGTTGATGGTTGAGTTTCATTATTTTGCATGTAGCTGTCCAGATCTCCCAACATCATTTGTTGAAGAGGCTATTTTTACTCCATTTTATGCTTCTGCCTCCTTTGCCGTATACTGATTGACCACAGAGACATGGGTTTATTTCTGGGCTCTCTATTCTGTTGCATTGGTCTATGTGCCTGTTCTTATGCCAGTATCAAACTGTTTTGATTACTGTGGCCTTGTAATATGGTTTGATATCAGGTATTGTGATCCCTCCTATTTTGTTCTACTTTCTCAAAATTGCTGCAGCAATTTGGGGTCATTTATGGTTCCATGTAAATTTTTGAAATTAAAACCACATTCTTAAATTCTATCCATGATATTTATTCTGGGCATCAAATTTTTTAAAGTTCTCTAAGATCATTGGATGCAGTGTGCTCCTAATAAAATATCTCCTAACCATTAGAATGGAAGAGAACTTAAAGCAGTATGTAAATATTTGTGACATAAAGGAACTCCTGTACATATAAAACACCAAAACATTAAAACTTAAAGGTAATCAATAATGCTGATGATAATTTGCTAAATAAAAATATATGAACTCCTGGTTCTAGATTAAACTTATTTAGAAAATTTAGCATTTGGTCCTTTGAAAACTTTAGATGACACCAGTCCTAAGTGATGCAATAAAATTATTCCTCCTAGAAGTTACTGAGAGATTAAGGGCATATGACAGATTATCAATGTAGCTCTGAACCCCTAGGAAATGCTAGGAAGAAAAGAGTCGGAAATAATGGGTAGAACACTTGCAATTCTCTAGTTCTTTCAAAGACATTTGAAGCTTTAATTAGAACTCATTACACTCTTCATACATAGTTTAGCCACTACTTTTTGATAATTGATGTTCAGGAAAGACTTAAAATTAATGGTATGATACATTTCAACAATATGCCCTCTGACAGAAACAGAAGTCCTCCAGTTCAATTAATAGGGGTTACTGGTTTTGGGAACTTGACCCTCTAGTTATAAATCTGTATCATGGAAAAGAGTGAGACCTATATCATGGGAGGTTGCCAGTGTTTAAGTCACAACTATTTACATTGTGCATATCACACGCATCAGATTCTTTTGGAATGAGGTGGAACACTGACACAATTCACAAAATACTTACGCATGATTGAGCAGAGATACTTGTTTCAAACACATAAAATTTGTTTTCAGAAAACACTCTTTTCTGATAGCATTTCTAGATTTCTACTTATTTGTCAGTTTTGTTTACTTGTGAGATTTTTTTTTCTTACAACCTTTCCTATTTTAGCTGGATTAAAAACAACATTACTTGTTTGGGAAATGTGATATGCCGTAGTGATTCCCTGTAGGAATACAGAAAACGTCCCCAGGAGATAAGCTGAGAGATGCATCATCCAGGGCATACAAACTCTCCATGGACAGTGTTGGATACTCATGCATTTGAGCAGATGTTCTCTTCATTTTAAATGGTCCTATGATTAATACACCAGTAGAAAGTAAAGGTGTTTTCAAAATTTTATACACATTGGATGAATCATCCTGTATGCCTCATGCCTGTATACCTTTCGGTCTCAGGAAAGACCTAGAAATTGTTTGATTTATCCTGCATTATGCATACATCTTAGTTCAGAAGGATTTCCTCAGGTTCAGATCTGTAATTGCCTTTTATCTTCTTTCCTCTTTATTAACACATTTCTTTTGTTCCGTTTCCTGTGTTGTTTGTTGTTGCTTTTCTTGCTTTTGCCATTTCTCTAAATGAGAGTCTGTCTGGCTGTAGTATCCCCTTAGCCATAAATCCTCTTGTTGGCCTGCTTGAATATCCTGCTCACTCCTCTCCCCAATATTTCAGACCCCCCCCCAACCTCCCACAGTGTTCTCTTGGTTTGCAAAACACTTGGCTTGTTGGAGAAAAAGGCAAAGTGTACCTCTCTTTGTTTTGGAGTAAACTGAGAACAGTCTAGAAAATCACTTTTCCTCTTAACCTCTTTATCATCAACTATGAGCATCTCCTTTTCAAAAGTAAAAATAATAGTCTACCACCTGGCAGGTACACTGCCTTCTAGGTTAACATCACAGAGTTTTGAATTAAATGTTAATATGGCAAAACAGTACTTTTGAGTTGCTAACCCATGATTTCCCCCCACTTTCCTTTAGGTACTTCTTTCCCCCTTTCCCTCACTTCCGTTCCAGAAGCAGATAGCCTCAGAGGACGGATGCACTAAGACTAAAACCTTTCCTGGCTGTGGGTTCCAAACTCCTAAGCACATTAATCACATTATGGTAAGAGCCTCTGAGACAGAGAAGGAGCATCCTGCAGGAGTCTCAGATGATATCTTCTTCAAGAAACAGAATGGCTTCTTTCTTCCCAGGTTCTTAGGTTCGAACATTTTCCCAAGAATTAGGATGAGGCTGGGGACAGTGGGATGCTATTGCCAGAGCTCTAGAGTTTCCTGATCTGTGCTCAGGGATGGGAGCAAGAGAGGAAGGGGCCTCATGCTATTGTTGGCCTATGTTTCTATCAGAGCTGGCTGGGGGTTCTCTCCACTGGTTTCCTGTGTCTGGAGCAGAGTACTAGGGAGCTGTCAAGACAGCGGGGATATAACTGTTCCTTGTTGTGTTTAGACAGACGATGCCATGGTCAGCCTCACTGAGATTGGTGTTGCTTCAAATGTGTGATGGAAGAAGGGGAGAAAGCCACCAGAGAACAGGGGCCAGGGCCATGTGGACATGAATGGAGGCTGCAGAAGGACCACCAGCAGAAGGGCAGAGCAATGAGTTGAGGGTCAAATATTCCCACCCTCTCCCAATACAAAGACCTTCCCTATCATATTCACATGTTCCTGAAATTATGGGACACAGAGAAAGAAATTAAATTTGTTAAATAAAAAGTTAAAAAAAATATTTTAGAATTTCTGAGTAGTAGATGAGATATAGACTTGCTATATTCAAGTGTTTGGCATGTGTTGCAATTTTATCACTGATTTAATTTTATTTATAGAAGTGATAAATCCATATTATAAAAATGATAATAATCAAAGGAGAAAGCAACAAATCATACCAAATACCATCCCTTAGAGATAACTTATACTGACAGTTTGTAAACCTCACTCAATATATATTTCTATGGGATAGATATAAATTAGTTTGTTAAAATGGGATCATGCTACATATGCTATATCTAAATAAGAAAGACTATATTTAATTTACTTGAATTTAATACAGGAATATATTGCTCAATACACTGAAGCAAAATTAAAGAAATTGCTTTATTTCACATGTTTCTTTTTTATTAAATTTATTAGGTTAACATCGCTTAATAAGATTATATTGGTTTCACGTGTACATTTCTATGATACGTGCATTTTGTGCCAATTGCCCAAAGTCAAATAATCTTTCATCACCGTATAGTTGGCCCTCTCTACCGTTTACTGCCCTCCCACCCCCTTCCCTCTGGCAACCACCCCACTGTTGTCCTGTCTGTAAGGTTTTGTTTGTTTGTTTTTCTTGTTCATTTGTTCCTTTTGGTTTTATATCCCACATATGAGTGAAATCATATGGTTCTTAACATTTTTTGTCTGACTTACTTCGCTTAGCATGATATTGTCCAGACCTGTCCATGTTATTGCGAATGGCAGGGTTTCCCTCGCATGTATGTACCACGCCATCTTTATCCGATCCTCTGTCCTTGGTTGTCTCCCTGTCTTGGCCACTGTGACTAATGCTGCAATTAACATAGGGGTACATATATCTTTGTGCATAGACACTTTCACATTTGGGGGATAGATACCCAGAAGAGGGGTTGCTGGGTCATGTGATAACTCTATTCTTAATTTCCTTGAGGAAGTTTCTTACTGTTTTCCAGAGTGGCTGTACCAGTGTATATTCCCACCAGCAGGGAACGAGGGTTTCTTTACAATAAGAGATACTAGTTCGTATTAAGATTCCTTGTAAGTCAAAGGGGAAAAAGTGAAGAAGTTAAAATCATTATGTTTTGTTTGTGACTACACGTTTGACTTTACAGATTATCAATTGATTCTCTGATAGAAAAGATGACATTAACATTTTTACATTTCCTTCCACTCCACCTCCCCCAAGTCCCAAATTTTACATCCCACCAGTGATTTGGGGCTTGACCATGTGACCTACTTTGGCCGATGAATTGTGATGGGACATGACATTTACCTATTCTAAGCAAAAGGTTTTAATTCATGTGCTTTGGTTTAAGACATCTTGTTTTAGCCTCTACAATGAAAACAGCATGTTTTAAAGAGGGGCTACTCTTTCAAGTCTGGTTTCAGCAAGGAGAAAATGTGGAAATGGACCCAACAGAGTCCCAGCTGATTCACAGCCCTATGCGAGTAAGATATAAATGTTTGTTATTGCAAGCCAGTAGGATATGGAATTTGTTTGTTATAGTATCAAAGCAGTAGTAACTTTTTTAAAAAACTTTACATATTTATATTCTATCCTATAAAGACAATATCTCCAATTGTTTAGTCTGAGGTTTCTATTTAAAAGGTCTAGTGATTAGCACCAATTCTTGTACTAAGGCTTCTCCATTTCTGTTTTGGTTCATCCCTTATGACTTAAATTTGGTCAGCAAGTAGGTATGTTTAGAAGAGCTTGTGGTTGCTGTATTTTGTTTTTCTTCAAGTTTGTGAATGGCTTCTTGTGGTTGTTTTCTACTTGAATATAATTTAGCTGAGTATAATATTCTGGTATTATTATTCCCTTATCTTAGACTTATGACAATAACGGTAAAAGAATTAGAGCAATAACTTGAATTATACTATAAAAAATTAGAGGCCAGAAGATCTATGTTCTCTTATAAGTAACGTTTCCCTTTGCTTGAGTACTTGAATTTTTTTTGTCTGAAGTTCAGTAAAGAAGCCAGGGTATGTCTCTATGTGCATCATTATATAACAACTTTTTTTTTCAAACCATTCTTTTCTATTTCCAGTTTTTTCATTTTGTAGAAATGTTCCTTTATTAGAACTTGAATATTTTTTCTGTCTCATTTCTTGGATTCTTTACTTTAAAGACACCGCATTATTTATATGGCAGAATATTTATTTTTTAAAACAATTCATTTTTTAAAAATTATGGTAAAATCTATATAACAAAAATATTGTTTTATTAGTTATTTAAATATATTTTATTGATTATGCTATTACAATCATCCCAACTTTTCCTCCTTTTCCCCCCTCCACTTGGTACCCTTATTCCCTCCAGCAATTCCCACCTTAGTTCGTGTCCATGAGTCATGCATATAAGTTCTTTGGCTTCTCTACTATCTCTGCTGTTCTTAACTTACCCCTGTCTATTTTGTACCTCTCAGTTTGTGCTTCTTAGTCCCTACACCTTTCTCCCCATTTTCCTCTTTCCCCCTCACAACTGATAACCTTCTAAATGATCTCCGTATGTATGATTCTGTTCCTGTCTGCTTGTTTGCTTAGTTATTTAGATTAAATTATTGATAGTTGTGAATTTATTGCCACTTTAATGTTCATCATTTTGATCATCTTCCATTTCTTCTATAATTCCCTTTAGTATTTCATATAATAATGGTTACATGATGATGAACTTCTTCAGTTTCACCTTGTCTGGGAGGTGCTTTATCTGTCCTTCAATTCTCAATAATAGCTTTGCTGGATAGAGTAATCTTGGCTGTAGGTCCTTGATTTTCATCTCTTTGAATACTTTTTGCCAGCCCCTTCTAACCTGCAAAGTATCTTTTGAGCTGACAGTCATATGGAAACTCCTTTGTAGGTAACTATTTGTTTTTCTCTTTTTGCTTTTAAGATTTTCTATTTACTTTTAACCTTTGGAATTTTAATTATGATGTGTCTTGGTATGTTCCTCTTTGGGTCCACCCTGTTTGGGACCCTCTGTGCTTCCTGGACTTGTATGTCTATTTCTTTCACCAAATTAAGGAGGTTTTCTTTCATCATTATTTTTTTTTAAGTTTTCAATTTCTTGTTCTTCCTCTTCTTATTCTAGTACCCTATGATTTGGATGTTGGTACATTGAAAGATGTCCCAAAGGTTCCTAAACCTACCCTCATTTTTTTTAATTCCCTTTTTTTCTTCCTGCTGTTTTGATTGAATGTTTTTTTCTTCCTTTTGTTCTAAATCATTGATTTGATTCTCAGCTTCATCCCCTCCACTGTTGGTTCCCTCTGGATTTTTTTCTTTATTTCACTTAATGCTACCTTCATTTCTGCCTGGGTCTTTTTTGTGCTGTCAAAGTACCCAGTGAGTTCCTAGAACATCTTGATAACCAGTGTTTCGAACTGTGCCTCTCATAGTTTGCTTATCTCCATTTTGTTTAGTTCTTTTTCTTGAGTTTTGTTGTGTTCTTTCGTGTGGGCCATGTTTCTTTGTCTCCTCATTTTGGCAGCCTCCCTGTGTTTGTTTCTGTGTATTAGGTAGAGCTGTTTTGACTCCCTATCTTAGTAGTGTGGCCTATTGTAGAAAAGCACACTAGTTAAGTTGTATGGGGTGGAGCCTTAGGTAATCACCAGAGTGAGGCAACCCATGCCATAGCTCTGTTGCTCTGTGTGGGAGAGCGTTTGGAGATGGGACATTTCTGCTGCCTGGCCTCTGGAGTTTTGCCTGGGAGGAAGCTGTCTCTTGGCACTTGCCCTGTTGCCAGTCTTTTCACTTTCTTCCCGTATGCCACTGGTGCCCTTCCAGCTGTTGCCCTTGTGCTAAATCCCAGAGTGGGTAGGTTTGCGTGAGTCCTAAGTCCATTGTGGGCCCTTTAAGAGGAGTCTCTTGAGAATCCAACTTTCTTCTGCCAATCCAACCCACACTAGTTTTTACTGACAGAAGTTATGGAGACATCTTCCTGGTGCTGGAACCCTGGGCTGCGTGGTCTGGTCTGGGACTGGGATCCCTCTCTCCCAATGTACTCCTCCCAGTTTTTATCTACCACTTGTGGATGTGGGACTACCCATTCCTGTCTCCTCACCTCTCTGTGCCTCTCCACGTCTCTGTCTCTCCTACCCATCTGGATGAATGTGGCTTTAAATCCTGGATTGTCAGACTTCTACACAGCTCGATTTTCTGACAATTCTGGGTGATGTTTGTTTTTGTAGTCTAGTTGTATTTTTTGCTATAGTTGTACACAGAGGTGAGGCATCTTTACCTGTGCCTCCATCTTGACTGGAGATCCCTATTGTTTTATTAATTCTTAAGCATAAATGTCAGTGACATTATGTACATCACATTGTTACTTAACCATACCACTATCCATCTCCAGAAAAAGGTTCATTTTGCAAAACCGAAACTCTGTACCCATTTAACAGTAACTCCTCATTCCCTGATCCACTCACCTCTAGCCACTACCATTATACTTTCCGTCTCTATGAAATTGACTATTCTAGGTACTTCATGTAAGTGGAGTCATAAAATATTTGTCCTTTGTGACTGGTTTATTTTATTTACCATAATGTTTTCTAGGTTAATCTATGTTGTAGAATGTGTCAGACTTTCCTTCCTTTTTAAGGCTGAATAATATTCAACTGTAAGTATGCACCACATTTTCTTTATTCATTTCTCAATAAACACTTTGGCTACTTCTACCTTTTGTCTATTGTGAATGATACTACTGTGAACATAGGTACATACATACCTGTTCAGGTCCCTGCTTCCAATTCTTTGGGGTATATACACAGAAGTGGAATTGCTGGATCATATGGTAATTCTTATTCTATTTACCAATTAGATATGTAACACTCTTGTTTTGGTGATCCATTAGTTTCCTTTGTTACTTTTGCAGCATTTCCAATGCACTCTGGAGTTTTATTTTCTCCCTTTATTGTATTCAGACATTTTAAAAATGCTGCACCTCAAAGCTTTCTAAAGAGTATCATTCTGTCTCTTGGGACAGATTGTCTTTGAGATTGGACTTATCATCTGTCTTTTGCTTATTATACTTCTTTTATTTTTATTTTTTTCTTCTGGTGTGTTTGTACAGTTGCCATGCCACTTCTCTTCTTTATATTTAATGTATAGTGAGGGTATCTCTAACCAGTCTGCTCTTTGCACTGAGAGATTGACTACATACCACTTTTCCTTCTTTTTACAGCCTAGTTTTCCTCTTCTTTCACAGGGGTAAATGTAGATTTCTGTCTGTTTTACTGTAGCCTGAAGGCATTGCCATGAGGAGGGTGGGAGGAATGACCTGGGCACTGGATGCATTCTTTGTCAAAGGACCTGAATTCTCTCTGTTTTAAGAGTCCATTATGCTGTGTAATAGGGCCCATTTCTTTCGGACTACCCCCCACTGCCATGGCTTTGTGTTCTTCCCCAAATCAGCTCAGATTCCAAGGAGCACTCTTGGTCTGGGACTTGGATCCCTTAAGTATTTAGAAGTTTCTACCCTTTAAGACTTTTCCTTGACTTTTTTTTCCTGAAATGCTTACTCTATCCCTCAGTCTGCTTCTGTTCAATTTGGGAAATAGTTCCACAAAATACAGAATTTTGTTAATTCTTCTTTCTTTAGTATAATTTCTGGAAGGAAGGGGTTAGAAAGAAGGCATCCTTCATTACCTTTCTTTGACATTTCCTTAACATTCATATCATGAGGCTTATCGTCTTTTTATTTTTTGATTGTTTTTGTTTGTTTACTAATGTTAATGTATTTTGTTATATACCAAAAGAACTTTTTATCATAAGGATTTGTTCTGCTGTCTTCTCTTGAAATCTAATATATCGTTTGAGTTTCTGCTCCAAGGCCATGAAGAGCCTCACCTGCTTGCTGAGAGGTGAGCTGTGTGGCTCTTCAGCATTCAGGGGATGGTTGTAAGAACATGTGTCAGCTACACTGACCTCGCATTTTTTGCTTAGAGTGAATTTCAGAGAATGTTACAACCTCTCCATCAATAGATCACAAGAGGGACCTATCTTTTTCTTTTTAAATGCTGACTTCTTAGACTTGATGTGGATTTTGAAAAGGTCCTTTCCCTTGCTGATAACTGAAACCCCAAATGTTTCTTGACATCTAGCGGGGTGAAGACAGGAGGAAATTTAGCCTAAGGAGTTGAAATATTTGGGCAATAAGTTCCCAGCATGAGGAGTGGGGTGGCTGCCCCAGGGAGCGGGTGCAGTGAGCTCCAGGTTGTGTGCTGACCCACATTCTACTTTACTCCCCCACCTGCCTTCTCTTCCTCTCACATGTACTTCTGCTACCATTGCCTCCCCCTTCCTGTAGTCTTCACTTCTGCCTCGGACCAGGTGCAATTCCATGAGAAATATATTTTTTAAATATATGTTTACTGATTTTTAGAGAAAGAGAGGAAGGGAGAAAGAGAGATAAACATCAATTTGTTCCATTTGTTTGTTCCATTTATTTATACATTCATTGGTTGCTTCTTGTATGTGCCCTGACAAGGGATTGAACCCACAACCTTGAGGTATTTAGACAACACTCTGACCAACTGAGCTACTGGGCCAGGGCTCCATGAGAATTACTAACATAGCACTGTATATTGTAGAAATAGAATTTTGAACATCATTGCACTGTTCTATTTGTATGTGAATATATTCTATTTGTATCATTTATTTTAAGCATTTGATAGGCCTCCTCTTATTTTTTAAATTAATTTGTGATATTTGGATTTGCGTGTCCTGTAAACAATAAAATAAAATAAAAAAGTACTTTTGACTCACAGAAATGAGTCAGCTAAAGTATCACATATGCCAAATAGCACCAAAATTTTCACATTGATCCAGAAAGAAATGTTAAAAAATATTTCTGATATGTAAGAAAAATCATGCTATAGCAGGCTGATCTACCATGTTGGAATTATCTATACTTTTTGGGGTCATAAATAACTAAATTTTGAACATGCTGGAAAAAGCTTAGAATCCTCAAAATTCACAGAGAACCCTGGGAAAGAGAATAATCCCAGATCCCACACGGCTTGCTCTGCTGGCGCTGGCTGGGGCGGGCCGAATTTCTGCCCATCAGATCTGGCCTTCTGGGATTGCCTTTCAGAGTTCCCTTCATCACTTCACTCACTTGACTGCAGTTTGAAACTTTCCCCTGGATGACCTGGGTGACTGCACAGGCAATATCGTGTTAGTGTTTCCCCCTGAAGGTTGGTTCTGCCAAGCACTTGAATTTCAGTGGTATGCTTGCCTCCCTGTGATAGGGGCCTAGAGGTCCCTGATTGGTGCCCAGGGCCAGGAAGAAGAGCCTTGGATGTTTCACCCCTTTCCTGTCCTCTGTGCTTCCCGAGAATTCTCCTAGGCAGACCTGGTGGCCCAGTCAGATTGTAATGAATTAGCCAGTCATAGAACATCATTTTGTATCTGAGGTTCTTTTCTCTTAAAAAGCAGACCTGTGTCACGCCAGATACAACCAACATGATCATGACTCTGAGTAGTTCCTGAAAAACTTTGTATGCCCTCTCGTATCATCAGTAAATGAGGAATTCATCTCACCGTGGGTCATATTTCCAAGCAAATGTACCTTATTTGAGAGGGTGGAGGTGGGATAAAGTAAAAGCCTGAAGTCCGGACCCATTCTCCCAATAATTCTAATAATAATTATTATTGTAATAAGATAACCCAAGTAGGGTTGTGTGAGAATTAATTTAAAATAATGTATGCAAGGCACAGAGCATAGCTTCTGCCATATGGTAAGTGTTCAGTAATAAAAACAAACAAGGGGTCTTGGGGAGTCACTCTAACAAATGCATGTGTTCTGTATGTCCACATACATTTATTAGTTATTGTATCCACTTGGACAAGCTAACCAATACCACACATGTGGGAGAGATTTCCTAAACCAATTATGTAGGCTTGCAACCTTCAACAAGTCAAGGAAATAAATATAATAATATTAAATGTGAGATAAAGTACATATTATATTACATATTATAACATGTATTACAAAATAATAGAATCGTATTGTTATATATCCATGTTTTATGTAAAATACATATAAGGTTATATAAATGAAAACAAGCTGCATTTACTACAGTTTTTTAAATATTAAATTTGGTTTATGGCATTCTGTCTATGTGCCAGGTATGAGCACTTTACAAATATTATCTCATTAATCCTACATCAAGCGTAGATGCTACTGTTGTTCCTGCTTTATAGGAGAAGCAATAGGCTGTGTGTGTGTGGTGGTAATTTCAGCACCTTCCCTGTGCTCACAACAGGTTTGAACCTAAGTATGTTGGAGCCCAAAGCCAGAGTTCTGATTCTCTTTTTTAAAGATTTTATTTATTTATTTATCTATCTATCTATTTATTTATTTATTTATCTATCCTGAAAAAAAGAGAGAGGGGAAGGCAGGGAGAAAGAGAGGGAGAGAAACATTGATGTGTGAAATATTAATCAGTTGCCTCTTACATGCTCCCAAGGGGACCTGGCCCTCAACCCAGGCACAGGTCCTGTCCAGGAATCAACTGGTGACCTGCACTCAGTCCACTGAGCCACCTCAGGCAGGGCAGAGATCTGATTCTCTAAGCACCACTGTTTTTTTCTTTTTATTTTATTATTTATTATATATTTTATACAGTAAATACTTATCTATTCCTAGAGAGAGGGGAAGGGAGGGAGAAGGAGAGGGAGAGAAACATTGATGACAGGCAAACATGGATCAGTTGCCTGTCACCCCAACTGGGGACCAAACCTGCAACCCAGTCCTGTGCCCTGACTGGGTATTGAACTGGCAACCTTAGGCTGTGCAGGGCTACACCCCACCAACTGAGCCACACCAGTGAGGGCACCCCCTCTGTTTTTCTCACTATCCCCAGACTGCCACTCACAAACTCTTCACCCTTCCAAGGGACTTTGATGTTGACTATAACCCTAAGTGTTTGTTTTCTTTGTCTTATTTATAAACTCCTCTCAACAACTCTGCAAGGCAGCTACTAATATCCTCATTTTACAGTTGAGGAAACAGAGGCTCAGGGAGATAACATCACACAACTGTTAAGTGGTAGTCCAGAACTGGCCATGAGTCTAACTCCAAAGTCTTTCATCTTCTTTCTACATCACCACCCCCATGCCCACACAACCATCACCCACTCACCAACTTGGAAACCTCCTTGCCGTGCAGGGCTCAGAACAGTTACCAGGCCGAGGCCACTCCAACAGCCCAGCCTCCTAGTCCTGCATGTGTTTGAAGTCTAACTGAAGGGGAAGAGGACCAACCAATGAGTCAGTGGCTTAGCTCTCCTGGGAAGCCTGCCTTTGGCTCTTTGCTCCAGCCCAGCCCTTCTGAGATTACGAGGCCTGACAGACTCACAGCTGGAGGTGTGGCCGGCCTGCAGTGCTCTGATTGGTATTTGTTATGGTTCTAACACTGGATGTCATTGTTTTAGCACTTCATCTATTTTTCTTTAGATGGCTGGTGGTAAAGGTTTTCATCATTGTCTTTGGTTAACCTCAAATAATGAGGAAGTTAAAAAGCACCAAACATGTTTGGAAGGGTTTCAGCCCCAACTAAGTGTGTACTGTAGCATGATTTGATTTGTGGGAGAGGCGTAATAAGGAGTTCGGAATAAATCGTATCTAACATGAAACCAGGGACCAAACATGACGTGTAACAACATGGAATGTGTAGTTGCCCACCCAGGAACACAGCTAATCCTGCAAATTCTTTCAGGCTGCTTTTGCTGGTTGACTCACCAGATGTTCATGGGCACCCCCCAAGTATTTTTCCTATCAAACCCTAAAGTGGGAATTACAATTTGGGTGCCCCCCGCCACCACCATTTGCTTGGGTGAAAAAATGTTATAAGGTGGTGCTGGCTATTCCTTGATAAAAATGTGCTGCCTCAATGCAAAATAAGCCTCCCATTGAGCACACGCTGGGCCTGGGGAAACACCTGAAACCCACTAGTTAGAGAGGTGGGGGTCCCTTGTAGTCATCCTGTTCATGTAGCAAGTTATTTCTTTACGTTCCCAACCCCCCCACCCCCCACCAGGAGATTTTCATACAACATTCACCAGAGGGAAAGGGCAAACTCAGCTGCCATTGAGGAGTTCATTTTCCCCCCTCAAATCAGCTTCACTCAATGACCTAGCACTTCTGGAGAGGTCATAGCCATGTCAGCATTCTTTTAGACACTTCTGTTGTATATGCAACAAATATCTACTGAATACTTACTTCATGATACTGTCTCAAAATATTTTAGTTTTTGGTTATTGTCAATTTTTCTTTATTTCCTACACAGATTGAAGTTTTACTATTCAATGTTCACTTCTTGCCAGTCTCTCTTACCTACTTATCATTCATTTCCTCTCATCTGATGGCTTATCACTTCTGCCAATTGTCAATGATTTTTTCTGTTCCTCTGTATATTCTTACTGAAGATGAGAGATGGCTTTCTAAAATTTCCTTCTGGTTATTATACTAAATCACTTTCAGATTTTGGTCCATCTTGTATGTCTTTAGAGTTAGGGTTTCTTTTCTTCCTCTGGCATTTTTATAGGCTTGATGTTAGTAATTTCCCTCCTCTTTTCTCATTTGTAAAGAAGGAGAGATATGACATTATCCAAAGGCAAAGTTTATGGTTTGTCTTTGATCTCATTCTTCAAATGGGCGACTGAATAGCACGTCAACATGCATAGCTTCTAGACCCATTGTCAGACTCCAGCTGAACAATTTCAAACGCTCCTGCTAGACTGGCATTGCACCACGCCTCACTCCCGCCTCCGACACTGACCCTGACGGAAATCCGAAAGGGCTATGCTCCCAGAGATGTGCTGTTCCCAGACAGCTTCTGGGAAGCCACCTTACCTGTTGTGATTGACACTGGGGGCTTGCAGCTGCCATGCATTTTCTGGAAATTCCCATCTATGACTGGATATAGAAAACAGAGATATGGGCCGGGATGAACAGTGGACAGAGGAGGGCACCAGGCCTCGAAGAGCATCACTCACATAGGGAGATGGCCTGGGTTATTGAATCAATACCTATCTTGCATTTCTGAGCCAGGAATTTGATGCTAAAAGGGGCAAGGGCTTCTTACTTACCTCCATCTATGCTCTGGGTGGGAGGGGGAGGCTAGCTCTATTTCTGGTGGTTATAGCACCAGGAATTATGGATTGTGTCTTTAATACCATTTTGCCATTCTTGCAATTGATGGAAATCGATCCTAGATTCTGAAAATAGGGTCTTTAGTTCCAGTTTTGGTAATGGCATGTTTGCATTTTTTTCCTGGGTCTTTAGAGATATTTTGTTGAAGTGTTGGGAGAGATTGAATCAGGGCCTCTAAGCCAGCTGCCATTTTAAACTCGACTTTCTCCCAGTCTTCATTTCTTAAAAGTAAAAAGCCCTTTAGTTCAAAATATGGTTATGTTGATATCCTTGTAGATAACGCATCATGTACCTGACAGGAAAGAAAGGTCTATTCAGCTGGGACTAGTTCCCTAAGGCCGGGAGACTTCTAATTGAGGAATAGGTTTCCTGTAACAAAGTTTCCCATTGTCTGGGTAGACTGCATTGACAGAAAGACTACATTGATGAAACCATCTGATCTTTTAACCCATTCACCTATGTAGAGAGATTCTGTAAATTACAATGATCTAATAGCAGAGCTTAGAAACACCTGAATGAAAAAGGCACACAACCCTGAGAGCAGATTGTGTTCTCCCTGCTCAGGGGTCAGTTACGGTGGGATGTGGACCAACTTCCCCATCTCTCCTGAGGACCGCACTGCAGCTCACTTCAAGTGTGCGCATGCGGCCTTCTATGACTTCATCACCAGGGGACACTTCCCACATGTGGGGTGAGAGGAGGAATCCCTTCCTCCAGTCCCAGGGATGTTGACAGAGCTGAGTCTTCGCGCTGCATGAGAACAGTGTGTGGACAAATATTTGGCACTGGAACAGGGCTTGGCCTTGAACATTTGAGCTGCTGAAGCCCAGCAGAGTTCTGTAGCCAAAACCACAGAGTCCTAACAGCTTCCTTTACAAAACCTGAATTTAACAAGTGTCAGTCGAGGCTTCGTTTGATGGACGGCCCTGCACATTAGTGATTTCACATAAGGGCCTTGGGATGAGTTCAGCTGGGTGGACTCAAAAGATATGCGTGCGTGTGTTTGCTCCAATTGCCCCGCTTGTCTTTCACCAAAACTCCGGTCCTCTAGTTTTAGCAGAACAGCGCGGCTGAGAAGCAGGAACAAGTAAAAAGTATAAAATATCTTTAAAAGTTGCTTTTTTTCCCAGAGGCCACAGACTGATTTTTAAATACATTAACGTAATTAGGTGTTGGGCTGTGCGAATGAGAAGTTGGTGGTCGTCTGTCTGCTCACTGGTACTCCGTCATCTACAGAACTCTCAGTAGAGAATTACATATGAGAGGATGCTAATGAGACCTTGTCAGGGCTGGCATTGGGATTGTGTGGCCAATAACTGAAACGACGTTCTCACGGAAATCATTTGTAGGACCGAGAACGTGTGGGCTTTTTTCCGTACGTGTGTGTGTCTTCTAAAGATATAGCATGCTCTCAGTTATTCAGAACCTGGGTGTCAGCTTTGTGAACTGTCTAAGAGCTTTCCATTTCCCAATCTTGTCTGTCTTTTTAATATTTTGTATTGTTATTCTGTTACAGTTATCTCAATTTTTCCCCCTTCGTCCTCCTCCGCCCAGCCCACTGCCCACTCTCGCAGTCAGTCCCCACACTGTTGCCATTTTTCTGTCTTGTGTCCATCTGACTTCCCTCCTCCACACTGAGAATGAGGAGGAGAAGAGAAAACTCACAATCAAATCAGATTCTTGAGTTTAGTGATGATCATCTCACCAGAACACAGTCCTCAAATGACATTTAGCCTTCCTCTATGTCCCCGGAGGCAGAGCCCTGTGATGACAGGACAGGACAGAAAAGAAAAAGCCAAGAACCCTGTCTTTTCTGTGTTACACCTGTCCTGAGGTAAGCAGGTTACTTCTGGTTGGTTTTGGAATTTTCCTTGATCTCATTTGAGTTTCAAATTCTTGAGGCCATGCTTGACCAAGTAATCAAAAGTCAGGGTTTCCCATGGTAACAAACAACTCCAAAATCGCAATCACTTCACAATAAACACTTAGTTCTCACACACAGCTCTACAAGTCACTTGCAGCTCTGCTGGTTTGACCAGGCGCGGCTGAAATTGCCTCCAGGCTATAGGTTGGCTTCCTATCTGTTGCACACGTCTTCTCATTCTGTAATCCAGCCCAAAGGGGCAGCGACTCTGTGCAGCATGGACTTCTTACTGAGAGCAGACGATCAGGAGGAGAGTGAGAAAACACTCTTCCTTGAAGGTTCTGCTCTGTTACAGTCAATTGGTCAGAGCAATTAATTTTGAAGATGAAGTCCAAGGTCAACAGGGTGGAGGTGCCTACTAGAAAGTATAGGTAAGCCACACGAAAATGGATACTATCCTATTACAGTGAGAGAGAGAAAGAGAGAGCGAGAGAGCAAAGCGTTAAACACAATAACCCTGTCCTACCACACCAACCTTATAATGGTCTGAAAAAAACCCAAAGATTCACCATAATTCATACCTATTTTTACTAGATGTCCTCAGTTTGTAGGTAATACAGTATGTAATAATACAGTACTCGTCTCAACCATGGCCTCTTTTAACTGAATTTTCCTAGAGAGCTAGAAAAGTGTTCTGCTCCTCACCCCAGCCTCTCCATCGGATCACGCGTGCACACCAGAGGACACACTCATTAGATGAGAGATTTATTGTCTCTCTCCTTTGTAGAGTGTCTAGTGGAAATGGCTCAGGGTCTGTTTTCATACAAACATGAATTTCAATCCAACTTAGGAACTAAATAGCTGAGAGTAACCTTGATCAATTTATTAAGCTTCCTCAGTCTCTGTTTCTCTAGCACGGGGGACACGGTACCTTCTGCAGTGAATTGTTCTGCAGGTGAAATGAGATGATGTAAATTACATACTATGTCTGTCACGACGATTCATGTCCTTTCCCTTCTCCTGTATCTTGTCCACCATTCAAGGTAAATTTTAAATCCCAATGCCTTCCCTAAAGTACCTCTAACTTCCTCTTGAGTTAAAGGAGTTCCTTCTCCTCTGAAGTTTTGTGTTTCTTAGGAGAGAGATCTATAAACTGCTCTTGCATTCATGAATGGATTTCAGGGAGTTCATGGACCATATCCCTCCCCTTTGGAGTCAATGGGAAATTTCATTTGTATGAACCATATGCAGATTTCTGGGTGGGGGTGGGGGAGACTACAGAGCCTTCTCCTGGACTTTAAAGTGCTGTTGGGCCCAGAAGAAGTTCTGAACCATTGCCACTGGATGAACCGGATAGCTCAGCCCACATGACATAGCACCTCGTGTGCTGGGCGTGGCTTCATGCTATTAGCCCTCTCTTCCTACCTTAATTATGAGCCTTGTGAGGGGAACAAACAGACCCTCTGTGGCTATTGTATTTTCTACAATTGTAGCACAGGCTGAACTTTGGCGAGAAGTCAAGAAATATTTGTTGATCCATTACCCAGGTAAAAAGATTTAAAAAATACTACCCCAACCAGCAGGGTGAATCCAAAAGTTCAAATGTTTAATCACAATGCTGAAAGCATGTATTGAATAGAAAAAAAAATCATTAAAAGGAATACTCTGGTGGTAGCAGAGGGTGTGGCTCAACTGTCATGTGAAACATTGCATCAGATGGGATTAAAACCTGTCTTCCTGGTTAAAGCCCATCTCCTTCATTTCCTGGAGGGGATGTGGAGTCCTGCTGGGAGTATGAGTGTGGCTGCAGGTGATTGCTGGGAGAGGGAGGCTGTAGGGGAGGTGACGCTTTGACCGCGTGTTGGACTGTAACACAGGGTATCAGAGAACTCCTAGCTGTCTTTGCAAAAGGGGCCTCTCCTAACCGATAGGTTGATGTCTTAGTCCAAATATAATCTGAAAAGAAAGGAAGAAGAAATAAATGTAAGTAAACTTGTTTGTGTTTTTCTTTTTGCTTAAGAAGCAAAACAAATATAAGGTTGAGGTCATTAACCAGAACCATAAGCACCACCCAAAGACATCTGTTAGAAAATGAATGTATAAACATTTAATAACCTTTAGCCCTTTGGAAGTACCTGGTAGGCTTGAAGGAGAAACAATGTCAGGAAACTGTGTGTGGAAGATGGAAGCCTGTTGTCACAAGTCAAAGAGCTCTTGCTGGTCCTACGGTTCCTCCCTATTTGTTACGACTGCCAAGATTCAAGTCTTTGATTCCCCAGGATTTGCAAAGTGACTTCAGGGGACACCATCATCAAGTGGAGTGTGGCCATAGAATTCACAAGACACACTCTCTACATAAAAATTCGCAAGTCAACCCTCTAGCACTTTCAGAGGGCCAGATTCTGCATGCCTAGCAACAATTCTATTTTTTTGTGTATTTTATCCTTCTTCTTAGCTTCCTTGCTAGGCTTTAGGGAATTAGCAGGACTTACCACCAATTGGATTGCAGAGCTTTTTGGCCCACAGTAAGGCTGCTATCATCAGGTATGTAAAATCTTGCCCAGTGCAGTCAGAAGTTAAAACCAAACCATCATAAACCTGTGGGACTTATGACCCTAAAAGCCCTGTGGGAGTTTCCTGGACCAGACCTCCATGGAACTGTGCCCAAAGCCCCAACTGGGAAATATATATGAACTGATTCTGTGCGGCGTGAAGGCTGAGGCAGCCGCAGAGTGCTTTTATAGACTGATACAGTGATAGATGAGTACACATTGAATCTCAGGTTAGGGGGTTGGAGAAGTCAGCCTTCTGTTAATGTTCCTAGTCCAGAGTATGGGTTTAATGGTGAGGAAAATTTTTCTTTTGTGACACAATTATTCTATATTTAAGCCAATTAGAACGGCATTCCATAAAAGAAGAGAAGTGCCAATGGGACACCAGTGTGTATTGTGGCTGAGATTTGCTCTGCGATTTTGGACTTTTAGTTATTTAGGGGCTGGAGGAAAAAAAAAAGAAGAAAACAAGAGATTATGGGTAGCTTAATAGTTATTGTGACAAAAAATAAATACCTTTTCACATTGTGAAGTATATAGATATCATTGACTTTAGGAAAATGTGCTTACAAACAAACGTACAGGACAAATGAATTAGGGGTTATTATTTACATCCCAATTTGTTTTGCTAGGGTTTTCCTAAAGAGTAAGTCTCCTGGTTACATTGAACACATACTTGATTTGCAAACACCCATTGAGTATATAGATTATCAGGAGTCAGGTTATTGTGAAAAGTAAGATGTTTTGAAAAGGTATTAGAGCAAAAAGATGCCGTGTTAGAAAACACCTAGGATGCAAACACAATGTTTGGGCACGGTTTATGCAGGAGTCGACTTTTAGGCAGTCTTGCGAAAAGCTGAGGAAACAGATCACAGGGCCGAGCCTGCCCATCTGGTGTCTGTCTGGTGGGTACACGGAAGGAGGCATTTTGATCATGGAAATGATCTGGCTGCACACCCTACACAAAAAATCCGATGACATCAAAGCTGTAGCGTTTAGCCCTCTCTGTTAGCTTCCATATCACGTTCTACATTCCATCAGAGCTTAAGCAAAAAACAAAGCAAAACAAAACAAAACACTAATTACAAGTCCCTGAAGGAGTCTCAGGAACTTTTATGTAAAAACTTGTCTCTGACAGCGGAGAGCCCCTTGCAGACTGATGGGTCTGAGACACCCAGCACACCTTGACTTCTCGATATTTTCAGTTCTCGCCCCTGTCAGGGGCTCTAAATATCAGCGGTTGTAGCTGAAGATTTCTCCATCCTATTCCCATGCTAACAGGAAGTGGAAATAAATATATTTACATATACAGTGGTTCTGCCAGAACTAGAAGCAGTGAACATTTCTCCCAGAGGACTGGGGGAAGCTCTCCAATAGAGGACAGTTGGCTGCCTCAAGGCCTGCCGTCTACTTGATTTTTTTTTTTCTGGGACTTTTCTTCTCATCTCTCTGAAATGCTCTGAAAGGCATTAAGAAGAACGTGGGGGGTGAGGGCCGCTAGGATTTGGAACCGTGCTGTTGTTACAGTGGCGATGGGACTTCAGGCTGCTCTGTTTGGTTCAGAGTGCAGGCCCGGGTTTCAGCGGCTCCTGGCCCGGTCTGAGCTCTCCAGCTGTCCGGGCTGCCCCTCCCTTGACGATTAAGGGACAGTTGGTTTGAACCCCATGGAATATATGGTGGTCTATCTGGTGTCGTTTCGCACAGATCTCCAGGTTCTCAGTGGTGAGGATAAATGGTGATGGGGGTGGTTGTGGTGAGCAAGGAAGACTCTGCGTGTGTGTGTGTGTGTGTGTGTGTGTGTGTGTGTGGCACATGCACGATGGCCCTGGCAGGGCGGCTTTCTGTTAGTAAGCTTTGACCCTGAATTCTTACATGCCGTGAATTCTTCAGGCCACCCTGGACGTCCCCTCCTGTTCCTTTCCAGTGCCGATACTCCCACTGGGCACAACCCCAGTCCCTTGTTACTTAGCGTGCACTGACTCAGGACTGTACGGCAGTCTTCACTGAAGATTTGGGCCCAGGATTGTACAAAATAAAAATCTAAATGGAAACTTGACATAATTCTTTTTGAAGTATTGTGGTAATTTCTGAAATCAGGAATTTTGTTCCCCATGTTGCTGTCTCCAACTCATTTATTATTCTTCCTTCTCCTCTCCAGCTCATTTACCCCCTATTTCCTTCCCCTCAAATTCCTCTTCATTTCCATACAGACATCAGCTTAGCTCACCCTGTATCTCAATTCATACTCGTTTTAGCTTGCTTTTAACTGTATTCCCAAGTAAACCCATTATGCTGAAACAACGATTGTTCTTCCCCTCGGAGGAATTCTATTACTTACCAAGAATTAAATAACCGTGTTCAATGAAGTCTCACTTCAGTGCTTCACTGCACACCTATCACTCAGTTAAAAGCACCTTTTGAGCACTTTAAACTCTGTTCACTCCCTCTCTGGGCATGTGAGAGCCCTTTTGCATTGAACCACACCAGCCTTGGAAGTGGAATTATGGAGGCCCAGGGATTTCTCCTCTGCCAACTCACTCCCCTCCTCCACCCTTTCTGGGCTAAAGGGTAGCATTGGGAAGAGTACACGGGCCCTTCCTTTAAACTCTTTTCCTGAAATATTCTTGTGGTTTCAAGAGATTCTGCTGCCCTTATAATAGCTCCCTGTTCCTTCTGCTTTTTCACTTCCAAAACTGGGGTACAAATACTCTGCCGAGAACTGCCACAGTTCTCGTCCCAGCTGGGACTGGTGTCTGCCTGCAGTGGGCCGTCTCCAGTGATGATACCTCCTTCGGAGCATCCTTAAAGCTATCAAAGACAGCTTTAGTCCACCCCAGACACCTCTACTTTCAAAAAGGGTAGGCTGTTCATAGGGCTATTCCTTCCCAAGTCCTTCATGATTAAGGATTTAAACTTTAAAACCAGGCATGTTATTTTCTTTTGCACTGATATGTGTTCTACCGCACACTTTTTGGGGAAAAGTAAGCCAGTTTTACTCCTATTGAAATTCTATTGCAACATGACCACCCTCCATTGATGCCCCATCTCACCTTACCCCATGACCTCTGCCCGTGATGTCAGGAATACCTTAGCAGCTACAGTATGCACACTGACAGCCTTTTCAACACTTACTCTGATGTTGTGCAGACTTGAATGGGCCTGGAAACAATGGAACCGTAGGAAACGTTGCGACAAAGATGTTTCTGCGGCAGACTTTCATAGTCAAATTCGTCAATACCCCCTGGCATTTTCCTGAATTAATAGTAGGCTAATAGGCTTTCCATGCTAAGGCTAACTCCCCCATTTCATCAATCGCTTCTCCTTGTCTCTTGCCGATTTCTGTCCTTTGCTTAGATCCAGAGGTTTACACTTTGCATGATTTACTCTTTGTCCTTAAAAATTATTTCTGCGGATGAATGACTCAGCCTACAAGTCTGTGGACGTCTGACATCTTCTTGCCACTTTGATTTTTTTTAACTTTTGACTTTGTTTCCACTGTCATCTCAACCTATTATGAGTATTAATGGCAATTTTAAAGTTCTCAATGCCTTTTTACTCATCAGAAATGAAGCACTTATTAGAAATAACAGAAACAGAGAAAATCACAGGGTAGACTAACAAAGCAAAGGGTGGTTGGCCCTAAAATGACCAATGTAACCAATGACGGCGTCCGTGGTGGCAGGCAGAGTTCATACTCTTGCTTTGGCGCATCACTTTGTGGATGATTTTGAAAATATTTACATAAGTTGCAAGTTTATAAGTAGATAATGTCTCTCTTGTGGCAGAGAAGCCCATGCCGTCTCCACAGAGGCCAGGTCATAGTGCAATGTCAGCCTGTGACACACAGTCTCCATTCCCAATGGAAACTCTGTGCCGTGACACGTTTAATAATCTTAATAACCCTGTGCCTCAGTGCAGCCAGGCTATTTCTCAGGGACTCCCTCTCAGGGCTGGCAAAGGTCTACTACTCTGCCTTTCTTTGTTCAAGAGCAGGGGTGGGGAGGGGGTTGAGCATTATCAATATTTCTCCTGAAGTTCCTGTTCCGCTCCTGCTTTTCCAGGAGGTTTGGATGCCCCATGCATACATTTTGTTGTTGTTGTTGTTGTTGCCAAGCTCCTTACTCCAGAGATCCCAAGAAAAACTTACAGATGAAGTCCTTCATCATGAACCTGGCTAAAGAGATAAGAATTAATATTAGGACTTGTGAAGGAAGTTTTCCCTCTGTTCTCTCTATACTAGCCAGTCCCCAGTGGTGAAGTATATTCCAAAGATTCAGTGAAAACTTTGCTATTCTACTGCCTCTCCGCTGCAGGTCAATCACAGAGAGGGAGGGAGTAGAGGGGCTAGGTGTGGTATCCAAGCTAAACCTTGGCTTGGACTGCTTGATACACTCAAGGACCTCAAAAGAGCTGTACTCCACTAATTTTATAGCATTTTGCCCTATAACTTAACCCAAAAGATGCCAAGACTTTATAATAAATGGTTACCCTGGAAACTAAAGGAAACCCAGGATAAACCCAAAGTATGAAATCATTATTTAGAATGTCCCTGGCCTAATCTTTCTAATTCTTGGTTAACACGTTTTGGAAAAGGCTGCGTGTTGCTGAGGAGGAGGCCTGCATCTGCTTGATAAACAGATAAGAAGTAGAACTGCTCCTGAGCAGACCCAGAGGGGCAAGCGATGGGCCTGCTTTGAGCACCATGAAAATGTCTCATTCAGCTTGGATTTCATACCAGATAAAATGCAGATCTCTGCCTGTCTGTCCTGCGTGCTCTCTGTCCGAGATCGACAGACGTTCTTTGTTGCTCAGTTTTAATAGTGTCACACGATCATTTCTTAGACCCGGTTTGTTCTAGGAGTTACTGCACAGCGTCACCTCACTAAAAACGCAAACACGAAAGAAAGATAAAACTGTTCGCAGCCACGATCATGATGAGTTTTTCTGTGGTTTCCCCATCCTTGAGGACTGAGATTTATCTTTCTTGTGGCCAATACATAGCAGCTCCTCCTTGTTTATTTATTATAACGAAGTCTCTGCTTTCGGTGTAGTTTACGTCCTCCACAATTAAGGTGAGTATTGATCTGGTGGGGTTTAAGTCCACCATTTTGCTGTTTTTTAAAATTCATCACATCTGTGCTTTCTTCCTTGTTTTCCCTTTCTTCCTTTGGATTAATTGGGAATTTTTAAAATTAAATTTATTGGGTTAACCTTTGTTAATAATATTATATAAATTTATGATTTCATTTTATGGCCGCTATTGGCTTAAAAGCTTGTTGACTTAGTTTTTAGTGGCTGCTATAGGTTTACAGTATTTGTCTTCACATTTTCACATTGCTTTTAAAAATATTATACCATTGCCTGTTGAATGAAAGAAACGGACAGCAATCTATTTTCATTTCTGTCACCCTGTCCTTTGGCTCTTGCGTTTCTGTTATAAACCAACGACACGTTGTTCGCACTTTCGCTTTAAACACACACGTTATAAACTCCATAATACACTGTTACTAGTTTTGCTCTATCTCTTAAGTAAAATAAAAATACAAAAGTTTTAAATCTTGATCTACATAATTGCCATTGTTTTTTTGCTTCATTCCTTGTGGAGATGCCAGTTTCCGTCTGGTTGGTTGGTTTGTTTTTTGTTTTTGCTGTTGTCAATGAGGAACTTCCTTTAATAAATCATGTAATGCAGATTGGCTAGAAATAAACTCTCTCGGAAATTTTGGTTCTCTGAAAAAGCCTTAATTTTTCCTTCATTTTGAGAGATATTTTTGCTGGATTTAGGCATTTAGGCTGATAAGGGTGCCCCCCACCCTTGCTCTGAACACTTTAAAGCTATTTTTCCATTGTCTTCTGGCACATACGCTTACTGACCTTTTATTTCTTACCCTAGTGCCACTTAAGGTATGTGTCTAAAATTTTTTGATTACCATGTGCCATGATGAGGCTTTGTCTTTGTGGATTTTTTCATATGCAGCTTTCTTTGAGTCCACTGAGTTTTGTGTATCTTCAAGTTCAGAACATTTCAGCCGTTATTTCTTCTGACACTTTGATTCTGTCATTCCTCTTCTTTCCTCCTGGGACTGACCTGCCCGTGCTACACCGCTGGCGTGGACTCCCAGATCGCTGAGACGCGTGCCTGTTTTCAGACTGGTTTCCCCTTCCTGCTTCATTTCGGTCATTTTTATTGCTGTCTCTTCAAGTTCACTAACATTTTTTCCTTTGGAGTGTCTAATTCTTTCTAGTTTAGATATATGTACTTTTTGAAATTCTCAAAGTTTTATTTTTTTTCTCTTTCACTTACATTTTTACTATGTTTATGTATTTTGTTAAACATTTGAATGTAGTTAAAATAGCTTTTTAATGTCTTTGCAATTTCACCATCTCTATCATTTGTTGGTATCATTTGTTGGTTGATATTGAATTATCAAGTAGTTGGATTTTCTCATCCTTTAAAGAGTGTTGGCCTTTCTTTTGGTGTTCAGTTTATTGTTCATTTTGATCCTTCTGAGACTTTAAAAATCTTTCCCGAGAGTGGTTTTGGAGTATAGACTATATACTTCAGGAATATTTTAACCACCTTCCCGGGGGGTTTCTACTGACACCTGAAGTGGTCAACAAGACTGTACCTTGTCTAGTGAGAGACGGACGCCTCCCAGCCCCGTGTGAGCTCTGTGAATGATTTAGTCGACAGCTTCTGAGGCGCTGCTTGCCTAGACTCCTGAATATTCTCCCTGCACAGCTAAGACTCAAGGGGACTTGGAAGGTATTTTTCTGCATAGGTCCCTGCTCCCAGAACTTTGCCCTGCAACTTGCAGTCACCTCAGTCTCCCAGAAATCTGATCTGTGTCTCCTTAATTTCCCAAGTCTGCCATGCTCTGCTGGGGACCCCTACCCTCCTATGCGGTCTGCAATACGCCTGTGGGCAGAAAGCAAAGCATGATTGTTAAGAATCACTTCTTTTGTTTCCTTTCTCTCAGGGATTAGGATCCTTCAGTGCACACTGGCCAGTGACTGAAAATAGCTCTTTCATTCCTCCACTCTACTTTCCTAGTTCTCTACGTGGGGAACTTTGCTACTTCATCTTGGCTGGAAGTAGACCTGCTCACATAAGTCTTTTCACATTTACTTTGAATCAGGATCTGAAGGAATTCCACAGATCGCATTTGGAGGTTTTTGTCTCAAAAAATTACTTTTGTTCTATAACTCATCTCCTCTCCTTTTTTTCATGCCATGGATTTCTTAGATGAATCTGATAAGTTGCACTTGAAATTCTGGATGTGCCTCCTATCTTCCCCGTGCTGTCATTTAACTTGTGCGTCTGTTCCTGGAGAACTGTACTTAGGTATTATTACAAATTCAATGATCCAGACAAAATTTTTTAGGCAGTAATATTTTCTAGGTTCTGTTTACACTCCTAGTGTACTACATTATGAGGCAAATAATGCCTGGCTTTCTGATTTCCAGGAATGCTACGCTGATCATTGAGTTCAGGTATGACCATTTCAATCCCCATCACGCATTTCAACAATCAGAAAGTTCCCACTTAAATAATACTTTGGCATTTATTCATAATAGTTGACATTATTTCATTAGAATTATAAATTATAATGTCTTAATTTTATCATTTGTTATGCATTTAATTAGCTAGAATTCTAGTTTATATCAGGTGCTTCTCAATGAGATTCCTAAACTGTTATCCTGCCAATATAAAGAGCAGCAAGTTGGAATGTGGGAAGGGGGTTTGCAGAAAAAGACATATATGGTGTTATATGTGGAGTAGACCTGGGTTGGTTCAAACCTGTGTTGTTCAAAGGTGAACTATATTTAAATGTATTAACAGATATTTTACTGGGTGTTTGTGTTGTGCTAGGCACTATACTATATACTAGAGACATAATTTGGGCAGAGGCAGAATAATCACCCCCCAAAGCTGTCCATAAAACCTATGAATCTTTTAACTTACATGGCAAAAGGGAATTTGCAGTTGTGATTAAGGTCAGGATTTTCAGACCGGCATTCTCCTGGGTTATCCCTGTGGGTCCAATGTAAGCTCAGCTGTCCTTTATAGGTGAGAGAAGGAGGTGGGAGAGCCAGAGTAAGAGAGGGGGATGTAATGATGGAAGTGATGTGGTCACGAGCAAAGGAATGCGAGCAGCTCATGGAAATGGGAAAAGGCAAGAAAGAAGTTCTCCCCAGTTATCTCTAGAAAGAACACAGCTTTGCTGACACCATTACTTTAGCTCTGTAAGAGCTATTCCTCACCTTCCAAATTGGAAGGTCATAGATTTGTGTTGTTTTAAGCTATTAAGATTGTGGTTATTTGGTACAGTGCCAATAGAAAACTAATATAACTTAAAGGAAGACGCAGTCTCTGTCTTGAAGGACACCATTGTCACTGCCTAACCATTGTAATGCAGCGCTTTTTGTGCTGTGTTAATATTCCCCATTGTTGGGCTTTGGCGCATTGCCATCCTGGCTTTTCACTAGAGCCTCCTCTCGCCCAACACCCCACCTGTAATTCTTGCTTGGGGTTGGCATAAAGTAAATTCTACGCTGCTACTGGCCTCAAATTCCCCCTAAGAAAAAAGGTTTGTGAAAACCACAAGTTTGATATACTAATTATATTCTTTTTGAATATGCATTAAGCTGTGCCCATATCCATTAAAATTATTCTTTTACTTCCTCCCATCCCCACATGCTCGAAAATTACTTGAGAAACCACCAGTGTTGCCCATCAGTATTTTGGGACACCTAGCCATACTCCACGCAGCATTTAGCAGGGCTTCCGTCTTGGAACTTTCTGTCGTGGCTGTGGCTTGCTCCAATAAGGTTAACCAGCATGACTGCTAACCAGCAGAGCAGCAGTGGTGGAAAGACACCAGGAGCGTGTTTCCTTGCTGATCCATGATGTTATTCGGCCTCAGTCTTCAAACCTGCTCCTGCAAGCTTGTAGATATGTGTGCGATTCGGAAAAGGAGCAGAGTGCCGTGCACTGTCCTCAACACTCCTCGCACAAGTAGCCCTTCGCAGTCACCGCTTGCTAATACTTTTCCTGATGAAGAATATTAAAAAGCAAACCAAAAACCCTTTAAAAAAGATTTTATGTCAGCATTCAAACTCCAGGAATTCGGTGTTGATTTAGGTTAATTTGCCAGCTTCTTGCATGTCCTAAATAAGACGAAGAGATAGAGACTGGGGAAGACACAGAAGTAAATCCTCTCCGAATTTCCTGCAGTGATAGGGATGAGTCGGAAGAGCGTGCAGGAAGCTGTAGACTGCAGCGTGGGCAATTTCACAGCTGGCTGGACCAGGACTGACTGGCCGGCGTGGCTCTGAGGGCTGTGGGGACTTTATTTTCCCCCTCCGTATGGGGTGAGACATTCTCAGACAGTCTCTCAACTGCATATGCCACACTTTTCCCTCAGGAACACAGGCCCTTCGTGTCCCTCAGACCACGGTGAGGAAGACATCATGTGTCCCCATGCTGTCCCTCTTGGTCTGGTTTAGCAGAAAGGACACAAGATCTGTGAAACCCGGATTACATGCCTAGCTTGGCCACATGCTCACTAGGTCACCTTAAGCAAGATCCCAAATTTTGGGAGTTTCTTTTTCCTATTATAAAATGGCAGTATTGATACCTTAAAGTATTACCAGTTCAGATAAAATTATACTGTGACAAACGACAAATTCATGTGGAGGCTATTTGTAAAGTGCTTCTCTTTAGGCCTTGAAACACATGGTCCCCTAGCATCTCTTTGGACACGTGTCCTAACCAACCATTCTTTTACTCTCAAAAATGTACAGGAGAGTGGAGAAATGTCATCAGATCCTGTCATTCCCAACCTAAATGCTTAAGAAGGTTAAAGTAGCCTCAGATTTTGACTTTGAATCACTGTCATCTGGCTACTGCTTCCCTCTGTAACTTTCTCTGTCTTTGGCTGATAGGTTTTTAGCCACACCAGCTTCTGACATTTCCCTGAACATACCATGTTTATTTCCATTTCACAGCCTTTACGGTTCATGCTTGCTTTGACTAGAGCTCTCTTCCTCCTGCAGAGCTGGCTGCTTGATCCTGCATAGGACTGACCTTCAATCTCACCTTTCCAGAGACCTTTCCTCAACTGCTTTATCCAAAGGGATCCTCTGGCTTCATAATTCCTTATCACAACAGCTTCTATACTCCCTTCATACGACTGATCAGAAATTGTAATTAATCTGCATATGAATTTGGTGGCCAGGCTGTTGTCTGTTGTCAGTAAAATGTAAGCTCTGCAAGGGCAGGGGTCACATCCTCTTTAGATGTAAAGAATAAAGCTGAACAGAACAGGCATTCATTCTGGCAAAAAGACATGTCAGTGCTCTGTTAGGGCCACTGGGCCATGGTGGGGATCAGCTGAGCAAGAGATTTGAGTTCTCTTCTGGGCTTCTCTTCAGGAGGGCGTGGTCTTCTAGGAAACAGAGCTAATGTTTTATTCTTCCTCAACACTCTCAGCATCTAGCCTAGAGCCTGGCGCATGATCAGGCCTTGGCGTGTTTTGGTGTGACAGTGTAAAACGTCCTCTGTTTTCTGAGATGGGCTGCTGGGTGAACATGTGGCTGTTCCCTTGATGCAAGAGAGCTGACATTTCAGGCTGACCTCCACCTGCCTCAGCAATGCAACCTTTGACGACAGCAATGCTCCTGGAAATACCTTCCTCCTCCCTCACCCACTGGCTTGAGCAGAATCCCTCTGAGTCTGTTGATAGACAGTAGGGGCTTTTCAACTTCTATCTACTTCCTGAAGGGAACACTTATAAGAACTCATTAAAAATAAAATAATTGATAATATTCAATAATATGAATTTAAAAAGTCGATGCTGACACTCATAATTTCATGAATGAGTATGATGACATGCACCAGGCATGATTCCAAGAATTTTGCATATTAGTCTTTAAATATTAACTCACTTAATCCTTACAATAATGCCATGAGGAAGGCTATAATTATTTCCTCCATTTTATAGCTTAGGAGACTGAGATATTGAGGGGCCACAGGACTTGTCAATGACAGAGCTGGGACGTGAGCCTGGTCAGTCTGGCTCAAGGGACTCTATGCTTGACTATTAACATTGTAATCTTTAAGTACAGACTTTCTGGGCCTATAACTTGCCTTTCCTAGGACAGATGGCTTATGTAGCCTCTAATGAATTGTTTAATTTTTTATATAAGTCATGCATAAAATAAGTTCTTCTGTAAAGCAATTAATACATTCAAATAAAGTGAAAGTCCCCCTTTACCCTCCTTTTATTCTAGATTGCTTCTGCTTTCTCCAGGGTAGTTATTGTACCCAACTTTGTTTATGTCCTTCCCATCCATTAATGCCCCTGCCTAATATGGGCCAAGCTTCTCACATACAAGTACAAATACAACTATAAATCTCTCCATTCGTGGGGGTAGCAACACAAAATGCTTTGCAGCTAGTCATGCAGATGCCAGGCGCCAGGGCCAGGGCTCTTGGAATCCACTACCTCCTGAGGTTTGTTCCTGAGTTCCAATTAATTATTCAACAAATGATTAGCTAAATGATCAGTTTAACCGCCATATACAGAAAGAAAAGAAGAATAAAGAAGAAACGTTAAGTGTATAGTCAATCTTTGTATATGTTAGCAACAAACATAGAAGTACAGGTGAAGTTTATGGGCCCTGTTTCTGTTACTGGTCATAAGACTCTGGCTGGTATTTTGAGTTCAAACAAAACACTGAAAGAACATTCTGGAAGGCATCCCTTAGAAACTTTCAGGTTTATAATGAAAATATTAAGGAATCGATGGCTTTCTCATAGATGGATTTGGATTCAACTAAAGCTATTCTTTTTTCTGGGTCAATAGATTAAAGAATCACTAATCTTTTTACTATCTTAGGACCAGATCAACAAAACCGCAGTAATTGCTCTAGGATTTGGTTTACTCCGAAGCATCCACTCAGAAAGAAAGGGGAGCTCATCTGACATAAGAGCCTCCCCGTCCCCTGACCGGTGGGTGGGTAGACTAGGAACTTGACCTTTATGTTTATGGGGCTGATAAATCCAAGGTGGGAACGGGATAGGCACTTAATAAAGACAGAATGTATAGCTTTGGGGGACATCCTTTTTAATTATAAATGAAAACCTGAGAGAATGACTCAAGCTGGCCAGCACATACAGCTGAATGGAATTGCTTTATTAATTACCTATAGATACCTAAATATAAAACCATATATTTAGTAAGAAAGAAGATTATAAGATAAAATTTTATACTTGTAATTCAGTAGTGTATGGAATCTGCAACTTAACCAAAACGATGAAGATAGCGCTTGAATATAACTTTTAAACATTTATTCAGATCATTTTTCATTCTGATTATGAATTGTTTATATACACAAAAATCACATGTTACAACAACCCAAAATAAAACATCCCAGCTTGTTCCCACAGCACAGATGGTACCGTAGAACTCTGTAACGCAGGGTAGTGTTGTAGGATACAGTCTTGGTGGAAGTGTTGTTTGTTTTCCCATAGGACCGAGTGGATATGGAGTGTAGGTTACATTATTGCGAGACCACATGTGTGCAGTGACTTGGCACAAGGCAGCTGGCTTACAGGTGCTCTGGCTAGCTGTGACGCGAAGGCCTCTCTTCCTTTTGTATTTTTAATATCATGTGTATGCAATGATTTAATGTGCTTTTTGGTGCTGGCGTAGATATTGCAGGCGTCCCCTTTGGGCTGAGGAGTTTGTCTTTGAATGGGGTTTCCGGAAATAGGTGACAGTGCTATTTTCTTTCTTAAAAGGATTCTTTATTGTGGGTCATGTGGGATTATTAGCTGGAGCAACTCTCTCTTCCTCCATCGAAACTGAGGAAAGAAAACCTAAAGACAAAACAGAGCACAAAATTACCTTAGAAAAGACAGCTTCAGCGATTCAGCTCTAGTGAGATCAGTGAGGCCAAGGCAAGCGGGTCACAAAAGATTAGCAAATCTTTTATAAACAAAGGGCAATTATACACATTCTTCCTAGCCTTCAGTCTGGAAAGGTCACAGTGTCCGTCTCCGAACACGATGTGCGCAGGCAGTTCCTGCTGCTGGAATGCAGTCGGCCTGCAGGGGAGAGGAGGGTCCTGTCCCCACGCAGCCCAGCGTGAGCTGTGGGCGCGTCTGGAAAAGCGTTCCTCTTACCTGGGACACTGGCCGCTCTGCCAGGGATGTGTCTGCCTGGAACGTGGCCTTGTAAGGGCTGCTCTTTTAGCCCTCAAAATAAAGGGAGGGGGGGGAAACAAATAGCCACCCATATGACCGTGCTGAAATAAAACTGTTCTTCGTTAGAATCTGACCATTCCCCATTGTGCATTCTCGTTCGATGAGGTAAAGTCATTCGGGTGTGGGAAGCCATACCATCAAGCACAGGAAATAGTTTAAATCTTAGGAAATGTTGTTAAGGCTAAATAAATGGGGAAATGACCACAGTGAAGGTTAACAGCCACTTCGGAGTAATTTTTGAGGGCAGATATTTGTTAATTGTCAGTGCTCCTCAGAAAACATGCACAACCAAGGTGTACTGGTACAGCTTCTCCATGGGTGTGGGGTAAGCTTTCTAAAGAGGCTGTGGGCAGTTGGCTGATTTCTCTCAGACTCGGCTCAGACCTGGGCAGCCTTCTGGAAATCCTTCAGTGAATTAAGTACATCTGACAGACGTGGGCCTGGGATTTCTAGGTGGATGATGATAGGAGGATGAGAGTTGTAAGGGTTTTTGGTAAACATCTATTATTGCTTTCAATAAAACCAATGGACACATGTCTGAGCTGCCTTGATGGATATGTTACACCTATTTTGTAAGTTGTTCAGATATAATGACTGCAGGGAGATCATGGTATATTGGTTTTGATGACAAAATACCAATTTAAATTGAGCCAGAAAGTGAAGCTTATTGGCTAAAAGTGCTTGAAAAGCTGAGGCAGAAGTAGTCAACATGCTTATTTGACTTAAAAATAGCAGTTTGTAGGCATATATATCCTCATGACCACCAACTATTGACAGTAGATCTGGGGAAAACAGGCTTCTTGGCTTCTCATTTCACTTCGGCCTCTGCAATTTCCGGACATTTGACTGCTCGGCCTCCAAAAAGTAAGGCAAGCAGGCAAAGGGATTAATTTCAAGAGACACTTTTTCTATAGATTAGATTCTTAGCCACTCCTCAGTCTATATCATTATGGCTTATGGCACATATTACATACTATTAAAACTATATGATAATGTTTACATTAGCCCCACTAGACTATTAGTTCCTTCATAGTGCTGTATGGCATTCAACCCTCTATTCCCAGTACCCAAAAGGTTATCTATAAATAGCAGACTCTTGATTAATGATTGTTGAATAACTAACTGAATAATAAAAGATCAGTATAGTGCTTAAAATATGGCCAAGTAATTATGTCAACCTATTACTATGTCTAGAAATGCCTTTTTAAAAATGCACAACTGTATTGAAATAAAATTCACATATCATAAAATGTATGCTTTCAAAATGTACAACTCAGTGGTTTTTAGTTTATTCACAATGTTGTGCAATCATTATCACTCTCTAATTTTAGAATATTTTCATCATTTTAAAAAGAAATCCCATAGTCATTAGCACTCATTTTCCATGCCTTCCCCCCTCAGGTCCTAGCAACCACTAAATTACTTTCTGTCTCTGTGTATATATGCCTATTCTGACCTTCTAATACAATTGAAATGCTGTGATATGTGGTCCTTTGTGTCTGGTTTCTTTCAGTCACATAATGTTCCCAAGGTTCTTCCATGTTGAATCATGGATCAATACTTCATGCGTTTTAAGGGCTGAATAATATAACATTATATGGATATACCATATGCAGTGCATATCCATCCATCAGTTCACGGCAGTTTGCGTTGTTTTCACCTCGTGGTCATTGTGAATGGTGCCGTCATAAGCATTTGTGGATAAGTTTTGTGGGGACATATGTTTTCAATTCCCATGGGCATATACCTAGGAGTGGAATTACTAGGTCAAATGGTTATTCTATTTTTAACTTTGCGAGGAACTGCCAAAGTTCCTTCCAATGGAGTTTCACCATTTCATATTCCCACAATGTATGAAGGTTCAAATTTTTCCACATCCCCATCAAAATTTAGACATACATATGTAGCTGATGTAGTATCTCATTGTGGTTTTCATTTGCACTTTCCTGTTGACTAATAATGTTGAGCATCCTTCATGTACTTTTTGACCATTTATATATCTTCTTTGAAGAAAGGTCTATTTAAACACTTTGCCCACATTTAAATTGGGCTATTTGTCCTTTTATTGTCCTTTCTTAGTTGTAAGGGTTCTTTATGTATTCGGATACATGTTTCTTATCAGATATATGATTTAAAAATATTTTCTCCCAGTCTGTGGGCTTCCTTTTCACTTTCTTGAAGGTACACTTTGGAGCAGAGAAGTTTTTAAGTTTGATGAAGCCCACCATGTTTACTTTTTCCTGTGGCTGCTTATGCTTTAGTCCTCAGTGCTGAGTAACTACTGCCTAACTCAAGGTCGCTAAGGTTTACACCTATGTTTTCTGCCAATACTTGTATAGTTTTATCTGTTAGACTTAGGTATTTAATCCACTTTGAGTTATGTTTTGTAATTGGGGTGAGGTTGAGGTATAAATTTATTTTTTTGCATGTGATTATCCAGTTGTCTAAGTAGGCTTTTAACATATAGTGAATGTGTGAGCAAAAGTTGAGTGCCGTTTGAGAACATAATAAAATCTCAGTAAGTCACACTACGCTCTACTCAGAACTAATGATAATCTGGATACTGACTTTTTTTTTATTGTTGTTCAAGTACAGTTGTCTCCATTTTCCTATCACCACTGTTCCCCGCCCCGCTCACCCCCACCTCCCATCTTTAGTCCTACCCGCTTTGGATTTGTCCATGGGTCCTTTATACATGTTTCTGGACAACCCTTCCCCTTCTTTCCCCTCTTACGCCTATCCCCCATTCCCCTCCCTCTGGTTACTGTCAGTTTGTTCTTTATTTCAATGTCTCTGGTTATATTTTGCTTGCTTGTTTGTTTTGTTGATACTGACTTTTTGTGTTAGTTATAAAGAAAGGCTTTACCACTAACCTCAATGAAAAAGGAGTTTATTGGAATAAATCTGCAAAGCTGTTAGAGTTCAAGTCTGATACCCCCATCGAGAGGACTCTTTGTTATTTACTTCAAGTTTGAGAAAGAAGAGAGGTTTTTTTGGTATAATAGTATATAAAACCTATGTGGGAAGGTTTATCCACATGGTAGAATGTCCTATTTTTCTTCAGATATCTTACCCTGAGACCAGAGCATCTTAGTGCCTGTCTTCTCTCCATCCTTAGCAATAAAAACATTCCTATTTCAGCAATGGAGGTGGAGTACATGGGGTAAGCAGGACTTATAGCTTACAAGGTGTGTACTCCCTGGGACAGTGAAATGTTGAAAAAGACTGAGGACTATGAAACGGGGCCAAGGGAGAAGCTCTTGCTTAGGAAGTGGCCCTGTTGCACACACTGAAAGGCTGGAGCTGGGGTCCCAGGTTGGAGGAAAAATAGGGCACCAGACCTAGTCACTTTCCCAACTCTGTATGGGTTCAATTTTATTATTTGACACTATAGTAAGAAATCACTGGTACAGATTTGGGGGTTTTGTGTGTGTCTGCCAAACCTGATTTTTAATGTATACAGAGATGTGGGAGGGGGCCAGTAGGGTGGGTGGTAATGTACCTTTCTTCTCTGATCAGGTTGATGTAGAGTCTGAAAAAAAAGTGATTATCCAACCAATTAGTCAGGCTTTTAAAATTAGCCAGGCTGGTTTTTGTTTTTTGTTTTTTTCCCTGACTGCTCTTCCTACCCTCCATAACCCTGTTTCTTTCTGAGTTAAGCAGCCTGGGTTACACCAAGACATCTGGGAAACTGACTACACTCTTGGTAACTTGCCTGTCTGATTCTCACTAAACTGCTTCATTTTCTTCTCACTTCTGACTTTGCCTCCTTACCTTCTCCTCGATGCAATTTCTCTAACTCAGATTCTGTATTCTTATGGTTATTAATTCCTAAAGAGCATGGCATAATACCTGTCATACTTCACTCCATTTCAAAGTTCCTATGCTTTCTTTCATCTTCAGTTCCTATGTCTCATTTACAGTTCCTGTGAGAGGGAATTAGGTTGATCCAGCTCAGCCTTTTGTGTATTTGTCCAGCTTTGAGATTGTTTGTCTTTGGCTCCTTGACGTACCCTGATGTGGCTGGGTCTTAGGTGACTTACAGCTGGCCATCTAAAGGCCAAGGAGGACGGTTAGTTATGTAGAAGTACCTGTGAACATGGAAAGCCCCATGATTTTCAAATCTAGAAATTGCCTAGTGGGGAATGGTAAACAAAAATGTTTAACTTCTAGGTAAGTGTGTATAAGTAAATAAATTTTCAGTTCTTTTAAAATTAAAAAGTCAGTAATTTGCTCATTTAAATTCAAACATTTTACAAAATTTTCAGTAAGTATCACTTAATAACACTTTTATATCTTCAAGAGTTTTGTTATTTTAACCAGTCAACCATATTCTTTAATAGTAGAGGAAGCCTGGGAATCTGTGTTTTGCTATTTTTCTCTAAGGTTCCCATATAATGTCTCATTTTTCTTCATTTTCCCCCTATGTTGGGAAGTTCTTCTAGGGATCAAAAATACAGTTATATGGGCTGCCCTCCATTCATATATTTAAGTTCAAAACACCCCATAAATCTGTATTTTGGACATACAGCCTTTAGGGAGATAATTAGGATTAAATGAGGTCATACGGGTGGGCCCTAATCTGATAGACCAGCGTCCTTATTACAAGAGACACCAGAGCTCCTGCTTCCCCTGTGTGCACATAAAGGAGGGACTATGTGAGGACACAGCAAGGAAACATCATCTAGAAGCCAGAAAGAGAGGTCGCCAGACATCCACCCTGATGGCATCCCGATCACGGAGGTTTAGCTTCCAGAGCTGCGAGAAAATAAACTTCTGTTGTTTAAGACGCCCAGTAGGCACGATTTTGTTGTGACAGCCCTAGCAGACTAATGTAAAAAGTGAAGCAAATGTCTATAGAGTAAGTCTTACCTATCCTTAATACAAAATTTAATTTTGTTTTTGTCTTAGCGCTCTATGAAGTGAGCTTAAGTAAGCATATATTTACGTGTTTATTGGAAATCAATCCCCTTTGCCCTCTTACAGTGTAAATGCCATAAAGGGAAGACTTGCCATTCTTGGTCACTGCTATATTCCCAGGCACATAGTGAATGGTACATATTTACCGAGTGAATGAATTAATGATGGAAATTATTTTGGTGCATCTTCATAAATAGAAACACAAGAGATTTTTTCCCCAAATGTTAACATTTGACCCAGTTGATCATTCTCTTTTTCTCATGGTGTTTCTACATTTACTCTTAGGAACGTGTGCTTCTGATCTGACCCTCATTTAAGAGCCTCTCCACCATCTCCTTTACTAGCTCCTCTTATTTCTGGATGTAAAGTTTGGAGCTTTAGGTCTCATTTCTGTTCCTCTATCCCTTGTACAGGAAGATGCAATATTGAATAGTGATTAAGAGTACAGATTCTTGAACCAGAGTGGTTGGGTTCAAATACTGGCTCCCTCACTTAAACAGTAGCATGAGTTTGGACGAGTGAATTCACCTCTCTCTGCCTCAATGTGTTCATTTGTGAAACGGGGATTGTAGGCACCTCAACAGCATTGTTACGAGAGTTAAAAGAGTAATAAGTATAAAATGCTGAGCTTGGCACCTGGCACATAGAATATACTTAGTAAATATTATACAGGAGTGGGCAAAAGTAGGTTTACAGTTGTGAGTATGTGAAACACAGTTTATTTTTGTACTATTATTTATTAATTATTGTATTTTTTTATATGCAAATATAAACCTACTTTTTCCCACCGCTATATATAATTATTTTTAAATTAATATCATTTTTGTCATTTGTAATGTCTCTTTATGTAATTTTATATATTCCCATGGCTTTTATAGTCCTAAAATGCCACTATGCTCCAGCCTCATATAACCATCATGTACCCAGCTGTGGTAGGCAGGATTCTAAGGTGGCCCTCAATTTTCCTGTCCCCTGGAGTACACAACCCATACAATCTCCTCCACCTGAGCATGGATGGATCCCATGAATATGATGTGACATCACTCCTGTTCATAGCTTGCTTACTAATCAGTTGACTTTGAGATAATCAAAAGGGAGCTTATCTTGCGTGGGTCTGACCTAATCAGGTGAGCCTTTGAAAGAAGGTGAAGTATCGGAGAGATTTGCTCTTGCTGGCCTGGAAGAAGGCAAACAGCCATTGTTTGAACCCCGCATGGGAGCCACATGGCTAGGAACTGAGAGCGGCCGCTAGGAGCTGAGAGCAATCCCTGTCTGACGGCCAGTGAGAAAATGAGGACCTCAGGCATCCAGCTGCAAGGAAGTAAATTCTGCCAACAACCAGGGAGTTTGCTGGAGGATCCTAACCCTCAGATGAGAATCGCAGCCCTGGCCAACACCTTGATTTCATCCTGGTGAGACCCCTACTAGCCCATACCTATAATTCTGAATTATAGTAACTGAGAGATAATAAATGGGTATTGTTTTAAGGTGTTTAGTTGTGGTAAGTTGTTACACAGCAGTAGAAAATGCACGCACCAACTGCCAAGTTCAGTTCTCTATGTCTATGTGAAAGAAGAATCTCACACTTTACACATCCAAAAAGAACTCTTGATTTCTTTCCACCATCCTGCATTTTCCTTTCCTCTTCTCAGTAAGTTTCTCAGGGCTAAAAACTAGAAGGATCCTTAATGCCTCTCTTTCCCTAGACCCCACATACAATTCATCAGCAAATCCTATAGCCTCGGTCATCAAAATACATCCTGCACTTCACTATTTCTCACTGCCTCCCCTGCAGCCAGCCTGGTCCAAGCCACCTCCATCTTTTTCAGGGACCCTTACAATACCCTCTTCTTGCTCTCCTCATTCCATACAGCTAGCTCTGCAGTCACAGTGTTTATTGTAAATGAGGCCATGCCACTCTGTGAAGGATCCATCAATGACTTCTTACAATACTCAAAAGTAAAATCCAAACTCCTAACAGGATTTGATCCCTGCTATCTCTGATCTCATTTCCCACCATCATCCTCCAAGCTACACTGATCTCCTGGTTTTCCATTATGATGTCAAGCAAGGTTGCATTACAAGGGCTTTATAATTTTTCCCTTTGCCTGGAATATTCTACCCCATATCTTCCATGGCTCCTTCCCTCACCTTATTAAGATTTCTGCCCAAATGTCACCTCCCCTGGCAGCCTTCTCTGACTGCCCTATCTAAAATAGCCAGCCCCTTTCTTCTCCCATCACTGCCTATTGTATTCCTTGCACTTAGCACTCCTGGCATTGTTATACGTGCTCTGTTCTGTTTCCTTATTTGTTTATTGCCCGTCTCCACTGTTAGAATATAAGTTCCATGAAGGCAAGGAATTTAATTGGGTCATTACTCAATCCTCAAGGCTTAGACAGTGTCTGGCATGCATGAGTTGGTACTTATATAATTTTTGTTGAACTAAGAGCACAGAGAAATATTTGATAAATTTGTATTAAAAGCAGAATTGAAACTACTGTTTTTTTTCCCAAGAAAAGTTGTGACTGTGATACCTGTTAAAAGCAGGAATTGAGAAAACATACTTCATTGAATTGAGAAATATTTGTGCTGCCAAATTACATGGTGTTTAGAGATGTTTAATGGTATTAAAATGTTACTAATGATATTGCTGATGCTGTTTCTGCTGATGTAAGGTTATGAGGGTTGAACTCCAAGACATAATGTTCTCATGATGGTCTCTTGCTCTGTCTCTCTATTTTTGGCAAGGAAGATGTGATTTCGATAATCCAAATGCTGAAATATAAATTCTAGTCCTAATCAAGACAGACAGGAAAACAGGGCTGTGATGAGACCATGTCCTAGGTCAAATGTCAACTGCCTTACTAATCAATGGCAAACACAGCCAGGAACTATCCAAAATATATGTGACATGGGAAATGCAGGTGTTTAGAGCTCACCTCATATTTTAGGTATCTGGATGGAACACAAGTTCAAAGTTTCAGCACAACAAATAGATGTCATTACAATGAAGTTTGAGATGTTGGAAAGTTTTTCCTGGTATAAAAAGGGCTTAAGTGATCCAAGATGTGTCAGTTTTTAAGGCAGATTTTCCAGGTTTACAATTATCAGCTCACATGTAGAGATATATTTATCGCCTTTCTTTCTTTTTTAAAAGATTTTATTTATATGTTTTTAGAGAGAGGGGAAGGGAAGAAGAAAAGAGGGAGAGAAACATCAATTGGTCGCCTCTCGCATACCCCGAATTGGGGACCAGGCCTGCAACCCAGGCATATGCCCTGCCTGGGAATCAAAGGAGTGACTTGTTGCTTTGCAGGATGATGTTCAACTAACTGAGTTACACTGGTCAGGGCTTTATCTATTGCTTTTCTTCTCTTTCACAGTGAAGTTTATTTTAAAGATGTTAGTAAATAGTCTTTTCCAGACTAATAACAGCCTCTCTGCAATGCAAACTATGGCATATTGATTATGAAAAAAGCTAGTGCAATATGGTTTTCTCTTTTCCATCTGATATGTTAGGTTTCTATTCTTTTTAAACGATCATATCTGCTCAAATAATGCACTTATTTCTTTTTCCCTAGCAGGTCATTTCTTTGCCAACTGGAGGCTTTTTAAACAATGTAAATATCTCTCGATTTATGAAAGAAATGTTGATTGTAATTTAGAATGGTTTAATCAAGCACATAAAATTCAACTTTCTTCTCAGTTATCCTCTAAAGAAAATAATACAATTAATAATTTCTTTAAGCTTTCAAGTAGATATAAAAATATTTACCATTTACTAACAAGAGCCTTAGCTGAACTCTGGACAAGCGTAGAAGTAAGCTGTGAATCTAGCAGCTGATCTGATAAAATGACACATAAATGTTTTGGTGGGAATTTGGCCCTAATGCCCAGGTGAAGGCTGTGAATCTGCCTGTAACACAAAGCTTTCTCCCGTTTGCCAGCATCGGAGAGCCAGCTGTTTGGGTATTTAAAAGCTCCTGCCCAGATTACTGGTAATGCCAATCCTGGTGGAATCGCTTTAAAAGTATGATTATTATTCCTTCTACAATGTCATAGTTGTGTGACTGTTCTATACATGTCTTCACTTTGACTGAATTCTGGTTTCTTCCATTGTGCACATGGGGAGAAATTATGGTCTATTTGGTGTGAAGGTGGGCTTGGTTCTAAATGAATGAACATTTTAAAATAATTATTTCTTTTTAGTGAATGCCACTGTTGTGCCCATGTCCTTAAAAAAAAAAAATCCTAAATTGTAGTTAGTCACAGAGACAGGGCCGTGTTTTTAGATAAAAAAATGAATGGTGACCAGAAACAGATTCAGTTCAAATAATCAAAGTTTCAGTCATCAAAGTGGTTAAAGGATTTTGAAAACTCTCTAAAGTGCACCCATACCACACAATAGCAGGTGCTTTGGGAGAGGCGAAAACAATACAAACTTCCAGGAACTAATGGGCTGGGATGAAATGATCCCAAATACACCAGTGAAGATTATCAGTGATTCTCCCCTTATCACCTTCCAACTCCCACACATTTCACAGGTGAATAAAGAGCTATTCTTCATTGTATCTTGCTATTTGTAAAAAAAAAAAAGGTATATATATACATATATATATATATATGGTATGTCATGTTTAGGTCACAGGTTATTCTGCAGATTAATAATCATGTTAAAATATATTAAAATTTGTTCATATATGATGAGATACAATGCTAGTAATCCACAGTGTCCAAGTGGAATCATTGGATCAAAATGCCCGAGACCCAGTGCTTTCCTATTATTTTTCCATTAATGTCATCCTACTGTGAGGGGGTAGAAGCTATGATCTCTGTTTGACAGACAAGCGCTGATGCAAGGAGACAGCTGAAGATTTTCCAAATGTCTCACACAAACAAAATCCACATAAGAAAATGGCAGAAGAAGACAGACTTAAAGACTCCCTGAATGTTGCTAGGTCCGCGATGGCACAACCCATTCAACTTTATAAGTGAATAATGTAGCTATCCCAGTAGAAATAGAACAGGCACTTTGGACTTATGTTGTCCTTTTATGAGAATAATTTTTTCTATTCTTTACAGGGGACCCAAAGGTCTTCATTATGGAATCTGGTTTTTAATTATGTAAAATACCAGTTTTTAGAATTAAAATTTCCACCGTTGGACAACTTAGGTAACGTTGATTGTTAAAGTGACTCAGTGTGCATCCAGACCCTCGTCCTCACACCCAGTTCTACTGACCTCAATGCATAGAGCACTCACAGCTCCTCCAATAATTCCTCTGAAATCATTTCCAAGCTCAAGACCTTTCATAGATGGTTAATCACAAAATGCTATGTCTTGACTAATAAATTTGGCCATCAGGACTCACTAACTCTCTTTGCCAAACTTCATTCCTACTCATTCATCCATTCATTAAATGAATAGTCATTGTCTGTCTATGTATTTGAGGCACAGCGTTAGCTGCCTGTAATCCAAAGTCACATAAACCATCATCTTTTATCCCTTGAGGGAGTCACACATTAGTAAAAGACTAAACAATTATTTCACAATGTAAATAAGTGGAATAATGCATTGGGATATAATGAAAGGACTGTGCCTATATATTAAGAAAAAAAGAATTAGAATTATCTTGAAAGGAATTTAACAATTGAAAGGAAAAAGGACTCGGAAAAAGATTTAGGAATAGAGTCATCCATCACAGGTGGTTTGTCATAGAAAATCAACCCCTCCCACCCCTTCTAAACCACTGTAGGTATTTAAAGGAAAGTTTAGAATAGCATTTCCAGGGACCCATACCAGCAATATTTAAAACCCACTGTTTTATTCTGTTTGTACAATTTTTAAAAATCCCTGCAGGTTGGACATATATTCTCTACTTTGTCACAGTTTCTACCACTTCCTACTATCTTAAAATGACTTAGTAGTCATTTATTCAAGTCATTTATTCAAGTCATTTATTTAAGTTCCCTTCCTGGTCATTAGTGCTATATGTGGTTGCCATCCCATCCCTGTTTACAGGCCTAACAGGAATGGGGGGCGGGGGGTATCTCCTGGACAGGTAGTATTCTGCCCTCAGGGATTTCTAACATTTCCAACTTAGAAATCAGTAAGAACCAACAATGAATTAATACAGGGAACACTTAAAGGATCCTAGCAATTTCCCTTCATTCCTAGATACAGGGAGGGAACTCCTTTAGTCCCTATAAAGTCCATCTTTAGTACTGAATGGGAGAGAGGAATATGAGGCCTTAGAGAAGCGATATATGAAGGGACTAGGAAATGCAAGCTATAAGGAGTGACATGTAGCAGGAATCTCGCCAAGTCATAAAACATTTCAAGCTAGGCACTGGGCCCAAATCAACTAGCTGAATCCTTCATGGTTCAGATCCTCTTCATTTTCTAACTCTCCATCTTGCTAGTCAACTCTGGTGTGTTCCAAACTTTCAGAAACTGGAGTGAAATCCCAGAATGTGAGGGATTTCCTATGGGCAGTCACCCTAATTCTGGAAAGAAGCAAGGTTTCAGCTTCACACCCTCTCCTGGAAAGTCCATTTAAGATTCCTTTCTAAGAGCTTAGGGGAATGCAGATGGCACTAGGGAAGAGCTGAAGCATCATGCAGAGGAACCCCAACAGTGAACCCTTTGGCCTCTTTTGGTAGAATGTGTATTAGATTGAAATATTTGGGGAGGGATAGAAGAATCTATAATCTACAGTGATCAAATAATTCATTTTTATCTAAATTATTAATTCTGATAGGTTGTTAAAAAACCAGAAAGATTGGGATTTATAGATATTAGACAGGACCTGGTAGAACGCACTTTTAACAAGAACCTCAGGGGATTCTGCTGCAGCTGGTCCACAGCCACACCTTAAGAAGCACTAAGAATTTGTTCACACCTGAAATATATTTGCAAACTTTTCACTGTGAACTTTTCATTATCCCTGATTACAAGGGGACTGGCTAATGTAAATTTTCTAATACTTCAGACTCTATTTTAGCTGTTAATTCCAACATTTTCCCAAATCTCCACCCTGATAGAAAGAGTTCTTCCCTTGGACAAGGACCAGAAGCAAGTGTCATTGATCATCCATCCCTCAACTGCATAATCAGTCCAAGTTCACTACTGATGTCAAGTTAGAATTCTTTGGTGTTAGAGTTTCAAAAGCACAAAAGTGCAGAGGAAAAAATAAGTTATTGAAATGCAACTTAATTCAGAATCTAATCAGTGGGAAAAAATATAGAAAGTGATTGGGAATGTAGTTTGTTATAAAATTAGAAGAACAACAGCAAGAGATATATTATCTCTCATGAAATCTGAGATAAAGTGGATTAAGTAAAATTACTTACAGAAATGTAAGTATACGGTTGCCAAATGTATTTACACTTTCATGAAACTTCTATCAGTCCATAATAAATAATGCTGCATCCTAAATATATGTATATTAGAATAATAAAAATATTGCCCTTACCAAGGTCAATAAAGGCTGAAGTTTCGAATATATCAGATGTTAACATGGTGCAGGTTATAATTAAGTCTTTTTTTGGAGATCTTGTTCAGTTTGTGTATTAATTTTGTTTGGAATCTTAAGGACTGAGCTCAAGAAGAAAATGGAATCCTGTTAAAATGTATGTGGAAATATTTAGAAAAGTACAAATGTTGCTTAAATGAACAAATTCCTGAAATAATTTACAACTTTTCCCCTTTTATAAGTATCTCTGTAAGCCTCATACCTTATTTTCTCAAATAAGTCTAGAATTCACTTAAGATGACTGTTGGTAAGGAGATTTATAATCTCTGATAAGACTGTTTAGACTTTGAAAAGATTCCAAAAATGGCTCCATCAATGACTAAAGTAATGCGCCTTTGTTTGCACAGCCAACACTGTAATTTGCACATGTAGCTGGATGAATACACTCATGTACTCTAAGTAGCAGTATCGGAGGCACAAATGTTTCAGGAGGTGCTGTTTGCTCTGTATATTTGCTCACAATTTCATTCTTTTTTTTTTTTTTACCCTTTTGAAAGAGGATGGACTCAGACACAAATAGCACTGGACTCCCAAAGTACAGTTTTTATGTATCAGAGTTAAATAAAGATTGGGAGTTTATTATGGTCCTTTACTGTATTTTAAAGTTATTCTCACAGAGTGGCAAGTAATATAAAAGCTTAAAAGCAAAAATGAAATCTATCTAGTCTGTTCTTTTTTCCCCCGACATAAAGGTACTTAAATGAAAAACTTAGACATCACATTTCTGTACTTTAATTTCTAATTAATTTACGTTCTTTTATAATTAAAAGACTGTGGCTAGTCTTTATTTTGTAAGGTTTGAGAACTTTCTGAGTTCTTGGGCTTTACCTCTCCATTTCTCCTTCTCTCCTTCACTTGCTCTCTGCGTCAGTGAATATGAATAAGCACCTAGTATGTGCCAGGCACTGTGGTTAGTTCTGGGGATGCAAGTGTGAAAAGATACAATTCTTGTTTTGGGGGAGCTTTTAGTCTAGTTTGGGAGTAAAAGAAGAAAACAAACAATTACAATCAAGTGTGCGATGGGCACTGTAACAGGGCTGGCATAGGAGGGGAAGTATAAGTTGAGTGGGAGCACCTGGAAGATGCCTAGCCTTGTCTTGGGGGAAGAGGAGGTCAAATAATGTTTCTGGGAGAATCTCCTTTAGGCTGTTGTTAATTTAGGACTATTTCAATCTTTTAACTTTAAATGGCATCATCATCCCTTGTTCTTTATAACAATGTTTAGTTTTCTCTGAAAGGATTTTTCACATATTTTAGTCACCGTGATATTAAGCAACATTTGCCTATTTAGCTTAAACAGCTATTGTGTTATGCTGTTGAGATGTGGGGCTTTCTCTGTTCTAGCAGGTTACAATTACCCATCCCTTGATTCTGATTCAGGCCAGCTGTGGGCTCCCCGTGGTACCCCTTTAACGCCGAACACAGTGGAAATCCCAGATGAAGTCCTAGGACAAGACTCTTCTTCCCCTCCACTACCGGTCCCCTCGATGAAGGTAACAGTTTGCATTTCTTATTTAACTTATCTTTTCCAAACTTCAATTCTGAATTTCTTCCAGTATCCCATTGAAAAATTTGAATATACAATATAAAAAGGAAAATACATGTAGCAAAATTCTTGAATCTTATAGCAAATTTCAAAAAAACTTGCTACCAGAGGTAGACACTAGGAATCACAATTAGTTTCCTTTATTAATTATATTACTATATCATTTTCTGAGAATAACTATGTGCTAATAAACCAAAGGGCATATGTAATTTTCTCAAGGTCCATAGTGCTGTCTATGCAACCAGTCTGATTTTTTCCCAACATATGGGCACTGTAATTTATCAGGTTTCATGACTGCTTCAAAGCTGTGAGCCAAATCTGTGACTATAGCTCGTTATGGAATGTGCATTCGTATTAACTTCATCTCTGGCTCCATTTTAAAGCCATATCCTTGTTTTTCCTTCTCATCCAAATTTTTTCCCAAATGGAAATATCTTTACTGTTTAATTCAATTATGAAGTCAATGCATGCTCCAAGTACCAACACTCAAACAATATGGAAAAGCAAAGTAGAACCTGAAATATCCCAATAATCCCCGCCCCGACCCTTACTCCCAGAGAATGTTAATGTTCTCACCTAACCCTTAGTTAGGAATCTTGATGTATCTTTTTAAACGTATCTTAGTAAGCTGCCTGAAATTCTGGAACATAACAATACACCACTAAAGAATAAACACGCTTTTAGTACTGCTTCACAATTTACAAAGCACTTTCTACAAGCTTTAGTTCATTTAAGTTTACGAGCAAAATTCAGCAGTGTCTTCTGAAACATGTTCATTCTATTGTTGCCAAAAATTTTGTTGATTTGGTTGAATTTCAATTTTTACCAGTGCCTTTTTTTGCAAGTCCAGGAAAAAAAAAACAAACCTGTAAGTCATTCTTCAAACTTGGTTTACAATCTTCCCAGTGGATAGCAAGATCATCAGTAGTTGTATCTCAGAACAGGAAGACAAACATATATGAGTACACTGAGCAGTAGAACAGGTAAAAAATATATGTCATTAATTGGGGGCCAAAAGTAACAGTTGCTTTCAAATTATGTTTTATATCACATTTTTTTCATTCTGCTATAAGGAATTGTTTTACCAAGTTGTTAATTAGAAGCAAACAGAATTCTGTGTTCCCGTGTGTTTATTCGCATTGTGTGATTTCCAGAGATATCCAGAGATTCAGGGTTGTTTTCCATTTTTTTTTCTAGTGAACTGAAAGGCATTGTGTCTGCACATACACTGGTATTTCTTTCAGAATGAACCAACTAGAGGTATAACATCCCTCTGCCTTCTGTAGATACCCCTAGGGAAACAGAAGATGATAACACCGGAGAAAGGAGTCTGTTTTCCTTTCGTTTGGACACTGGTATGAAATAAAAAATAAAAGGTGGTTATAACAGGCACAAGCTCTTAATATCCAGTCATAGGCAGCAACAGAAAAGTAGAATGTTGCTTAGTCCATAGATGACAGTACTTTGCTTTTCTTGTGTCTGCCAAAGTGATTTTATAAGACATGGGAACCCAGCTCTTGGGACTTATTTTGGAGGTTTTGTAACGCAGACAAGGAACCTGAGATGCTGAGTGCAGAATGAGTGCTGTACTTCATCCACCAGTTTTCTAGAGCGCCTGCAGGGCCTGGGAGCAGAGAGGACAGGACTGCCGGGTGATGATGTAATGAAGCAAAGGCATACCCAAACTCACAAAAAACTTGGAATTCAAAAGGGCGTCATTTTATGTGAGAACAAACTCCTCACATAAAATATTGAATTAGCTGACGGAGAACTACCTACTAAATCACAAGTACTTTCTTTATAATAAATTATATTTCAGAGCCTTCCATATCAGCACTTTAGAGAAATAAGGATTCTGATTATTGAAATGTGCTGATAGGAGCTTTAGGAAGCTAGTTAGAACCACAGAATCAGTGTTTGCTTCTCACGGTGCTCACCGATGCGGTTTGCGTTAGAATGTGTTCAGTGCAGTTCAGCAAACAGTTATTGAGCACTTACTGTGTGGCAGGTGGTGGGGATGCAAAAATGTCTGCAACAGGATACCAGGTTTTCAAAGGGCTTATGAAATAATAGAGAACAACTATTTTGGAGATATAAGTAAATGGATTTGGCAAAACTGAATTGTGCATTTTGAAAGAACAAGGAATCATATCTTTTCTTTTACATATTTTCATAATGGCTAAAACAAAATGGAAAGTGGATATGATTGTTGACAGACTAACTGACTTATGAAAAATTGTTGCCAAGTTCAGGTAAACAGTTTCTGAGGTCTCCAGAGATGATGAATGGAATTAATATCTGTTTCTAAGTGTAATTTTTTTGATTCCTTTATAATCACTGTTGTCCTTTGCTGTATTATTTGGACGAATCCTTCAACACATGGAGAAAGAACGACAATTTTTGAAAAGGTTATTATTATATAAGATTTTCTGTGCGATAAAACCACACCCAACGGGCCTCACCCCGAGGAGCTTATATATGTTATTAAACTCAGGAATGTTGAGTGTGTTAGATTCGGTCCCTGTTGGGCAGTCATATGATGCAAACGGTGACTCTGAAATGAAGCTGTAATATATGGTTTAACCTCTTAACGGTTTGTGATGTCATTTTTTATGTGGTAAGAAAAACAAATGCTGTCACATTTTATATTTGAGACTCCCGCAAGCCAACATCAAGAGATTAAGTATGCGCATTACTAACACGCTATCGCGAATGCAGTTAGACGTCTGCCAGGAAATCCGTGTGACCTCAAACACTCCTCAGGAACTCAGTGCTAGAGAATGGAGAGATAAGTCTGCTGATAAGTTATAACCCTCGAAAGACACTGAGAGTTCCCCTTAGAAGGAAGTAGATGTAATTTTAAATAATTTGATCTGAATGTTAATTTATATAACTGTGTTCATCCCATTTCAGCTAATTTTAATGCTGATAACTTAAAAATCCAGAAATACAGTAGCTAAAACTAAAGAAAAATCTCTATTTTCATAGAAAAGATAAACTTAGGACAGAGATTAAGCTGGGGCAGAGAATAAGTAAAAATGTTGGTTTCCAGTGTTTACTTCCTTGAAATGTGGTTTTGAGTCATTTCTGTAACATATAAACATACTACTTTATGTTTCCTATCATTTTTTATTATGCACATAATTTAACAGTTTGTAATAGTTGAAGCCACATGTCTCTGTGGACTGGGATATTTTTGAAACAACTTCACTCAAGCGAGCAGACTTTTAACTGTATCATTCAGGTATGTATATTTTCTTTGAACAAAGTTTGTGACATTCAGCTTGTCAAAAATGAACCTTTTGCTCGACTGAACAGCTTTGCTCTGTGTTTTGCTTGTCTACTGAGGCAAATAAAGGCTGACAAGAAGGGCATTCCCATCTAGTTCAAGACCGAGAGGAGAATGAAGCAGGATTTGAGCCAGTTATCAGAAAGTTCCTTTCTTACTGAACACTTTATAGTGTACAGAACATGCTAACTAGAAATAATTTAGGTAAATCTCAACTCTGGGTAACAGAATGTGCATCTCCCCCCTTCCTCTTGTTTGTATGTAGTTAGTGAAAAGTATAATTTGTATTGTGATGACTGTTCTGTATGTATTATTTACTTTTTGATTTCTCCTTATTGGGGAAACTTCACGGTGTTAATGAGGAACGTAATTGGTTCTATACTAAACTTCATTATACTTTTAGAAGAAGGAAGAGTTGTTGTAATGTTTTATTATCTGTTCAAAAATTATATAGCTTATTAATTTTATTTGGAGTTTGACTAGGAATTTCCACGAGTAGAGAGTTTCCCATTCCATTCGTGGATTCTGTCCATTCATACAATCAGTCAGCTGGTCATTTATTTTTTCCTTTTAATATCTTCTGTGTTCCTAGGACTTTTGTAGATCTTGGATGAAGGTTGATAACATATAACATCTTTCCTCAAAGACCTTGCAGTTTGTGTCTTACTTGCTGGTTAAGTGTCTGGATCAGCCCACTGAAAGATATAAAGTATGGTATAAATTCATCTATTTATTAATTCAACAATTTTTATTTGGTCAAACATGATGTGCTAAACATTTGGACTGGGCAGGTATTGGAGCCATAATGGGGAACTGCTCCTATAGAATTTTCAACCTAGTGGGAGAAAGAAAGACATTTTGGCAAGTCAACCACATTAATAAAAATACGATTACAAATTGATTCTAGTTTGTAATTCTCTGAAGGAATATAATACAGATATGTAATAAATGCATATAAATAAGGAATGCAATCCAAATATGGGAGCACCTCAGGAGTTAACTAGACAAGGAGATTGGGAGGGAAAGGGACAGCATGTACAGAAGTAGTGTTCCTAGGAGTAGCATGCCAGTGTCTGAGGAACAGCCAAGAAGGAAGGAATGACTGCCCCTGCCACGTGGCTTCGCTGGGCAGGACAAGTAGGAAGAGAACCCGCCAACATTCATTGGACAGGACGGGAAGGAGGTAACTGGTGACTTGAGCAAGTTCTGTCACTGGAGAGTGATGGTGGCTGGATTCTGAGTGGAATGTGTTGAGGGTTAATTAGGAAGGGAAGAAGGTGATAGGGAGTATAAATAAAACCTTCAAGAATTATAGTTGTGAAGGAAAGAAGATGTGTGTGGTTGGAGGAGAGAGAGTAATTTATTTGTTTATTTATACATGGGAGGGGCCGGAGCATGCTTGAATATTGGAAGACAGGATAGAGTTTACAGGGAGTTGTGGACTCAACAGCAGAGAGAAGGGAAAATTGTAGTAAGTTCTCCTACTAGTTGAAGGCAAGAGGAAATTAGATTCAGAGCAGGTGGAGGGCTAGCCTTAGAAAACAAAAGGGGAAGATGGTTGTGGATATAAGACTTGATGGAAAAGGTAAAGCAGTAGGTGTTCCCATTCAACTGATTAGGTTTTCTCTGAAAAGCAGGAGTTCTGCATATTTGTTAATAGGGTGGTGGAGGAGCTGGAGTGGAGGTTTGAAGAAAGTGAAGAAGGTTTGAAATAATCATTGTAGAGGGTCAATGGCAAGGTGAGCAAATGGACCAGGAAGATTGATGGGGAGTGTGGAGAGCTCGTTTGAGGTTGGTGGAAATTACGCATGGTGACACTTATCTAGCCTGATGTGTGGCTTCCTCTACAGCGTTTGGCTCCTGTAAGGTGGGCACCGAGAAAGCAGTTCACAGTTTGTTTTGAACCGAAGGGTCAAGAAAAGATCAAGGCACAAGGGAGTGTAGGGTATTAGAAAGAGTGTTATTGAAATGATGGGCTCTGAAAAAAAAGGATTCTGGATGAAAAGGGACAGGGAGAAAAGAAGGAGCTGAAGACAGGATTGGGACAGAGTGAGTAGCCGGTGGAGTAGAAGTGCCGCTGTGAACACTCAGGCTCAGAGGTAGCCTCAGGCTGCTGTGTCTAATGTTTCGATGGAACGACTCTTTCATAGGTCTGACTCATGATGCCGGGACACACCTGATGTCCCTTTCAGAGGAAAGGGCTTGTGGTCCAGAGCAGAGGTGCTGGCAAGACTGGGACAGGGGGGACGATGAGGAACCATCAGTGGTTATTGGGGTATTCTGATACTTCATGTGGATTCTAGTACCTGAGGAATGTGACATTTCTTGGTCTTTGTGTCACAGTGAGGTCATTAAGCTGTTAACTAAAGCCATCTGTTTTAAAGCATCCTCCCTATATTTCTTGCAGCATAGAGGAAACTTGATCTTCAGCGGATAATGACAATACTTTCCTCCACCTCATTTGTTTCTTAAACTCTCAGTGATGTATATTATTTGGAAAGTAGTTTAAGAATCTGTAGATTTGTAAGCAAACAATGAACAGCCAACAAAACCAGACTATTTGCTAACATTGGAATCTGGTGTCAGATACGAGGATCTGGAGGTAGCCCTCTGGTACGAAGATGCTGTAAGGTGGTGCCATCTTCCCATAGGATATAGAATAAATAAGGCTTTCCTTCCTCGCTCTGGTTTTCCCAGCACGTACTTTGTTCCTCAGTAGCTAGAGCACATCTCTAGTAACGGAGGTCTTCATCCTCATGGCTGGTTTACAGCAGCATCTTCTTAGCTGGTCTCCCTCATTTAGGTCTTTCTACCCCCTTCACACCCTACACTTAACTGCCCCATTAATTAAGCTTTAAATTCTTGTTTCCTTCTGTTACCTCATTGTTCAAAGAATAGAAGCTCACTTTTTCCTTACCACACTGAGGTAGAAATAAAGTTGTCTGTGTGTTAAAGTGTGAGACATTGGACAAGTCAGTACTTTCAGGGGGCCTTAGTTTCTCCACCCATTTATAAACAGAAGTGTGGCTACTGAACTAGATTGAGATCCTCTTAAAGGTTTGGAGTATAGGTTGGGCCAGAGTTCCCTTCCAACCCTGAAATTCTGTTACCGTGTTCCCTACCAGGGCCTTGTTTCAATTTTGGTGGTGATGCACTTGAGCCTCAGGATTCTAGAATGTTAAGTTGGGGTGATCTGTACCTATTTTGAGGACTGTTTGAAGATTTAATTCAGTTGATGTTACCTAGCTCTGCCATCTGGCACACCGATGTGGGTTCCTTTCTTCCTTCCAGCCTGGTGCTTTTCCTCCCCACCCCACCAAGCTCAGCATTGCCTTTTGCTGACCAACGTTGTGGCTCAAACGTCCTAGCGAGACAAGCCACTTGCAGTCCTCCATAGGAACACTCCTATTTCCAACTCCTGCAGTCTTTGTATTTTTCTGTTTTGTTTTTAATATCTTACCCTTTCTTCTTTACCAATTCAAGTTGGAAAAATGGCCTGAGACCCCTTAAAAAAATGTTTCTAAAAATTTTGACCTTCCAACTTTTACTTACTGGGAGTCTAAGATCAAAGGGAGATTTACGTTTTATCTACTGTTTTTTCATTTTTGTTCACACCTTAGGAATTCAATAATTGTGCACATAATGATAAATGGATGACTTCTGAGAAGCAGCTCCTTTACCATATAGAAAAACAAAATCCCCCTCTTCTGGACACAAACCCTGCTGCTGGCATGTATACATTCGTTTTCTAAAAACACTTCTGCCCTGACTGTGCCTCTCACTGTCAGCAGACAGTCCGTGTCTGGTCTGTTGACGCAATTGAAATGGGCAAGATCCACCTCTGTCTAGGTCACTGGTGGGCTGCAACGTTTAAGTACAGCATTTGGCTTTAGCAATATGTGGACTGAATGAATGGTTGCTAGGGAGTATGGTGGCGTCTTCATTTTAGGCTGGGCTCACTCCAATGCTTGCACGTGGGAACTTCACAAAAGTTATTTCACCAGCGCTGCGCTGAATCCTCTTATCGTAAGGAGTTTACTGAAGTGGGGCCAGCTCCCCGCCTCTGCTTGCTTCCCTGCCAAGGTTCCAGAGGGGTGGAGTGGCCTGGAAGACCGTTGGAAGAAGGGTGGGGTATTTGCTTTCTTATAAAGATGCTTTGGGAAAGTGGCTCTGGAGTGCCAGGTTTTCAGGAAGAAATAAGCCTGGGTCCCAATGGCAAAGAAAAGGGCACGAAGGCTTGTTTGCTGTTAAGGAGAAAGCCTGAAAGTTCCAGTGTAATTTATAAGAGGGTGGCCCACACCCAGAGAAGCGGCGCCCTGGCTTGCCCCCAGAAACTCATTGGCACAAGACATCAAGAGAAGTCAGTCTCGCTGAACCCATTTCTCGGGCTCCCTATGCCTGGAGCTGACTCCTGGTTCCTTGCACCCTACTTAGCTGTCATGGGTCCCTTCTGATCAAGCAAAGTCCTCTTTCTCTAGATTCAGGCTGTAAACAAACCAACTCCATGGGAGAATCTGTCTGTGCGCCCAGGGGACTGGTCCCCAGGGACAGACCAACACAGCGTACAGTACAGTACAGTTCAGTTCTGCCCCACTGTATGGGGTTGTGAGTTTCCTAGTCATTGCCCCCCGCCCACATATGCACAAACTTCCCCCCAGTCCATGTAGGCCCTTGCGTGGCTTCCAGGGCTCCGAGTTCCAGGCAAAACGCGCAGGGAATGGCCCTGGGGACTCGTTCCAGAGAAAGCTCCAGAGTCCTGGAAGAGCTTTTCCTTCTCATCTGGCATTGACGCAGGGCAGGCAGGATGGCATTCCAAACACGAGTGAGATGTGTAGCACCGAGCCCTCCCTTTTGAAAAGAATAAGTAAAAGACAAGCCAGCAGGTAGCCCTGCTCCCCAAAACGCGCAATGCGGTCCCTGCCCGGGCGGGCGGCTGGGTGTCTGCGCTCTCCGCCTTCACTGGGCTGACCCAGGAGGGGAGGAGCAGGAGCCGGAGGGGGTGCTGGGGGGGTGGGGGTTGGAGCGCGAACCATCCCGAGCCAAGACAAGCAGCACATTCACAAATAAGGCCCCCACCCCCAGCGCACGCGCTCCCATTTAAAGCAGCCGGACTCCACCACTGCAGGACAGCTCAGAGAACGCTGTGCGGGACGCAACTCCACCCGACAGACTCAGGTCAGAAGTCCGTCCCCCGGCTGCAGCCACCGAGCCTCCGCAGCCTCGCGGGAAGCGGCTACAGCCTCCAAGAAAAGGTCTCGCCTGGGACTGCCGCCTCTTTCTCGGCGGGGGACCATGGCACGGCAGCTGGCTGCTCCCTGGCACTGGGCACTCTTGGTCCACATCTTCGGCAGCACCTGGTACCTGCTATTTGTCGCCGGACAGGTAGGGCATTTGGTGTGTCTGCGTCTCTTCCCTCTTCTGGCACTTTTCTAGTCTGTGCTACGGTGGAGAGCGCTAGAGTTGGGGTGCGCTCTCTCCAGCAGGGGTTTGTCCTGAGACCGCACTGCCACCGGAGCTGGGACAGGTGGCAAGAGGTTGGGGCAAAGGCGGCCCCTCGCGGTGAGCTCTGGGCTGGCCGGGTCAAATCTACGCTGAACCTCATCGCAGACTCCTGGGGCCGTGTCCCACATTCCCGCCCTCGCAGGGGTCCTGCCTCCAGCTGGGCAGAGTCAGGGCGTGTAGGCGGCGCCTCAACCGGGGTGCGGCCTTCTCCCGGGGAGCTGGAGACCCTGCACCCCTTTGTGGAACCCCTTCTCTCTTCCCATGTGGAGGCTCGGGAGGCACTGGGGAAGCTCCAGTGCTGGTAAACCCCCCTCCCCTTACTTTTGTCCTTTCCTTGACCGGTGAACTCTGACGTCTTCACCCCAGGGCCCGTGTGGCAGGTCGTGGTGGAGCATCGTAAGACGGGCAGACGCCAGACCAGGTGGGTGCTCTGGTGCTTCTGCAGCAAAGCAAAGGTGATTCTGGCCGGTGCACCAAGTCTCCTCCTCAGCACGCCCCCTTTGAATTCTCCTAGGGGTGTCTCTGGAGCCAGAAGGGGTGTAGGTATTGGGGAGTTCTCTTTCGTGGGTGGCTCAGGCGCCAAGGTGTCACAGAAGGGCCCTGGGAGAGCCTCTAATTCACAGTTTGGCAACGGTTTATTCCTGAAGGACTTGGGAGGGAGCTGCTTAGGGAAGGGGCAGGTGTTAATCAAACCCATGATGCGTGTAGTGTCTTCGGCATTCAGACTTTCCAGAGTCAGGTAACTTTTGATTAAACCTCACGATTTAGGCAGTTTGTACATCATTTAACCTACATAGATTTGCTGTTCGCAGTTTTACTTGGGTAATTCTGGGAAAATGCCCAAATCCTCTTGGCCGGAATTATCGCCAGATAGCCTCCCTTTCCTCTGTTTTGCTTATGGAGGCTTGTCCAAATCAAGGGATTCCCTTCTCTTTTAGTTAGCGATTGAAACTTGTTTTGGATCTTTATTTTAATGGTCATTTTAATTGCAATGGTGCACTTTTTGACGCTGAGGACCAAGAAAGGTGGTTAAGAAGGGCCAGGGCAGGCTGACCAGCAAGAAATGTTCAACAGGGAACACCTGCTTAGATTGGAGTGTGGAAAAGCACTGCAAAAGCTTGCCTTAATCATCAGAAAACTGTATTCCCAACATGCTTTGCTCTATAGAAGGGCTTCTCAGAGGTGACTGCACATTAGGATTGCCTCTGAGAGCTCTAGGAACTCCCTGTGCCAGGGCCACACCCCAGCTCCTTTGCATCAGAATCCTTGGGGGCATGGGGTGAGGCTCCCCCACCAGAATTTATAAGGTTCCAGGTGATTCCACGGTGCAGCTGGGTTCAAAGCCACTGTGCAAAAATCTATTCTTATGGAATCATGATCCCCAAAAGAAACTCAAAAGAGAACAGTAGAGAGAGCCTAAGAGAAAGGCTTGCGAGACCATCGTAACATGGAGCGTCCAGACCTGGCTCTGTCCCTAACTAGCTGTGTCGTTCTGGTCAAGGTCCCCCATAACTCCATTTCCTCATCTGTAAAACGAGAGTGGTGGCCTATGTTTTTGAAGGTCCTGCCAACTTCAAGAACACCAGGCAGGCTGATATCTAACCCAAATCAAGACAGAATACCTTGCCTTGTTTTTAAATATCCACCGGGGTAGAAATTCTCCCTTACCCTTGAGATTTTGTTAAAATATCTGGTAATATTTAAATACAGCAAAGATGCATAATGTAGTTTCTTAGACTTGTGGGGTATTTTTGTTTTTTGTTTTTGTTTTGTTTTGTTTTTTTTTGTTATACCTGATAACGCTGCCTTTTCAGACCTAATTGAAGTCACTTGGTGCTTTCTGGATGTTCAGGACAAACTGATTTTCATAGCACTACACACTGTTCTTCCTTGCTCTGCTTGTCAACCAGCTTTCTTCTGGATGAAGACGATGAAAGCAGGTTTGAGCTGTGTGCGTGTGCGTTGGAAGTGGTTTATTGTTTAACTCCAAATGACTCTTTCTAGTCCCATTCGGCAGGGCTGCTCCACACATGTGAGGAGCCTGACTAAACTTGTCAGGGAAGGGATAGAAAAGAGTTTAAAGTGGTAGAGGGTTCTGTCTTTTGATAGAATACAATACAGATAACTTCCTCAGGTGTTGGTCAGAAGCCACTGATCTTGTAACACTTTCTAATGTCCTCACTTTGTTTATTTTAAAACCACGTGGGTGTTATATCTAATCAGCGATTTAACTGACCAGAAACTTGAGGAGACTTAATATCAAGAAGTCATTCCATCACCAATAGCCAATGCCAAATAATTTGAAATTGTTTGGAATTTATACATTCTTTAGACAGTTTTGAAATCAAAGCATTCACACACAAAGTCATGGCTACCAGAGACATCAGACCATATGTGTGTGTGTGTATGTATATATGTATATATATGTATGTGTGTGTATGTGTGTGTGTGTATGTGTGTGTGTGTAATATACATATTAGCCATTCTAAAAGGAGGGTGTGCGTCCAAGAGCTTCTGGCTCCCTAAACTGAATTACACCTGAGCTTTAATCTCCAAAAGTCCAAAGAATGATTTAAATGCAAATAAAACTCTCACCATTTCTCCTTTCTTCTCACTGAATTTCTGCTTTTGTTCTGGCTAAATTATGCACCGCCCCCACCCCGCCCTGTAACTTGCAAGATTCTTTTCTTTCCTTGTGAAACTTGAAGGTAGCTCACTACTTAGATTCTTATGAAACTGATTGTTTTACTGATATCAATTTCATTTTATCAGCTGAACCCAAATTCACCCTATTGCCCAAATAGCTCCCAGGTAAGGAACTAGATAATTAAGGTTTTAACCACTAGGAGTTCTCACCTACTTAATGATTCCTATAACCCATCTGTAGCAATCCCCTGTAAAAAATAAATAAGGTTGTAGGAGAGGGTTGGGGCTAGATCAGCACAAAACCACTGCTACTGCTTAAAAATGTCACTCAGTGGTAATTCATGTTCTTTTGGTGATATATCAGTGACAGCTCATTCAAATATTAAGGTTGAATAGTTCCACTCGCTCTGTATTCTAAACTGTATTCTTGTTAGGAATTCAGGAATGAAGTAAATAGTTTCAGGGTGGCTAGAAAGACTTTGTGCCTTTATAGGCACCTGATTTTCAGCTAAATATTTTGAAGAAGAGAAGCCTTGTTTGTTTTTGGATGTTCTTGCTCTCACTTTATTTTTTATTTTCATTTTTCATGTGATAATTTTGCATGGTTAAAAAAAAATCTAAGGAAAAAAGTCTAAGGGCTTATAAGGAAACAAACTTCTTGCCCTACTCTTTCTCCCGATCTCAGAGGTACAGCCCACAGGCAGCATTGTTTGTCTGTTTGTCTTGTGTTATTCTGAGGTATACCTGACACACAGGAAGCAGCACATATTGAAAGTGTACAGCGTGATAGGTTTTGACATATGTTTACCCGTGAACGCATCACTGCAATCTCCTCACTACCCTCTGCGATCCCTCCCTGCCCTTCCTGGCACACAGCATCCTCAGGCCAACAGTGATGTCCTTTCTGTCACTGCAGATTAATGCATCTTCCAGAATTTTATATAAATGGACTCATACAGTAGGTAATCCCCCCTTTTGATCTTGTTTTCTTTCATTCAACATAATTATTTTGAGGTTATCCATGCTGTAGCATGTACTACTTTGTTCCTTTTTATTCCTAAGTATTACATTGTAGGGATACACCAGGGTTTGTTGTCCGTCAACCTTCCCCTACTGATGGACAGTATGTTTCCAGTTTTTGCCAATTATGAATAAAGTTGCTATGAAGATTTGTGTACAAGTCTATATGGACATGTGGTTTTATTTGTTAGGTACATACCAAGGAATGGAATAGTTGAATCATGGGTAGGTGTATGTTGAACTTTTTAAGAAACTGTCAGTTTTCAGAAGGTTGTACCATTTGATTTTATTTTTTATTAAATTGAATGGGATAACATTGTTTAATAACATTACATACATGAATTTCAGGTGTGCAACTTTATAATACAACATCTGTATACTGTTGTGTGCTCACCACCCGGAGCCTCGTCTCCTTCCATCACCACATATCTGACCCCCGTACCCTCTTCATTCTCCCTGCAAACTACTCCCCGTCTGGTAACCACCATTCTGTTTGTATCTCTAAATTTTTTTAATTGTTGTTTTCTTTGTCCATTTGTTGCTTTCTGTTTTTTATCCCACATGTGAGCAAAGTCACATGGTTCTTGTTCTTTTTCTTCTGATTTATTTCCCTTAGCGTAATACTCTCAAGATCCACCCATGTGGTCACAAATGTCACTGTTTATCTTTGTTATGGATGAGTAGTAGTACTTCTTCTTTATACAGTCACCCATCAGAGGGCACTTGGGGTATTTCATGTCTGGGCTATTGTAAATAGTGCTGCAATGAACACAGGGCCACCTATATCTTTACAAATAAGTGTTTCCCCAAAAATTCAGGTAGATACCCAAAAGACAGATTACTAGATTATACGGTAGCTCTATTTTTAATTTTTTGAGGAGCCCCCACACTGTTTTCCATGGTGGCTGCACCAATTTACATTCCTACCAGCAGTTTGTGATGGTTCTCTTTTCTCCACATCCTCTCTAACACTTGTTGTCTTGTCTTATTCATAATAGTTATTCTAGCAGGTGTGAGGTGGCCCACTTTACATTCTTACTGGCAGCATATGAGATTTCCAGTTCCCCTGCATCCTTGCCTACACCTGGTGAGGCCAGTCTTTTAAGGGAGCCGTGCCGATATGTATAGTATCTTTTTCGGGGTATTAATTTGAAATCCTCTAGTAATTAATGATGTTGAACATTTTTTCATGGATTTATATATAATCCATATATCTTTGGAAAAAATTTCTATAAAAATATTTTATCCATTACTTATTGGATTGTTTCTTTTGTTACTGAGTTCCTGAGAATTCTTTATGTATTCTGGCTATAAGTCCTTTATCAAATGTATCATTTGCAAATATTTTCTCCCATTATGTGGCTTGGCTATTCATTTTCTTAGTAGTGTCTTTGGATGGGCAGAAGTTTTTAACTTTGATAAAGTTGAACTTACTGCATTTTGGGGTTTTTTTTTAGTAGATTGTGTATTTACTCTTATTTTAAAGAACTATTTGTGTAACCTGGATCACAGAGATTTTCTCAGGGGTTTTACAGTTTTATGTTTTACCTTTTGTCTACGATTTATTTTCAATTAATTTTTGTATGTGGTACAGGATATAGAACAAAGTTCTTTTTTCTTTTGCCTATGGATATTCAATTGTTTTAGCATATTGTTTTTGAAAAGGCTATTTTTTCTCCATTGAATTGCCTTTGTACCTTTGTTGAAAATAAATTGCCACATATGTATGGGGTTTTTTTTTTTTTGATTTTCTGTTCTATTCCAGTTGACTACATGTCTACTGCTATGTCAGCTCCACACTGTCCTTAATACTATGGCTTTACAGCACGTCTTGAACTCAAGAAGTGCGACTCCTCCAATTGTGTCCTCCATTTTGAAGGACACTGATTTAACTTTTCCATATGAGGTTTAGAATCACTTTGCCAATTAAAAAAAGATGTGTGCAGGGAGTTGATGCGGGGGTATTTTAACCTATATATTTATTTTGAGAGAATTATCCTCTTCATATTGCGCCTCATGATCCCTGAACGCTATATAACTTTTTATTTAGGTCTTCTTTGATTTCTCTGAAAAATATTTGGTAGTTTTTGGTGCGTGGGTATTAAATATTTTGTGAGATCTGTACTAAGTATTTCATATTTTTGATGCTTTATAAAATGGTACTGTTTTTTAAAAAATTTGTTCCTGATTATTTCTTGTTAGTATTTAAAAACAATTGATTTTTTAAAAAATTATTTTATCATTGTTCAGTTATAGTTGTCTGCATTTTCTCCCCACCCCTCTACCCCACCCCAGCCAAACCCACCTCCCTCCCCTGCTTCCACCCTTCCCTTTTGTTTTGTCCATGTGTCCTTTATAGTAGTTCCTGAAAACCCTTCTCCCCACTATCCCCACTCTCCTCCCCTCTGGCTATTAGATTGTTCTTAACCTCAGTGTCTCTGGTTATATTTTGTTTGCTTCTTTCTTCTGTTGATTATGTTCCAGTTAAAGGTGAGATCATATGGTATTTGTCCCTTACCACCTGGCTTATTTCACTTAGCATAATGCTCTCCAGTTCCATCCATGCTGTTGCAAAAGGTATAAGCTCCTTCTTTCTCTCTGCTGTGTAGAATTCCATTGTGTAAATGTACCATAGTTTTTTGATCCACTCATTTGCTGATGGGCACTTAGGTTGCTTCCAGTACTTGTGTGCTACTATGAACATTGGGGTTCATATGAACAATTAATTGATTGATTTTCAAATATTAAACCCACCTTATATTCCTGGGATAAATTCAATTTGATGATAATATATTATCCCATTTTTTTACATTGTTGTATTCAGTTTACTAAATTTTGATTACCATTTTTACATCTCTGTCTATGAAGGATATTGGTCTGTAGTTTTCTTGTAATGTCTTTTTCTGGTTTAATATCAGAGTAATGCTGGCCTCATATAATAAGTTGGGAAACATTTTCAATTTTCTGGGAGAGTTTGAGAATGATTTTTTCATTAAATATTTGGTAGAATTCATCAGTGAAGCCATCCTGGAGTTGGCATCAGGTGAAGATTTTTAACTACAAATTTTAATTCTTGAATAAATATAGAGTTATTCAGGTTATCTGTTTTGTCTTGAGTTAGCTTTGGTAGTTTGTGTCTTTCATGAATTTATCGATCTCATTTAAGTTGTTGAATTTATTATCATGAACTAGTTCATAACACTTCCTTATTATCTTTTTAATATTATTAAAACCTGTACTTATATCACCTGGATCATTCTTGGCATTGGTTATTTATTTATTCTTTTTTCCTGATCAATCTGCTTAAGGGCTTATCAATTTTATAGATCTTCTCAAAGAAGCAGTTTTTGGCTTTATGGATTTTTCTCTATTGATTTGTTTTCTATTTTATTGTTTTTCCTCATCTTTATTTTCTTTTTCTTACTATTTCATGTTTTATTTGGTCTTATTTTTCTAGTTCCTTAAGCTGAGGTTATTGACATGAGACATTTAATGTTTTCAAATACAAGTGTTTAATGATATAAAGTTTTCCTCAGTGCTGTTTTAGTGACATACCATAAATGTGTGCGCGCGTGTGTGTGTGCGTGTGTGTGTGTTTAGTTCAATAAAACTTATTTCCCTTTGACTTCCTCTTTTGCCCATGGGTATTTTCAAATGAGTTGTTTAGTTTCTAAAAATTTAGAGATTTTCCAGATGTCTTTGTGTTAGTTTTTTCTAATTAGTTCCAATGTGGTGAGATAACGCAGTTTATATAATTTGAATCCTTTTAAATTTATTGACAGTTGTTTTATTGCCCAGAGTATGGTCTATCTTAAATATTCTATGTATACTTGAAAAGAATTAAACTTTCTACAAATTAGTGTCTTCTAAATTTTCCTGCTTAGTTTTTTATTGAGTACAGTATTATATGAAAGTCGATTAGGTCAAGTTGGTTGAGAGTGTTTTTAAATTATTCTGTATCTTAACTGGTTTCGTATACTTACTGTATCTATTATCGAGAGAGGGATCTTGCAATCTCCATCTACCACTGTGAAGTTTTCTATTGCTCCTTGCAGTTCTATCAATCTTTGCTTTATTTATTTTGACTTTGTAATTTGATGCATAAGCACTTATTGTAGAATTATGTTTTTGGTGAATTGACCCTTTTTCATTATTAAATAACCTTCTCTATCCCTGGTAATCATCTGTAGTCCAAAATTGACTTTGTCTTTGGCTATATTAATGTTAACATCTTCAATTCTTTGAGAAGTTTTATGTGATACTTCCATAGTTTTTTTCTTTTTGAATGGAGGTAACATTGGTTTATAACATCAGTTTACGGTACATGACATTATAGTTCAACATCTGCATACACGATAATGTGCTGACCACAAAAGGTGTAGTTCCCGTCTGTGACCACACAACTGACCCCCTTAACTCTTCACCCACTTTCATACTTCTTATAATGTACCCTTAATGTGATTTATCATTTTCCATTAGATTTCCATTATGGTATGAGTCCCTAATTTTCTTTCACAGCCAATTTTCATCAATCTTTCATTTCCTTTATCACATTTTAAAGACTCAGTGGTCAGTATTAATATATTGTAAAGGCTACAGTGTGCCAAGCAATGTCTTATTATTCTATTTTTTGCTAGTATATTTTCTTTTTTAAAAAACAAACAGAAACTAAGACTCAGACAACAGTATGGTGATCACCAGAGGGAAGAAGTGGTGGGGAAGGTAGGAAGCATAAAGGGGGGCAAATATATGGTGTCAGAAGGAGAGTTGAGTTTGGGTGGTGAGCCCACAGTGTGATGTACAGATATGTATTACAGAACCGTACACTTGAACCCTGTATAATTGCATTAACTGATGTCACCCCAATACATTTAATAAGAAAAGAAATAATAAAAATGACAAACAGCTTTCTTGAGATATATTTCATATATCATACAATTTTTCCATTTGAAGTACACATTTAAGTGCTTTATTATATTCACAGATATGTACAATCACTACCACACCTTTAGAAATGTTTTCACTTCCAAATGAAACACTTACTCTTTAGCTATTACACTGCTGATCTCTACTCGCCCCTGCCCCAAGCTATCAGTAATCTATTTTCTTTCTTTATAGATTTTCATACCCCAGATTTTCATATGAATGGAATCATGCAATTATGTAAACTTTAAGGATTGGTTTCTTTTACTTAGTGTGTTTCCACGGTTCATCCAAATTGTAGCATATATTAGTAGTTGATTCCATTTATGGCTGAAAAATATGTCATTGTATGGATATACCACATTTTGTGAATCCATTTGTCTGTGGACAGACGTGTTTTCACTTTTGGCCGTTGTGAGTAATGCTGCTCTTAACGCTCATGTGCAAGTTTTTGTGTGGACGTGTGTTTTCATTTCTCTTGGGTAAATACTTCAGGCTTGTACTGTATCTGTTACAACTCGGCTGTTATAGAAAAAAAGTAGCAATAGACAATATGTAAATGGTTGAACCTGGCTGTGTTCCAATTAACTATTTACAAAAACAAGTATTGGGCTGGAGTATTTGGCCCCCTGGACATGGTTTGCAGACCTCTGACCTGACGTGTTGGGATGCTGTGCCTCGGTGTGGGTGATTTAAATTCAGCTTGGTAAGTCCTTCATGGACTTTCGATGGACCTATGTCCTTCAGTTCAGGGCATATTTATCTTCATATGTCTTTGATAATTTCATTGCCCGCATTTTATGTGTTTGGTTTTTGTGAAACTGCTGTTAGTTATCAACCATCTATCTTTTAACATCTTTTCTCTTGTCTTTGTTATATTTTGTTATACTGTCTAAAAGGTTTCCTCAATTTTATTTTTCAAGTGTTCTTTAGATAGATTTTCAATGAATATTCCTAGTTGTAGGTAAAATGTCACACACCCCTACCCTCTTTTGCAACATCAGGGGCTCCAGGTCTGAAGCCTTTCTGGACTTTCACGGACCAGACGGTCTTGCTTCTCACCACGCTCTCCCTATGGAGACACTGTTCTGTTAAGTCAGTTACAGTTCGCCCACCAGTTTTCCATATTCTAAAAATCTACTGGCATCTTTTATCTGTTGTTGTCTCTGTTCCAGTTCTCATCATCTTTATTTACTTAGTGTTATTTTAGCAGATATTTGGGGGAGAACAGAGAAAATATGGCATTCAGTCTGCCGTGTTTAACTGGAATTTACACTATTTATTCTTTCATTATTTCAATTTTCCTGTCTTGATTCATCTCCAAATCTCATTAGAGCTCCTTCTGGGTATTATGCACACTTTTCAAATAGCCATACTTTTCCCCCCAGAGTAAATATAAATGTTGGTCCGTTTTACAGAAAAGACACAAGACTTGAATTCTAAAGACCTTGGTTCTAGTTCTGGACGTACTGACCTTCTGTGTAATTAAGAAAGTCACGTGTTCTTCAGGGAAGGGGATCCTGCTTACCGCCTGCTTGCCAATTGCCAAACATGACGATAGGTTCTTTTCTCTAGCCCCACTTTCATGTTCTAGTTTTAAATCTTCCAGTAACTATTTGTTTCCTGTTTGCTGCTTAAGTAAAGAGAGTCTAACCTATTTGCTCACAAATACAGCACAGAAACATTGTTTTTACAAATTTTGATGTTAATATTTGGAAACAGTTTTATGAGAGAACATGGAGTTAACATGATGTAAAAATCTGGCCATAAAATATCATATGTGGTCTTAACATTTATTCTCTAAGGTGTGATTGAGGTTTAGGCTTTTTTGTGGTAAAATGAATGAGAAAATAATTTTGAATAGTTAGTAATTCTGTATCAGTTTCAATATTTTATTTTGTAGTAGGATGATCTCTAAGTGGGGAATTGTGCATTTTGGGGAGGGGTGGAGTGGGTGGGGCAGGAGCTACATATTTCTTTTCAGCTGTGCTCATGACTATACGATTATATAGCCAGAAGGAGCCTTAGAGATACTTCAGTGTTTTGGTTCACAAACTTCATTGTGTATAAGTCAGTTTGGCCATATCACACAATTCCAAAGGTCACCAGAGATAGAGCTGTCCAACTAAAACCTCAGAAGCTTTTAAATGGCCCCTTTCTTAGGGATCCTGACTCAATAGGGAAAGGATGGGTCCTAGAATCTGCATTTGTGAGCTACCCCTTCCCCTCATCCACATATCCACAGAGGATTCATTCGGACACAGTTGGACCACAGATCACATTTTGGGAAACGCGGTCCCGATCTATCTTATTTACGGGTGTGAGAAATGACGTCCTAGGACGTCGAGTGACATGTCCCAGTTTGTTAGTGGGAGAGGTGGGAGTGGACCACACGTCTCATAACTCTGTTCAGTGATTTTTCCCACCAGAGCATACACTGTTATTTTAGTGTCTAGTTACATCATGAACTAAAGATATGAACCACCAACTTAAAGTGTCTGTATTTGTAGTAACCTCAGTTTTTTATAAATGGTTTTCAGATGTTTGGGAATAGCTTTAGCTCTCAGTCACTCTGCCTTTAGCAGAGGAACGACGGGGGAGAAAAAGTGAAGGAAAACCCTCAGCTTTCACCCCCCCCCCCACTCACATAACCTGCTGGAAACTGGCTTCTGTGTATTTTCTTCTCGAGTCATCGTGACCCGGGAAGATTAACAGATACTTATTTAGAAAACTGTCCAAGGCATCCAGGAATTTGACACTTGATGAAAGGGAGAGTACGTGCTGCGGAACACCTTCTCCCCTCAAGTGCGATGTAGCAACTGTTGCTACGTTCTTGGAGGAAAGGAAGGAAATGTTTCGTGTGCCTATTATTTAGATGTTCTCCCCATCTCTGTCACAAACCAGCCAAACAAAACACATGCTGTCTTCTGAGTCATGCACAGTCTACGATGCAGTACTACACATGGGAAGGAAAGTTTTCTTTACTGCTAATAGTCATTGTTAAACATCGTGTACATTGTATGAAAAATGATAATTGTGAATTTTCTTTTAGAAGTCAGTTGAACAGAAATAAAGGTCTCTGACTATTAAAGAGTACTTACGGATATAAGCTAAAGTTCCAATTCTCATATTCTAATGTTCCTTTTAGAACTCTGTATTAGTCAGGATGGGCTAGATAATGCTGTGGTAACAAACCAACCCCCAATCATAGTGGCTTACAAATGGCTTATTTCCTCATCAGGCCACGTATTCAGTGTGGATTGTCAGGAGGGCTTGGCTCCTTGTGTGCGCTCAGGAATCCACGCTGACAGCAGCTCCTTCTCAGCCCACGTGCTCCCATAGCTTCCAGGGCAGGGAAAGCGGAGGGCCGCTCTGCCTTCCATGGGCTGTCACATGCTTTCACTCAAAGTGGCAGATATCCTATCTGCTCACATTTTATTGGCCAAATTCAAAAGGGTTGAAAGTGTACTGTTATCATGAACCCAGAAAGTTCTCTTTCTTGCCTTGGTTTAAACATTCTTAGCTTTTCCAAATTTCCAGCCTTCCAAGATGTGGGCTGGATGTTTACCTTTTCTGACTGTGTGTATATATGTGAACAGAGGTTCACTGACATTGCTGTAAAGTGATTTAACATTTTCTTTGACTTGCCCATTTTAATTTTTAAAAAATTTATAATTGGTAAAACACATTTACAATTTACCATGTTACCCTTTTTTAGTGTACCGCTAATTAGTGTTAAGTGCAATGACATTGTCATGCAACCAGCCTCCAGCACTCTTTTCTTCTTGCAAAGCTGAAACTCTATAGCCACTAAACAATAACTCCCCATTCCCTTTGCCCCTGGTGACCACCATTCTACTTTCTATGAATTTGACTCTTCTAGGTACCTCATTTAAGTGGGTTTATAACAGTATTTGTCTTCTTGAGATTGGCTAATTTCTCTCAGCATAAGTTTTATCTATGTTACAGCATGTGTCAGAATTTTCTTCCTGTTTAAGCCTGATTGATACTTATTTATTAACAAGATTATTATTATATTAGTAATTATTAATATAATAAGACTATTGTTATATTAGTAATACTCTTATTGTATTAATAAGATGAATAAATGCATGTTGTTTTTCATTCATCTGTCCATGGACGCTTGAATTGCTTCTACTTTTTGGCCGTTGTGAATAATGCCACTAGGAACATTAGTCTTTCACTATGTTTCACGTGGGCTTATTCTGTATAAAAGAGAAGCAACACCTTCTTCAGACATCTAGTTTACTATATGAGAGGCACAGAAAACAGTTGTTTAAATGATGGACTAAGAGGCTCACTTTGGGACTCAGAAGCCAATGGTTACAACAAAAGCTGAGCAATACATCACCCCTCTCCTGTGCATTTAACTATATCATCAGAGCCAATGGACTCTTGTGTTTGGTCTTGTATGTAACCTGCAAATCTTGACCTTTTCCAAGAAAGGACACAATATGTAACTAGCACATTGATTTTCCTCTTAAGATCCAAGAGCATGGCAAAAAGAAAAAATTTTCTTCCTTTTTTTACATCTGACTCAAACACTGTGTGAAGGGGGGTCTACTATGAATGTGTAAAATGTAGGCATGCAAATTAATTGCATGCATAGCACAGATGCGTGGAGGGGCAGGGTGGAATTTTGGGAACTGTGTTGAAAGGAAAGGAAGTAGACCAGGATCCAAACTCTGCTTGCTACTTGCTAATTGCATAGTTTTGGACAAATTAGTTACATAGCCTTTCTGAGTTTCATCCCCGCCCCCTCCTCAACCTCTGGAATGAAGAGCTTGAATTACATGATCTTAGTGGGTTAATACCACTCGATCATAACTTCTAAAATGAATAGGAATTTCCAACCTTTTCTGATGTGAACACTCTTTTAACACAGAAAAATATTAATAGGTCTGTTTGATGGATTTTTTAGAAATGAAATCAGAATGTGGAAACTCCCCTGCTTAACTCCTTCAGTGACTTTCTGTTGCCTTTAGACTTAGATTTCTAAGCCTTTTTTTCATTATCGCCTCCCTTTTTAGACATTTTAAGACAATTTCCCCTAAGCCACCCCCACCTCCATGAGATTTTAACGCAGTAAACTGTTTACATGTGCTTTGGCCCTTAGAAGGGCCTCAAACCATTGTTATTTAAGTCCTCCCCTCTCGTACAAACCAATTTTTCAGCCCCTCAGGGGTATGATCGCCCACATTGACAATGTGTGCATTTAGACTAAGGCTGAAAGTCCTTACTGGTCTTCAGGGCCTGGCAGTTCCATCGCCTGTTCAGCCCTCCGTATTCCCCGCCCCTCCTTCTCTTGCTCACTACTGTCGGTCCAGTCCACTGGCCTCCTTTCCCTTCCTCAAGGGCATCAGGCTTGTTTCTACGTCAGGGTCTTTGTACGAGTTGTTCTTTTTGCTGGAGGCTCTTTCTGTATTTTTAATTAATCAGTTTATGCTCATCCATCCATCCTCCAGCTTAAATATCACTTCCCCAGGAGAACCAGTCCCTCCAGCTCGCCCTGCCCCAGTGCACATTAGATCTCTTCTAAGAGGCCCAGTTTCCTTCGAGCACTGGTAATTTGTAATGATAAATGTATTTGTACTTTTATTATATGTCTGCCATCCCCAATAGATTGTAAGCTCGAAGCCAGAGACTGACTTACTTCCCTCTCTACATGCCACATCTAGCTCAGTGCTTGGAATTGTTGGAAAAAGAATGAATGAAGTGTTTTTGAGAAAATATGCAGTGACAAAAACTGCTGTGAACTTGGTATTGCCTTTTCAATGAATGTATACATGTTGTTTTCCACAAAGTAAAAGAAAATACATTTATACATTGCTAAGCACAATAGTACATATGTTACATGGATTAGGAAGGAAACACTAGCTGCTAAAGCAATAAAATCCTGAAATATCAGTGTTTTGACAAAATAGTTTATCTCTGGTTCACATAAAAGTCCAATTGGCATTGCGGCAGTGCGGGTAAAGGATCCGTTCCAAGTGGTTGTGTGGGGACCAGCCTGAGGAAGACCATCCTGTCTTTGACCTGTGACTTCCAGGGTCCCCCTGGTGCTGTGTCTGGATGACAGAAGGGAGGAGAATGTTGAGAATTGCCTCGGAGGTTTTCTTGGGGGTGGTCTTGGGAGTGGAATGCACCATGCTGCCCACACCCACTTTCTGCATTTCTGACCAGACTCAAATATCCAGTTGGGTTCCAATTCCCGTTATCCTCCCACGAGAACTCAGTCACATAGCCATACCTGCTAGGCAGGGAGGCTGGGCGGACCCCTGTGAACTCAGGAGGTGAGCTGGCTTCTTTCATAATACCCTTGGGAAGTCACACACGTGTGTGCAAGTTGATGTGTAGATGTATGTGGATTTAAAAATCACCTTCAGTTAATACACAGGCCCGGTGGAGTTCAAGACCCAGAGAACGGGAACCACTAAACATAGGAGTATGTGAGTTTTGTTTTAGGAGAGGTTTTTGTCTAGCTCATCGTTTTTGATATTAAAAGGACAAAGAAGGTGGACTATAGGTGATGGGGTTGGGGAATGGTTTGTGCACTAGAAGTGCACTATATTTATCTAACTGAACAAAACAAATAATTGCCATAAAACAACTAATCTTCTAATCTTCCCAGGCTCTTCTTGTGTGGCTATGTTCAGAGAGTGCAGATTAGCATCTTGTCAACTGAATGTAAGCCCAGGTGGGGCTCTGGCTGGGCTGCTGGCAGCACTGTCATTAATAAAAGGGAGCCTTTTTCATTTCTTTCCTTTTTTTTTTTTTTACACCAATGGACTGTTTTCAGTTCCCAAATCACCTGATAAGCCCTATTCTTTTGATGAACTACAAATAAAAACTAGTCCTCCATCCCATGGGGCTGTTAATCAAATAGTGTCTGTTTGAAGGAAAAAAAAAAAGGCCTATTGCATGTCTGGCTCATAATACTACAAGTTGTAATTGAACTACGAAATCATGATACTGTGCTTTTACCTGGGCCAAAGCATACCTGGCCATCCTTCTGGTTTGCCATTCTCCCCATGCCATGGATGGGAGTGGAAACATGAGCCTGGGCATTTCTTTGTGCACACTGTGAGCCTTCTCAACTCCACTCCTTAGCAGAAGGAAAACAAACTCTAAGCTTGGAGGGTTAGGCGGGCTGCTGTATTACTTCTGTTTCATTGTCTAAAGGAGCTTTTGAGACTTGCCCCTTTCTTTCCCATTCTGTCATCCATCTAACTCTATACCCTAGTGATCGCTTTAGAAAAGTTGGGAGAAAAAAATCAGCATCTGGTGACCAATAGTAACTCCCAGTAGAAAAATGTTGTACATTTTAAACTCCACAATTTCAAATGAGTTCATTGGCAAAATGGATTTTTTCAACAAGTATAAACATTTTCCACCCGCTGCCCCTTTCAGTTCTTTTGCTTTGCCTTTTGCACGAGGTATGGTTTCAGATCAGTGTTGTCCTGCTTTCTGTGCTTCTGATGAAGCTGAAAAGTGTTGGATTGACACTAGCAGGAAGTTGTAGCAGTTGTGAACATAAGCTCAAAGCAAGTTGGTGAGGTCACACTGGTATCCTTTTTGGTGCCTTAGTAGGAATAGTAAAGAGGTTTATGCTACTTCCAGCCAGGGCCAGAGCTGGATGAGGGACCTCCCCAGGGCAAGGGTCTGCAGCTTGGCAAGCTTTGGAGTGGTGCTGACCTGCAACAAATTGGTGGATAATCTCCTGCGTATAACGAAACATGGTCTTATTTAGAGCAACACGGCAATGTAGAAGCTGAGCAGAAACAGCTCTGTGGGACCCCTGCTACAGGAGCAGTAATGGAGTTGCATTTCACTCAAATCCTCTTATGAAGAGCTTTAGGTGTCCCTGTATTTGGCGACATGGCAGTTCCTGCTGGATTTTGTGCTGGGTCTTCCCCCAAGTAGAAGATGGCTGTTCAGAGCAATGCTTATTGAGCGGGAATTGGGAGCCTGTCAGCCAAGCATGAGCTCAAGTACTTCTCCTTCCTTGCAGCTGGAGTCGATTATGTTTTTAGCTGCCACTGTTAATGAGTCAAAAGCAGCATCTGTGGAGAGTGGGGTTGGCACTTTCAGGGCGGTCTGCCACCTTGCCATCAGTTGCTCCAGAGCGAGTCCTGGGTGTAGAACAGATAAAACTGGATGTTGGGTGGGTGGTTCTTTGAGGCTGTTGTTGAGGGAAAATGGGAAATGATGGAATCTGACACTGAGTGACTTGCCAGTTACAGTTCATACCACTTAAGCTTTTTGTGTTCTTGTTGCTTTTGTTTTAATTAGAAGGTCTTCTAGTGGTAAATTTAGTTTTGGTTGAAGGTACAGTAGAGTTCTCTGTAGATTTTAAAGGCTCTTTCTATAGTCATTAATTTTGGGGGGTGATTTCTGAAGCTGAGACTCAAATAGATGATAGGAAGCCCTTCCATTCAATTTATTTCATTCATTTTGCAAGTCCTTTCTCTGTGTTGGGTGGGAATAAATATATTCCCTTTGGTGCAGGCTATCCCAGAAAACATTGTTATTTTAAGTACAGTGATCTAAGTAATCAGGTTATTACAACAGGTTATTCTCCATGTAGTATTTTTAAAAACAAATACAAGTGAAATGCAAGCTCTTTGGAATTTATTTGGGAATCCGTAGTCTGGATCACTCCCCTTTTGCAGAGTAACCTGACACATGATCTTCCCCTAAACTTTAGGACACATTTCTTCAAATGGGTTGACTTTATTTTCTGGATTTGACTGATCACTTTTTTCAGATCAACTAAAGTAGACAGTTAAAATCTTCAAGGAAAGGACTAATCCCTATACATTTTAGGTCCTCCCCAAAGCTCAGTATAGCCACTGTGCACAGAAGACTCTCCTTAGATTAAGTTGTATGCCTTTCTTTTGGCTGCTGTAATAAAGTACCACAAACCAGATGGTAACTAAAAAGAGAGAAATTTATTCTCTCACAGTTCTAGAGGCCAGAAACCAGAAATCAAGGTGTCAGCAGGGCCGTGCTCCCTCCAGAGGCCCTGGGGCAGAATCTGTTCCTTGCCTCTTCTAGCTTCTGGTGGCTGCCAGCAGTCCTTGGTGTTCCTTGGCTCCAATCTCTGCCTCTGTCTTCACTTTACCTTCTGTGTTAAACCTCTCTGCCTCTCTCTTGTGGTGGCAGTTAGGACTCACCTGGATAATCCAGGATAATCTCCTCATGTCAAAACCCTTAACTTAATCACATCTGCAAAGACCCTTTTTCCAGCCATTGGGCATGGCATAGCTCTGGGAGCCATTATCAAGTCTACCATACCCATGTATGGTTTCTGCATATTCCTGTGGCCAGTCATTGGAGGTTCATCTAAAGCTCTTAACTGCAAGCATATATGCTTCTGTTTTATTTTTGGCAGGGTGTTTGCTTCAAGTCACTTCTGTTTTAATACCTGCTTGTTCTTTATTCTTTGCCTTTAGGATATCAAATTATTTGCAGTGAAAATGGCTTTCGCTGCAGTAAAAATGGCTTTGGCCTTGGCAGTCTGTGTCATTAATAGTGAGTTTCACGTGGTGTTTGGGACTGAGGACACAGCATTATTGCGATCATCATTGAAACTAATGTAAAGCTGGGCATGGTGTCCAGAGCAGGTTTATTGTGCATATACAGGTTACAGGACATCAAAATCTTGTTAATAATATGTGTAGTTCCCCCATCATCTTAGTTACGAGCATTGTGCTCTCTAAGACTCGCTCTGAGTCTTTTCACAATTCACTTCTTTTAGAATACCCAATCCATAATTCCTTAGCTCTGCTGGGACCTACAGCCCTTATTGCTACCACCTTTTCACTTACCTCACTCACCTTTCTTCCCTCCGTGGCCAGCTTACATGCCTTGGCCAACCACTATAACCACTCCCTCCATCTCTTTCTCTCCCTCTGCTTGGTGCCCTCACTTGGCTAAACCTTAACCTGAGTTAATCCCACCTGTGCAGCTGAGTGCAATCACTCCAAATTCATGATCACTGTCCTCAAATGGGCCATTATACTGCTCAGCAATCATACTGTGTTTTCCTAGTGCACGCACTCTCTCACTGAATGTTTTCTTTCTTTTCTCCGATTGAACCTCCTACTCACAACTTCTTATTTGAGGAAAAAAAAAGCTATTAGAAGAAAACTCCACATTTTCCCACTTCCCTATACCTAGTTCACATACTCAAACTTCTCTCCAGTTAAGAAGCATAAACCATCCACTCCCCTAACAAAGGCCAATATTTCCACCTGGTGCTCCAGATCCCATCTCCGTTTGTCTGGTCAAGGATATTGCTTTTTGAATAATTCTCCCCTCCTTTTCTGTGCCCTCTTGGTCCCTTCTCCCCTTCCCTCCTTTGAATACTGAAATTTTGCCATCAGCCCACAAGCATCCTCTCATTTCTGTTACCATAAAAGCTTCTCTTGATACTACTTACCCCTTCATTCACCACTCCAGCTTCTAACTCACTTATACATTGAAACTCTTTGAAAGAGGAGCCTATATTTGCTCTAATTATCTCTTGAATATAGTGTGGTCAAGCTTTTATACCAATGGTCCTCTGACACCATTTTTTATTGAGACCATCAGTAAATTTCATACAACCAAGTCCAATGGACACTCCTCATTTTACTTGAAGGACCACTTAACACAAATGATCATTCCCTCTTCCTGTAACGTCTTTCATTACTTGGCCTCCAGAATGCCATGCTCTCCTTTCCTCCTGTACTGCAGGTGGCTCCTCTTCTGCCTCCCCTGCTCCCCAAGACCAGTCCTTGGACTCTGGTTTTCTCCACACTCAGTCCTTGGTAATCTCACTCCATATCAGGGCTTTCAGTACTAATTAGACTCTGATATCAGATTTGCATCTGCAGCCCAGAACTTTCCTAAACTCCAACCTCATATAGTTACCTCTTAATTAGCATTCCTACATGGGTATTGAATAAGCATCTCAAACATAACAGGTAAAACTGAGTTCCTGACTCCCTCCAAAACAAACTAAAAACAGACCGCTTCTCTTTACCTCCTTGAAAGGTCACTCAATCCTTCCCTTTGCTCAGACCAAACATGGGGGTTGTTCCTGATTCCTCTATTTCTGTCACACCTTATGTCTAATTCAATGGCAATGCTCCAAGCTCCTCCATCTATATGTACAGAAAAAAGTCACTTCTTATAAATCTTCAATGCTACCATCTTGGATCCAATGACCTACTTCTAGTCTGGATTATTGGAAAAGAAGTATCCAATTGATCTCAGCTTCTTCTCTTATCTACCTTTAGTCTGCTCAGTACAGCATCCTGGAAATCCTGTTAACCTGAGTCAGGTCACAGGACTCCTCTATTTAGTAACCTCCAATGCACTCATCATTTACTTCTTTTCTTCTTAAAGTAAAAGCTACGGCTCTAAAATGGCTTATAATATTCCATAAATATGGCCACCTGTCTGGCCCTCTCTCCTCTGGTCTCCCTCTTACTGCGCACCAGCCGCATCAGCCTTCATGCTGTTCCTCAACATGCCAAGCACATGCCAAACCCACCTCAAGGTTTTGCATTTAGTATTCAGTACTTTATAAAAACAAAATGATATCTTTATTTATGCTCATTTCTACTCGAATTTGGGGGCTAATATGCATGTGGTTCTTCTAACCATAATTTCCTTGTTATTTGCTAAATAAAATCTAATTCTGTGTGAAATGAGTTTACGTGAAAGAACCTGTGCTTTATGTCATTTTACAGACTTGTTATCTCTTCCTTTTGCATCTCCACAAGATAGTTGAAATCGTTTTTTAAAACACGGTGGCTAATTTCTTATGATTCTTTTATCTCTAGCTACTGTGGTATACACAAACTCACTGGCACTGTAGACTTAGAAGAGTGAAGGTACCCCTAACCTAAGTAGAAGCTCACAGATGACAGAGGCCACGTTATGACAAGTCTTCTCTCATCCAGGGCCTGTGAGGGAAAGAATACAGGCTGGGTGCTACCTCAACCACATAATTGGCAGCGTGATCTCAGGCAAACCCCATAGTCTCTGTGGCCTTTGTTTCCCATCTGAAAAGGGAAAGATGTTGAACCAGTGACTCTCTGCGGCCCCGTTTAGCCCTAGCAATCTGTGAATGTAGACAGGGGCACCACACGGGCCATAAATACCTGCTTGATTACCAATACATCAATGTCTTTCCCTTTTCTTACCTTTTTTTTTTTTCTGGCCAGCTTTCATGCTAAAATTTTCCACCAAACAGCAATACCAGAGACAGAGGACTTACACAGGGTACCACCCCTGCTGACGGCCAAATATCTCCCCAGCTTAGCCACTGCCTACAAGGATGGACTTTGGCTAGAAACTGGCCAGCTTTAGTCCCCTTCCACAAATAAACTTTAAAGTACTCCCTTGAAGAGTGAGAAGCTGCCAGTGGTACTGGCAGTGAGTTTTATAATTATTTTTTGATGTTTTCCATGTGAGTTTTGGTCTGAGAGCTGTGCGTTTGGTTGGGTTGTATTGTATTGACAGGTTTCCCATGGACATGCTTCACACCTGCTAGCCACGCAGGAACCAGTGTGGTAGGAGAGCTCCTGCTTCCCCAGGCCCTCTGCTAGCCTCTGTATGTGTCTATTGCTATCTCTGCAGCTGTAAGTTTTGCCAACCTGTCCATCTGGTGCCTCATGCATGTCTGCTGCTGGGGAAAGCCTGGGACTCCTCAGCTTAGACATGCTGAGTCGGGTCTTGGAAAGCATTTTCCCTAAAATGCTGTTGCAGATAATGACGAGGGATAACTACACAAGCCCATTGCTGTGGGCCAGCCTCTGGCCCTTCCAGGGAGCCTTTATCTCCATGTTAGGAATGATGAAAGTGGCGTGGGTATTAATTAGCAACCAGTAAAGAGGTGAGACAAATTGGAACCCAGACCTTTCCCACTTCACAGTGTGTGTTCCCTGTGCTGCTTTGAATTTGCTCTTAGATGTAGCCAGTGCTAGTCCTACGTCCTCTGGGGTCAGTAGGTTTTGACCAATTGATCAGAAAACCAGATTTTAAATCCATATCATTGTTTTACAGATTTAAAACAATTTCTATGTTTAAACAAACTTAAAAACTTTGGTAATAGTAACTCTTTGTAGGTTGCGGGTTTGGTTTACTTGTGGATTTAAGTGCCATTTGTTTGTTAGTGACTCAGGTCTCTCTTACACTGAGAGACTGACAGCTGAGGTTAGTTGAGAATGGGCCTACTGTATATCATTGTCCGTATTATGTTTCCTTATCTTACAATAAAAACTAAATCCTTACTTCCACTAACAAAATCACACAGCTAGAAATTAGAAAAAAAAGAAGGCTCTAATGCTTGCTTTTAAAACATGCATCTTGAGGTTTGAATAAAATGATAGTGTTTTATAGTTCATATCTGTTTAGTTGTGACACGGTGCACCTGCTTGCTTTTAAGAAGAGAAGTAATAGGAGTTTAAGGAGGAGGGAAAGTGACGTGGACACCCAATAACTCTTCAGTGATATCCTGATGAGTTAAGCATAAATGAATCAGAAACAGATGGACTTTTATTTTTATTTTTTGCTTGAAATACACGTGGGTTTAAAAACCAAGGGAAAATACACTTGGGGGAAAATGTTTTTTTGTTAAAGCCCAAATGTTTGAATTAGAATTTAAGATTTTCATAAGTTCCAGCTAGTAGTTGTGTGCACTCATCTCTAATTTAGATGGGTGTGTGCATAAGTTGAGCATTTAAACTATTCTGTGGAGCTGCTGTCAGGGAGGCATAACAGTCCTGTAAAATGACATAAGGCACAAGGGCCTTATGTGCAAACTCGTTTCACATGGGTTCTTGGGTATTGAGTAACATGAATTTCATGTAATTTGATTCTTGAAAATTTCATAAGGTTTACCTCAATCTTTGTGTGTGAAAGTGGAAACAGTTTCAAAGGGATACCTCCAGGTGCTGTGCTGGGCATCCTTACTCTTCATCCTTCTGCCAAGGGCGGAGTGTCATCTCCACGACCTTGTGCTTAACTGACTCTCCTTCAGTTTCTTTGGTCATTGTTTCAGGCTCGGTTGAAGCCAGTATTCCCCATAATTTGTTCCACTAGCTGCAGGTGTTCTGATGAACTTTGACTTAACTTTGACTTTACTGTAAACCGGAAAATTGGAGAGAGGTGTCAGCTGGATGTCAGGAACCCCCTTGGCCGTGCAAAAGCTGAGTGAGGACTAGAAGAGAGTTACCCAGTCATCTTCCTCTGATAGGATCCTTCCTTGCTGACTGGCTTAACTGGCTGTGGTGTCTTTGGGGAACTGTGGGCATGGTGATCTTTTGAGAGCACATTTTTCCGAATTATGAATCTGCTAACTCTAAGCACATCCATTGCTTTTCCTAATGTCTGACTGGGTGTCTTGCCACCAACATCTCTGCCTTATGCCTCAGTCCCAGCTAGGAAGGAAAACATCACTCCTTATGCTTATGCTCACTCCACACTGAACTCCTACCAAATCTTTCCATGTTCTTTTCCTCACAAATATCCATCCATTCCCACTTTTACTCTCTATTTGTAGAGCTTGGTACCTTCTGTACATAGTTTAGTAATTGGGTTTCACAAAGAATGCTTTACTTTACTTCTATTTCTAGAAAATTCTACATCTCCAAACCATTCTTATTTTGTTTCCTTCCCTTTCTCTGGTGAACTTTTTGTAAGCATAAATCTGATGTTATCCAAAGTCTTCTCTCTACAAAATCAGTATTATTACCCCATTTCACAGGGGACAAAACAGGCTCGGGTAGAATAAGCACCTTATTTGGGACCATGTAGCTACTTAGAAACATCTATATGATTCTAGGCTTTCATCCCACTATAAATCACAGCCATTCTAGTATCTGACAACCTTGAGTGTACAATGAAGGTACAATGTTCAAGATGTTTGCTGTGAGATAGACATCTAATTTGTTTTTTTCCCCCAGGAAAATTGAGTTATTCTAACACCATATACTGACCAGTCCATTGTTGCTCTCCCATTTATGATGCCTTCTCTCTCCTACCCCAGTTCTCACACAAGTACAGGGTCATCTCTGGGCTCTCTGTTCTGCTGCATGGATCTTTTTTGAGTGTTCCTGCATAGGTACAACCACGCTTCGGTTATTGCAGTTTAATGTGCAGCGATGGGTGGGTCTCGTTATCTGAAAACAATCTCCCTCCTCTGCCCTCTACTTCTTCCTCCTCCTTTTTTCTTTGGAATATCTTAGTTGTGTTCAAATCTTGACTTTTTTCAAATGAATTTTATTATCAATTTGTCTATATCCATAAGTTGTTTTGATTGGAATTGCACTGACTTGTTTATGTTAATTTGAGTAGAAATGACATCTTTTTGATCTTATATCTTTCCACTCTTGAATTTGCTATATTTTTTCACTTAATCATAAGGCCTTTTATGATCTTTGATATAGATTTGTAATTTTCTCCAAAGGCTCTTGTACATCTTTGATTGGATTTCTTCCTAACTGCTTTATTATTAGTTTTTGTTGTTTGAAATGGGATACTTTTTCTCCTTATATTTCTATTTGGTTGTTATCAGTGTGGAGGGATGTTATTAATTAGTATGGTGAATTATATATTTTATCACTTTTGTATCAGATTATGTTGCTCTTTGCTCAAAGTCTCTTGCAGGCTATACCCAGGTTACGGGTTTGATCCCTGGTCAGGGTGCATACGAGAAGGCAACCAACCGATGTTTCTGTCTCACATTGATGTTTCTCTCCCTTCCTGTCTCTCTAAAAGCAATGGAAAAAAATGTCCACAGGTGAGGATAAGAAAAATAGGCTCTTACAGGCTTTCTATCTGATTTAGTGTGACATTCAAGGTCATGATGATGACCTGTGCAGCCCTACTGTGGTCCGGTCCCATGAGCTCCTTCTGAGTTTATCCCCTACCCTCAGCTTCCTCATTCCCCTTACACATCTAAATACCACCCTTGGCCTCACTTTCTCCTTTACCAAACTTTGAGTTTCTTCATAGTGCTCTTTACTAGTTTTTTATTCTTTTTAGTTTAGGCATTTTATTCTTTTCTAGTTCTTTTCCTGCCTTCCCTCATTATAATTAAGGTCCATGACAAGGATGTTGTTTTATTTGCTATTGTATCTTCAGTACCTAGAACAGTGCCTGGCCCTGGGTGGACTTTTAAAAAACAGCTGTTTGAGTGAGTGGATAAATGAGTACAGCAGGTTGGCATATTCTCTATTAGAAAATCCAAGACAGACTATTGGAACTCTGTTGACAGTCTGCAAATCATGACAGTATCGGGTCAGACATGCCCTTTAACACGGCCCGTGTCCCCAGGACTTTGATGTGCGCACCCATCATTGGCTAACGGGACACCTGAGTGGACACGTCATGATACTCCTCATGCTTCTTCTCTAAAGCCTTTGAGCCTTCTTGCTCACTCAGGCCTTCTCTTACCACCCGGTGAGCTGTCTCCCCTAAAACTCCTGAGCACAGTGTGGAAGGACATCCCTGGTGAGCTTTAGTAATTGTCTTAAATGTACAGGGTCCTGCAGAAGTAAGGCCTGCCCGACTGTGGTTGGTAGGGAATAATATAGGTGTAAGAATTTATAGTTTTAATTTGAACATTTCACCTAACATGTCATATGGTGTGCTTGAGTGTGATATTGTTATGTTATAGAATTATATGCTTATGATTTTGCAGTAAAAGATTTTGTAATAAAAAAGGGGTGTTATTTGTGCTGGACCCTGTATATTGTAGTCTCAGCAACTACTTTGATTGTACCCTTTATAAGCATTGAGCTATATGGCAATTCGGCCAAGAAACAAGAGCTGCCTTTGAGAGAACATTTTATCTAGTGAGTCCCACATGGCTAGAAGTTGTTTCTTCTTACCACTGCTATTGATGTTCACAGTACATTTGTCACATTGTATACAAGTACACTTGTCCATTCATTCATTTATTCATTCCATAAGCTTTGATTGAACAAAAGCATGCTTAAGGCACTCTGCATGGTGGGGTACATTATACGACATTTGTGGCAAAAACCCCTCTCCTTGCGGAGTTCATACTCTATTCATGGAAACAGTTAAAACGCATGGCACTCAGGGGCGTGGGTACAGGAGTAATTCATTCTATCTGGCAGAGCCTTGGGAGATTTCACAGAGATGGCGGCAACTGAGCTTGGTTTTGTTTATTAAAAGATAGATAAGTTTCCAAGGGAGAATGAAAAACTAGCTTTACAAAAGTGAAGTGTTTTAATCTAGACATTTTACTTATAGTAACTTGTCCTACAGATATACATGTACATGTGTACAAGGATTTCTTCATGGGAATGTTCATTCAGTATTGTTCATAAAAGCAAAATAATGAAAGTTATTTCAACGTTCATTGTTATGGGGACTGGTTTAATAGTCTGCCAACTTTAACAATGTTAAGACAGCCTGTACACACCGCTTTAGACAGATATAACCTTACGTTTGAAAAAAACCTCAAGGCTCAGAATAATACATGTAGAAAGAAAGTAAAAGGGATAGGTTTATATATACCCAGGAAAATTCTGGAAGGATACTATTTTAGTTACCTATTGCTGCAAAGCAAACCAGGCCAAATCTTAGTGGTTCAAAACAGCCAAGCTGGGTTTTTTTGTTTTGTTTTGTTTTGTTTTGTTTTAATACTCCTGACTTTGTGCATGAGGAATTTGGTCAGGGTATAGTGGGGAAGGCTTACTTGTGCTCCAGAATAACTGGGGTCTCAGGTGAGGTAGCTTGAATGGCTGGAGATGGCTGGATTGCTTGAAGGGGCCATATATCTGGCTGTTGACTGGGTTTCTTGCTTCATTTCCACATCACATCCATATTTAACATGGTTTCTTCAGTCATAAGTCTGGTGCCTGGCCTGGGACAGTTGGAAGATCTGGGACCATCCAGGGGGCTGTCTATCCGTCCCCTCCCAAATTCCTCCAAGTGGTATCTTCCTGTGGCAAGCAAGCATGGGCTTCCTAACAGCGTGGCAGTCTCAGCGTAGTTATCTCAGTGTAGTTAGATTTATAAAGCAGCTGGCTTCCTCTGCAGTGAGCATTCCAAGAGGTCCAGGTGGAAGCTGGAGGCTTCTTACAACCTGGCCTTCCTTGGAGGTTCCAGAAAACAACCTCCATCGATCATGCAAGTCACTAAGGCCAACTCAGTTTCAAGGGTTGGGTGCCACCTCTCAATGGTGGAAGAGTGAAGAATTTGTAGGTATCTAATCTTTTTTAAATCTATATAAATTCAGATATATCAGAAGTTTGTGAATAGTAATGGCTTCTGAAGAGGGACTTAGAGGGATTCTAGGGAGACTTATAATTCATTGTATATTTCCCAGGACTGTTTAATTAGGAAAAAATCACCATTGTATTTGTATGATGTTTTCAATTAAAAAACCAGCCCCCAAACTTAGCTGTTGTTATCAAGGTCAGGGGGCATTGAACTGTGTGGCTGGTGGAGGCACGACAAGCAGCTGCGCTCAGTTGTCTAAAGTGTCCCACCGTGTGCCTGGGAAACATTTGCTCTGGCATGAGTAAGGGGGTTAGATCTGGAGAATAGGAAAGGTGGAGGGCTAGGCCTTCAGTGTAAGTTCATAACCTTAAGTTCTAGCAGGGGAAAATGTTAGACACAGGTCTGTTTAGGGTTTTCACTTAAAATGGAAATCACTCTGTACAGGAAGGGTTCATATTTCCACTAAACTTCCTGAGTTCCCACCCCTTCCACTTTAGCCATCTGATGGTGCTAGACCTGGAGTCTGTCAGCAAAGGTGAAAGATGCTGGGATGCTCTCAAACGCCTGAGGCCCCTTAGGAAGTGCAGCAGTAGCATCCAGGGGTTAGATGCAAATGGCTGTGGCCTCAGTTACAAATAAGGAAGAATGGGTAAATATACGCATACACGTGCCTATTTTCTGTCATATATGTATGTTACCATGCGGACAGATTTAACATACAAAACCTTTGTCTGCCACCTTGCATATACATGCCATGGCTTTCTCTTAATACTACAGAAGTCACCTCTCCTGTGCCTGTGAAGCCTTCTCTCTGTGGCCGTCTAGTTCTTGGCAACCCCTTAGGCTGTTTGGTCACCACAGTGGCTCATCCCTTCCTAGGACCCAGAATAGGACAAGCCAAAGGAAAGGAAGGTTTTTGTTTTCTTAATTTGCGTGGTTTGCTGAAGCATGAGTCTATTGAAAAATTCCAAATTTAGGATTGTGGTTATAATGTCTTTTGGGCTTCTAATTGTGTGTTTATTTATTCAATGTTATTTTAAGGATTTTTTTACATTTCAATGGGGAAAAGAACTTGAAAATATTTGCTGAAGTTCTTATAAGTGACAACCAAATACCATGGAAAATCTGAATATTTTATTTTTTAATCCAAATATACAGTTATCCATGAGACTAATATTATGGTAAATGAAATATTTTATTAAATGGAAATTTCCATTATTCATGAATACATTTTAACCTTTGTGGAAAAAAATAGTTTGAACACTCAATTCTGATCTTGTTTGTTTGGCTGCACTTACTGGTACAAATGCTATTGAAGTAATATTGATAGATTCTTGGTAGTATTGCTAGAGTTGTCAATATTGTTGGCAGTTTGCTCTTCTTTTGATATGAAATAATTAGAAACTCTAATGAGGTTTTATGTGATTTAAGCAATTAAAACACTTGAAGGCTGCAAAGAGAGTTTCAGAGTAAACTTACGACCGGGAAACCTGGATGACTGTAGCCGTTTCAGGGGGGTTGGGTGCTGGCAAGCCTTTGTGTCTGTAGCCTGACTCAGTTTCCCCGATCCTTCTCATCGGGACTGCTGAAAACCTCAGTGAGCTGTCGTCCTTCCCTTGGCTTGAATGGGAAAGTTAAATATTGGGTTCACTGCTTTTCTTTTTTATCATTACCCTTCAACAATGAAAATTATCCTACTTCGGTATCTCTTAATTGTTAACACTAACGTGCATGCTACTGTTGCATAGCTCTCAGATGACCCAGAACCTATATAACGGAAACAAAAAATGTACAAATGCTCCAATGTTTTCAAGAAAGCCAGTGTTAGATTGATTTTAATTCAAAGATAGATCAAATGTGTATATATGTGTGTGTGTGTATATAATTTAATATATAAAACAATATGCATATATATTTAAACAAAAATTGATTTGAATTCAAAGATATACAGGGTCTGACACAAAAAGTAGCCCCTTTTTATTTTAAAATCTTTTGTTACAAAATCATAAGCATGTAATTCTGTAACATAACAATATCACACTCAAGCACAGCCTATGACATTTTAGGTGAAATGTTCAAATTAAAACTATAAATTGTTACACCCATATTATTACCCCACCAACCACACTCAAGCAGGCCTTACTGCTGCTGGACTCTATATGTGTATATATATATAATATATAGTCTGTCCAGAAAAAGTCCAGCTGCTGTTAACATGAGAATGGTTTGTTTGACATCCATGTAACCTGGCCACCAAGGAGAGTGGACTGGAATGCGCATGTGTGAACAATGACGACTTAACTGTACTAGTCAGTGGGGGTGGTAGACACCCTTGAGTGATCCTGTGTACTGTGTGGCAGTCACAGTCAAAATGACTGAGGGAGCAGAGCTTCGAATCTGCATCAAATTTTGCATTAAGCTTGAACATTCCTCTGTAGAAACTATTTGGATGATTCAGAAAGCCATGGCTATGGGCAACTGGTGACTGGAGCTTCATCACGACAGTGTGCCTGCTCATGCATCATGTTTCATGCAGGGCTTTTTGGCAAAACATCAAGTCTCTCAGATCATCATCAGACCCCCTAAAGACCAAATTTGGTGCCCTGTGACTTCTGGCTTTTCCCAAAACTAAAATCACCTTTGAAAGGGAAGAGATTTCAGACTATCTATGAGATACAGGAAAATACGACAGGAGAGCTGATGGCAATTGGGAGAACTGTGGGAGGTCCCAAGGTGACTACTTTGAAGGGGACTGACACTTCATTGTTCTATGTACAATGTTTCTTGTATCTTCTTCAATAAATGTCTCTATTTCTCATATTACATGGCTGGAAACCTTCTGGACAGACCACATATTTCCACATATAAAACAATATGGATATATATATACACACACACATATATATATATTTATTTATATTTATATTTAAAGATTTTATTTACTTAGTTTTAGAGAGAGGGGAAGGGAAGGAGAAAGAGGGAGAGAAACATCAATGTGTGGTTGCCTCTCACATGTCCCTTACTAGGGACCTGGCCCACATTCCCAGGCATGTGCCCTGACTGGGAATCGAACGGGCAACCTTTGGTTTGAAGGCTGGCACTCAATTCACTGAGCTTTCCAGCCAGGGCTGGATATATATTTAAACATATAAAAATAAATGGAATGTTCCAGAGAAACTCACACGCCCACATACCCTCAGTTTGAGAAATGCTGGAAGCGTAGAGGAGCACATTGTAATCTCCTTAGAATTTTGTCCTCCCTCCCTTTCTGCCTTCCAGATACTGTTCTTGCTTCTCCTCTTTAACCCCATACTTACTGTTGCTGATCAGCGTGCTGCGCATGGACTCTGACAGATAATATGACCAGGTCACTGCTGATATCATCGTCCTTACTGCTTTTAAGGCTTCTGACACCTCCATCCTCAAGTTTTCTCATCATTTCTACTGCTCCAGCTGCTGCTCTCTTGCCAACCTACTTTTTGGCTCTGCTAAGATCCATCTCCAATAGGAAGGGAAACAGTCCTCAGATTGGCCTTGGTTCCCTACTGTAGTGGGCTGAATAGTGTCCCCCCCCTCCCAAATTCAAGTCCATCTAGAATCTCAGAATGTGAGCTTATTTGGGATGAGGTCATACTCTTTTGGGGTGGGTCCTAAATCCAGGGATTGGTGTCCTTATAAAAAGAGGAGAGGACACAAGAGTCACAGAGAGGACAGCCATATGAAGAAGGAAGCAGAGATTGGAGCAATGCAGTCACAAGTCAAGGAACACCAAGGAACACTAAGGGTTGCTGCAAGCCCCCAGCACCTAGGAAAGGGGCAAGGAGGGATCTTCTCCTACATCCGTCACAGGGACCATGACCCTGCCAACATCTTGATTTCAGACTTCAGCCCCCGAAAGAATAAATTCCTATTGTTTTAAGCCTCCAGTGTGTGGTAATTATGGCAGCCCTAAGAAATTCATACCTACCCACCTACCAAAATGAAGTGACATTACTACTTTGTCTCTATTATTCTGCTTTTTTTTTCTAGTCCTCCTTACAACTGTCTTTTCTTTCATTCTTCTTTTTTTCTCAAATCTTTTTACCTCCTACTCAAGCTCCAGTATTTAAGAAGGGATGAGTGAGATTTAACTGTAGAGTGCAAGCCATCCTTTCAAACAAAACCCCCTTCTAGTTCCTGTGAATGACAGTGCAGATAATAGAGCCACAATAAATGGTGTTAAGATCGTTTTTTCCTAGACATTCCCATGAGATAATGGGGAAAAGACGCAACTTGTAGAAACATCCCCTCCATCTTGGGAAACATTTAGCAGTCTTGTGTTTCAAAGGCTCAAGTTTTGTGAGTAAGTTTATCACATTAATTTTTGTTACAGGAAGATTATTTTAGCTGATGTTTTGTTTCCAAGTAAAATTCATGGAGTGCTAACATTGTCTTAGGCTGAATTCTGAGCCAAAATAATTTGCTTATCCCTAGATGAAGAATGGCTCATTAAATGGGCATTGGGCAAAATGTTCTTTCCCTCTCTTTGTCCTTAATTACATTAATTAGCTGCAATTTCTGTGGCATTGTATTCTTAGCACATAACACATTCTAGGGCAGTTCAAGTAAGGTGACTTAAAAATTGGATTTGTGTATCAAAACCAAAACCCAAAACTAAACCAAAACCCACATTTCTGCCATGCCAATGAAAAGGAAAGACTTAAAAATCACATTTGAGAACAGATGAGATCTTGCTTGCTATAAACAGTATGTACTTTTATAGGAAGATAACTCTATTAAATTCCATGAGAAATTTGGATTTGTCATAGTTCCAGGCAGTGGTTGGGGGATGGGGACCCATATTAGTTTGTTATTAGTACTGTCATATTTTATTTTGTTTTATTTTTTTAACTTTTTTATTGCTGACAGTTTTACAGTTGTCCCCATTTTTCCTCCTTTGTCCATATCCACCCAGTCCCTGCCCCTTCTTCCCTCAGGCCATCACTCCAGTTTCTGTGTCTGTGGGTTATCTGCATATCTGTTTTTGACTAATCCCTTCACCTTCTTTCAAACATCCTGCCGACCCTCCCCTCTGACAGCTGTAAGTCTGTCCCACATATCCCTGCTTCCCATTGTCATATTTTAAATCAGGGCTAAACCAAATTCTGACTAGGCAGAAATTTAAATTTTTTATTTTATTAGGAGCCTAAAAGTATTGAGTTCAGTACTTTACAAATAGTTCTAGATTTCAGAGACTTTCTGGAAAAATTCCTTTTTAAAGTTATTGTGAAGTTTTCTGTTTGTGGGAATGTTAAGATTCCCACATTACACTATAATACATTATAATATTCAAATGCATTATAATCAAATGATAATTATACTATAATGCATTATAATATTCAAATGATAACAAAAATTGTATGCGTAGTTTAAAATGTGAAAGGAAAATTTGACAGTGTCTCTAAATATCTTGAATATGTTTAAGTTCTCAAAGAAGGAAAAGTTAAATTTGTGTCTAGGATTTTTGCTGAACAGTATTAGATTTTTACTTATATGATAAATGTCATTTTTCATTTAGTATATGACAATGTTATACTTTTTCTCATCTTGTACTTCAAGGTTTGTTACTTGCTTTTCTGTATGGTTATCTATTTGACACTGTAGAAACAGATAACAATGTCACCCCCTTTCCCCACCCACAACTTCACTGAGTATTTGAAATATATCGTAGTCATGGTTAAAATTTTAACCTGACTTGTTTTTCTTTTTTATATTTTCTTTTTTCTCCTACCCTGACCCCTGCATCCTGCCCTAGAGTATGACTTTCCCAGTTTGATTTTTCCAGGTCCAAGCTAACTGACCTATGAAATGGATTTTTATAACCTCTGCTGCCAGTGGTCTGGACACTGCTTCCCTTGCAGGTCCATCACGTGAATCACCAAGAGAAAGAGGGGTGCATTTGTTAGGATTAATTTCAGCTGTGACAGAGAATCCAAAGTTACAGAGCTTTAAAGAAGATGCAAAAATGCATTTCTCTTTCTCATCAAACACTGATGGTCCAGGTCAATATCTGGGCTACACAATTCCTGGCTTCCTCTGTCTTGATTTTCCTATGTATTGTCTTCAACACACAGTCTTCAGGTTTGGTCCAACACGACTGCTGTAGCTCCATTCCGAGGGCTACATTCCATCCAGCAAGCAGGCACAAAGGTATGAAGGAGGGCATGCTCCTCCCACGAAGGACACTTGCTGAAAGCTGTGTGTGTCATACCTGTTTGCATCTTATTGGCCAAATCCTAGTCACATGGACATGAGGGAGCCTGGGAAATATAGTCTTTACTCCAGGTAGCTGTTTGCCCAGCTAATTGAAGTTCAATTACTGTGGAAGAAGGGGAGAGGGAAAACAAAACAAAACAACAATAACTAGCAGTCTTGATCACTGTTATAGAAAGAAAAGTCAAGATGCCTTAGAGAAGGTCTCAAACTCTTTCATTGACTAGGTGACCTTCTATATGACACTCACTCTCAGTCTCTGTTTCTAATCATTATTCATTTGATAAACATCAATTGATCTCTGCTTCCTGCATAACACTGTACTCAGTACTAAATGGAAAAGAAAGCACATAGTATTGTCTTTCCCTTAAGGACTAATAACTGAAACACAAGAATGGTGTTCTTTTCTCTCCTTCCCTGTGTTCATCTCAGATTTGTTAACATCCCGCCTAGTGATGCGTCGCCACCTCCTCCTGTACTTTATGGACTTCCTTTGTGTTTTCACAGAGCCCTTCACTTCCATTGTACATCAGGAGCTTGCACAGTGCCTGGTGTGGTGTAAATACGCAATGAACAATAGTTACGTCAGGTATCTAGTCTGTTCACCCTTTTCCTTTCCAGATCCTAAATTAGTGTGACTCTGGTTTACTTGTAGAAGTCTTTACTAAGTTACTATCAATCTGGAAATAAGTAGTTCAACCAGGCTAGAAAATGGTTTTAAAGTATATTTTAAATCACTTACTTTCCCTGTGTATGTTTTAATTACCTTTGGAATTCAGAATTTCCAGGCAACATAGCATAAAGCATCAAAGTGACTTTGGAATCAATCGTGGGGTCCCGGGTATGTCCTTGGGCTCTGCCAATTTCTCACTAAGTGAACTTACACATATTTTCAATTTTTCTGAGCCTCTGTATTTTCATCTTTCTCATGGGTATAATAATGACTTTTCGTGGATGTTGTAGCTACTTATAAGGAGATAATGAAGGATGGTGGTGAAATACACTTGCTGTTTTATTGTTTTATTCCAGCAGTTTTCAAATGATTACACGAAGTCTGCTTATTTGGTTTGAGCTTCAGATACATTTTGATCTGGAGCACCCTTTGCTGTTGTGTGAAGTGCCAGCGGTGAAGGAAGATGCTCTGGGAACTCGCTCCATTGACCTGTGACCCTTTGGAAGCCATTCACATTTCTACCCTGTATAAAGGGGTTGTAGGGTGGAAGAAGCATGGGTGTGGTTACTCCAGCTCTAGACCACCCTGAGAACCCCAAGAATTTGGGTTCCTTTTCAGCATTCCCTAGAGACAGAAAATTTGAAGTAAAATTCCCATGCTAATCTTAGAAACACAGCAACTCACTTTTATACAGGGCTTCATTATGTAAGGACAGGTTTCCTTCAGAAGGAGATTGGTAATCTTTCCTATACAGATGACAAAGAGAGTTGTAGTGGCTAAATGAGGTAGCCAGAGGTCACAAAACAACTGAGGGGCAGAGCTGGGCATTGAATCCAGGTGTCCTAATTCCCAGTTCCACTTTGTTAAGTGTGTCTCGATCGTCTGTCGGCAGACCAGGTGGAAGTGAAAACCCAGACGAGGCCTTGCCAGCCGTAGCTGGCACCTGAAGGACCATCATGAGACCACAGTGGAGGGGAGGGCATGGAGAGTCTAACCCCCAAATTTACCCTTCGTGTGAATTTCCTTCACTGTGCATATCACAAGATCCCTTCTGTACACTGTGCTCTTAGTCTTTTTACATTTTCAGCTTCTTGGTCTTTTTGTTCAATTTCGAGTGTTATGATCTTTGCCTATGGAAAAAAGCCCTGTTTAGTGTCAATTTTCTGACATTTCCCACCTCTTAGTAGTACTGTGCTTTACCTCATAGTTCTGATGTTAGGGCAAAAATCCAGGACTTGCTTTATATGCGTGAATAAAACCTCTTACAGGGCATGTTATCTGAATCATTAATGGCTGTAACAGTGACCCCACAGAAAATTATGAGCTCCTGGCACAAACCGTCTTAAAGTTCAGAGATTCTGAGTTCTACAGCCACTGCTGATCCTTTGCGGAGGTTCCTTGGATTAATTACACAATTTCTACCATATGATATTTTTTAAAATAATGATTCATGATATAGTTGTATATTTTCAAATTTCAAGTATGTTGTTATCTATTTTTTTAAAGAAATATGTTCAGTTTCTTTTTTCCTTTGAGGACAACCTTGCCCAACATGTAGCTTCATTGGCTCAGCAGTGATGTCATACTCAAAGTACACAGCCTTGTAGCCAAGTTTCCTGGTGAAGTCATTGTTGGTTGGTATTTAAGAACCCACATCAGTTGAAACTATTTCTCATGATGTCACTCTGCATCAGGGCAGGGGTCCAGAAAAAAGGAGTCCCTCTGACCTTTGGGACACAGAAACACACAACTGGCTACTTTTTGGCAAATGCTCTTGGAGATAAGTATGAGGTCCATTTGAACAATTCTATAAAAGTACTTTTTAATTTTAAATTTAGGATGATATTCCCAATTCTATTTAGCTTCCTTTCTGAGGCTGAATTTTTTCCTGTTAGTATAAATAACGTTTCATACACACAAGAATCAAACATGCAGGAGAGTGCTGTGGAAACCCTCAGCATAGATTCTACAAATATATCATTTCACTGCGTTTGCTTTATCACAGATTTATTCATCTGTCCTTCTATACGGATGGAGTTTTTAAGCATCATGAAATACTAAATAAGCCTTGCTTTTAAACTGTAGACCTTTGGGAATTTTAAGGGGAAGATTAGAACATGGCTATAAGTCCTTCAAGAAGATGCCTCATTAAAGAAAGGGTGATTTAAAGACAATTATTGTTTAAGGAATAAATTGTGGCAGCAGTGTTGTTGAAATTAAGATGAAAAGTGAAAACAGTTCCATATGACAAGTAGTAAGGGAGCAAAAGAAGTGCATGCATTTCGAGGGAGCCACCATACTCAAGGGAGTTGTCATTCTCTGATTGCCTGCCTGTTGTTCCTGTGGAGGGACAGGCACTCAGTTCAGGGAGCTTGCTGCTTTTTACTCCTGGTAAATATTACTGGTAATTGGAGTCGAAATAAGGTAAAACTAAAAAGTTAAGGATGGTGTGGTAATTTTATTTCCTTTCCATTTTTTGATGCATAATATTTCATCAGGACAATCCTGTTTTCATTGTGTAACACCAAGTAGTCCGGACTGAGAGCCGAGTTGAAGGACACTAAGTGTTGTGGCTCTTCAGCCCTGTGGTCTAACAGATTCTTTGTTAGTAGATCCCCTCAGTTTTACTGTTGAAATATTCCCAGGAATAACAGAAGTCTATACTCTGTCTCCTTATTTTCCTATTTAAGAGCCAACATTTTAAGAAAGGAATCCTCCATGATAGCTGAATAGTCATGCTGGCTCTCACTCTTCAATTCCCCTCAGTGATATTTAGCTGTGCCTTTGACATGCTAATAGATTTATGTCCCCTAAATTGTTATGTTTTAGTTTAAAATAAAAATTAGACAAACTTTTACAAAGTGTGGTTAAAAAAATTGAAAAGAAAACTGAGAAGAGCATGTTCCCTTGACTGCCTTGGACTTAGAAAATTGATCAAAAAGTTTACAAGGTTAATTATTAGTGACATAATAAAAATAAAAAGAGCTCTTTCTGGGTAGTAAAGATATTTTGTTCCTCTCTTAATGTGACACCATATGCTCTGGGGCCTTTAGTTAAAAATGGCTGCTGTCTTGTTTACTATATAGGTCATCCCTGAATCTTCCTTCCCTAGATTTTTTCCTATGACTTCAAGACTTTTTACTGGAACCGTGTATTCTCCAAACTCTAAACACAATATTCCATATTGTATGATTCCATTTACATAACCTTCTTGAAATGACACAGTTGTAGAGATGAAGAGCAGATTGGTGGTTGCTAGAGGCTGGGGAGAGGGAGAAAGGCAGGAGGCGGGTGTGGTTATAAAAGGGCAGCTCGAGTGCTCTTTGTGTGGTGATGGAAGTCTCCTGGGTGTCACTGTAGTGGCAGGGACATGCACATGGACATAAGACGGAATTGCACAGAACTAAATACACACACACACACAAGTGAGTATGAGTAGTACTGTGGAAATCTGATTAAGATGGGTGGATTACATCAATGTTAATATCCTGGTTATGATACTGTACCATTGTTGTATAAGATGTGGGATACCTCTATTACCATACTTTGCCATTCATAATGCATTTCCATGTATAATGCTGACCCATGTTTTTGGCCCAAACGTTCAGGGAAAAAATCTTCCATTTTGATTTTTTAATTCAATTTTTTATTTATTTATATTTAGAAACAAAACCAGTGATCATATTTCAGGGTATTACTTTTCATACAGATACTGTTGTTGCTTTCCAGAGTTACACTTTTAACACATAAGCATAAATGAAAGTATTAAAAACATTTATATAGATACGGAATTAGTCCCACCCATGTACAATGTGCATCCTTATTTTTCCCTCAAAAATTTGGGCAAAAAAGTGCACGTTATACATGGCAAAATATTTCTTACAACTCATGTAGGTATTTCTCATGTAGGTATTTCTTACAACTACATGAGAATTTACAATGATCAAAAAATAAAAAGTTAAAACATTTTATTCAGTGGCTTTCTTTTGGGGGAAATAATTCTCTTGTATAAAAATAGAATTCAAGCATTCATTTCATCTAGACTTTTTTCACCTAGCATTTTTATAATTACAATGACATGTATAGGACACCTTACAAATTAATTGGAATCAAGATAAAGTAGAACTTAAAATTTAAAAATGTCATGGCAATTTTTATTTTTTCTATTTTTTGATATATAATGTTTCATTAGGACAGTCCATTTTTGCCATTTCATAGTTGAAAATTTTATATCAGAATAAAAGTGAATAACTTATTTTTACAAAGGAGAAATATGATACAACTGAAATTTAGCATATTTTGTACTCTGTATCCCTAGACATTAAATAGCAATGAATGATTATAGACCATACAGGCATGCATATTGATCTCATTGATTAAATGCTATATGTTTGGAATCATGGAATAAAAATATTTCATCAATGTTAATTACTAACTGATGTGCTATGTATAGCCTGATTTTTAAAAAATATATATTAAAGCCAATCACATCACTTATAATTTTATGTTACATAATCATGACAGACAAACCAAACAGTCCTGGTAATGATTGCTATGGCATCCTTAAAGAATATTCCATTATATGTGACAAATAGGGGTATTCAAGGTTTTGACAATTTCTATGACTAAAAGCAAATTATTTTCAGAATTTCAATTCAATGGGGCTTGAATAATTGATTCTGGGAGCATTGGAGGCCCCAAGGGCATGCAAGTTACCCATCCAAGTACATGTGGTTGACTGTGTCTCCAAGATCGGAGAATGCTAGATAGTTTTGGTCTGCTCAGCACTCTAAGATATCCCGGCCCTCTGGGTGAGCTGATCCTGCATCCCAGAACCGAAGCCAAACAGATTTTTTTCTGATGATTGCACATCTACTAGCCAGGGATTGCTGCCGATCCAATCATGGTTCTTGTCTGCTTTGTTCTTCTCTTGCCAAATTTTGAACTAGTGAAAAGAAGCAAATTACTCTCATATTACTGAATAGCAATTCAGTAGGATAAAAATTGTTTGTTACATTGTTATAAATTTAGTGTAAAGTATACACATTTTAGGAATGCGGAGGCCCATCAAGAGTTTGTAGGATAAATCCAGATTAAGATGGGTCCAGGAGGCCTTGTAGGTATGTGAAATGAACACTTCAAGGCACAGTTTTTGCTTTAAGGGAAACAAGTTTATAGAGAAGACAGAGAATGGATAAGTAATTATAGTCATTGCCACGTTAGCATGCTATGATGGAAAAGGTTTATTTACTTATTGACTAATTTTTGGTTGGTGTTTTAACCTTTAACCACCCTTCCCCCTACCTGAAGATATAAAAACCACAGGAATCAAATGTATGGCTTAATAAATTTTAAGGTGAACACCACCCAAGTCAGGAAATAGAATTTTGCCATCCACTCAGAACCCTCTTCCATGTGCCACATTCTTTTCCCAACCCCTTCCCTTCTGTAATAAGTGACATTATTTTGCCTTTTTGTAGTATTTTTTTCTTCCTTCTGTTTTCCTTTTATAGTTTTATCACCCAAATGTGATTGTGCAAAATATGAGGTCTGTCCAGAAGGTATCCAGCCATGGGATATGAAAACTAGAGACATTTATTGAAGAAGATACAAGATAGAAGACACATTGTACAAAGGACAATGATGCCTCAGTCCTCTTCAAAGTAGGCACCTTGGGACCTCACACAGTTGTCCTGATCGCCATCAGCGACCCCATTGTATTTTCCTGAATCTTATGGGTGATCTGAAATATCTTCCCTTTCAAAGGTGATTTTAGTTTTGGGAAAAGCCAGAAGTCACAGGGTACCAAATCTTGGCTATAAGGGGCCGGAGTCACCTGGGTGATTTGATGTTTTGCCAAAAAACTCTGCAGAGACATGATGCATGGGCAGGCATATTGTTGTGATGAAGCTGCCAATCACCAGTTGCCCATAGCTGTGGACTTTGGAATCATCTGTATAGTTTCCTCAGAGAAATGTTCAAGCTTAATGCAAAGTTTGATGCAGATTTTTTTCTCACTCAGTCATTTGAATGCGATGGCCACACAGTATACACGCTCACTCAATGGCATCTACCACCCCCACTGACTAGTACAGTGAAGTCATCATTGTTCACACATGCACATTCCAGTCCATTCTCCTTGGCTGCCAGGTTACATCGGTGCCATGCAAACTGTTCTTGTTATGCTAACAATGGCTCAAGTTTTTCCAGACAGACCTCATATGTATCCACAGATAATATAGTTTTTAGTCTTGCCCTTTTAGTTTTCTTTTTATCTGTATGCCCCACTCCCAAGCCCCTGCTCTTCTTTCTTTTCCTTACAACTTTCCATTATAAAACAGAGCCATTTGACCAGAGAGTTTCCCACAACTGGATTGTGTTGATTGCCCATTCATGATATAACCCAGCATGGTCCTCTGTCCTTGGTATGTCTGCAAATTGGACCCAGACCCAGAGACTGGATCAGACTCTGGTGCTATCTTTTTGTCCTGATGTCACTTAGAACCTATAACATCTTGTTTTTCTGTTTTATGATTTTAGAATATGTTGCTATTTAATGCTTATATCTCTTCATCCATTGAAGGTTGCAAATGGTGAAATCCTAATTCTAGTATTTCCTTCTCATTTATTAGTCAGATTACTTTTAAAAGAAACATTCCCTCTCATCCTTTTGTTTGATTACACAGCAGTACAGTTCATGTAAGAAAAAAAGTGTTTAATATCTTTTAGCAGTTACCAAGACAATGATAGTTTATATTCTATTTTAAAAAGTGATCAATATTTTCAAATACCAATATGCACTCGTGGATTTAAAGGTATTTGGTTTTCAATCTTTTGAAATGTGTATTATTGAAATTCAGGTTGACTGAATTCAGATATTTCTCCAAAAGCCATGATTACTTTTAGTGAGAGTGCTATTTCAGGATTATATATAGGCACTAAGGGAAGAGTATTGTTATGGGGTTAATCATTTTCTTTAGGGTTTTGAGTGGATATAGGAAACAAATAAATAAAAACATACACATTTTTCCTAGAATTGAAATTTATAGGAACTCCTTGTGTATTTCCATTTTAAGGCTCTTGATTTTTTTTGCCAATTTTTTTCCAGACAGCTTATACCAACTTAGATTTCTACTACTACATTATTTATAATTCTATTGTAATTAGTTTCAATCCTTTTGCCGAGCCAATTTGCCATGATTTGCCATTCTTATGTTCTTAGTTGAGATTTGTCTCTAAGTTTCTTGGTAAATTTGCAATTCTCTAAAGATGGACAATACTAGTAATAATGACAATGAGAATGAACTTTTCTTCAGCAAGCACTATGAGTCAGGTACTCTGTGCAAGCACTTTGCAGACGGTCCCAAAGCAATCCATTTCAGTAAACATATAGGGGTGGGCAAAACTAGGTTTACAGTTGTGAGTAAGTGAAACACAGAGTTTATTCCTATATTCTTATATTAATTATTGTATTAGTTATTTGTATTTTAACTTTGCCCACCCCTGTATCATGTTGACTTTCTCAACAATGCCAGTGAGGTTTAGGGAGGTTAAATACTTCCAATGTAGGTTAGAAATCTATAATTGCATTTTTAGTTTTCTTGTCATCCTACTTTATCCTAGTTTACTTTTTTAAAATCTCAGCTTTTTCTTTCTTTATAGATTTCAGTTCCTGATTCATAGAGATATTTTCGTGTTCTATTGAGGACATCAATTGGTTTCCTGAAATATTTTTTGGTTCCTGTAGTAAATAATTTTTACATGTGTACACTTTCTACATTTTCTCCAAATGTTGTCTAATTTTACTTGTTTTGCCAAAGTCTTTTTATCTGTCTTAGGAAAACGAAAATTCTATCTAGACTTGGTATTTGCCAACAAACTGGGTGTGTAGCTTGCTCTTGGCCTTGCTCACTGACCACTTGTGAACTGTCAGATCTCTTAAATATATATATATATGTGTGTGTGTGTGTATATATATATATATATATATATATATATATATACACACACACACACACACACACACACACACACACACACACACACACACACACACACACACACACACACACACACCAGGGGAGAGGTTGCCATGCACTGCTCTTACTGCAATCTTTGTTGCACAGACTTTTGTCTGATGTAGCTTCAGTTGTACGAGGAGGAATCCTCTCTTACTCTCTTCCTGGTTCTCTGAAACTGAACTGGTTGCCTGAAGACTACAAATCTTACTGTGTGCTGACTTCAGCATGTCTCTGCCCTACCCCGTCTCATACTGTATGTATTGATTCTGCCTCCCAGAATGAGTGTGCCACTAACAGTTCTATCCTTTCTCTGGCACGCCCGTGTGCTGTCTCTGTGTGTATTTCCTTCTTGAGTACTGCAGTTTCTAAATACATTATCAGAAGAGAAGAATGAGAGGATGATATGAGAACAGCACGTAGCTATTTCAGATTGCTTACTCACGCTGTAGAGGGATGGCTGCCCAACTTTCTGATTAGTTCAAATGGTAGGTCTCCCAGCCAAAGGCTAGGCCAAGAGGGGCAGATGAAATTATATCTCTATATTCATTAAAATGGGTGAGTGTGCTTTTTTTCAGATGGTGAAGCAGGTGTTGACTGCTAAAGTTTGATTCTTCATTTACCTCCATTAGTAATGACGTTAGTAGAATTTTCTTCACGATTCTGGAAATGTGTTATTTTTATTTATTGGAGCTGGTTTGACTTCATCTGTTTTTGGATCTTTACAGAGATTTTAGTATAATGTTAGGGAAGTCTGTGTTATACACTAGCTAGCACCATGCCACTTTTAAACCAATATCCATAAATAAATTTTGATTATTAGTTATTTTTGAAAGAGCTTGGGGAGACTTTTAAATATAATGCCCACTTCTTACTTGGGTTTTAAACATAATTTCTTCAAATAAAGAATGGTGTATAACTACCTCAGTGACATTTCAGATAGGATTTTTTTCTAGTCCAAGTACTACGAGTACTGGCTTTTAATTGCATGGACCCATGAGATAGTTCCGACGTGCTTCACAGGTTTGTTCTTCTGAGGCCTGTTTCTGAATCCTGCTTCAGGAGTTCTGTGTGATAAAACTCATTCCTCCTGCCATAGCTTCAGGCACTTATATCCTGATTGAATTATATTACTCACTGCCCAGAAATATTTTCCTTATGTGTGTGCATTAAGCCTAACTTTAATAATTTGCATAGACATCAACTCTGCATAAACATCAAAGAACAAATAGAACAGAAATGTTTACTGCATCGCCAGTTAAAATCAAACTTCTGTCTTCAAGTGGAAGAAGTAAGCTTTGCAGGAAACAGGAAGGAGATGTGATGTTAGAGAATGAATTTGTTGGGTAGATTTTACCCTTCCTCAGCACGGAAGACAATGTGACAATGCTTCCCACAGAAGCCAATGACACCGAGCTGCGAGGAAGGAAGCTCTGAGACAGAGGCTGGCTTTGCCTTCGTGAGGTAGCTGGTTCAAACACACCCCTCAGCCATATTGTAATAAACCAAGGGAATTAGTAAGTAAATTAGCTAAGATAATATACGTGAAATTCTTTTGAGTATTAAATGCTGTTTATTACCTAAGAAAATCAGAAAAAATACTTGAGTGGTATGCTAAATGAAGTGGAACACCTAGTTCTAAAACATGTTTTTAATTACACATGAATCAGTTATTAGAGTGTTTCTAATAAACTGGTAGAGAGAATTGTTGAAGTGTAATATTTGTAATAGTAATAAAGTAGAATATAATTTTATAAATAAGTTATTTTAACCATATGCAACTTTTGTCGCCGTTCTGTCCTTATTATATTCTATATTAAAAATAAAAAATGGAATTCTTTGTAAAATTAATATAATGAAAATAATTCATATAGCACAGCACTAAAATGAAAAGTCACAGGGCTCCATATTAGCGTATGAAATAATAGATACGCTTCACACCAGGGACAGTTTACATGGTTTCCGATAGAGCTCAATCAGGGTTCCAGTTTTATTTGTTGGATTAAAGGCACAATCACATACTCTTTTGCATATGTACTTTGGAAAAGATAAAACAATACAACAGAGGATCAGACTATGTTATACCACACTATTACATTTTAAAGTACTTTGTAAATAGAAAATTGTTAGATGTCTAGTTCCCCAAGTGCCCTTTTTAATGCCTTTGGTGAAGACTGTTATGTTAACTCAAGGGCTGATCTCTTCCGTCAGCCTTCAAGTCCTGGCTAATCTCCCAGGGGTGTATTCAGATGCCTGCTAGAGACTTCCCCATGGGTTTTCAGACTAGTCAGACTAGTCTTACTGAATATGGCTTCATCATCTTTCCCCAGATCCCATTTTAGGCCATTAGTATTTTTTATTTCAATGAATATTCTACCATCTGTCTAATTACCTCAGTGAAAACCATGGGAGCCGTCTTAGACTCTTCCTACATGGGCCTGTTATACCATATCAGCAGGGGCTCAAACCATGCCTTCCTGGCTGCCTTGTCAGCTGTTACTCAGAATATGGCAATGTCCTTTTACCTGGCTAAGGTATTCACACGAGCATCTGTGCCATTTTCCTGTTTAAAACCCTTTAGTGACTCACCGCTGCCCTGGGGTGAAATCAGAGCACCTAGGCATTGAGTACAGGTCTCTGGTGACCTGCCTTGGGCCTCCAGGACAACCTGTCCTCCTGCCTTACCACCTTTAATTTCATGCTTCTGTGTTTCTGAGCTGTGTGGGTGTTCAGGCTACTGTACTGACCTCCTTTCCTGGCTGTTGCTATTTTCTGTGTAGAAGATGAAATTCCCTTCTCTATCCAATGTGTTCCTTCTCACCCTTCAAGTCTCAGATGCTGTATCTTCTCCTCCAGAATGTTGTTCCTGGTTTTACTCCTCTCCACCCCTTAGATTGGAGTAGGCATTTCTGTGTTCCAATGATCTTAATCCTGGATTAAGGCATTTCTGTGCTTAATCCTGTCTTTGCTATGGCCTGGGTGTACCTCTGATTATATCATCTGCTTCTGTGTCTTCCCTGCTTGAGGGTTGAAATCAAATCTAAGGTGTCTAGTACAGTTCCTGGAGCATAGAAAATAATTGATAAGTTGAATGATATATACAATTATAAATGTGCCATGCTTTAATTAATGCTTTACTATAAATTTGCACATATACTTTCTCTTTGATAAATTTGGTTATTGGTACCTGTATATCTATTTGACACATGCACACATCAATAACTAATTCTGTATATATACTAAGTCTTTGATTTCTAAAGTATGACTTTCTTTGCTGTGTGAAGGACAATCAGGTATGAGAAAATGAAAATGTACCATTAGAATACTACTTTCTTCAATTGATTTTTTTGGCGGATGGGGCACAGATATAAAAACATAGTCAAACAAACTGCCAATTATCTTTTGAACATTAAAATAGCCTTTTCTAGAGCTGGCTGTTGGCTTTGAAGAATAGTGCCTTATCTTCTCATCTGAAAAGAGCAAAACCTTGCAATCTCCAAATTAGTGACTTAAGTTTTGGCTTTTTAGTCCCCGAATGCCTGATAACTATCAATGCTGGTTTAACTCTGAATTTAAATGGGCTTTTAAATCTAGGATATACACAGTCATAGATACATACAATCATAGATAATTAGAAGCCTTAAGGTCTTAGAGTTGGTCTGTAATTAAATTAACCTATGAGTATGAAATTTTAAAAAGAGAAAAATTTTCAATTCACAAAATAATTGTGCTATTATTGGATAGGTAATTACTTACACGGCTTTATTTATTAAAATAATGTTTTTCCATGTCAGTGGCTGTTTTGAAAGTGTGGCCAAGCCTAAGTAGCTCTACAAATTTAAGTGGGACTTCAATTTTATCCTATAAAATTTACTTATGTTTTAGTGCATACTCGTTGTTTTGGACTACATGCTTCTATATGTCTGTCCAAAGGATACATTTTAGGAGGAAATCATCTTTTTGCTGCTTATTTTATGGAGGAAAAAGCCACTTCAAAACGTGGTTTTTGTGCACTTTTCTTCCTGGATTCTAGAGCTAGGTTGGACCTTTTCCCTATATCTTTCATATCTTTTTGTATTCTCTATTTTTCATCTTTTTATCTCTCTGTGCCACATTCCGGACAGCTTTTTCTGATTCTTTTTTTACTTTTCTACCTTCCAATCCACTCATTCCTTCCTCTCTTAACCAAGCATGGCTATTGGGTTTTAATTTTGGTCTCTATATTTTTCCTATCTAGCAATTGCACTTGACTGTTTTTAAACCATTTATGTCACTTTTTGTGATTCCCTGTTCCCTGGAGATATTTTCAAGCTTGTCCTTTATTTCGTTGAACATGGAGCTCATGCTTATTTTGATAATTTTAATATTTTAGGTTTCTGCAGGACTCTTTCTGCTTGTTTTTTTTGGGAGGGGGATGCTGGGTTGTGCCTCATTAGTATTCACTGCGTACATGCCACCCAACTGGAAATGGTCAAACTTTATGGTATTCTTAAGAATGGTTATTAAAGACACAAAAAGGCCACCTGTGACTACTTTCAAAATAATATTCAATTAACTAAAATTACAAATTAAAAATTCTAATATTCCTTAAGCACTCAAACTTATAAATATCATTATCTATTTCTAAACCACATATATAATTTTTAAAGTCACCTTCAAGGGAGGATTTGGTTAGCACTTAGTCTCATTTACAAATTAGATAATTAACCTCCTTAAACAATAGGGCAAGAGTCAAAAGAATGGGAAGCAAGACCATAAACTTATATCATTCACTTCTGGTCGGTGGGGACAACTGCACTTCCAAGGGCCTGCTGACTCCATGGTCAGCAGGTAGGGTTGTGGGACGAGCACAGTGGAGAGTTTTGGTTGACTCATTCAGCAGGCAGAGTCGTGGGATATGGCCAACAGCTGGAGTCATAAGACTTGGTGAGCAGGGGCGGAGAGGGTCACAAGGCAGAGGCCAATGCCTCCGTTTCCTTTGGAGGCCACAAAATAGTCTAGTAAAACAAGTTTTGTAGTGAAATGGACAATGCAAGGAATGCAGTTTGTCAGGTAGCCAGAGTCAGAGTTTAAACTCCTAGTCAACTGGAACAGGGTCAGAGACCAAACTGCAGAAGGTTCTAGATATTTGGTTACAAAATTTTGATACTAGAATCCTTAGCAGCTAGGCATTTTCAGATAACTTAGATCTTTTCCTTCTTTGGAGATGAGTGGTGACTGTACTCTACCTAGTTCTCATTTAGGCTATGCCTTAGTGGTGAGAGTCTGGAGGTCTGGATCCAACCCCTAGCCTTCATCCCATCTACCTTTGTTATTTTAATTGTCACTTAAATTCTCAGTTTTCTTATAAGATGAGGGTAATATTCATCTAAAACTATTTTTGTGAGAGGATAGTTTTTTGAAAGTAGCTAGAACAGAGAGCCTAACAAACAGGAAGAGCTCATCAGTGTATATTAATTTTCATTACATTTGGACATGGAGAGCTGGAATTCAGTTAGCTCCTCCTACTTCCACTCCTCTTTGAATCGCATAAGGGGTACAATTTAATTTTTCCGCTCCTGCTTGAGAATTCACTCCGGCATTTTTCCCTTTGCAGGTACCTGATAGTACAATTTTGAATAAAAAAGAAGTAATCAACCCTATTTACTATAGAAGCTTCTTACGTTTTTCATGACTGAAATGTATATTCCCAGGGTTAAAATTTCCTTCGAAAAGATAACTAGCAAGACCATTTAAACTAGTTGCAGCAGTGTTTCGTTTCCTCCATATATCATAAAGTTTAAATGGGCAGATTTAACCACAGGAAGAATAAAATCTTGAAAAACACTATAATTCTGAGTGTTACACAAAGAAGTACTTGGGCTACGATAAAAGACAAGGAAGAAATGGATTGATTGAATAGAGAAGCATTTTGCCTTACTAGGTTGAGTAGATGCAACTTAGTGAAAAGAATTTTTCCTCTCAATGAACAATTTTACATTGCATAGTTGACATGGGACCCTATAACCTCTCAGTATCACATGGGAAACAAGTTTAGAAATCACTTAATCCATTCCTTCCATTTTGTAAGTGAGCAAAAGGAGACTCAGGGAGGTTCTGATGTATATTTGATAGTTTCTTTAAAGAGGAACTTCTGAATTTTTTGTTGGGATGAACTGTAGACACTAGCTTCTTCATCTTGTGTGCAAGGAAACATACCTGGAGCCTCTGAAGTGCGTGGCAGTGGTACTCCAGAACCCAGGCCGTGGGCCCTGGTTCCTGTGTCCCTCCAACAAAGGTCAGTACACATGCTAAATGGGCAAGAATAACATACAGCTTTTCCATCAGCCTGAAAACTGTGAAGGGAAATTCAAAATCATTTGAAGTGTACAGGAAAGCAGTTGGCCAACAAATAATCAGTTATTTGCACACAGTTTTGTTGATCCTTGGCTATTTCTTGAAGGCTCTGCATTCTTGAGTGCAGAAAGGTTCTCCTGGGTATATTTTAAGGAACATTAGAATGTTAGTCTCGCATTCCCAAGTGTTCAACCTAAGGTGACTTTGTCCTTACAAGAGACACATTTCTTTAACTGCCAAGCTTCAGTGGCTTTTGTCCTTAAAGACTCAGCTGCTGGCCCCCTCTGCTTGTCCATGTAAAGGTTGACCCATTCATTCAGTTCAACTGTCCACACAGTTGCAAGACCAGGAATCTGGGAGGAGAAACCCAAAAGAAATAGTTCTGAGTACTTACTCAGGTAAAAAAGCACATGAAAGGGGGAAACTCAATGTGAACAAATATCAAGAAAACAAGAATGATTCGTAATCCATCATCATTTTGAAACTAAACATCCTTAAGTCTTCTCTACTTTCGGTCACCTGGACTTTTCAAGGAAAAGATGCATGCCCAAGGAAAGACTATGTTGAATGTAAAGAGGATAGACCAGGAGAGGCATGTAAAATTCTGCTCGTCGTCCCTTCAGAGGTGTGAGGTTTCAGGTGAGCGCTCCCCTTTGCCTGTGCTAGCAAACCCTCACCAAGAACGCGGCGCTGCAGCACAATAACTTATTTCAAGCTCCAGGTGTGGATGCAGAACCAGTATTTGGCCTTAAAAAAATTTATTGCAGATGTCTGGAATCGAAGACTTGACTGGCTGCAAACATTACCTCATACTTCATTTGACACTAGCACAGTTGGGGGGAGATTATAAAGGTAAATAAAAATGTGCTAAAATGTAAACGTGTGCTATTTCTTTAGCAAATTGGGTTTTCTTGTTATAGCCATTTTAGTGTTTTATGAGTCAGATAATAGAAATCCTGAAATTAGGTACAGATTTACAGCTTGTTAGGGGACCAGTTCCCACTAATCCCTTGAATATTTGATACTCATGGTCTCTTTCTTGGACTTAATGAGAATAGCTTCTTTTATGTCCTGTCTCTTTTAGAGTTTTCAGTCTCTGTAAGTTTTGATGACAGACGGAAATGGAATGTCTTGCAGTGAGAGATCTAAGGAGTGGCTGTAGTGAGTGCACCAGGGCACTTAATAGGTTGGTGCTTCTTCTTGTGTCCGTGGCACGTTTTCCCATCTTGAGGAAGGCCCCCAGATGGTAAGCACCACACTGTAATTATTTTGGGGAGGCCAAGAAGGCAGAGCACAGAGAACAGTCAATATCATTTGATGATTATCAGCAACAAGAAAAAGTGGCTAAAGGGAATGAAATATTGCAGCAATCTGACCTCATTGTCATATTAACTACGTTGAAAAATGACAGGCAGATCTGATCTGTGCAGCAAAAGCAAAGACTATTTAAAAGAAATATTTAGATGAGGGAAGTGCTTGGGATATCTGGGTCACTTTTGGACTTGCGGACTTAGCATGTTTGTAATAGGTTACTAAGCAGCCTTTTTAAAGGGCTGGGCAAGGAGAGCTTATCCTGGCCAATGAAACCACCTGAAATGTGCCAATAGAAGAATCTGATGATGAAATAATTGATTAACTATCAAATCCTTATAGAAGTCAGCTAGCAACACACTTGTGATAGTTCGAAATGCCCTGCTTTTGCTTTGGAGCCATTGCAAGCTTTTCTTGTCTCTATTCCAAAGGTCAGAATGTTTCTTGACTGTTGGAGTCAAGTGCAAACCTAGTCACCAAGAGTTGAGACAAGTGGCTCTTGAAAGAACTCCTATATTCTTGTTAACTCTCCATGACAGCCCAGGATATACCTGCTTGTCTGTGCTGAGAACCCGGGATCCCAGTTCATTTTATATCTTTCTTTCAGTTCACCGGCTGTGACAAGTATGTTTTGGCCCACTAAAACAGGCATTGCAAAAGTGCATTTTTAATTCAGTTCTGGGATTTTTGAATTGGTGTTGCCTAGTGTTAACTATTCTGACATTTATGGCTGTGTTTCATCTGGGAAACCATGTGTGGTTGTAATGGGGAGTTGGCAGGTGCAAAAAAAGCGTGAGTGAAGCTTTATTGGCATTGTTTGATTCCTCAAGACTCCTTTCAGAAAGTGAACTAAGAAATATTGACTGAATTGGAAGGAGTGGCCTGTTCAACCCTGTTAAAAATGTGACCCAATTCTGAGTTCACATGTTACTCTTTATTGACATCATTGCTGTGGAGAAAAATACAACATTGGGTTTCAAAAAAATTATTTTTTATTTTACCTCAATAATTATTTTTTCCATAATGAAGAGCAAGTAATCAGTCAATAAAGAAATAGAGGTCAGATGCCCTCTAACTGAATGTATCGTAAGTTTCCCTAGGGATTATCACACTGGTGTGAAAAATCACAAGTGTTCACACCGGTCCATGTGTTATGCGTTATAGAATTCTTCTATACAAAATTGCTTATCGGCCTTTAAGAAAAATCAATTTATTGAAGGAGATGGCCAAGAGTATCATCATTTTAAAGTAAAATATCTGACTTCATCTGCCAACAGGAGCCAATTTGATACCAAGGTCTGTTAATGATTTAACTTTTCTTTTGCTGATGTCAGCGTGAGTGTGATAGTGCTTTCAGTTATCAGTGAGGTCTTTGCCTTTCCACAGAGTGTACGTATATATAAAATATGTATAATATGTATGTTAGAATAATGATTTTGGGTTTTATTATAAATTTTTATTTTATACTTCATGTGCATACATGTAACAAAGTTTCTTGTCAGTCTACTTCAATGTCTCTCATTTTTTTTCATGATTTTCCACTAAGGAGTTAATTTTTAGACATTTCCCTCCCTAATTGCTCTCCCTTTCCCTTGTATGAAATTAAATACTAAGAAGACTTTCTTGGGTAGGGCTTTTTACACACTTCAAAACCCAGTTTTTACCCTCTTGGGAGTAACACGGTCCTCAATGAAAATGAATAGTTTATTTGAAATGAACTTATGTATAATAAACTAATTTCTATTTTTTTACTTATTATAATACAATTATGTGCAGTACAGAAAAATTAGAATGCAAAGCAAAGAGAACATAAAAGCTACCCACCAGCTTACCTTCCCAGACACACAATTACTGATAATTCTTTGATGTATACTCTTTTTTTTTTAATATATTTATTGATTATGCTATTACAGTTGTCCCATTCCCCCCCCCACTCCACTCCATCCTGCCCACCCCCCTCCCTCCCACGTTCCCCCCCCATAGTTCATGTCCATGGGTCATACTTATAAGTTCTTTGGCTTCTACATTTCCTACACTATTTTTACCCTCCCCCTGTCTATTTTCCACCTATCATCTATGCTACTTATTCTCTGTACCTTTACCCCCCTCTCCCCCTCCCACTCCCTTATTGACAACCCTCATGTTCTAGTTGTTTGCCTAGTTTGCTCTCGTTTTTGTTTTATGTGTGGTCGTTAATAACTGTGAGTTTGCTGTCATTTTTACTGTTCCTATTTTTGATCTTCTTTTTCTTAGGTAACTCCCTTTAACATTTCATATAATAAGGGCTTGGTGATGATGAGCCTCTTCAACTTGACCGTATCTGAGAAGCACTTTATCCTCCCTTCCATTCTAAATGATAGCTTTGCTGGATACAGTAATCTTGGATGTAGGTCCTTGCGTTTAATCTTGGGTAATGTAATTATGGTGTGCCTTGTTGTGTTCCTCCTTGGGTCCAGCTTCTTTGGGACTCTCTGAGCTTCCTGGACTTCCCGGAAGTCTATTTCCTTTGCCAGATCGGGGAAGTTCTCCACTATTTGTTCAAATAAGTTTTCAATTTTTTGTTCTTCCTCTTCTCCTTCTGGCACCCCTGTAATTCGGATGTTGGAACGTTTCAAGGTGTCCTGGAGGTTCCTAAGCCTCTCCTCATTTTTCCAAGTTCTTGTTTCTTCATTCTTTTCTGGTTGGATGTTTGTTTCTTCCTTCTGGTCCATACCATTGATTTGAGTCCCAGTTTCCTTCTCATCACTATTGGTTCCCTGTACATTTTCCTTTGTTTCTCTTAGCATAGGCTTCATTTTTTCATCTGTTTTTCGAATAGATTCAACCAAGTCTGTGAGCATATTGATAACCAGTGCTTTGAACTGTGCATCCGATAGGTTGGCTATCTCTTCGTCGCTTAGTTGTATTTTTTCTGGAGCTTTGAAGGGTTCTGTCATTTGGGCCATTTTTTTGTTTGTTTGTTTGTCTTGGCGCCTCTGTTACTTTAAGGGGCGGAGCCTTAGGTGTTCACCGGGGTGGGGTAATGCTGGTCACAGCGCTGTGACGCTGTACGTGGGGGCGGGGCCGAGAGGGAGCAATGGCGCCCGCTTCACTCTCCTCCGGATTTCAGTCTTTCACTCCGCTACCCACAATCAAACTGGGCCCCTCTGGTGCTGGTTCCCGAGTAAGCGGGCCTGTGCAGACTCTAGGCCCCTGTGGGTCTCTCCAACAACCTCTCCTGTGAGGCTGGGAGTCTCTCCTGCCGCCCCAACCCCCAGGGGCGCTTTCAATCAGAAGTTTGAGGCTTTATTTCCCTGAGCTGGAGCCCTTGGTTGTGCAGTGGTCTGCTTCTCTGCCCGCCGTTCGTCCGGTTTATCTGTGGGCGAATGTGGTGCCGCAAGGTGCTACCCGCCACTCTGCCTGCCCCACTCTCCGCCACTCTGAGTCCGGCCCTCTGGGTTTATCTGTGCAAATGTGGGACTGCAGGTTCTGCTAGTGCTCGGACTGCCTGCGCCATTTGTCCCACACTCCGCCAGTCTCAGTCCCGCCACAGCCACGCGAGTCCTCTCCACCCCAGTGCCGTCTCCGCCCCTCCTACCAGTCTGGATGAATGATTATTTCCTGTTTCCTTGGTGTTGGTCCCCTTTGCCGTTCGATTCTCTGTCAGTTCTGGTTGTGCGAGGAGGCGCAGTGTGTCTACCTACGCCGCCATCTTGGTTCTCTTTGATGTATACTCTTGCAAATATGTCTTGATATATCATGTTTAGTATTTTAGACAAACCAAAAAACAGATTGTACAATATATATTGTCTTGTAACTTGCTTGACAAATTTAATAATATTTTGTGAACACCTTTTCTGGCCAAAAATAGATTTGTACAGTATCATTTTCATTGCTTTGTCAAAATTTATTTAATCAGTACTCCATTATTTCACATTTTGGTTATTTTAAAAATCATTGCATTATTTCAAAGTTATTTGAAAAGCTATTGCACTTTTTTGAAACTAAAACTTTTTTGCACATTAATCCCTTAAAATTTTTCAGAAGCAGAATTAAAACCCATGCACACTAAAGACTTTTTGCAAGAATTGTGCACCAGTTTACATTGCAACCAGCATAAGTGCCCATTTTCCTGTAGCTTAACCAACAAAAAACATCATCAATTTTTAAAAATATTTGCTATTTTGATGCATAAAATACTTATTATTATTTTAATAAATATTTTATATTAGTTTTCGTTTATAGCATAACGCAGGGATTTTCAACCAATGTGCCACAGGAATTTTTAAAACATGCAATACTTGACTATTTAGTCAGGAGCACTACCCTGTTTTCTGTTAGGTTGTCAAATAAAAATAATGGCAACAGCCAATGCAACAATAGCCATCCAGTGTGAATGAATCAAAAAAATATTGCCAAAATGATCAGCAAAAAATATATTTTTTGTTGTTCTGCAGAATGTTATTAATTAGTTTATATGTGCCATGAGATGAAAAAGGTTGAAAATTGCTGGCATAAATGGTTATAATTATCCTTTTTCTAACTTATAAAAATGAGTATCTGATTTTTTTAACATGCAAGTGTACAAGGTCAATGCAAAAAAAATTTTTGATATGAGACCAAGCAATTTCTGAATGTAAATTCACATTAAGGCAAAACCACTATTTGTATTTAAGATATAGACCTGTTCAATGAAAAGTAGGATTACTTAATAGGGCCTTCTTTGGGATAGGAGAGGGTTAGGAGGACCAAGCAAGAATGACCTTCAGGTCTAAGATTTATTAAAATAAATATTTTTCAAAGATGAGGATAGTCTGCAAGTTGCTAACATGGCCCAGAGAAATTATCTTCTGTCATATGCCTATAAGTTTGCCTCTTGTGTGACAAGCTTGAGATTTTGGAGTCAGAGAAATAGCTCTTCTATATGGGAGATTATAAATGTGACCACTTACGTAGTTTAATCCACATCACTGATCACCAAAAGTTATGTATCATTGGGATGTTTGGACTCATTTCATTCTGGCTTTATTTAATTTGTTGAATCAATTAATTTAGTCAATTCATTGTTATAGAATAGTAACTAATTTATCTAAGACTCAGTGGCCCTGAATTATTACTTCATAGGAGGAACCTCTAGATCTATGAATCTTTCTCACATTTTTGCAATAAATTTTTGTATCAAAATATGTCATTGCATGCATTTTATTGGCCTTACCTTGAGTTAAGCTCATTATCCTTAATTTTCTGGTTGTCACATTTAATTATTTTTTCATTTTTTTTCCGCACCCGAAGACATGCTTATTAATTTTAGAGAGGGAAGAATAGAGGGAGAGAAAGATGGAGAGAGAAACACTGAAGTGAGAGAAAAGCAGAATTGGCTGCCTTTTGTACGTGCCCCCACCAGGGACCAAACCCACAACCCAGGCATGTGCCCTTTCTGGGCATCAAACTCATAACCTTTCGGTTTATGGGATGACACTCCAGGTTCAACACACTGAGCCAAGGCTGTCATGTTTAATTATTAAGCTCTGTTTAAAAAGAAAACAAACAGAAAGGTAAATGATGTTTAATGAAATATTGAGAAATGGTTATAACCATTGCTTATTTCTCAGCAGAGCCATGTCTCTTGACAATGTTTTGCTTTTGAAATGATGTGCCATCGAAGGACTGGTGATTGTATTGTTTTTTTCTCAAACTATGGATATGATATCAGTTCTTCACTCTTTGGCATGTTAGATATTAACTGCTACACCAACCTCAGCTGGTAGGAAGGTTTTGGGTAGAAACAAGCATGCCGTTTATTTATGGTTAGGATCTTTTTATCAAAAATCTCAGTAACAAAGCAGATGATAATACATTAAAATCAAGGAAACATTAACTTTTGACAGTAAATCCCAAATACTTAGCTTCATTAAACGTTTTGCCAAGACTTGTTCTAGTATACTATATAATAAAGAACGTGGGCAAAGGATACAAGGAATTCCCATATGGATGTGCTTAGTCTATCCCACTGGGTTACGAGTTAGTTGAGTCCATTTTATCCTCACAACATGATGATGCCTATTGAAAATATGAGGAAACCAAAGCTCAGAGAGGGCTATAGCTTCCTGGCTTGATCTACACACTATATAACTGGTCTGGAAGCAGTGTTGATGTTTCTGCAAACCTTTGCCCTTGCCATGACCATCGACATAAATGCATAGAAGTATAACAGTCTTATAAAAGCAATGATAAATGTTACATGGTTATATATGTTGGCAGGTGGGGTTGAGAAGTCCTTGGTATGGAGGTTCCAAGCCTCTGACTGATTCAGGGACAATGGGGTGATCACCTCAGGAGCCAGCTGACTCACTGCCGAGATCCCAGCTCCAATACCTTCACCTGTCCTCAGACTTTGAAAGTGCCGTCTCCTAAGGGGTGAATAGTTACAGTATAGCACGTATCTCCCAGATGCCTTCCCTGGATGGCCCCAGTTACCAACTGCACTGCCTGAGACCCTTAATGGAGAACATAAATAGCAACCTGAAAATCTTTGATTTTACTCCTACAGTTTTACTCTTGTGTGAAAGCTGAGAAAGTGTTCATCAGCTCCTTCTGAGTTTCACAGTTCTCTTTTTTCCACCCTGTATGCATCCATACTTGCGTGAGTTCTGCTAGTTAGCTTCACATGCTATCACAGTCTAAACCAGGGTAGTACCAGAAGGGAAGGAAATTTCACCTTCATTAAGTCTTTCTCTTGTGCCGGGTGCTTCATTATTCAGTTACTCCTTGGATTTCACAGTTAGTCGGCTTCATGTGCAGTTTCCCTTCCACGTAACTTCCTTTACTAAGTGCCGTGCAGTCTAATGAATGACTCAGCCACTCATGAGGATTTCTTTCTTACTTTTGGAGCTGCTATCATGGGAGCATGGGCAGACCTGTACGTCTCCAAGGCCCCATGTCACCCCTCTCCCTGCCATTTCTCCATTTTGAAATGGAACCCTCACCTGACCACCAAGGGCTCCGCGCTTCGTCTCTCATCCCTGGAGAGGTCCAGTTGCTGTGTTGCTTTTCTCTGTCCAGCTTCCATCCCACCAAACTGATGTTCATTCTTGCCCTTTCTATGGCATGAGACCCCACTTGCTCACAAGATGGACAGAGTGTTCATAGAAAGACCCTTTCCTTACACCCTGTTCTAGGTTATCCTTCCCTGGTTATGTTCTGGAACCCTGTGGAGAGCTGGGGAGGGCAGAAGTAATGGCCGAGTGGGCACCTTTCTGGGGCCATAGCTGTGAAAGTGTATCTCTACCTGCTCTGTTGTCTGCAGTTCTCGTGTGTTCTAAAAAGTAGATGCCTTCTAGTATTTTGATGCTTGTATAATAAAATACATTTAATATCATTTATCTTGTTTAATCTCAGTAATTCATTTTTTAAATGCTTTAAAAAATTTCACCAGTTGTGGTTTTGCTAACTTAGTTTATTTCCAGGAAAAATATCTGTACTTGGTCCCTTTAAACTATAGGAACTAAATGTTACTTTCTCATCTCTTATGAGTACTAGATTGAGAAGTCACGCAGTCAGGGAGTGAAGGCAAGATTAACACCCAGGCTTGTGTAATTCTAAAAGTCCTATTGGTTGTGTTATCTGTGCTGCTCTCCCACATTATACATGGCCCATCACAGAATTTGAAAACCAAATGGAATGGAAAATTTCAAATAGGGAGAGAGGAATATTTACTTATTTGAATTGAATATGATAATACATTTACTAAAGTATGAACAGACAACCAGTGTGCTATAAATAATATATTCTATACCAATGCTATATTTAAAAGATGACAGAGGCAAATTATACATTCTTTCCAGCATTGGATTTGTTTCTCTAGAGATTTACATAGTGGCTCTTGAGGGAAAGGAAGAAAGACCGTAAAAGTGTGGGCAGGTTATCTGGTCGGGTGGGGTTGTGAGAATTATGAACTCATGCAGAAGGGTGCAGCACACATCCGGCCTTTTATGAAGTTAGGGGAAAGTGTGACGTTCATTCCTATTCACACGTTAAGTTACATTTTTGGTCATGAATCGTTTCTCTATCATTTTAAAGATTTTTCTCCATGTGTATTTTCTAAGGAGGCATGGGTACCCGGAGTACTTTGGGGGAAGTAATGACTGAAGTTGATGCCTTTCAGACTGTCCATGAATAATATAAGAGGAGCCTGTCATAGCTCAGCTTACTGTTCAAATAGAAATTCTCTGGCTATTGGAAATGTTTATGTTCATGTTTGTTGGTCTTAACTTTCCATTTTGGGGCAATCTGTTCTAATCTAATGACAAATGACATGATTCCATCATTGTCTGCAATTTTAACTTGATCGCCATTAGCCTTTCTCTTTGTTAATTTTCTCACAGGAATTATATAGTTATGCTTATTAATGGTGGTTATTTGGGGTATGGTTGATCCTTGAAGTTTTCTAAATCATAATGCTGTTTGGCTCATCATTTTTATCAATGGAATTGACTGCAAAATTGTTGAGCATTTTCAAGTTTCTGTTTCCTCAATTTCATAGTTAGAAAAGCGCACTCACATCTCTGGGCTATGGATATGCCTCTGTTGAGTGATTGAGTCTAAGATATTTCCTAAAATCTCCATGTTATGAGGAATCATGCAACCTTGTCTTACTTATGTTTGTCTGTTTTTTGATACCTGAGAGAGGTCTTCAGAACCCAACTTACATTTGGATGAATTTTTTTTTAATTTGATTTTTAGTTTGTTTCCATTTTTAGTCCTACAGTGTTAATTTTTGCTGTGCTTCCTCTCAGATTACTGGTATTTCTCTACCTTGGCAGAGATAGCCTTTACAATTTCTTAAAAATTTTTGTCATTCTTTGTGGTTGGCAGGGGTGATACTCAAAATGTTTAGCCACTGGGCCCTCAAAGGCACTAACGAATCTGCACAGCCACTCTGGCCAACCGCAAGGGACGCCGGCTATGAACAGGGGGGCAGCTGTGTTCGCACACAAAGACTGAGTAGTTGCTGGTCGGGGACATATGTGGAGTACCTGTCTCAACTTTTCTGTCCTTTTGTTTTTCAGTCCCTGCACAGTCAGTGTAACAGGTCGTCAGAAGTGTTGACAGAGAAACAAGTGTTGCAGTAGCCGTTTAAGGTGACACTGATGGAGGAGTAATTAGAAAACAGCTTCTATGCCATTTTCATGCGGACTGGCAATAATTAGGGGGTTCAGGGCAATTAAAAATGTATTTATTATATTTTTATGTGTTCAGTTTTACTTTTGTTTTATCCTTCTTCTGTGGATGCAACATACTTTACAAATACTAATTTCCAGCACTTGCTCCTACTGTATGGGAGTTAACTCCCCTGTATTTAAGATAAAGTTAACAAAGCAGAGAGATTAAACCTGAATGCCATCAGATCAGTGGTAAAATCAAGGTCAAGGCTCGAAAGAGACAGTTCATTTACATCCCTGATTTTTCATGTTTCTCTGAAGTCCAGACCTGGGCTCTCCTAGGTAGACAGGCATGTTTCTTTAAACACTTTCCAATGATTTATTAAAGTACACATATCAGTATTTTCTCTATGCAAGTGAAATCCTTAAGAGATTACACAATTAAAAGGGTAATAGATGAGACCTCGCCCTTTATAGGACCAAAATTCCCTTTAGCTGAAGGCACTTGGAGAAAAAGTCACCATTTTTAAAGAAGAATGTAATCTGTTTATGTTTGTTTCTCTTCTATGCCAGAGGTTTTTTTCTGACAGTCAGAATATGTTGCTCGGCATTACCTAGGGAATCGCATGCTCTTCTCCCTCCATTTGCTTCCTTACTTAGCAGAGAAGGGAGACTGAAGTTAAGGGCTAACAGTGTCTTTTTAAAATTAATTAATTAATTTATTTATTTATTTATTTTAGCTACACTGTGCATTAGGACTTGCCTCTACCCTTTCTCGGTTAAGTCACAGAACCCAGCTTCTTTCCTATACTTTCTTTCTGAAGGGCAGGGAAAGAGGAGATGAGAAACATCATGTTCAGGTCATCCTCTGTCAGGTCTGCCCGAGATGTGGGAAATTGGAAAGTATTCTTTGGATAGCTTTGAATATCGGCTTTGACCAGATATATAGTGCTAAGAAAAGTACTATGTCATCTCTGCTGGCAAAAGAAGCCAGCTAGTAAATGTAAGGCAGATAGGTTGAAGAAGAAGAATTAAAATGAGCCAAAACACTCAGTCAGGTAAAACTTGCATTATTTTTTGAACAAAAGGAAGTTAAGTGCTTAAATATTACAGTAGTATCACAAAATCATTTTATTGTAGATGAATTAGGAATAGTTTGGTCTATAGGAATTAAAAGACTGAAGATAAAATTTTAAGTAACTTCAGCTTTATTATTTTAAAAAATTGTAGTAACTTGTCTTAATTCTTTTTATTCTGCTAATTCCTTGTCAAATTATTGCTTGACAGAAGGCATTCAAGAGAAAGCCTCTCCAGGAATTCTTACCTAAATAGAAAATACATTAGCAGTATTTATATAATTGGAGTAGGTGCTGAAAACTTAAACATGCTGCATTACCTATAGCACAGTAGATAAAAGTGCCGGTTCTGGAATTGGACGACCCAGGTTTCAGTCTGGCTCCACACCTACTGGACTTGGGGCATGGACTTAACCCATCTCTGCCTCGGTTTCCTCATCTCTAAGATGACATAGTACACACAGTGAAGTCACAGGGCTGGGGTGAGGATTGATGTCATGTAAGTATCTCAGAATAGTGCCCAGCCCAAAGTTAGTGCTCTAAAAATGTGAGTTGTTATTACTGAATAAACATCAGTTTCTGTGTACTGCTCATAATTTTATCACTCCCTCTCTTATGGGTAAACATTAGTCTCATCTACATTAAATTATCATCTTCTCAATTACCAGTGTCCAAGGAGTTTTTCGTTTCTTAACAAAATCTTTCACAAGCTCCGCATTGTGTTTCGAACCTCTCCCACTCCCCACCCACCGCAGCCCCCCAGCCTTCATTAAGGGATCAATTATGATGATGAGTACAGACCTGGCCTTGTTTTGCACTGGATTGCTCTTACTTCCCTGGCACATAAACCAAGATGTTAGACAAGATGGGTTCGGGGATAGCAGAGACCCTTTCAGCATCAGGTGGAGATGATACTGATTGCACCACAATGTTATTTTCAGTTGAAGTAAATGCCTGTTTTGTTGCTTGCTCACAATGGGCACCGAGGTGAAGATTAAACACAGCAATTGTTGGGCAAGACCGAATTAATTCTTGGAGAACTTTATAACACACTGCACCATAGTTTTAAAAGGTCATCACAGTGCTACTTAATATTGTTAATGTACGGGGTATTGTTTTCTATATTGAATCCCAAAGTGCTTTCAGCTGCTTGTTAGCTGCCAACCCTTTTTTCCACCCCGCGTTTTCTATTCCTTTCCCTCCCTCACTCCCCCCATCCATCTCCTCTGCTTTATCCTTCCAGATCTTTGAGCTCTGCATCTCATTCCCTGTACTCCCCTCTTACCACCACCCTGTTGTTGTATTTTTTATGCTAAATAAAATAATCATGCAGTGCAAGCCTGCTGGGGTAATGTGACATTGGTTTTTGCATATTTTTTATAACATAAGCCAGAGAAGGATGATGAATTATGCTCTTATTTACAAACAATATATACATAATTCCATTTAACTAAAAATAACAGCTTAGGCTGCCTTTTGATTTAGCCTCCTTGCTACTTTAGATAAAGAACCTACACAAGCTTTCATTTGAGCCGGCGTTTTGCCTAAAAATTGACCCTTTGATAGCAGAGCCTTGCAGGGCAGTTCTGCATTCCACTGGTGCCATTAGCCTTTCGTATGCATGTTGAGAAGCAGCAGACAGAGTTGGATTTATCCCAATCAGTTTAGAGTCTAGCTGAAACTTGCACCGAGTATAAAAGAAACAAGTTAAGCCAATTGCTCTAAAAATAGGTTCCCCAGTTAGAATGTGCAGTTTTGGGCTAAGGCCCTTTCTTGCATTCTGATATTAACTGTAACAAACTAGGGTGTCAGTTACAATTTTATAGAGCCCAATTATCTTGTTGAATAAAGAATGGACTTGGTATTTGTTGTGATAAAGAATTACTATCATATATTGGGTTGGCCAAAAAGTTCATTCAATTTTTAAGTAAAAATAAGAGACATTTTTCATTTTCACCACTAACTTTATTGAACAACAATAAAGTATTCACTGTTTTGTTCCACTACCTTCTGCCATCTTTGAGGCAACTTCGTAATTCCATCTTCCCAAAACTTTTTATCTTTCTGAGCAAAGAACTGTTCCAGGTGCCTTTTACAGTCTTCCAGGGAACTGATACTTTTTCCCTTAAGAGAATTTTGTAGACTGAAATAAATGAAATTCTGAAGGTAAGATGTGTGATGCATACGGTGGATGAATTGGAACTTCCCAGCCATGCTGTAACAGTTTTTGCTTTGTGATCAAAGAACCATGTAGTCTTGCATTATCCCCTTGGAAGATTACACATTTTCTATTGGCTAAGTTCAGTCGCTTTTTGTTGAGTGGGGCTTTCAGTTGGTCTAATAGGAGAGCAGTGCTTTTTGGAATTAATTGTTTGGCGTTCCAGAAGGAGCTCATAACAGAGACTCCCTTCCAGTCCTTCCATACATGCATCACTTTCTTTGGATAAAGACCAGCCTTTGGTATGGTTAGTAGTGGTTCATTTTGATTGCCCCATGATCTTGTCCATTCCACGTTATTATAAAGTATTCACTTTTCATTGCCTATCACAATATGTTTTTAAAATGGAACATTTTCATTACATTTAAGAGAGAATTACATGTAGAAATAAGGTCAAGAAAGTTATTTTTGCTTAACTTATGTGGAACCCAAACATCAAAGAGATTAACATAACCAAGTTGGCATGAATGATTTTCAGTGCTTGACTTGGATATTTCGGGTATGTTGGCTCTCCCCTGCACAGTAGAACATTGGTTGTTCTCAGTTAACGTCTTGGTTTGACCATCATCAACTTCAACTGGTCTATCCCACTGTGGAGCATTGTCGAGCAAGAAAATCTCTGGCACAAAACTTCGTAAACCACTTTTGACACATTCAATCACTCACAGCACCTTCTCCATACACTGCAAAAATCTTTTTTTGCATTTCAGTTGCATTTCTACTTTTCTCAAAATAATAAAGCATTATATGCCACAAATGTTCCTTATTTTCATTCACCTTCAATATTAAAATGGCTCCACAAAAATTCACCAGAGAGAATACATTGCCAGATTATAAATGAGAATAATTTGTCCCTCCAGATTAGTCTAGGCAGGAGACTAATTCATTGCAAATCTTATTTACACATATGTTGGTAATATGTATTACTTGTTAATTCTATGTAAGTGGCTCTACTTTTATTCAAGATAAGAACCTATTTGAAAAGAAAACTATTTCTCAGTAGAGTCCTCAACTCAGCCATGTCTGTGTTTCACGGAGCTTTATAAACAATTGCTGGCTCTTGAATTAATACATGGCCGTTCCACAAAAAGTGCTAATATCTACCTTCAAGGGTTCTTTTGAAGAGCACACCTGTGATAATACATGGTAGAGGCTAGCACTTCACAAATGATAGTATTATTTTAAGAAAACAGATTTTCCATAAAGATAGAGCCTCATGTTGACAAAAGAGACCTGTAGAGAATTTTTATGAGTCTATTTGAGCCAAACTGATATGTCTGGGGAGAAAGATCTTAAATGCTCTGGAGAATAAGTTTTGCAGTTTCTTTTATGCATCTGAGATTAGGGAGGCAATGTAAGGAAGACTGCAAGAAGGTGGAAGAAAGCAAGGCAGGAATTGGATCACAGGACAGTTAAAATTTTGTGCTTTCTTGAGGGAGGTCATGGCTTATTTCAAAGGTGTGTTAACCTAGATGCACAAAAATGATGGACAGGACTTGCTTAAGGCAGAGACAACTTTGACTGGAAAAGGTATATGCCTGGAGCATGACTATCCACCGGGACCTGCCCAGTTAGGAATTTGTGATCAGATCACCCTGTGAGGTTCACTTTCCCTAGAACTCCCTTTTTCTCATCCATACATAGAAAAATCACATCGTGAAGATACTGATCTCTTGTTTTCAAGCTCCTAATGTTCCTTATCAGTGCTGCTTCGAACTACTATCCTCTACCGAAAATGCCATACTGACGGCTGTGCCTTATGTTACCTGAATGACTGGCGCCATGGTATTCCCCACTGATGATTAAAATAGAATTTGCCATTGATAAAAATTGGACTACTTAGGCATCTCACGGAGTCTTAGCCTTTCCATTCTTAACAACCTGAAAAAGTTGATTTAATCCAATGTGTGGAAGCAGACATATGTTAAAAGGATATTTAATTATTATATGCACATATGCTTAAAACTTATGCCAACACATGTCCACATAGACCTAAGCCTGTGGGAATTTAAGTACCATGGCATTTATTAATGGAAACAAATGTCTCCAGCAAAGACGAGGCATAGTAGTAAAAGAGTAGTAAAAATGAGAACAGATGAAAAGAATATTGTGAACATACACACTTAAGAAAATGATAAGGGAGTCAGGGGACTAGGGGACAAAGCTAGGTACATAGGGGAAGGCTAAAGAAACATGAGAGGCTTGCTAGCAAAGTCACTCAGGCTGCTGGTTTGTGAAACCAATATATATGTAGGAATGGTAATAGACTCAGAGGTAAAGTTGTAGTAGCTGAGAGGCCTGTCTTAGAAAAGAAGAAAGGAAGAAAGAGTCTTCTGCACACTGAGGATTTCAGTAACATCAGAGTATGCCGAAATATATATATAAAATAATCTGATATTCCCAGGTCATCTGGAGAAGGAAATGCTTTTGAAAAGGAAGTTGTAATGAGGGGGGAAAGTCTTAGAGAGTCAGTTTGTGGAATGGGTTGGTGGGTTCATTATAAGTATTTAATTTCCGGTCTAGGAGATAGATTTCTGATTTTGTGCCTTATGAATAAGGTGACCTATCAAGTTATAACTGTGACGTCCGCTGCTTTCCTGCCTGTTTTATCTCCTGGATGCCTGGAATAATCTGAGAAGAGACAACAGAAAGCAAGCATATGTTTAATACAAAGGCTTCATGAAATCTGTGAGCCTGCTGTGCATCAAGTCGATGTAATTCATTTACTTTTTTAAAGCAGTGATGATACACTCTTTCCTCTGGATGACAAATTACAGAGCACATCTGAAAGCCCTCTCTTTGGGGAAAAACATTCTGCCTCTTTTTTCCCCTGCATAGCATCTTTATTATGTATGATGAGTAAAAAAGGCAACATTGACTGAATAGCCCTAAAAAAGAAAACAGATAAAAGCAGTCAATTTGAATATGTGATTGTAATAATGAACACATTATTGATACACATACTTTACACATAGCTTTGAGCTAGAAGAAGTAGTTCATTTACAATTTTTTTGCTACTGTCTAAAATATAAATTATGGCTCAGTCCTTTGTCTTTTCACCATATCAGGACAAGAAACTAGAACTGGTGAAGTCTACTGTAGCAGGGGCCACAGTGAATGATTACCTCTGTAGGCTCTAATGGATTAGCCACAAATTGTAATCGCTCCCTGAGAAGTACACCAAGACAACAGCTTTACTTTCATCAAAGAACACCTTTACTAGTTGTTACAAAGATTTTTGTTAGTCATTGTAGGTTTTCGTTTTACCTTCAATGGGAAAGATTTACCACTGATGTGGCAATATTGTGATACAGTGATGTTTGTCTTCAAAGTTTTCACTGTATTCCCACACATCCACTCCAGATACTTTTCCTGCCTCCTGAAAATACCAGTATTCTTCTCTTCACATAACTACTTCATTCTCTAATAAAAATCAAGGTCATCTAGCCTGACCACCCTCATCTGCTTTTCTTGAGGTTAAATTCCTTCTCCTATGGACCCAGAATCCCAAGAAAGAGAAGGACGTCTCCCCTCTGCGCCAAGTCCTTTTGTCATCTGTGACTTAGGTCTTCTTTCTACCTGCCCCAGGAATCTTTTATGTCCAACATCTTTCTTTCTGGGGTTCTTTCTATGGCATGCACTTCCCCCCCAAATATTATGCTTCTAGGAATTTATAGCTCCCTTTTAACTTGGGAAAGACATTCCTTTGGTTCAAATACTCATTCATCATCATTCATCCAGTAAACATTTGTTGAATACCTATGTATCACTTAGTGTTGGTTGTTGGTAAGTGACAAAAACAAATGTTGGTTACCTTGAACAAAGAAGGAACATGTTGGAAGGCTATGACATTAACCCATGAAAAAGTTAAGGCTCTGGCCTTGGAGATGGCATAAGTCAGAACATCTCAGGAGAATCCAGGTGGCAAGGACTACCAAAAAAAACTCTATGGGATGAATCAACTTTAGCCACTCACAGCTTTTCTATCACTCTTTCTGAAGTTTAAATTCCAGGCAGTGACTGTCTGATTGGCTTGAAACACAATCCTATCCCTAGACCTGAGAAAGGTGTAAAACTTGGATTGACAGTCTCACTAGGACTGCAGCCGGTGGGGAGTGGCAGGTGGTGGTTTCAAGATGCTTTTCCTAGGAGAAACAGAATGGGTATCAGTGAGGCAAAAACAGTAGCTAGCCACTGAAGCCTACCATGCTGGCCTTTAGGATAGAAAGACACATAAAAGAAAACTAGCATTTACTAAAGGGAAAATAGTATGATCAAAGTGGTAGAATTGAATATGACTGCATAGTAATGAGTCTAAAGACAAAAAAATACTGTACGCATATCATGAGATACATAGGATAAATAGTCCCTTTTTAAAAATAAAGGAATATAACTGCCAAAACGTGAATTATGGTTCATCAAACTATCTTGTCCCAATGAGAAGATAAGAGAATGGATTGGTCCAAGATGAATAAGACAGTGCCTGTCCTCAAGGAGCTTATAGTTAGTGTGGAGTGTGGTGTAGGAAGAGGTGTTTTAAGAAAATATAGAAAGCTACTGATAGGCGGACACTGAGAAGGTGCACCTAATCTTGGGATGGGCTGATTCTTTTTTGTTTGTTTGTTTGTTTTACTTGCTTGTCTTTGTTTTGTCTTTTTTTGAATTTTATTTATTTGAAGGGGGAGAGCTGATTCTGAGGAGGTCTCCAGGAAGAAAAATATATATCAGCTAGAATTTAAGATCAAGTTGTCCATGGTAGGTGGAACAGTGCAATGGTGGGAAGTACATTAGGAGAGAATAGCCAGAGGATAAGCAGGGAGGTGAGAAACAACATGTGTGTAACAAGAACCGTGGCAATTTATGGAGAAAGGATTTGAGGGAGGAGAGTTTGGAGGTAGAATCTTTGGGGCGCTGTTACACTGCCAGCCAGGGACATACTATGAGGGTCAGTAGGATGATGACTGGGAAATGCCTGTTGGTTGTGGTAGGTAAGGAGCCAGTTGGTGAGCTGGGAGAGGGCAGTTTGAGGAGAGCAGGGCAGGTGGACACCAGATGTGGTGACCTAGGAGTGAATTGGAGGTAAGGAGGCCGACAGGAAATGGAGGCTACTGTGCAAAGGGGTGTAGATGAGAAGGAACAAAAGCAGATTGACTCACAGCTGGAGAGGCTTGTGGAGTGAAGGCTTTTATACACTGCAAGGATGAAGTTAGTAGAGAGGAAAAAAATCAATGACACAGAGGGAGAGTGATACTTAAAGATCAGAGAAAGAGGAAGGAATGTTGGCTTTAAATAGAAGAGATGACATCTGATACTAGAGGTCAGGACATAAAAATAGGTGTCAATATATGGAAATCTGTGAGTAGGAGCATGAGGCTTTTATGGATAGTCTCAATAGGGACTAGACATAGTTGAGAATTTAAAAAAAACCTTGGTTCAAATTTTGGTTCCAAAATCTAACAGCTGGGTGACCTTTGGAAAGTTACTTACCCTTCCTGAGCTTCAGTACTTTCACCTGTAGAATGGAGACATTAAAAACTATCTCAAAGGATTGTGATAAGATTACAACACTGAGTGTTGTCCCTGACACCTAGTAATTGTTTAATAATGATTTCCATTTTTATTACTAATAAGTGCATATGAACATAGCACTAGTGATTTATGTTACAATGTACATGGTCTCGTGTTTAAGAGTAGACTCGGGAGCTAGCGAGTCCTAGCTCTGCCATATATCAGCTATGTGACCCTGAGGATGATGATAGTTTTTATCTTATAGTGTTATTATGATGATAAAATAAATTAACACTCCGTGATGATTCTATAAGTGTTAACTACTATTAATATTTTGATTTTTATTCAAGATCCACAACAGCATTCTTCAATGTATATTGTTATCCCTATTTTGTAAGGGAGGAGCTCGAAGTGTAGAAGAGTTAAATGACTTGCCAGAGCCAGATAACTAGTAAGTGGCAGAGCTGAACTAAAACCCAGATTCCTTGTGTCTTCACATTCTACCCACTTGGCATTAACTATGATTTTGACCTACTCTCTACCTTTGATCTTCAGTGCATGTTCACCGTTTCCTCAATTGCTTATCGTCACATACTCTGAGTTCATTTTGACCATTAGCTTCAAGGTTCAACCTTGGGTCTAGCCAACCTACTTTTGGTTTTACCTTTGTGACCTGCTGTTCACACTCCAACTACTGACAGTCTGTCTGTATGTAAAGCATTAGGGTAAATATAAATTTCCTTCACCCAAGGGTTTTCTAAAAGTGCACGATGGAGGTTGCAAACATGTAAGAGAGAGAAGATGCCATAACACCTACAAACACCAAATGCTACATTTGCTTCTGTGAGTGTAGTCAAAGAAATTTGCCCTTCCAGTTCCAAAGATGCTGCACATCTGTGCGTGTCTCTACTGACACGTGTCTGCATTTCTTTCTCATCAGCACAGCCAGTTGTTTTACTGCAGTATGATTCGGCACGTTGGAAACACCCAAAGACTTACCATTTGGGCTGTAGTATGGATGCTTGATGATAAAAGTCTGACCCTGTTTCTGCTCTTGTAGCAAATTTGATGGGAATCTCAGTTCCAAACGTTATGTAACATCATGACCTTTCTTTGATGTATTGTGGTGTGGCAGACAGATGTACTTAAGCATCGACATCCAGTGTATTTTAAACTACCCTCGTTCTTCATAACAGGATTAGGAGAGAGAATGGGCCTTCTGTGCAGTCCAGCTTTACCATATGAAAGAAAATGTATGTGAAAAGCAGATTCTCCTTATTTAGAAATAAGGTTCTTTAGGGTCAAGTTTTATTTAATTTAAATCCACTTAGGATTTACATTCAAAATGTATTCCCACTTCATGGCCTTAAAGAGTCAAACATTAAAGATTGAAAGAAGAATTCCAATAGCATTTTAAAACAATTAAGCTGCAAAGTGTCAATATTTGGACACCTCAAAAGAAATATTTCTTTTAATGAGTGTTAATGTAATCATAATATACTAAAGAAAGGGTTCATAGGGATCATTGAATTCACTAATGTTTTAAAGAAAGGCAGTTTTAGTTCAACCACTGAGGAAATGTTTTATTTCGACTAGGAATAAAAGCATTTTATATACAAATGAAATGATTTTACAATATGGGAAGGATTTAGAGGGACCAGGAAAAACCCACAGATCAGAAATGTTGAATAGGGAACGGGAAGGAAGGCACAGGATGCAAGAAAGAAGAGGGTGCTATCTGAAGGGGCTTTGTTTCCAATCTTGGGCTGCTTCTGCAGACTGCAAATTGGAAGTTTCTTCTGTAAGGGGTAAGGGGACCCATACAGATGGCCCAGGGACACCTCATACATTGGTGTGAACCCCACAAAACACAGGGCAAGGTAAAAGGACAAAGCCCCTTATTTAAGGTCCTCTGTGTCAGAGCTAGCTTGACCACATAAAGTATGACTGACTCCTGTTTTATCAACCTCTATCTCAGGACTAGACAATTACTGGAAGCACCCTGAAGGCGCAGAGGTTCTAAGAACTTAAAAAACAGGACATGCCAGGTCACAATGACTGGACCCTGCACCTAAAAATAACATCAAAGCAATCTGAACCTGCCCAAAACCAACTGAAGCATCCTATTCTGCAACTACCCTTATCACCCATCTGCAACCCTCTTGTCCTTTACAACCCAATAAAAGCTCACAGCCCCAACCTTTTCGCACTAGTGCATTTCTCTGTGCCTAGCCCCTTTTCCTCCCTTGAAAAGTAAGTAACCTTTGCTCTCTGTATTTCTCTTCCATTGTGAATTCTTTCATGACCCCTGTCACTGACTACCCTAACACAAGGGAAGACACAAAACAATGGGCGAGCAGAGCAGGGGACCTGCCACATGCTAAGTGGGGAGCAAAAAGGTGCCTAGAGGTGAACTGCATGTGTTCCACTTTTTAGGGTACTCCATTATCTCAGACCCATACGATAAGATGGATAAGATGCCAGTTTTAGGTCAAATTTATAACCTGTAGTCCTAGGATTTTTTGACATCCTTTTTATCGCCAGTAGGGAATTTTGATGTTCATTCATTTCAAAGGGGCTATGGAATGGTATGTCTCAGGGATTACATAGTATGACTAAGGGTAAAGAACTTGGTACTTATGTTTTCTTAGGAAATGTGGGAAACTAGGAACATTTGCTAGAAGAAGGAACACTGAGATAAGGGAGCTTACAAAAGCGTTGACTAAAGGAGAAAACAAACAGAAACTTGGGTGCCAAAAAGTGAAGAGATGTACCAGTCTGTCTAAAAAGATCTAATAAGATCATTTTTTTTTACTTAGCACACATTTTTTGGTGTATTTTTTTGGATATATTTATTGATTATGCTATTACAGCTTTCCCATTTCCGCCCCTTCACTCAACTCCATCCTGCCCACCCCCTCCCTCCCACATTCCCCCCCTATAGTTCATGTCCATGGGTCATACTTATAAGTTCTTTGGCTTCTACATTTCCTATACTATTCTTAACCTCCCCCTGTCTATTTTCCACCTACCATGTATGCTATTTATTCTCTGTACCTTTCCCTCCTCTCTCCCCCTCCCAATCCCCTATTGATAACCCTCCATGTGATCTAAATTTCTGTGGTTCTGTTTCTGTTCTAGTTGTTTGCTTAGTTTTCTTTTGTTTTTGTTTTAGGTGTGGTTGTTAATAACTGTGAGTTTGCTGTCATTTTTACTGTTCATATTTTTGATCTTCTTTTTCTTAGATAAGTCCCTTTAACATTTCATATAATAATGGCTTGGTGATGATGAACTCCTTTAACTTGACCTTATCTGAGAAGCACTTTATCTGCCCTTTCATTCTAAATGATAGCTTTGCTGGATAGAGTAATCTTGGATGTAGGTCCTTGCCTTTCATGACTTCAAATACTTCTTTCCAGCCCCTTCTTGCCTGTAAGATCTCTTTGGAGAAATCAGCTGACAGTCTTATGGGAAATCCTTTGTAGGTAACTGTGTCCTTTTCTCTTGCTGCTTCTAAGATTCTCTCCTTCTGTGTAATCTTGGGTAATGTAATTATGATGTGCCTTGGTGTGTTCCTCCTTGGGTCCAGCTTCTTTGGGACTCTCTGAGCTTTCTGGACTTCCTGGAAGTCTATTTCCTTTGCCAGACTGGGGAAGTTCTCCTTCATTATTTGTTCAAATAAGGTTTCAATTTTTTGTTCTTCCTCTTCTCCTTCTGGCACCCCTATAATTCGGATGTTGGAATGTTTCAAGATGTGCTGGAGGTTCCTAAGCCTCTCCTCATTTTTCTGAATTCTTATTCAGACCCGCCAAGACAAAAAAAAAAATGGCCCAAATGACAGAACACTCCAAAGCTCCAGAAAAAATACAACTAAGCGAGGAAGAGATAGCCAACCTATCGGATGCACAGTTCAAAACACTGGTTATTAAGATGCTCACAGAATTGGTTGAATTTGTTCGAAAACTAGATGAAAAAATGAAGCCTATGCTAAGAGAAACAAAGGAAAATGTACAGGGAACCAATAGTGATGAGAAGGAAACTGGGACTGAAATCAATGGTGTGGACCAGAAGGAAGAAAGAAACATCCAACCAGAAAAGAATGAAGAAACAAGAAAACAAGAACTTAGCACATATTTTTAAAACACTAGCTATTTGCTAAGCACTGAGCACTGTGCTGGGCCCTTCATATACAATGGCAAGTAAGATAGGCATAGTTCTAGACCTCATGATGTTTGGTCTGTTTTCCGATGGAAGATTTTACCATAATGAGGCAAAGAGTAAGAGAACCTGACTTCATAGTGTTTCCTGGATGACTTCTAAGGGAATGTGACGCTTATCTGATAACTAAAGGGGAAAAGATAGCCAGGGGAAAACAAGTATACCTGGAAGATGGCATGGCTGAGACCTAGAGAATACCCCCAAAGGCCTGTACAGTTCACTAGAGAAGTTGGCAGGAAAGGTAGTCCATTACTATAGGAAAACACTGAAGGATGAGAAGTAACATTTATTGAGTACCCATGATGAACCATGTGCTTTATATACATTATCATATATAATCTTAAAGCATATTTTGCTTCTTTTTTTAAAAGATTTTATTTATTTATTTTTAGAAAGAGGGGAGGGGAAGGAGAAAGAGAGGAAGAGAAACATCAATGTGTGGTTGCCTTGCACACTCCCCATACTGGGGACCTGGCCCGCAACCTAAGCATGTGCCCTGACTGGGAATTGAACCTGTGACCCTTTGGTTTGCAGTCCAGAGCTCAGTCCACTGAGTCATACCAGCCAGGGCTATTTTGCTTTCTTTTTACCAATGAAGAAAAAAGATGTGAAAGGAGACTAAGCGACTTGGTCAAGGGCATGCAGCTTAGTGTGAACCCATCTTTAACCCAGCTTCAACCATTGCAGTCTCTTAAACTCTGTGCTTCCCATGTACTACCTTGTTTCCCTTGGAGTAAAGGAAACAATAAGCTACTCCTTGAAGATAGCTGTTTAAATTTCAAACCAAAGAGCTCCTAATCTTTAAATAATACCAAATTTTTTTCCATGAAAAAGTTTCATGTCTGGTACATAGTCACATAACCAATGAGTGATAGCAATGTGGAATACATGGTATAAGGAGCCCAAAGACAAGGATACACTGGAAACAAAATGGTCTTTAGTTTTGTTGGGTCTTCAGCATATCAACTCAGCTGTAGGCGAATTTCCTAAGTCCAGATCAAATGGCCTCTTTTTGCATCCTCTTAGCTGCCACGCAGAATTCATTGCTTTCTGCTTTGTTCATTTTGTGACCATAGGAATATTTTTGCATCATCGTTTTGCACAGGTCTATTTTTCCTATGAGTCATAAAATCTATCTCACAGACTTATTTGGAAGATTGTGTGAGATTAGAGTATATGTGAATTCCTGTTCCTGTAAACTACATGCCACACTGAAGTGCACTCCGTATATTTTAGTTGAATGCAGTGGTGAGGTGCTAAACGTTGAACAGCACCTTTTAGGAAAAGAAAACTGCTGTGTGGTAGAATTCACCAATTCCATAGTGTAAATGCTCCCGACTTCAAACTAACAATGTGATGTCACTGAGTGTGGACTTGAGAAGTGAGATGCCAGAGAATCCTTTACCTAGTTTTCCACTGTACATATGCACTAGATTTAAATAACCTCAATAGCATAGAAATGTAGTTAGATAATTAGAAAGTACTGTGTTTGAGCACTTGTTACTTTTAATTTCAACATAATTTATTTAATGTCAATTCTATATAAATTAATTTTTACTAATGGCTATGCTTAATAATTGGCTCACAAAGTTCCTGTGAATTTAACTAACAGTCAGATCTTCTGAGCTGGTAACAGCTGGCTGCAGCACTCAGACTCGTGAGCACCTAAGGCAGGACCTTTTTGTGTCCATCTTTGTGTTTTCAGTGCTCAGTCCATGCCCTGGAACTCAGAAGACGTTTAGCACATCAGTAAATGAATTTGAAAAATTAACAAATGCCAATATAAAGCCAAGCTACTGCTGTATATAAAAAAGATCGTAGACATAGCCCATAGCCTCTCTTGGCCTCAGTTAATTCATTTGTAAGGCAAGGGGCTTGGGTGATTTTGACTGATATAAGACTCCCCCCACCGGCTGTTCTAATGACCAGAAGCAAATTCTGAGATTATGTCAACTATTTTCTTAGCTGTACGATTACATTGTGATGACAACATTATAACTACCTCATTTAGGACTCAAGCACTAAGTGAATGGGAGATTCAGAACTTATTTACTTTCTCTTGAACAGAAATGAAGATTATTAATTTGCTTTGGTTCAGTGCTGAATCATTAGGACAAATCATTAATCATTTGTCTAGATTTACTGTAACAGCATCATCGTGTAATCTTCTACACTTGGATTTAACAAAAAAAATGACTATTTCTTTAAATGATAGAAAAATAAAAATAGAAATGCCTTAGTTTCAAATGTTTCATAAGGCTTAAGTGATAACTTTTTGAAGCTGTGAGTTTAAGATTAATTTTGCCAAGCATTTCCTTTAAAGAGGAGATCAGAATAAACACTAAAGATAAAGTCTTAACAGAGTTGTAAGACCTGTTCCTAAAACTCATCTGATTGTGTTGTAGAACCCCTTTTACTTGCAAAATGCAATAACACCTCACGGGACATTGTGGTTCATGGAACCCAGTTTGATCGGCTGCTGTCGATGCTTCTTTCTGATAACTAGCCATGTGTTGCATCCAAAACAAATGCCTTTACTATCTGATTATATATGTTGAATAATGTGTAATTTTGAAGTTTTATGTTTTCAATTATTAATTTAGAATTCTACATTTCCAGGTGTCATATCACCAAATCCATTAACCTGATCTGTAGTAAAAAGCAAAAACTGATGGTGGACGCTGTATTCATGTCAGAGTAAGGTCAGAAAGGCTGACATTTCCTCTTCCAGATTTCCTGAAGATGTTCGGTAAAACTTGTCGCCTCGGTCACCTTATTTGTAAAGTGAGGCAGGTGGATGAGATAAGCCCAGAGTCTATGATTTATGCTGTTAGCCCATGTGACCACTGCCTAGGGAGCCCTAGCCATGGGGAGAATTTTGGTCCTAAAGGCTTAAACACATTCACAGAAGTGAAGGGGGAACCAGAGAGGAGTTTAATTAAGCTAAATGTTCTGATGTTTGAATGTTGACACACTCAGTCATACTTAGGTCCAAGAGAATTTAAAAAAATTTCCCCCTTGGGAGAATAGACTTGATTTACATGGGACTTCTTTCATTAAATTCAGTGAAGCCTGCAAAACTTGCTAATGAAGGAAAATTATGAAGTATGCTGGCTCAATTTACTTGCTCTTTCCATTATAATTTGGCCTCAAACCATCTTACATAGACTCTAAAGCAATCAGGTTTCAAAGAAATTTGCCTCACTTTTAGCTTAAAATTCAGAGAAGCATGTTTTGCTCTTATCAGAAAGATTATGAAGATATGGTAAAACTGGATTGGTAATTTTATTTCATTGTGAGATAGGTTATGTTAGACATGAGATTTTAAACATATTTTAAAAATGTTCTTATATATCTTCATAGCACTTTTTAAGTTTTCTGAGGCAAGTTATTATTGTGTCAACTCTTAGAAAATAGGTCTGGTCTTGGCCGGGTGGTTCAGTTGGTTGGAGGGTCATCCTGTACACCAAATGGTTGTGGGTTAGATCCCCGGTCAGGGCACACACCTATGTTCCAGGTTCGATCCCTGGTCAGGCAGTGCATGGGAGGCAGCTGATCGATGTTTCTCACTCACATTGATGTTTGTCTCTCTCTTTCATCCTCTCTCCCTCCCTTTCCCTCTCTCCCCCTCCCTCTCTCTCTAAAATCAATAAACATATCCTCCAGTGAGTATTTTTTTAAAAATAAAGAAAGGGAAATAAATAGGTCTGGAAGAGATGCTGTTCAGGAATTTCAGATTTTCATATTGCCCCTCCAATCCACTCTGTACTTTGCCATCAGAGTGATTAATGTTAACATGCAAATTTTATTAAATCCTGCATTAAAATCTTTTAAAGGGTTCCAATGCTCTCAGCATATGATGCATGCTCCTCAGCATGGCTAGGGGCATTTGTTGCCACTCTCATCCTGAATATGTTCGGACAGGCTTTATTTGGGTTGTTGGTTACTCCATGGAGTCCACCCCCTGCACTCTCAGGAGCTCAGCACAACACAGATGAATTGTCTCCCAAGAACAACTCAGCTTAGCAGTGGGGGTTTGCTCATTGTAGTCCACTCAGGACTCAGGCTGCCTGGACACCTCCATCACGAGTGTTGGTCATTGTTCAACCAGAGGGAAAAAGAGCTCTGAAGTGTCACACATCAGCGATTAAGTGCTCTGTGCTGGAAATGACGCTTCAGCTCACAACTCATGGCCATAACTGGTCATGTGTCTGCATCCAACTACTGAGAGCCAGGAAGACAACCCTGCTGCGTGTCCATGGGGAGAGAGGGGGACTGTCAGTGAGCAGCACTATAGCTACTACAAGCTTCAGGTCTCTTGCTGTTTACTCTGCCCTGCAGAGCTACACTCCAGCTTTATGTATGTTGTCATGAAAGCATAATTCATGTAGTCACTCTTGCCCTCATCATGTCACCAGATCTGTTCACCCATGCAGTGCTCTCATTCATTCCTCTCTTTTTCTTTCTCCTCCTCTACTTTGCACTGATGCTCAGAATATTCTTCCCCCTCTTCCCTTCATCTTTCTTTACAACTCAGTGTTTTCATCACCTGGTTCAGGAGGTTTCTCTATCTGCGCCCTGCAAAGCTGACTTATCAGTCCTTTCTCTATCTAATGTAAACCTTAACACACTGCATTAGAAAAACTTATTACCCACCTCTGCCTCACAGCAGAGAGTAAGCTCTCTGTCTTACTGTTTTACTCTGAGTACCTTGCATAGTGCCTTGTAAGGAGTCAATTAGTAATGACTTGATTACCATTTGCTGTTTGAGTGAATTAGAAGAGCTTACTCATAGAAGCTCTTCATTGAAGCTCTTCATATGAGCAATTGATGTTTGACAAAGGTGGCAAGAGCACACAATGGAGCAAAACAGTCTTGTCGATAAGTGGTTTTGGGAAAACTGAACTGGTACATGCAAAAAAAATGAAACTAGACTACCAACCTAATATCATACATAAAAATAAACTCATAATGAATAAAAGACTTAAATGTAAATCATGAAATCATAAAAATTCTAAAAGAAAACATAGGGTGTAAAATCTCAGATCTTTAACATAAAAATATTTTTGGTGATATATCTCCTAAGGCACTGGAAATAAAGCAGAAAGTAAACTAATGGGAGTACTTCAAATTAAAAATCTTTTATAAAGCTAAAGAAACCATCAGCAAAATGAATAGGGAAACCACTGTATGGAAGAACAGTTTTGCCTTGACATATCTGACAAAGGTCTAATCTCCAAAATATACAAAGAGCCAATACAACTCAGTGCCAGGAAGACAAACAACCCAATTTAGAAATGGGCAAAAGACCTGAATAGACACTTCTCCAAAGAGGACATATAGAGGACTTGTAGACATATGAAAAATGCCAAACATCACTAATCATCAGAGTAATGCAAATTAAAACCTTGATGAGATATCATCACTTTACACCTGTCAGAGTTGCTACCATCTATAAATCAATAGACAAGTGCTGGTGAGGATGTGGAGAAAAGGGAACTCTTATGCACTGTTGGTGGGAATGCAGATTGGTGCAGCCTCTGTGAGAAACAATATTGAGTATCCTTTAAAAAATTAAAGATGGAACTGCCTTTTGACCCAGCATTTCCACTTCCAAGAATATACCCCAAAGATCCTGAAACAGTGATACAAAAAATATGTATGCACTCCTATGTTTATAGCAGCACTATTTACAATAGTCAAGATTTGGGAACAGCCTAAGTGCCCATCAGTAAATGAGTGGATAAAAAAACAAAACAAAACTGTGGTACATTTACACAGTGCAAAACTATGCTGCAGTAAAAAAAAAAGCAGAATCTCTTACATTTTGCAACAGCATGGATGGACCTGGAGAAAATTATGCTAAGTGAGTTAAGCCAGTCCATGAATGAAAAATACCACATGATCTGTCTTGTGTGGAATCGAATGAAGACAATGAACTAATGAACAAGATAGTAACACAATCTTGGATACATAGAACAGACTGACAGCTGCCAGAAAGGCCAGGGTACAGGAGCAAAGATGGTGAAGGGATTAACCAAAGAATATTTATGCACAACCCAAGGTCAGAGACAACAATGTGGAGATTGTCTTTGGGTGGGAGAGGGTGGGGCTGGGTGAGAGAGGGAAAGGGGAGAAAAGTGGGAACAACTATAACGTCTTAAACAATAATAAAAAATAAATAAAACAAAACTGAAAAAAGAAAGGTCAAGTTTAAATTCAAGGTAAAATGTTCTAACTTAATGGCTCATATGTACAGAAGGCAAAAAGGTCACCAAATAATCCTGCTTGTTATTAAAATCCAGCCTTGCAAATATAGATACTCAACAGAAACATGTCGATTTTTTTAAAAGATTCCATTCATTTATCTTTAGAGAGAAGATAAGGGAGGGAGAAAGAGAGGACGAGAAACATCGATGTGTAGTTGCCCCTCATGCACCCCTACTAGGGACCTGGTCTGCAACCCAGGCATGTGCCCTGACTGGGAATCAAACTGGCAACCCTTTGATTCCCAGGCTGATATTTAATCCACTGAGCCACACCAGCCAGGACAGAAACATGTCAATTTTCTTTAAATATTCAGTTGGCCAAAAAAATTTTTTTCTGTACAATGGCTCTAGTAGTGCTTAGTTTTCTTTAACCTTATTAGAAACAACTTTGCTAGATTGCATTGTGACAGCTGTCATATCAGTGTGTGTTTTAAAAAAGTTATCAAAATTGGTGAATTTTTGTGTAGCCATTTTAATATTAAATATGGAAGAAAATAAGCAACATTTTTGGCATATTATGCTTTATTATTTCAAGTAAGGTAAAAATGCAACTGAAACACAAAAAAGAGGTGTGCAGTACATGGAGAAGGTGTTGTGACTGATCAAATGTGTCAAAAGTGGTTTGCGAAGTTTCTTGGTTCTATTGACATTTTGGCCAAATAATTCTTTGCTATGGGAGTGTCTTATGCATTGGAACATGTTTGGCAGCTCCTCTGGCCTCTACCCATTAGAAGCCAGTAGCGGGAGATAGCCGACATACTTAAACTATCCAAATCAATGAAGTTATTAGTGAAAATGAAAAATGTGTCTTTTATTCTACAGAAAAAACTAAATGGCCAACCCCATACATTATTTTCCTTCCCTGAACATATAGAAAATGGAATAGAGAAAGAGATAATATAAACATTACTTTTTTGCTCTGAACTTCAAATTCTTCAAAAGAAACTTTCAACCTGTGCATCAATCATATGGGAAATTGAAACTCAAAGTAAGAATAATTCTCTTTCTCATTCCATCATGGACACTATATGGGGTTAAATTACCCGAGAGGATCGTTCAGAACACCAATCACTGTACACTGGCCTGTTTGTTTGTTTGTTTTAATTCTGTCCCACAGTTTACCAGGTTTCTCAGATGAGGCTCAAGCAGTTCTGAGAATTAATAAAATTGTTAAGGCTGATTCTTACAGTAAAGCATTAGGGATTAGCTCTGAGCCTTATGTAGAAAAATCATCAGAAATCTAAGGGATAACAGCCGATAAGCAGAAAGTTAAGTTTTCTCACTGTGTGCACACACACGTACAATATTATTTACATATTATATGCTTTGAAGTCTGGAGAGATTTTCATGAAAGCATTAAACCCCGAAGGAAGTAATTTTATGGAAAAGAATCATATCCAAATAAAGGATTAAAGAACAAATTGTCTAATTCTGTAGAGTACTCAAGATTGTGAGGATCTGTACTGGTTTCCTTCAGAACTGGAACTGGGAACGATTAGTAGTAAACTACAGTAAATAAATTCTGAGGCCAAAATTTAAATCTGCTAAGGAGAGGTGTAATTTCCGTGGGATGTTGTGCAAGAGGAAACCCCTGAATATTTCAGTGCTGCTTCTCTGTTTTCTCAGCCCAGGAAATGCATGCAACCCCGCCAGAGTGGGTGGAGAGCTAGCGTAGCCAAATAGGACTCCCAGGTCTACATTTGTTCATTTGGTCAGTGTAATCCTAGACTTGAGGGTATTCTCTGAATAATTACCAAATATAAACACCACTTTGCAATGTACCCAAATTCTTTCAACTTTATATGTCATATATAATAATGCACAATTAATTTTGCTCAAGAATTTTATGTGATCATTGTATCTTGCTATATGGTAACTTTTGTATATCACAGTTGTTTCAATTATTTTATAAATTCTTTAGTTAGTTCTTGAAGACATGGAACATGTGCAAAATGAAAACTGTAACTTTTTTATAACATAGTGTCAGGTATCTTACAAATAGTAAAAACATGCATAAAAATAATAATGAGAAAAAATGATTCAAAAAATGACATGAAAGTGCTGAAAAGTTCTCAAGAGTTTGTAGTAGCCTAGAATTAATGTTTGGTTTTGGGGCAAAAAAGAAACAAGTCAGAAAAGATACTTTCTCACTATGAAACTAAATTGAAGGTAATTTGAGAGGTTATATTTATGAAAAATAATACCTGAACTTTTGTTTGAATTATTGTCCCAATATAATCATCATCTCAGCCATATATTCTCTAAGGATTTTACCAGAAAAATGTTCAAAATTTAAATAAACTCTTATTGAGTCAGAGAGTGGGATGGGCAAACAACCCTTACCCCCAGGGATGAGGAATGCTATACTTACTCCCCAAAAGGGGTGAAGAGATCACTTCCGTGCCCATGCGGGAAGGATGGGAGATGACAGACAACTGCCCCTAGCATTGAACTTGGATTCTCACAATTAGAGAAGGCAGATCTAGATGAAGTCACTGGCTCTGGAAATCAGACTTCTCCCTCTCTTGACTGTTTTGCTACATAGATTCTGAACCTTCCAGAGTCCAGGACCTGTCTGATGCTGTCAAATAGGGAACATAATCAAAAGGCATCAAAAATTCAGTGTTTATAGCTCGAAGTAGTAGTCAAGTTTGCTGAGCCCAACTCTTTCATTTTACAGATGGGAAACCTGAGGCCAGAGGGGATTCTGTGACTTGCCCAAGCTCACACAAGTAACACAAAAGCCAGACTCTTGAATTCTAGCCCAGTGTATTTTCCATGACACAACACAACACATTCGTCATCTGGAGAAAGCAGCCTAGAATTATGAGGGTGGGGCAGCAATTGAAGAGAGATTTAGGTATGTAGCTTTGGCAGAGGGCTCTCTCTTAGACAAAAGGGCCATTCTTGAGAACATGTCCCCAGTGTTAGCACTCAGAAATTCAAAATACCCATTGTGATTAAGTCATCAGGGCAAGAAGGTTCTCTTCTAGCGAAAGAAACAAGCTTGCCCTGGCAGGCGTCCATGCACGGCAGATGCTTTCCGTGGGACCTTGTTCCCAGAAGCTCACCTTGGCTTGTCAAAGAGAACCCCACTGTGCAAGGATCTCCCCAGATCTCTGACCTGCGGGCCCTTGTGGTACTTAAGATGGGTGGCTTTGTGTAGGGCGGTGCCTTCTCACAGATGGCTCCCATTTGACCACCAAGTGAGAGCTGCCTTATGAAAAGGCCACTGCGTTCCAGGGTTTCTAGCGTGTGCATTCCAAACAGGATCAAGAACATCTGCAGAACTTGGAACCAGAAACACACTGAGGTCATGGCCTCTAGGCAAGTGATCAGCAAATTGAGTCACTGAAATCTCTTTTATGAAGCATTAGCTGTAGGTCTGGAAACAGCTCTTAGGCGAGCCCATGTCAGTGGAATCGACTTCCCTCCACCCATTTCCCTGGGTTGGGCTTGTAATGGAGCCCAAGTTTCATATGTGAACTTTGCTTTCCCACTAAGGAATTGAAAAGCGTGAGAAGGAGAATAGGCATGGATTCATGGGGGAAGCTGAGACAGGTGGTAGAAGGCCCGATGCCAGAGCCCTTACAAATGTCTGTGGTGGGTATTCTGGGGGCAAATGTGGGGTGTGGGCTACTCCCAAGAGACTGAGAATCCTGTGGAATACTCTGATCCTCTGTAGCATCTTCCACAGTTGATTGAATAAATATCATGAAGTAGGGGCTTGTTTTTCTTCCTCCTCTTTGCACTTTCTGTGCCTGGAAAGAAAGGAAAAAAGAATGACAGGAAACTTAATGTGCACAACATGAATTTTACTCAGAGATGGCATTTATAGAAAAGTATCTTTACAGTTAGGATCTGGAATGCAAGATAGTGAATCTTAATCCAAGATAACTCCCTACCTCCAGCACCATTTACTCACACACCAGCTCATGTCCATACATATTACTTTGTGACTTTCTAGTTCCTGTGTCCCTTAGATTCTCAGGGGCTTTATTGCATAATCCATTCATCCTGTCCCCTCAGCAGCTGGCATTGTACTTACTGAAAGAAAAGAGGTAATGATATCAACAAAGTAATAATTGCCAGTGATGGTCACAATTAAAATAACAATTATACATGTACAGCATTTTATATGCAGTTTGCAAAAGCACTTTCACGTATATTATCCCATTTTAAACTTTGACTAAGCCCATAAGGGAGAGCGGGATGGTTTCTTTTGAGGAAATTGAACCTCAGATGGAAGCACCTGCTCCTGGGCTCTCCTTTAACATTGGATGGGACTTTGATTCTAGCCCAGGTCACCTGACTCCAGATCAGATGCTTTTTTTTAATGGTCATTAGGTTATCAGATTTCCAAACAATGCATTCATCGGAGTGTAGACTGACCATGACTGATAATTTTACATGTATGCATCATGAGAGATGGACGTGTGTACAGTCTTACTTTGAATGTTAAGTAAAAGTTAAGAGCAACAAAGTTTCATGTTTATTTTAATTTACTATATGTAAATCATTTTATTTTTCAGTTACAGTAGACATACAATATTATATTAGTTTCTGGTGTACAACCCAGTGATTAAACGTTATATAACTTTCTAAGTGATCATCACAATTTCTAAGTTTTTTAAAGGGAAGATCTTTATCATAGTAATTCAAAAACCAAACCAAATACACAAGAAGAAAAGGGACTCTAAAACCTTAAATGAGGAAATTCTTGAGTGAAAGATTGGTTTTCAGTGCCTATTTTGGTGGCACAGGAAATTATGTCTTTAGTCATATCACTTAACTTTAATTTTCCCATCTGAGAAATGCTAAGTTGACCCAAATTGTACCTCCTTCATTTCTCTTAGTGTGTTCAGGCTGGTATAACAGAAATATCACAGAATGGGTAACCTAAAATGCAAACACTATTTCTCACAGTTTTGGAGGATTTGAAGTCTAAGCTGAAGGCACAGCGGACATGGTACCTGGTGAGGCGCCTGGTTCACAGACGGCCACCATCTCATTGTGTCGTCACATATCGGAAGGAGCACGAGAGCTCGCTGGGGAATTTTTTAGAAGGGCACTAATCCCATTCATGACAGCTCTGCCCTCATGACCTAGTAATCACCTTCCATAGTCTAGAGGCCCCACCTCCTAATACCATTATATTGGGGGTTAAATTTCATCACATGTGGGGGGTGGGTGCAAACATTCAGTCCATAACACTTCCCATGGCAAAATTCCATGCTTTTGTCATTCTAATTATAAGAGTGGGGCGGTAAGCATTTAATTATAGCTATACAAAGCACGCATTCATTTCTAGTAGGGAGCTCACCTTGCCACTTGAGCACAGAGTTACTAAGATGCTGCTAGTTAGGACTCAACAGGTAAAGTTCTCCATTTACAAAATGGTTAGGAATTAGGAGCCAGGGTTTGACAGGTCACGTTTCATCAGTTCACAATTATGGAAAATAGAGAAACTGAGGACATGTTCCTTAAGCATTTAAAACTCATGCCTCTAGCAAGTTTTCTTGTGCCGTCTTCCATAGACTACCACCAGTCAAGGACACGGTCAAGGATATTTGGTGAAACTAAATCGAAGATCATATTCTAAAAAATAATTAAGTGAACTTTTTTTTACATTCTGCTTATGCTGCTGCCTCCCCTGAACCCAAGGACTTGAGGCTGCAGGGCCGCGGGCCACCACTTGCCAATCAATTCAAGGAAGTCACTTCTAAGCAGAACCGGTACTCAACTGGCAAGACGTAGTACTAATAAATCACATGCAGAACCTGAAATCCGATGTCATGTGAAGATTCAGTACTGTTTCAGTAACCCCACAGAACGGATTTACAGTGGGAGTCCTGATTATCTAGGAAATAGAAGCATAACAGTGGTTCTTGTTCACTCACAGAATTTTCTAAAGGGTGTCTATTTAAATCCTCTGGTGAGAGAACTCAGAACCTAAAATTATTCCAACTATAAAATATTAAAGTAGACTAGTGAAGATGAGGGCTTATACCTCATGCATTCAAAACTCAACCATTTTAAGGCAAGCTGAGTGTATGCATGAAAGACCCAGAAAACTTCAGGCTGAGATGTTAACACAGTCATCTCCTCATGCGATATCTTTTTAACTGTAGGTTTCAGAGTAAAAACTGTTAATGCTGGAGGATCATGTTGAATCAGTGGGAATTGCTTGCAGAGGAATAGCAGGGAGGCCGAGGCTGTGGAGGCTGATGACAGGTTGGGCCGACTCATCCAGAATGAAGTCAGCAGATGTACCCAGATACATCAGAACCACTTTCTCTGAGTTTCAGTCATTTCTAGCAGCGTGTGGAGCTTGTGGGAAAATCACTCACTCTGTAGGACCTTCCCTTCTTTGTTAACATTTTGAGTGAATAAAACCCAAGTACAGTGAGCATCAAGAAAAACCAAGATAAAATAGATCTAGAGTGTAGACACCAGGAACAGCCTGTATGTAGGTGGTAATGGAAAGAAAAACAGAAGCAGCACACAGTGAGTGTTCACTATGCTGCAGAAAGTATGTTGAAATATTATTTAATTTAATCCTCACAACATCCCCAACGGGCAGGTATTCATGTTTCAATCTTGCAGAATTCAGGAGCGGAGACTGGGAGAGAAGGAGCAGCATGCACTGACTGGTACACACGCCAAGGAGCTGAGCAGTCAGGCTTGGAACCCCGGGATGTCTGTGCTGTTGTCTCACTCTCTGCTGGGAGGGATCTAACTGAAGGATAGTAAACAGCCTAAGGAATTTTCTAGAGGAAAGTGGGAAATTTACATGATAATGATGGTCTCATTTCATATGTTGATAAGTTGAATTAAATTTTAGCCTCTATTAATAGCCCTCATTTTTTCCTATTTGTGCTACTGCCTGGGGGTCCCCCAACACTTGTATATTAACAATGGAGCAGAGGCCTTTGGATCCTAGAGCACGTGTTCTGTAGTGCCATTTATTCCACACTTCTGGTGGTTCAAGGGATGTGTCACTCACTGGACATGCGCTGTTGCTAGGACCCTCACTATGACCCCAAAATGGGTATGGTTCCCATTTTATGACTGATAAAACAGCCTCAGAAAGTTTACTATTTCTAACATCCTGCACTGTTTAAGCAGCGAAGCAAGATAAGGACTGAGGGCTGCTGGACTGAGAATCTTCCCACAGCACCGGGCATAGGACTGGTGCTTCTCAACCCAGGCTACTTACTAGAAACACCTAGGACTTCAGAATAAAAGTGCCTGCATCCTTCCCCAGACCAGTCAGTCAGAACATCAGGATGAGGGAGGACCTGCTTCTCAGTATTTTGCAAAAGCCCCACAAGAGATTCTAATGGGAGGTCAAAATTGAGAACCATTGTCATAGGCAGCCACTGATTAAGCGATTTTATAGAACATAATAATCTCATAATCTCTTTAAAAACTACAGTGACTGAATAATTAGCTTTTTTGGCTTAGCTATTTTTTTTTAGCTACTATGATAGCTCTAATCCCTTCTGCATTGCCTGATATGCCACATAAACAGTATCTGATAATTGATATAATCTAGTAAATTCTTCAATTATTTGAGTAGGCAGGAATTTTCCTGGCACAGGACAGACAGAGAGAGGAGTCAGAAGAGGCATAGTGAATGTCCATGCATTCCGATGGCTGTTTCATTGCTCCAGTAGAAGTAAAATGAAGTTTTTCACCACTGAACTCAGGACTCATATCCCTGTGAATGCCAGAGTACCCAGGTCCCAGGGCAGCTCACAGATCCTTAGGTGGACTGAGGAGAGTTCTTGTCATTGTCCTGACCTTTTGCATCAGTGAGCTCCTATTCTTGATGCCAGTAGACACGGGTAACTCTTGTCATAGTTTTGAATATCAGTCTTCCTTCTGCAGGATGGTCTACATGGCGTGGCGTGGCATAAACTCTCTTAAACGCATGAGATTTTTAGAATCATGGAACAAGGAGTCTTGTGGGTAAATAATGGCCCTCAACAACATTTGAAAGATACACGGTTCTGGAAACTCTGATGTGTACAGTATTTCTACTCTATCTCCCTTCCCACCCCTGACTCCCTTTATAACTCTAACTTATAGTAAGTAGTTATAAATTGGAATGAAAATTCTGGGATAAAACTATTCCAGAAGAGACAGAGTTGTGTTTTTAAAGATCCCCTGGGATGATTATCCCATGGTCCCATAAAGGTGCCATGTAAGAAATGTACCTTGTGATTTTTGTTGGTAATTATGGTGTTAAATTTAACTTTAGATTGGTCGATGGCCAGTAGAATGTGGTCTCTTGAGTTTAAATGATCAGTATTGTGTGTCAAATTTAAAACGAGCATACTCAAACTGTGAAAGCTGGCTTTGCAGTAGATTTTGTGATTGAAACAATAACATTTTTTTCTGTGAAGTAAATGCGAATATGTTGGAGGAAACAATAATACTGCACTTTTGCATACTAGTTGGATGGCAGATGCCTGGCATGTGTACCCTTATTCCATGCCCCTGGAAGACGTTACTAATTGATCCTGGTACTTTATATCCTCCTTTTTGGGTTAAGCACAAGCATGGACCTGGAAACTTTTACAACACCGTGACTTATGCAGTGACTACCAATCGATCAGACTTGGCACAAAAGATAAAACCTATTTTCCGTTTCCATTAGAGCAAGTTGCAATTTGCAAATGATAGTCTGTCCAATACCTTGTTAATTAATGTTGCTCTTTGCAAAGTTAAAAGCCCTGTGAGATATAAGGTGGTGGTGATTGTTTAAAACATGCAGAGTTCCTCACATTGGTTTTGATGATAGGTAGAAACTGTAAGTTTCCTTGTTTTTGAACATGTGGCCATGTTTCTAAATCCAGCAGGGGGAGTACCCTGCTTTTCTAGACCCTGCTTTTAACACCTGCTTAGTTTCAGTGCTGACAGTTTATTTTATAATCCCCTTAAATTGGAAGAGCCAGTTGGGAAAAATCACACTGAGGCCTTGCCGGACAGACCATCAAGGAAATGAGAGCTCAATACCCCACAACTCAGAGTCCTACCTGCGGTACCTCTCACTTCTCCCGTGGATTTGGCACCAGAGCCACCTGCAGGTCTAATAATGGGGGCTGAAAGCCTTTTTGTTGGAATTCTTGTTTTTATAATTGCATATGAAATCACGATCAAATTTTGTCTTCAGTCTAATAGGTTGCAGGACATCCCCCCACCCCACTCCCCGTGCTGGCTAAATGTCGACTTAGGTAATTATATCCAACTTCCCAAATTCCAGGGTAGTTTATATGGTTCTCTTTCTTTACTTGCGCCCATTAAGGCTGTATTGGCGAGGAAAGAGTGCGGCATTCCTTACAGGGACTGGCTGGGCCACCTTCCCCTGGCATGTAAAGTAATGTCCCTTTGCTAAATGGCATGATACCTGTCAGATCAGTGCACAGGTAACGGCATGCTGTGTAATATAATCGCATGCTGTGTAATACCAACCCCTCTGTAGTCCTCAAAATCGTGCCTTAGTATTAGGAATTAATAAACTATGGCCCACGTGCTAAATGCCGCCTGTGACCTCTTTATGTATAGCTCTGAAGCTAATAAAGGATTTAATATTTTAAAAACATTGTTAAATAAAACAGGCACACAAAGAAGAATATGCAATAGACTGTATGTGGCCTGCAAAACCTAAAATGTTTGCTAACTGACCCTTTACAGAATAAATTTGCTGAGTCCTGCTTAAGATGAGTATCATCATCATCATCATCGCATGGATAAGAGCCCACTTACAGAGTACTTCCTATCTACTGTCTTAAACATTTGTCATGTGTTAACTCAGTTAACCTTTACAGAGACTCTGTGAGATAGTGTAGTAGGTGAGCAACCTTTAAGACTGTCTGCAATAACCCCTGCCCCTGGCATTCGTGCCCTTACTGTGATTCCTTCTCTTAACTAAGGGCTGTCTTTAGGGACTGCCTTCTAATGAACAGTGATTTTTCTCCTAGTGGAATATGGCATGGGATGAAGAATATATAGATAACGATGATGGGATGTTGCATTGCAGGTTTGGGTTCCAGACCACCCCAATAAAGCAAATCATAATCTTTTTGCTGGTGGAGGGTCTTGCCTTTCATTTATAAAAATCACAACATCCATGAAGTACAATGAAAGAATCTACGCCTCTACTGAGATTAGATTACAGAAGACTGTGGCTTCCTTCTTGGATTTTCTCTTGGGCTCTCCCTTCTTCCCTCTCTCTCTTCCCCACTCCCCTTTCTCCCCTGATTCATCTGGCCTCCTCCTTCTCTCCCGCTTCTTCCCCTCTTTCCCTCTTCCCTCTTCCTTTCACCTTCCCTCTCCCTCTAATTGTTTACTATGGGAGAAGCTGAATTCGGTGTAGAGATGGCACGTGGTAAGGGACTGAAGCCTTAAAACCCTCTGTGTGAGCTAGGAACCGAATCCCTCCCTCTCTCACCTCATTTGAGCCTTCTGATGAGATGGCAGTTTGAATGAAACCTTGTGAGACACCTTGAGCCAGAGGTAGCCAGCTAGGTTGCACCCAGATGATTCACAGAAACTGAGGTAAAATGTTTGTTGTCTAAAGTCACTAAGCTTTGAGGCAAATTTTTAGGTAGCAATAGTTAAATACAGATTCTCATACCTAGAAGGGGGAGTATTGCTATAACAAATTCATATAGTGTGGGAGTGGTTCTGGAACCAGGTAGTGACAGAAGTTAGGAAACATGTAAGGTTTTTAGGAGAATGTTAATGAAAGTTTAAAGTACCTTGAACACATGGTTCATAGAATTTGGGGCTTTGAGGACACAGAGGGTGAGAAATTACAGGAAAGTGAAGAATATTGGAGAACAGGGGATCTTTGTTATTTAGAGGCAGAAAGTTTCACAACACTTTGCCTGAAGTTACATGGAAAATAGAAAAATGTGGCTAATAAACTGGCTGATTTAGAAGCAAAATGTTGAAGATGCTGCCTCATTTCTTCTTGATAATAGCAAACTGTGAGAGGAGAGAAATAAATAGAGGGGTAAAAAAAAAGGAGTTCGAGCTTCATGGTTTTGAAAATTCTCCATCTCTTTAAATGGCACAAGAAGCTTAAATTAAGAAATGGCTTCTAAGCCAAGATCAAATACAGAGCAAGAAAACGTGGTCTAAAGATGAACCTGAGGGTGTGACTGTGACCTTTTGTTCAGGCCTCCAAAAGATACAAAGTTGTAGCAGAGCCTCAGTGTGCTGTTCAGCTACACAGAAGGCTCTTTAAAGAAGGTAAGGGTGTACCTAACACATCCTCTTAATTAAACAATAAGGCTTCTGGCAAGTTTAAGGTACAGTTGTTTCTAAGCCATCTCAGTAAGAGCCCAAGGATAGAGAGGGACTAATTTGGAAGAGATTTGTAGGTGTGACTTTTGTCTAATGGAGTGAACTCAGATTCACAGGAGACTCACTAAGTTCTTATAACAGTTACATATGCAGAAACATGAAAGCTTGAACAGAGGAGAGACTAGGCAGAAGAAAAGCCTTTGAATCCTCAGAATCCTACCGGCAGGATTCAGGATGGGTGAACTGTTCAGCTGCAAACACATCCTACCTTCCATTAATAAAAGGAAGGATGTCTCGGAGACTAGAGCCAAAAGCCTGAAGGACATAGCTGAGAGCCATAGAGAATTATTCTCAGGCCTTGAGAGCCAGTCTCAGAACTCTTCAACAGCTTTCTGGCTAGATTTTAGAATTCCAATGGACCAGTGACCCACCCGCCCCAAACCTCCCCGTTATCACCGTTTGAACAGGAATGTGCATGGTAGTTATCCTCTGCTTGCCTCACCACTGCATTTTGGATGTGTGTGGAGAGGAAACTTTTTAGTTTTTTGAGGCTAGCATCTACATTTGAAGAGCTGTACTCAGGAACTACATCTGAGGAAAATCATCTGCACCTGGACATGATTTAGATAAGATTCTGGGCTTGAGTTGGTGCCATCATTAGATGACATTTTGGGGGTTCTTGGGAAGGGATGAGTGTCTTTTCTGTATGGAAGAGATGTGAATTATTGGGGGGTCAGAGAGTAGACTGTGATAGGCAGCTTCTAAGATAGTCCCTGAGACTGGCATTCATGCTCTTGAGTGTAAACAAGATTTAGTGACTTATTTTTAACAAATAGAGTATCACAGAAGTGATAGGGTGTCACTTCTAGCTAGAGGTTATGATCATGTTCCTTTTATCCTGGGTCCTCTCCTCTTATTCTCTTTTGTATCACTGGTTCTGGGGAAAGCCAGACATTGTGAAGGAGCCCTGTGTAGAGGGACCGAGGCCTGCCAACAACCAGGTGAGTGAGTCTGGAATCAGGTCTTGCCTTCCCTTAGGAAAGCCTTCCAATGAGACTGTAGCCTAGACCAGCTGCTTGCCTGCTGAGTGACCATGAGGTAGAAGCTACGTTGATAGCACCTGGATTGCTGACAAAATGAAACTAGCATGATCATAAATGTTTTTCTTTAACTGCTAAATTTTGGAATAATTTGTTACATATCAGCAGATAACTCATGCAGATAGGTACAATTATTATCTATGTTTTATAGAAGGAATATTATGTATAGAAACCTATCCGATGCCATAGCACTAATGAGGGGTGGAGCTCAGATTTGAACCCAGACGGTCTGTCTCCAGAGTCGGCATTGTTGAAGCACAAAACTCATCAAGACACTGAAGTAGATGAGAGATAAAAATGCATGCTTGTTAAGTGAATGAACAGGGCACTCAAGTGTCAAGAGCCCTTTTGCTGATGTGTCTTATATGTGGGCATGTGAGCACACGTGCTCGGATAAGTCACTGTGAGCATTCCTAGAAAGCAGGATGCTGCCTTCTGGGAACTTCTTTTGTTGCCAAGTGGTGCTAGGTGCAAGCAGATATTATTAAAATGTCCTTTTCTTCTTTCAATATTTACTGATAGTTCAGGGTAGCATTCTGCTGCAACCTGGGGATTCCTGAAACAAGTCGTTGGGCTCAAAATTTAGGGAGAACATACGGGAGTAAGAAAGCTTAAAACAAAGGGACAGGTCCTATACCTGAGTCTTCCCCTCATCTCCACCTTGAATGTTTATACTACATTGCAAACATTACAAAGAGTAAATGTGGACTTCAAATTACCAATGTATGGAACTTTTGGCACATTTAAAAGATGATTGTTGTGAGGTATTGGCTTGCTTAGAAAAGGAAGTCACAACGTAAATCACTTCTGTGGTGAAACTCATATCTTTAAAATATTTTACTACAAACTTTATTTTGTAGAGCAGGTCTAGATTCACAGCAAAACTGAGCAGAACATACAGAGATTTTCCTTAGATTCCCTGCCCCCCTGCCAGAGGCTCCAACTAATATCTTTTGAAAATGAAGTTGAGTCACCAATTTTCACTAAGAAATCTCCAGTGGTACCATTGTGTATAAATAATCCAGTCAGTTCATCGGGTATTAATATGCCAGGGACACATGTATTCTCTTTGGTTCCAGAGCTACAATAAACTGCTAGGTGATAACTTCAATTTGAAGAGTTTAACAAACCACACTATTTTACTTTGCACATTCTATGTATTTCCTTTTATTTGTACAAAATGCTACCAGGAGTCCAAGATTTTGTAGACTCAGCTCAATAAATAGTTACACAGTTCCCATTTACTTCTCTTCTGAAGAGGTTGGGGTGGGGGTGGCCGGATACTGGATGGGAATCAGGGGGAACATGACTCTCCGCTGGGGAAGGCTGTCCCTGTCCGAGCTCTGGGTTATATTAAAGGTGTCTGCCGGTTGTCAGTGTGCTTTCCTGGATTCCTTAGAATAAGTGTTGACTGACACAGAACGAACCACTTGAAATGTATATCCAGCTCACTATTGCTCCTGAGACAACACTGTGTTTCCACGCTGACCAGGTACTGGTGAAAGAGTGAACAAAGACAGCATCAGTGTCTTTGAAACTCATTTGCACAGTCACTTACTCAAAGTCACGATTGTATTAAAGAGAGAGATACAGATGCTCTGGCAGTATAACTTTGCCCACAGCATGTCTTCTCAAAATGCCTAGTCAGCAGGGGATAGGTCCTTTGACACGCAAAAGGGGGAGCATACATCAGGAGTGTCCATATCACCTGTGAGCTTATCAAAAAATACAAATGCTGGAACCCACCTCTCCCCACCCAGTGTAATGAATCGGGATCTCTGGGGCCAGGACCGGCAAGCTGTGCTTTAACAGATATTCTACACACGTAAGTTTGAGAAGTAAACTAGAGAGTCTGGACTATAGGTTTGATTCACATTGTCAGTTTTCTGAAATCGGAAATACACAGTTTTAGCTCTCTGGCAAGTGTTCCTTTGTTCGCAGTAAATTTCTATCTTAACACCTCATCTTTTCTCCTGTGTAGTAGTGATGCTTAAGATGTGGTTTGCAAGAAATTGTTTAAAAAGGGGAAAACTCCTTAACAAGTCAATACTCATATAACTCTATTTTTCCCGGTGGACCATCCTATGATGTTTTGTCTACCTAGAGATTAATTTTTCTTTCCATGTGCAAAATGCTGCTAAGTTCATTAATTGAAACAGCTTCAGAATTTAAATGTGTGGTTAGAGGTGAAATATCTCTCCTTAAATCCCTTCTTTCCAAAACAAGCGATTGTTGTCATGGTTCCGTGGGACAAGCGCAAACTTTCAGTGCCATCAGAAAACAATTATTAGCAAGCTCTGATAACCGTTTATTATAGATGAAAAGTCCTTTAGTTGTATAACTTCTCAGATAACTCTATTTAAAAGAAAGTAGAATCTCTTAATCGCTCTGGGGGTCTTCTCATTAATTGTCAGTTGAACTGCGCCAGGAAATTATTCTGCCGTTTATATACTATTTTAAGCCCATTGCAGATGTGGAGCCTCATGTCAAGGCTGGAACATTCTTAATCTTTCCTGTCTCCTCAGAACAAGAAGATAATAAACATTTCTGACAAACTGTAATCAGGAACTGGCCTGGTAGTTAATGAACAGGTCAGAGGTGGCCATCAGGGAAGTTGCTTAAGAATGTTCATAACGAAAGCCTTTGGCTTAGACCTACATCTCCATAAAACTGGTGATAAAAGGCTTTGCGGGGAGGATTCAAGAGGACAGGATTCTACGTAGCCCCTAGAAGTCAGAGTACTCCCTTTTCTCTCATTTTGCTCTCCTGCTATTTTAGTGGGCTTGGGGTGTGTCTAAACCACCCTTCCTGCCCTAGTCACCCTCTTGGAGAGAGAGGTTTGTTTCAGCACCTTCTCTTGGCCCTGCGGGAAAGGCCACCTTAACCAGAAGGAAAGAATCTGAGGTTATCTGAGGTTGGATTTGGATTTGGGTACTACCTCTGCCTCAGAGTCACCTTTGGGAAGTCACAGATGTCTGAGCAGCGAGCTGGCTGGGCAGGATGCAGCCCTTAGGCCCCCATAGGAGGCAAGAGCTTTTGTCCTGCATTGTCCTCCCTTTAGCACTCCCGTTGCTGATCGCTGATGCTCTGCTCTTTAACAGAGGCAGGCAGATAGCTTCCCCATCTTTGCCTCCTAGGGCGGTCTTCAGTCCTGCAATACTTCTGCTCCTTCCCCCACTTCCTCCAGATTGTAGCATAAATGAAACTTAGTTACTTTTTAGGTGAAGAAGAGTATGTGATAAAGTCTGAATATGTACAGAATCTGATTTTTATGTATGTCATACAAAGCTTATGGATTTCAACTATATTACACAGAAAAACACTCATTTACTAAGGGACACCATAATGTAAAAGCAATTTTTAAAAGCTAACAGACGTTATAACCAAAATGTGCACAGAGCATGATTTATGCACATGCTAAAATATTTCCTACAGTGAACATGAACTAAAACTGTCTGCTCTATTCATATTTACTCTGAAAATATTTATTGAGCATCTACTAATTGACTGTTTTGGTCCTGGGACTACTGCATGATTTGGGGAGATAGAAATTGATCAAGGTCATCAGTTCACAGTCTCCCCAGCCTCCTTGCCCTTCCTCTGTTTCCCTTCTCTGGTCCTCTTTCCCTCTGTCTAGATCTTGTGTCCTTAAAATCTTTTCCTGTGACTTACTCAGTGACCTGACCAGTTTGGAAGTCATTCTAAAGTGGCTGCTTCTTGAAAGTAGTTCTTACATCCATGGATGTCTAGACCTCTGCATCAGGATAACGAACTGTGAGTGTAAGTTACCAGTCTCGCCAGGACAGTGGCTCCCAATTTGCAGGATGCATTTGAATCACACAGAGGAGAGTTAAAGCGCACATTGCTGGGCCCCAAGCCCAGAATGCCTGATTTAGTAGATCTGGGGAACAGCTCAAGAATTTGCATTTTTAAGAAAATCCTCACCTGAGGATAAGTTTTTATTGATTTTAGAGAGAGAGGAAGGGACAGGGGATGGGGCAGGGGATGGAGAGGGAGTGTGTGGAGGGGAGAGAAAGACAGAGAGAGAAACATCGATCAGTTGCTTCCCATAATTGAACCACATCTTAGGTATGTGCCCTGACCAGGAATTGAACCCACAACATTTTGGTGTTTGGGGACAATGCCACAACCAACTTGAACCACCTGGCCAGAGTAAGAATTTGCTTTTCTAATAATTTTCCAGCTAATGCTGTTGCTGCTGGTACTGGGGCTGCACTGACTTAGGACATAATTTTAGAAGCAGTTTGTTAATATCACTTTATTTGTAGAATAATTAAGAAAGAGAAATTTGTGGTATGATATTTTCTCAGAATGAATGACCATATGTGGTTAAGAACCCCAAGATCCTCTACTTTTTCCAGACTTCCCTTAATCTCCAGGAAATGCACTGTATCTGGCTCATTAACACTTAAATTTATATTCTTTTTGGAACCAGGGTGGCAATTGGCTTGTGGATTTTATTTTCACTGGGTGGGAATGGAGCAGTAGTGTGGAAAAGCATCTTCCCAAATTTTCTTCTGCTGGGTGGATTGTGGCCATCCGTGCGTAATATTTCAGTTTAGAGCACTTGTGTACTTTTTGTTTTTTATTTTTTTAGATTTTATTTATTTAGTTTTAGAGAAGGGAAGGGAGAGAGAAGAGAGGGAAACACCAATGTGTGGTTGCCTCTTGTGTGCCCCATGCTGGGGACCTGGCCTGCAACTGAGGCACATGCCCTGACTGGGGATCGAATCAGCAACCCTTTGGTTCACAGGCCGGCACTCAATCCACTGAGCCACGCCAGCCAGGGCATGTATAAAATTCCAAATAATTACATTTAGTCTTCAAAGACTATTTTAATTATTTGCAATGAAAACAAACATGAAATTTGCTAAACAATTTGAACATTCAAACATGTAGTAATATAGAGACTTCAGGAGAAAGTGGTTTGGTAATATTTAATTGTTAAAGAATTTCAACTTACTAAGCTGTCATATTCAGAAAGAAAAGGAAAATACTTTTTATAATACTGAGATATTTAATTAAAATACTTTTTTCTCTGTAAGGCTTTATGTAAAGATCTCCTGCCAATCCCTTCTTTCCTGTCTGTTTTAAATGAGCATTTTGTGCTCTGACCAGCATGGCTATTTGTCGGTTGCCATCCCGCAAAGTGAAAGGTCACTGGATTCCCAGTCCGGGGTTGGGGAACATCGGAGAGGCAGCCTATTGATGTTTCTCTCTCACACTGATGTTTCCCACCTTCTGTTTCTCCCTCCCTTCCCCTCTCTCTAAATAAATAAATAAAATCTTTAAAAATAAATTATCATTTTTGTCTGATTACATCTTAAATTGATCAAATACTTTAATATAGTTTACTGCCTAATTTATTATTGGTAGAAATGGATTCATAATGTTCTTTGTCTTGATAATTGTTTTATATTTCTATGGTCATTAAAACAAGGTAATTTTGTTACAATTAAAACAAAGGAAAAACAATGCTTTAAAATTGTACAAATATTATTGTTTCCTTACTCCCTACCCTAATAGCCTATGATAAGTTCTCCATTTGACCCCTCCAAAATTAGTGAATAATATTCTTTCAGATTAAGTTAGCTACACTCTTCTCGTGACCTAGGCCATGGTTTGGTAACAATGTAGATTCATTTATATGGTACCTCGTTAAAGATAAGAAATCACTTACTGACATTACTAAGTGATGCAAATGTAATTTTGGCACAGTTTCCTCTTCTTTCCATAACTCCTTTAGTGGTCCAAAGTTGGTTTCATATGTAAGGGAAAAAAGATTTTAAGGAAGGCCCCTCTCTCCTGCCTGTTTCCTGGACATAAGACTAGAGGTACGACTCTTAACACTAAGCACCTACTGAAACAGAAATGAAAACAACCTCTCAACGTGGTGTTCTGGTTTGAACTTTGAGACAACCAAGTTTCATATTTAGTCCTCAGTTACCTCTTGTTCTGTTGGCCTTATTCCATCTTTGTACTTTGTTCTGTAATGAGCATCTCTCATTCAAACCTGTTACAGATACCTATTAGCTTAAGTTCCTTTAAGGGGAGAGACTACCTTTTACATATGTCCATATCCTTCATGTAAGGTGGGTTCAGTGTGTTTTTATTGGTTGTTTTCTTTGTTTCAATTTCATGTAGGTTATCATAAAGTTCTCTTGTCCAATTCATGTTCTATCTGTGTTTTCACTTCTCACATTTTTCTCTCAGAGTAAGAAGCTGGGTATCAAAGCTAACAGCTCTTACAGGGTCGAGAGCACTCCAGTATTTTGTCTCTCTCTTCTTCAATTGTGTTCTTATTTCTATCATTTATTTTTCTTTCCTACTTTGAAACAACCATAGAAGCTTTTCTTTGAATCCCTGACATGTTCAGTTAACACTCTTATTTCTCACCCCTTTGACTACCAATCCTCTGGAGAAAACAGCCTCCACTTTCTTACCTCCTGACCCTCCCTCCCTTCTGCACCTGCCACATGCCTCTGCAGAAAGTACTGTTTTTAAACACTGTTCTTGACTTTCTCATCCCCAAAGTGGACTCTCTTAAGCTACTTTTGGTCTTTCTTGAAACTTCTTTCTTGGGTCTTTGGCACAGCACCATGTTGATTCTACTCCCCTCTCTACAGACCATTCTGCCTCTGATTTCATCGTCACCTTCTTTTTCTATTATTCAAGGTGGATGTGCTTCTAGCATTTGCCTCCCATTGATTTCTGCTGTTTCTTTCTGTTCTTTTTCTTCTGTTCATCATGTGCTCCCATGATTCAACTTTTTCTTTTATACCAATAACTTCCACAAGTTTATCTCAATCCCACAATTTTGTACCAAGCTCCTGTTCCCTATTTCTATCTGGCTCATAGAAATATCCTGTGGGGTTTATCAACAGGATTTTCACTTAAGCATATGTACACATAAACTCGTTATTTTCTTTCCCTTCTCTTCAACTACTTTTTCTTTTTGGCTTCTACTTCTATACATCTATGAACAAACCATTATTCTTCGAGTGACCTTCACTCAAAACTTCAGTACCATCTTTGACAATTTCCTCCTCCTCTTCATCCAAATCAAGTCCTGGTAGTTTTCCCCCTGTCTCTCATGCCTTCGTTTTCACTCCCACTCCTGGCTCAGTCCCCACATGAATTTACACTTGAAATATTGCTACCAAGATTGCATATGTGGTTTTGTTTCTATTTTTCTCTATTTTATATTAATTTGAGCTGTCCTGAAGACTTGTGTTGATTTTATTTTTATAAAATGACACAAAAGTTATATTCTGTGCTGCTCTGAAAGTGTTAGTTTCTAAAGACCTTTGTTCAGAGGGCCACCTTCTCAGTTATGCCTGCCATGGTCGTCTTATTTGAAATCACAAATTTTCTCCTTGGACACTCCTATCCCCCTTCACTCTGCTCTATTTTTCCCCACAGTGCTCCCCACCTTGTAACATTCCGTATAGTTTACTTGTGTATTATGTTCATTGTCTGCTGTCCCCAGTAATATTTAAGCTCCATGAGGACAGGTGTCATTGTGTTATTATTATGACACATCTAAAGTAGATGCCTGACATCCAGTAGGCGCTCGGCAAATATACATACATTTAGCTAAGTAAGAAATTAACTTGTTGAACAAATAATTTTTGTCATGCCGTGCACATGCTATAAGAACTGTGCTAACTATGGGGACCTATGGTGGAAAACAAAACAGACTTGGTCCCTGCCTTCGCCTAACTTCCAATCTAGTCAGGAAAACCTACACCAACACGACAATGAAGAGAGATGAATGTTTTGCTCTGAGAACACTGAGCTACCCAAGGGACATTGTATGGGAGGTCAATGAAGACATCCCTGAGCAAAAAAACCAAACAAACCAACAAATGAACAAAAAAAACCCCAAACAAACCCAAAAAACAAAAAAAAACCCCCGCTGTGACCTGAGAATGATTAGGAGTTGACTAAGTAAAGAATGACATTAGAAGGAGCAGACCTATTCTAGGCATAGTTTAAAACATTACTAGTGCAAAGAATTGCAATAAATAACTGGCTAGATTATAGAAAGTGGATGGAAGGCTGGTGCTAGAAAGAGAAGCAGATAAGAGTTTGGAGAGTCTTTCTAAGCCCTTCTAAGGAGCTTTCACTTTTCCCAAAGGCCAGCGGGCTCTCAACACACGTTCATTACCTCATGTAATAGAATGCATTTTAGGGTATGAACATCTTTCAGTTGACCTTCCTTGTCAACTGATTGGAAAAATACTTTGTAAAGAAGCATGCACTTGGTCAAAGTAACCCTATGTATAGTATCACATGTTTATTCTTAGCATTTGTGGCTGCAGAGCAGTCACGATTCTGAACACGGTATGTTTGGTTTGGCATTAGCCAACAGCTCGTTGTTTACATCTTGCTGAAAACAGCATAGCACAATTTAACGTAATTCTCAAGAGTAATCAGTTCAGTGACACACATTGGGAAGGCAAAGAAAATAGTTTTAGGAGGTATCACATATCTTTCTTGGTAAAGTTTTACTGTGATATAGGTCTCCCTAATTAATTATGTGTTAAAATCCTGCATTCAGTACATAGGCTAAAAGCCCAGACCATATTATTGACATGGGTAGAGGTTTGCTTCAAACTTTTTTCCTAGTGCTTCCCTTTTAGACCCTTCCTCTTCTTTTAGAATTCCCTTATGGACACGTTAGTATCTTTCTTTCTTTGACTTTCTGATTTCCTGGAGGGGCACTCAACCCCCATCATTACACGGTGTTACTGGTTGTTCATCTGACTACCAGTTTGTGCTCTCTGCCACTAATAACCTCACAACTTACTCCTCTGTCCCATCCCTATTGAGTCTTCCTCGGTGATTTGTTACCTCCAGTTGACCCTTGAACAACTTAGGCAATAGGGGCATCAACTGCCCTACTAGTGGAAAATCCGCATATAACTTAGCCCAACCCCAGATGACCCTCGAACATCGTGTTTCCACTGAGTAGGTCAATTGAAAAAAAATCTGCATGTACGTGGTCCCACGAAGTTCAAACCCACGTCGTTTAAGGGTCAATGATAATCTCTAATAATGTTAATTCATTCTGAGGCCTTTATGACTGCTGCACCTTTTGGAACTATTTACATTGTAAATGATGAAAGATGTGTTAAATCAGTTTGGACTGAAATTTAAGCCTCAGTGCAGCTGAGTTGGGTAAATCTTGTTTCTAAGGGAAAAATAAGAATACAAGGTGAGACTTGTGCACCCTTTAATTTGATCCTTGCATGTCTGATACGTGGTCTATCTCTAAGACCTGTCCATTTCCACAGACTCCTATCTAGGTGATAAAACGTCACAAGAGCTTCATTGTCTTCTGAGTGTTTGTGGAAGACCGCCCCATTTTGAGGGAAACTACTTAGCTGTGTAGAGCAGAAACGCCAGTGTTCAAGTGCGGGAGCTCTTGTCCCTGGCAGTCACAGAGATTATACTGCCTGATGCCTTAAAAGCTTCTTCTTTTTCCCTCCTTTTCTAAAATGCACTATTTCCTGCACAGTATGAAGTATTAAATGATTATTAAAATATTTGAAAACTATGAAGTATGTACAAATAGGAGGTGTTATCTAAATGCTTTCTTGTAGAATTCCAAAGATTTCATTTGTGTAAGACTTAGGGTGGCTGTACAAATGAAGAATTCCAGTCTATTGCAACTCAAATACTGATATGTACAATTTTGAAGACATACGTCTTTATTTATTTTACTGGAACTCACAGTTATAACTTCTTACTTGACTGAAGGAAAATTGTTTCATGTAACATAAATATATCCTCTACAAATAGAATGTGCAGAAATATAGCACCTGAAGATTTAATACAGAAATGAAACAAGTGGTACACAATTAAAATAATCATGTTCTCCATGAGAATGTCCCTCGCAGGCCTCAAGACCCTGACCCTACTTTTGGATTTGTCTGGTCTGGCATATATACAAAGAATCTAAAGTATTTTAGGGTAAGACAATCTTTTATTTTAGTGATCACGATATATGGAATCAAAGGGAACTCGGGAGAGTGTGATTCAAAACCTGGCCAATAGGAGGTAGTGTCCATGGGTGTCAGTGACCTGGCCCGACCCAACTCCCGGGGTGCCACCGTCATGGCCTTAATCATGCCTATCCATCATTGGATGTGGCAGCCACACCTCTGTCATCGGGTAGGCCATCTGGTCATGCTACTTGCCCATATGAACCTTGGTTATTCATTCCAGGGTAGTTATTAATGGGTCAGCAGCTTGGGGACATTTCAAAATGGTGTTTTTGGCTGTTGCCCTTTTCTGGGCTTCTGCAGATCTTAGAATAGTCCATTCTTCATGCACCCCAAAGCCAAAACCAAAATCAAAACCAAAACTATTCCTGCCAGCATTTCAATTAATTCGGAAATCAAGAAGGCCCTAATCTCCCTGAAAGATCAACTTGGAAAGAGGATTTTTTTTTTTAAATACATCTGATTTCAAAAGTATGAAATGCATTGGTAATCATAATAGCTTTCAACCTGATGGCAATTTAACATTTTATTGTAACCTGTCACTTTTACATCTGATATCTTGCCTATAGGATTTCAAAGGGAGGAGGTGTACAGGGATGACAGAGAATAGAGAAGTCAGCTGAATGAAGTAGCATGACCTGGAGGAAAGAGAACTGGCCTGGGGTCTGCCTGCCTTGGGTTTGAATCCCAGCTCCTCTAGTTCCTAGCTGTCTGATGTTAAAAGTTACCACTAACTTTTCACATCGAGTTTTGGGTAGGACTGATTAAGTAAGGCACATAAAGCACCTTACAGCAAGGTGCAGAATACATGTTAATCCTACCTCTTCATAGGAATAAAAATGTTATGGACAGTTCATTGGTTAAAATTTACTGATACCATCACTTCCCACAGAGCAGGAGATCAGGTTGTGACAGTAATTGCTAATGGCAAACCTGTGAATACATAAGTTAAAGAGTAGGTGGATCACATGTTATAAAACTCATGAACTTCTCTTCATCAGAATAACAAAACACTAACCCTAGAGCCTAACCAGATATTTGTGAAAAGGAAGTGGTATCCCAAGGAGAACTGCAACAAGGAAAAGCTAACACCAGGTGAGAAAGAACTTTGCAGAAGAAAATATGACACCAAATTGTCTGGGTCATCATTTTAGGAAAAGTGTGTTGCTAAATTCAACAGAATGGTTTTCTCATGCCATTAAGAGAAGACTGAACTATGTCTAGTATATTTTTTTTATAATGTAATACCATGAAGTGATAAGGATTTGGGCACATAGAGGGTGGGGCAAAAGAAGGTTCGCAGTTGTTCATATGGAAAATAATACAAAAATTAATAAATAATGTAAGAATAAAGTCTGTGGTTCACGTGCTCACAATTGTAAACCTACTTTTGCCCCACGCTGTAGCTACATTGTGTTTCTGGAAAACGTCACCACGTGCAACATTGCATTGACAGAATAATGAGATATTACTATATTTTATTTTTCTCTTAATGACAAATAATGTCTTCCTATAATATAAGTCATGTAAAAAATGTTTCATCCTCAAAGAATCATAATGAGTCAATACAGTCTTCCAGTAATTCCTCTGGGCTCAAGAATTAGCAAGAATATATTACATTTTATGAACTTTTCTTGTTATGGGATGGAGTTTCCTTCTGTAGAACAAACATTTCTCACAAGGAACTTTCCTTCTTATAATACATTGAGCTAGCTTAGTTTCCAAGCTATTACTGGTGGGAATTTAAAAAATGTATACTGGGAAAACTGTCAAGTTAACCCTATGGAGACACATACACATAAACACCCAGAAAAGCCTTGGTCATTTCATCCCATTTCTCCTAATTGGTGCTATAGATCAAATAGTCTTGTTAAAGTTAAGATTTTAGGATGGCCATTAAAAAAAATAACTTTATTCCTGAGTCAGTGTAAAGATTAGGGGAAGAAGGTTGATTCTGAAGACGTTTGTATATTTAACAAGCTAATCAGAGGTTAGAGTCTGATTTTTCACTCTTCTTGGCGCATGGAAATGGGCAGTTCCCCCCCTTAGGCACATGCTGCTATATGTCGCTATGACGAAATATATATGTAAAGGGTAGGGTTACCGTATTCCCTGTTTCCCTAGGGCAACCCTGATTTATGCCTTATGTCTTGGCACTTTGTTTGGTTTAGCGTTTATCCAGTGTTTATTTTATTTTTTTAACTGTTATTAATGTTATATTAAACATAAACCGGGTTGGGTTCTACCATAGTCTCATTCGGTAGTACATGTGATTCACTTACAGTGGACAGAATTCTCCCTTTATATCGTGATAAAATCTGAACGACAACCAGTGAGGACCTGCTTCTCTTTCCCAACCCTTTCAGAAGCAAGGTAAGTAAAACCTCCCTTTCAATGACAACACGGTCTCTGATGAAGAACAAGCCCTCGTGGACATGAGTAGGCAGGGACAGCTAAGGGCTTCTGCTTACGCTGTAATGGAAGAAATGCTTGATGCTACCTACTGTCCCTGTGGGTCACTTGGTTTTCCAGCTAGTTGGGCTGTGGCCCAGGTGTGCAAAATGCACAGACTTTCCGGCCACCAGTATTCCAGGCCACTGAGAAACAGAGTACGTTACACATTAGGGCTACATGAAATATGTGTGGGAAACAGAGGTCGAGCAGTCCTGTCATAGTGCATATAGAGAGAGATATGAGTGCTTCTGCTGAAGTGGTTTTGTCATTTATTGTATACAACTCTATACCTGAGTGTTTGCTTTATCCAGGTAGTCAGAATTATTTGAGTAATCAGAGAAAGTTCCTATAGCCTGAATGCCTCATGGTTTCAACCTTGTTTGGTTGGTGTTTCTTTGTGGAAACCAGGTAAAATGCAAAATTGATTTTGCATTTAATTTTGCATTTGGGGAGATTGGATTCATGAAAGCCTGAAAATGTAATTTCTATGTAGCTGTCAAAGGACTGCCCAATGAGATAACCCAAAAGCCTGACGTTCAGTTTATGCTGTCATTTTGCTGTTGCTTTACAACACTTTTATTAAAAATATTTCAATAAACTCATTTGACTCTGCTGAGTTTTAAGTAGAGTAATGAAAATATCAATTTCTCAAGCAATTGATAGTGAATGGGAAACATGTGAGAAATGCTTTTTGACATGTACTACCCACTAGGGGGGCAGAAGTGATTTCAGTAACCACATGAAAACCAAAGACACAAATTTGCTGAAGGAGCATCAGAAGCTATTTCAGAAATTATTAGCTAAGAAGATTTAGCACATACAGCTGCGGGAAGTGCTTTTATCATCAGCCTGTGAAGTCTGCACTTCCATTTAGAATAAATGGCTGTTTTCCTGAAGTAATTTAGCTCATTTATTTCAAATTTCTTTGTGCAAAAAGCGAAGCAAAATGGGTTGATAATGTGTTAATTCTATCAGCCAGAGAAGAATTTTGCAAATATTAAATGGTGCAAATTTTATATCAATGTCTTCAGCTGCTTTAAATAGAAAAATATCAATTTAGCTAATTACAGTAATGGTTTGATTATTTTCATTTAACTTGTGGAATAGAGATAATATTTGGAAGTTCATTCTTTGAAGATCAAACACTTGACACTACTGTAAATACTGTTGTAGATTCAGTTAAAAACACAAACAGTGATGAGATGATTTTTCACACTGTAATACAGTCACACATGTTGGTGGGGGACTGAATCATCCTCAAAATGGCCTTGTCAACATCAGAAGCCTATGGAGCAAAAATAACTTGGATTTAGTTGGGTGTTTATATAATTTATAATCATGTCCAAACAAGCTGATATTCTGCCAGTTGTTCTTATCTACCAATTGATATGAAAATTGTAACCTATAAAATTTATATATATTTTGTACACATAGAGTTAGAATAACTTGTATACAAAGTCAACTAATGTTGAATATAAAAGCAGAACAAAACATTTTAGGATGGTACTACATGCTTTCTCTCTTTGCTGTCCCTAATCAGATGTTAGGTATGTTAGGAACTTTGAAGAACCTTTTTGCATATCAACTTTAGGGTCCTATAATCACACTGGAATTTTTTTGTAACTGAGTATTTTGTTCAAAATCAGTTTAGTAAAGTCTTTGATCAAATTATTTAATACATGAAATGCTAATTTTTTTACCTTTAAAGCTTTAAGTGAATTGCAAATACTAAAGAATTAACTTGTAACAGCAAGAAATCAGAATTTATTTTTCCACAAATATTGGAGGTACCAAATAAATTAAACCATGAAATAATGTACAAGTTATAAATCATAGAAATAGTTACAACTCATAGGCAGAAGTCTATCTCTGTTGATCTAAGGAAAATTGTTTAATATAGCAAATACTAAAAACATTAGAATTCTCATTCTGATTAAATTTAGTAAAATCAACAAATTTACGACAGAGAAAACTAAAAAGTAACATTTACTGAGTATTCATTATGTGCCAGCAACTTTTCACAGACCTGCTCATTAATCCTCATGAAATCTCTCTGAAATGGGTTAAAATGATCTCTTTTCTAGATAAACACATCAGGGGTTGAGAGGTCAAGTCATTTGTTCGAGATCATCATAGATACTGGTACCTGAAACCAGATCTGCCTGATAGCAAAGCACCTCTTTCCATTACTGCTCTCTGCTGCCTGGACATAGTTAGGATTATATCAGTTATCACAGAAAGCTGTTACAACCCCAATGGTTCACTGTTGTATTTCTTTCCGGAAGTTATGTTTTGGAGAGATTAGACTCATGAGAGGCTAGAGCTATAGCTCCTACTTAGTTGCCAAAGATGTGACCAATAAGAGATCCTTTCAAAGTCGGTTTAAGTTATGGTTAATGCGTAGTATAGAAGGATGAGACTGTGAGGTGACATCTTTCCAAGTTTGTGGTGGTCAAGGTCTCCTTAGCCTTAAATATCTGGAAAAAAACAACAGGAAAAAAACCCTCACAGGACACCCATGTAACTGTTTTGTGGTAAGGAGTGATTGAAGCCAACGTTCATAGCTGGGTAATTAAGTGAGAATTCCTTCTCTGTAGCAAAAATAGGAGAAATGAAAGTCATGAAACAAGAACTTTTCCAGTCTAGAAAACTTGAGAGGCTGAAACTTGTCATATTGGCCAGTCTTTTTCAAATATGTCATACATCACTTACCTGGGACACTTCAGATAGTACATGTTCATGATGCCGTCCCCCTCCAAGGGAAACTGTCTAACCTTCTCTCAGTGGGATTCATGTAGGTTTTTAAGTGCTTTTAAGGTGATTTTTTAAATCAACCGGGATTAGGAACTAATAGGTCAGAATACTCTCAAGTTAGTACACTTTGGTTAGATGGGGGGAAAAAATAATTACCCTGGGAAAGTAGTTGAGCTCCTTCTAAAAAAATGTGTAGACTTTGGGGATATTTAGAACCAGAGACACTTTCTAGACTAATTAGGTAATTCAAATTATTTTGTCTCTGGTGCTAGAGCAAGCAAAAGATAATTTGGATATATAAGAATAATTCCAGATTTTAGTTAATCATCCTGAATTATACATTAGGATGATAGATAAGAAAGGAATATAATTTAATGGTGATGAACCAGTTTACTGACACCAATCCTAAGTAACCTAATGCCCATCTTCCTCCTTCATCCCCCTTCCTTCAGTCTCTAGTGCATGTTTACAACTCTGTGATGCCTATCTTCATGTGTGTGCCTCCTCCCACCCAATAACTTCCTATTATTTCCTCGATTTGTCACCCTTGGGAACCACTGTTATCATCATTATCAACAGCAAATATTTATCAGGCAGCTGCTATGTGTAGGCTATTGCACGAGGTGTAAAAATAGGTCTAAGTCGTTTCCTGCAGAGAGTGGACTTTGATCTAGCTTGGGACAGAGGGCACTCACCAAGACCAAATGCCAGGTGGCTAAGGACCAAACAAACAGATGGTCCTCAGAAAAAGGATATTGCAAGTAGTAGGCAGATGCTGGTGGAGGAGCTGGGGCTCAAGTTGGGCCCTGAAGAAAATAACAGGACTTAAGTTGATGGGAATGAAGTGGGTATACAGCAAAGGCCCAGAAACAGGGAAGTTTATTGTTCTCTATGAAACAAGTAATAAACCAGGTGGTAGGGTGGTTTAGTTGTTTTCCTTAAGGGGAAGGTCTGAGCTAGAGGGTTAGGACTAGGCTTTATAGCTTTTGATCTGGGTTTTGGTTCAGGGAGTTTAAGGTGGAGGACAGTGTTGACCATTGCTTCAGCTAATTGGATTGGCTTTTTAATTTCTCCACCTCTTTTTTTTTTTTAGCATCTTATTACCAAGTAGTGAAAGATTAGAGGACAGGGAAGATGGATAAATTTGAATTCAAACTGCAAGCCAAGTCAGGGTGTTCAGGAATCTTTCTCCCAATTCTAGACTTATAGAACCAGAGCATGTTAAAAGGCCTTTAAGAATAGTAATCCATCCCTTCATTTTACATTACTTGAATTGATCTAAGTCAACGCAGAAAGTTGTTAGCAGAGTTATGCCTGGAAGAGATCAAATGGCTCACATTTCAAGGCCTTTCCCTGTGCAACGTGCAGCTTTCCTCAACTATGAACATTAGAAAGTTTTATTCTTTTTCCAATTGCCAAATTGTGACTAATTTGAAAAATTCCAACTCATTTTTACTCATTACATTTCCTTCTTGATCTCGAATGTAAAGCAGAGGGGAGTGGAGGTAAGAGCTCTGCTGTGACATGGGATGCTGGGTTCCACAGCAGGATCTTCCTTCTGCTGCCCGCCAGACCCTTAGGTTAAGTCCCTGCAGCCACAGAGGCTCTGTGGGCCTCATAGCAAAGAAAGGAGGTTATATCCGAAGGGCACTAAAGTACTTTGAGTCTTTATTTGCTCTGAATTTAATATTTTTTTCATGTTGGAAGTGTCACTTGCCGGAAAGTTGGACTTTGTCACAATGGAGCATATGTAGTTTGAGAATTGCAAGATTTATTCTCTTGCTAAATGTATTCTGATGTGGTAGGTTATTCTACTACTTGTCAAGTATTTCTTGAATCCGCAGTTGGAGTTGGCATGAATGAAGGGGGGACCAATAAGTGTAGCTCTGAAGCCTTAGCACAAAGAAAGTGATTTTGCCTTCTTTTGCTGACTCTAGGCAAATCAGCAAGAAAGGAAAAATCTGCAGAGATGGTTTTGACGAAAACTTGGCATTTTGCTTTGTCGGTCCACAAAGATACCCATTCATGATCAATGAATGCTTATTAAATTAGATGAATGGTTAAGTCCAGAGGGAATTTCATTGCCCAAATACAAAAGCATTGCCCTTCCATAGAAATTCTCACGTGTAGTGATAGGTTGTAGCTTTTTAGAATGAATTTAACTCTATTTTACCCTCATGCATTGTGGTCATCATTTTCCATGGATCAGGCTCTCTGCCTTTTCCCAAAACCTTGAATCTTCTTTTTTGTAGGTTGCATGGTTCTTTGCTACTCTAGGTCCTGACACTTGGCTGTCACCTTTATTTTCTGTGTGATGTTGATATAGCTAAGTTCAAATATATTAACATTTCCATCTCAATCAACCATTTTAGAGCCAAAAAAGCCCCTGTGCTAAAGAGAAGAGAAAAAAGAAAAAGGGGACATAGAGATATTGGGGAAGCCATTTGTAATTAAGGGGGTACTAATACCTAATAGCCATTGTGGAGAGAATCATCTTGTTCCTGGGTGATGAGTCCTGGATAATTCTTTCTTAGTGTGTAATCAATCCACCAAACAAAACTAACGACAATACATTTTTAAGGAAATGGCAAATTGAGGCTAAATCATGGGAGGTGTACATCGTAAAGGAAGCATACTAGCTAAGACACAGGGTTGGCTGTTACAATGAAGAGGCTCAAACAATAGTGGCTTGAATAAGACACTAATTTATTTATGTCTTGCATAATAGTCAGTTAGATGGTTTCAGACTTCTGTGGTGGTCCCACAATCCTGAGGGACACAAGCTTTTTCTATCTTGTTGATCTACAGGGTTGGCCAAAAAGTTCATTTAGTTTTTTCGGTAAAATAAAAGACACATTTTTCATTTTCACCAATAACTATTGATATGGATATTTTGAGTATGCTGGCTATCTCCTGCATGGTAGAACATTGATTGTTCTCAATTAATGTCTCAATTTGATTGTTATCAACTTCAACTGGTCTACCCAACCAAGGAGCATTATCTAGCAAGAAATCTCAAACACGAAACTTCGCAAACCACTTTTGACATATTTGATCAGTCACAGCACCTTCTCCACACACTGCACACATTTTTGTGTGTGTTTCAGTTGCATTTTTACTTTTCTTTAAATAATAAAGCATAATATGCTGAAAATGTTGCATATTTTCTTCCATCTTCAATATTAAAATGACTACACAAAAGTTAAAGATAACTAAGTGCTACTACAGCCATCTTATGGAAAAAACCAAAAGAAGTTTTTGGCTAACCAAATACAGTCCTCAAGGAATGACTTCCATCTAGTGGCTCAAGACAGCTGTTCTGACTGTGGTCATAACTTGCACACCTTCTCAGTCTGCAAGAAGAAACAAGAAAGGCAGGCAAGCTCTTTCCTGTTAAGGACTAGACCCAAAAGTTGCACTATCACTTTTATTTTTATCCCATTGGCTATACCTAGTGACATGCCTATATCTTGCTGCAAGGGAGGCTGGGACATGTAGTTTTTAGCTATGTAATCACATGCCCAGCTAAAAATTATATGCTAGAAAAAAGAACTATAGTGTCTGCCGTAGGAAATAAAATATATTAAACTCTTATTTTTTACATTTAGCTATTGCCATAAATAGTGATGAAAGCTAACCATAGAATCTACCATTTTGACCTGCACTTGCTTCATTACTCACATTGTATCTTTTCTTATGACACTCTACAAGTTAGCAGTTATCTTAGAGAAAACTGAGGCTTAGAGAGGATAATCAACTTGCTGAAGAATACAGAGCTAGAGTAACATCTATGGAATTGCAGGGACATTCTTTGATTCCTGGGGTTCTCTCAAGACCAAGTTTTAAAAGTTGGACTTTCTTCTGTACAATGTCAGCAATCACAGAAAACTGGATGAAAATAAGATGAGGGATGTATTGTGGGGTCAGACGGATTGCAGAAATGGAAGGCAGGAAACAGGCTGAGGAGCTGACTACACAGGATCATGACCATTAGATCCAACTGGCAAGGGTGGAAGTACAGATACAGGGACGAATGCAGGACACATTATTTTAGAACACTGGGGGCGGGGGGAGGCTGTAAGACTGAAACTACCCTAATTACCTGAGAGAGAATTTCATAGCAGAAGTGTTAACTAGGTACAAAACTATTAAACAGGTAAAAAAAATGGGTAAAAAGCAAAGTCTAAAATAGTGGTTCTTTACCCAGTGCAACTTTGCACACCACCCTTATACCCTTAGACATGTCTTCCAGGTTATGAGGAATTTGTGGAGAAGAGTTAGTGGTATCCAGGGGATACAGGACAGGAATGCTGCTCTACATCTTAAAATATACAAAATGAGCCTCAATGTCAGAGAAGCACTGAATTTTGCCATGTGTAATGTGCACATTTTTGCTCAAATTACTGAGGGAAAAATAAGGATGTACATTATACATGGGTGACACAAATTCTGTATCTATATAAATGTTTTTAATTATTTTATTTATGCTTACACAATAAAAGTGTAACTCTAGAAGGCAAAAATGTCATCTGCATGTTCAAAAGTGAATGCTAAAATTCCTTTATGATACAAAAAACAAGTATCTAAATATAAATAGATAGATAGATAGATAGATGGATAATTGAATTTAAAAATTAAAACAGTAGGTTTTTTTCCTGAAAAGTAGGGCCAAAAATGTGGGTGTGCATTATGCACCATTATACATGGCAAAATGTCAATAGCGCGCAGGTGGAGACACCCTACTTTAAGGTATCAAAAGGTAGTGCCTGCAGGGAGCAAGTATCTACTACCCCTGGGGCTTTGGAAATAAAGGGAAAGGCTTGGATTATTAAATTTAGGAGATTAGAAAATTGGCTTTAAGGTGTAGAAACTTGGACTTCTGAGCGGGGGGCATTGGTTAGCTCATGGCTTGAAGGTGCAGGTGGGTCCATGGGTTAGTTTCCTAAATGTTTGAGAAACTACCAGCTGAATCCGGATGAACCAACAGACTTACAAGTACATCCCAGTATGTAATCAGAAGTGGGATGAAGGTAAAGGGGAATGAAAAACAACTTTGAGGTCTAATGTTCAATATTACAATACTAACATTGAGAGATGTATTTCCCTTCTCTACTTGATCTGGGTAAAAAGGTGAGTTCAGTTTTTAGATTGTTGATTTTCAAGAGGAATCATCCAGCAGGCAGTAGGAAGACTGTGCAGGATATGGAATGAAGATAAAGACGTGAGTCCTTAACCAGAGGTCAAACTTGAAGCCCCAAGAGGAGATGAGGTCAGCAAGAGAAATGTGGCAAGAGGGGTAGAGTACTGAACACATGATTGTCAGAATTGCTCCGTTTAGGAACAGGGAGTAAACATCACGCTCAGCATCATTATTTTGGAAGAGTTGATAGAATTTTTTTAGTTAGAAATGTGGCTGCTCTAATAATGATTATTCTGTTGTATTATGGTATTTTCCAGGGCTTTAAAACTCTTCTCTTTGAGTTACTCTTGGAACAAAAGTTTGTTTTCACATCCACCCACATTTTGTTTAGTTGTAGTATGTACATTCTTTTTATGATCCCATTCTGCCTGTTTCTTTTATATAAAAATGTATGAATACACAAATGTCATGATAATTTTTATAACTATGCCTCTTCATTTTACAAAGAGATTAAAAAAATGAGTGGATTTCCAATATAATGATTGTTTACTGGAACAGAAAAAAGATATTAGGTAAAAACTAAGGAAATCTGAATAAACTATAGACATCAGAGAGTAATAATGTATAAATATTGGTCCACTAGTTGTAACATTAATGTAAGATATTAATAATAGGAGAAATTCAGTATGGGGCATATGGGAACTTTTTGTACTATCTTCACAATTTTCTATAAATCTACAACTATATTAAAATAAAATATTTTGAAAAGGAGTATTAGGAATGAAAATTCCTGTTTGAAAAACAGGAAGGTGTCTATTGCAGACACCCTTAGTTGCCCACGTCCTTCCTCACCAGCTTTGTTCACGCATCTGCTCTCTTCCATGCCAGCATGTTCTTCAGAAAGGCTAGTCCAGCCCCAGAGGGTCGATGCTGTGTGTCACTTGCTAGGGCTGCTGTAACAGAGCACCACGAACTGGGTGGCTTAAAATAACGGAAGTTTATTCCCTGACAGTTCAGGAGTCCAGAAGCCCAAGATCAAATTGTTGGCAGGATTGGTTCATTCTGGAAGAAGAATTCATTCTACATCTCTCTTCCAGCTCCTGGTAGCTGCTGGCACTCTTCAGTGCTCCCTGGCCCGCAGCTGTGTCACTCCTCTCTCTGCACCCATCCTCCCTCACCTTCTCTGAGTCTCCGCTTCCCCTCTGTTCTCTCATAAGGACATTAATCACCGACGTTAGGGCCCGCCCTAAATCCAGGATGATCTCGTCTCAAGGTCCTTAACTTAATTACATCTTCAGGACCCTATTTCCAAATATGGTTAAAATTAATGGTAGTGGCCAGTGATAAGATTCAGCTTGTACTAGTGAACATTTTCATCATGGGAATTTGCCACAATTCTAGCTGATGAGATGGAAAGTTTGGGGTTTTCTAGAAAAGATTTTACTGCTCTTAAAAAGCAACATAGGTTAAAGACAACCTCTCTTTTTCTCTGGACATCGGTATGTGTGGGAATAGTGACTGGAATTACCCAGCCACTTTAGGACCATGTGGGGATGATAAAGCCACTGTATGGAGAAGGGCAGAGCCAGGAGTCGGAAAGAAACTGGGTTGAGTCCTGATTGTGCTGTACGTGAAGCCTCTGATTCTCAGACTTCTTATTCTTTAGGAAAAAATGTCTTTATTTCGTAAGGCATTCGAGTTGGGAGCTTCTGTCAGTTGCAGCTAAGGAAGTGCAACAGGTATACATTGTCTATATTTACATACTCCCCTCAAAATGTAATGGTTTCAGTCATCTCATGAAAAAGTTGAGATCGTGTTTGAGTTTTTCTCACAACCTAATGTGGCACTGAGTAAAAATTAAATTGATGTTAAGATCTCATTATAAAGAATATATCAAATATCCTGTTTAAATTATTAAAATGAAAGGCATGGTCTATTAACCATTCATTAGTAGATTTTAATATAATAAATACTTTCCTTAAGGTTACCTTTATTATTTTTTAAATTTTTATTTATTTACTGAATTTTAGAGAATGGGGAAGGGAGAAAGAGAGAGAAGGAGAGAAACATCAATGTGTGGTTGCCTTTTGCATGTCCCCAACTGGGGGCCTGACCCGCAACCCAGACATGTGCCCTGACTGGGAATCGAACCAGCCACCCTTTGGTTTGCAGGCCAGTACTCCGTCCACTGAACCACAGCAGCCAGGGCACTTTCCTTAAGTTACTTTTAAATTTTCTGATAAGTAGGTAATCCTTTCTGAAAGCAGTTATGGAGACCCATAAACTATTTGAGTTTTCTTATGTTTGTATCAAATTATTAAGTACTTGGGTTGGGAGTCAGTAAATGCCACCTTCCAAAAGTGACTTTTTAATAAAAATTTCAATATAAGAAGAATGAAAGATAGTTCCATTATTATCTAAAGGATTCCAGCATCAATTTAGATGAAAAACCTCTAAAGCGGTACAGCTGCTTCCATATTGGAAGTATCTCCTTATCCCATAAAAATCAGCCCTCTGTAAAATAACACTGGAACTTGAAATATGTTTTCCCTAAATAAGATTGTTGCCAAAAAATGCTGTGGTAAGTCTAGACTTTTGTAAATCTATTTTAGTGCTGATTTTCAGGCTAATTTTATTTTTTAATTTTTTTGTTATTTTTGTTTTATTTTTAAGCTATTTGTTTTATATTACTGATTTAATCAATATTATTATTTACTGATTTTATTGGTGCAAACTTTTTGTGATGGGTGACTCTTACCTAGGCTCACAGGAACATCTAAAGTGACATGACCACAGGTGGCGCAGGTGGGGAACCTGACTCACCTCAGTGCAAGAGGGGAAGGCTGGGTCACCAGGGCAAAGTGACTGGAGTGCCGTGTTTCCGTGTCAAAAGCTTGCTTTAGCAAAACAAGGAAATCCTTGTTGGTACAATGACCTTGGGCATCAAGTGTGATGTGACATTTCCTTTTGACACACTACTAGTGCTTTTAGAATTCATTCTAAGAAGTGAAATCGCTTTACTTATTTCTTAAAATATCCAGACTGTAAAGACCAGTCATCATTCACTGCGTTCCTTTAGGCTGTAAATTGAAGGACTGCACGGGAAGGGTCATTAATGGGGGAAAAGGAAAGAATGCTTGGAACATCTGCCGGGGGTCCATCTCACAGGGCCATGTCAGGGGCAGGTATCCTATTGGGCTGCGTGGCTTCAGGCTTAGAATTAGGTTGTCACTGGAGAGTGAGAAAGATGGAATGATAGATGGCAGGAATAAAATAGATGAGAAGAGATTCTTGTTTTGAAGCTTTTGGAAAGAAGAGTGACTTTGTCAGAATTTGATTCACACCCATATTCTAAGACAGCTATTCTGTTTCTCTCCCTGTTGATTTGCTTATTATCTTGTCCGCTTAAACAGATACTGGGGAGACCTAAACAGATTTTCTCATATCTCACTGGTTGTCTGTGTCTGTTGATCTTGGAAAATACATAGAATTGTACCATTATGCTAAGTGAAAGATGCCAGTTACAAAAGATCACGTATTGTCTGATAGGATAGGCAAATCCATAGAGACACAAAGTAGATTAGCGGTTGCCTAGTGTGGAGGGGGACTGCAGAGTGACTGCTAATGGTAATGATTTTGGGGGGAGGTTGATAAAAATATTCTAAAATTGATAATAGTTATTGTTGCACAATTCTGTGGGTGTACTAAAAAGTAATTGCACAATTTAAAGTGGTGAATTGTATGATATGTTAACTGGACCTCAGTGAGGGGACTAAAAATGTAAGGCACTGGAAAATAATAAATATACAGGAATTGTGCCAAAAAAGAAAATAATACAGTCATTTCCAGATTTTTCTTTTAACAACCCTTTGTCTAACCATCTTGCAAAGTATTTCAATATGCAAACAGATGAACATAAAGCTCCTGTGGGTGGATCAGGCAGGGAGCAAGTGTCGGTAGCTCTTTATTTCCATCTTTTGAAAATCATTGTTATGCTTATTGGTTTCAGCTTTTGAATCTGTCAACAAATATTTATTTAACAATTATCTTTGTAGACATGGTCCTTGCCTATCTGGAGCTTACAGTCTAGATCAGAAAGCAGGCACTAAATACATAAGCCCCCAAATAAATACATATTTTGCACTGAGGTAAATACCCAGAAGGAAAAGAACAAGATGCTGAGCAAGAGAATAATGGGGTACTTTAGGTGGGGTGGACAGGTAAGGCTCTTCTGAGGCAGTGGTGTTTAAGCTGAAATTTAATGAGTAAGTACTGGCCTAGTAGACAGATAGGGGAAGAGTGTTCCACGCAGAGGACCTGCTATGTGCGAAGCCTCCAAGTGCAGACGGATTGACTGGTATTAAGAGATTTGGGGTCAGAGAGGCCTGGTTAAGACTTGTGATTCTGGTTCTGTGCTCACAGCTCTATGATGCTGATGCATTCTCTGTACTTCTGTTGCTTCAGGAGAAACATGAGGCCAGGAAAGCCTCCTTGCCGTGTTGTCCTGAGGATTAAAGATGATTATATAAAGCAATTTTCACAGTAGAAACTGAACTAGCATTATGATTTTCATCATTATTTGTTTTAGTTAACCTTTTGAGGGACCTGTTTTATATTGTTTCGGAGCTAATCCAGTCTTGTTTTGTACTGATGTCAGGGGAGTGGGGTGGGTGTCCTTTTGGAAGTCAGAGCAGGAAATCCTCTGTGTATTTTGAAAACTATTAGAATTAGCACAGATCAAAGTAAAATCTTTACAGCTCTGTCGTGGCTACCTTTTAAGGAGCTAATAGGTTTGAACATGGGACTCTAATTGAGAAATGGATTTCCCTTCTGCAAGCAGTATCCCTTCTGTTTCTTCAATCTTTTCAGTAAACTTTAATAAAACATTATTGCTTTGATTTTTGCTTTAGTACTACTTGGTCAAAATCACGACTTATAAAACTGAGGAAACACCAAGTGTGCCGTTCTGTTCTTGCACTGCTGAGTGGAAATGGGGCTTCGTGCATTTGCCACCTGAGTGTGCAGACCTGCCTTCGTGGAGAGGGTCTTCAGGGGGGCAGTTGCGCCTGCGGTGACCACTGCCCTGACGATACAGTCCTTGCTCTGCATTTTTTTAAACTTTTTTTTAATTGTTGTTCAAGTACAGTTGTCTCCATTTGCTCCCCACCACTTCCCTCGACCCCAGCCATCCCCACTTCCCATCCTTTATCCTGCCCCCGTTTGGTTTTGTCCATGTGTCCTTTATACACGTTCCTGAAACCCTCCCCCTTTATCCTAGATCTCACGAGGAGACGAAGAGGGCAGGAGAGGGAGGAGGCATCTACTTCACTGCTCCTATTGCACTTCTATCTTCTCCAAAAAGTCCTTTTGGGAATTAAAATTTTCCATGCTCCTTCACAGTAAAGACATAAATTCATTCCCAGAAATTATAAGAAAATTGGTTCAGTATATTTCATGTGACACTGTCTTAATTTTTAAAAACATTGGGGCATTTTCTGATTTCATGAAAAGCTGTATGTGGTAGTAACCATATAATGTACTCCACCGTAATTGTCAACCATTCTTGACTCATTCTGAACACATTTCTTTGAACAGTGCTTGTCCAAGTCTTTTTGTTAACAAGAAAAATCAAAACACAACAGAAAGCATGAAAGCCATTATGATTATCCATCACTTTCATGCTGCACCCATTTATCAGTTCTTTGAACAAATATTTACTGAGCACTTACAAGGTGCTGGCTCTGAGCAGGCAGGCTTCAGGGGTAAAACATGGCCAGGCTCTGGTTACTCTGGTCTGCACCTTTTAAGTCCTAACATTTATCAGCAAATGTTTTTTGAAGTGGAGGTGTCTGTTTGTTTTTTCTTAAACTGTTAGTGTGCCGTCTTCAGTATTTAGGACAGTTTGGAGAATGTTCTGATGTGTTAAAAGTGTGGAACAATGGCATGCTACCTGAAACAGGTAGCAGGTATAGCTCCACATGCAGAAGGACACAGACATTTATACTAGAACTATTTTTCCTTTAAAAAAAATTCAATTACAGGTGACATATATTAGTTTCAGGTGTACAACATAGTGATTAGATGTTTCTATGTCTTATGACAGGGGTGTCAAACTCATTGTCACCGGGGGCCACATCAGCCTCGCGGTTGCCTTCAAAGGGCCGAATGTAATTTTAGCACTGTATAAATGTAACTACTTATCAGTTAAGCAAGAGCTTGGCGCTGCCACCGGGTGGAAACATGGTGTCAGGCCGGATGAAAGAAGGTGGAGGGCCCTGTGTTTGCTACCTGTGCCTTACGAAGTGGTCACTCCATTAAGTCTAGTATCCATCTGACACCATTCATAGTTATTACAATATTGACTATATGTCCACATCTTTTATATAGATTTTTATTACACAAGATGTGTACTTTTTATACATGTAGATAAACAAATACATATGCACATTGTAGATAATTGAGAAACTCTGAAAAGCCCCAAAGAATAAAATTACATGCAATCCTATGTCCAAGAGTTATCCTCTTATAATATTTTGGGTTATACTCTTCCACATTTTATTGTATCCATATGTGTTGTATGTGTGTTGGGGAGTAGAACTAACATTTATTGAGCGTTTCTTATATTTTAGGTGTCATTATGCTACGTGTACACGTTTTCTCATTGAATTATTCCAACCACTTGGGAGTACAAGAACAGTGTCTCAGCTAATATACAGATAAGGGGGTTTTGGTTTACCAAGGGACTTTCAGCTGTCATGTAAAAGAGTTGGGGTGGCATGCATATAGATAATATTTTTAAAAACCCCTTTCATTATGTAGATAGTCCCATATGTATCCGGATGCTTGGCAGATTGAGGATAAAATTAGAAATTGAAATTGTTCTGGTGGTCACAGCAGGGGGTGCTTTATAATATGTGAAGTTTTTCTGTTTTTTGTTTCATTGGTTGGTTGGGGTTTTTTGCTTCCTTTTACTTAAGGACCCTTTTTTAATTTTTTTTTAAAGCAAGTCCTTCCATAGGTAAAGTAATTACACTCATTCAGTTGTTGTTTGGAACTTCCTACAAAGTTCTGAAGGACACTTACATTGGCATCAGGGCCTATGCCTGGTCCCTGCAGCATTGCAGGGGAGAAGAGAGTGGATTGCAGGGGTGTGAGGCACCGCAGCCCCACGCCTCAGAGGGACAGAGTCCACTCAGGTGACCTGTCTCTCCCTGCCCCAGGGCTCAGATGCAGCTGTGTGTATCCTATGAATGGTCTCTATTGTGCCATTTTGCTAAAAAAAGCAGGATAAAATGACAAGACTTTTGACATGTCAACCAAAATCCTAAGGTAGTAACAGTGTTCTTCTTAGCACCTATTTATAGTTAGTTTAATAAAAGCAGTTATGTAGCTATTCTTACAGACAGAGTTGTAAAATATAAGGCTTTGAGCCTCACCATCTCAGGCATTTTTACTGGTTCTGCTTTTAACGCACTTGTTTATAATCATTGTACTTGTATTACCTTTCCTGCACGTGCTAAGTGCGGCCACACCCCAGTCAAAGGAAGTGTGTAAAAGTAGGGTCAATCTCATTGTGCTTTCATGGATTAACATTTTTCTCATGGAGCCTATAAAGGCTCATCTAAAAACCCTTCTGTAAACTATAAATGAGCCCTTAAGACCTACTTCAATGTCTGCACATTAAATGCTTAATGTAGGTACAAAGACCAAAGTGAGTTTTGCTTTTCTAATGCTCCTTCTAAAATTCTGCAGTCTTTCAAAGTTACAACCACGAGGCATCCTAGATGTGTGCTTCTCCGGCATGTCACCTAATCGTGGGGGTGTCGTGTCGTAGAGCATGCCCTGCACGGAGTCAGTGAGTCCACACATGCCTCTAGCAGCTTAGACTGTTGACGACAGAAAAGAGGTAAATGAGGATGGAGCTCTGGCTTTGGTTTTAAATTTCCTAGATTTTACAAGCCCAAGTTATTCTTTGCCATCCTGACAGGGTGTATTATTCAAATATCAGCTTGAAGCCCTTGTGGGAGTAATCAGATATTCTACCTGTGCATTCATGTTTAGTTCTTTTTTTAATAGTATTTTTTTCCCTTTTTTATGTTTAGTTCTTAAAGAGTTTAAAAATACATCCAGTAATCTGAATTGCTACTATAGCAACATACATGTTTCTGAGAGTTTTACTGCCTGAGGTACTGACCAGGTAACCCTGGCAAAAGCCCTTTACCGGGATCAGCTGTACGTTTCACCCTGTAAGGGGAACAGGGCCTTAGGAGCTGTTGAATATTGAGGAGGGGTGACATTTTTTTCTCTCAGCTAGAGAAAAGAAAAAAAAAACAAAATCTTTTTTCTCCTTTGCTCTCCCCCTAAAATATCAATATCATAAAGCAGTCTCTTACACTTAAAAAAAAGAATAAGACATTTTTTCAAAGTTATGGAATGTTGCTATGGAGACGGCATTTTTAGCGAGGAAATGTGAATGTCTTCTGTTGAGAATATGGAGGCAGGCTTGGGTTCACTGTGTTTGATGGCCTGGACACGAGCTCGTTTGGCTCCATCAGGGCTGCCAACAACAGCTCAGAAGTTAGTGTTACCCACAGCCTGGCTGCGGAAAGCAGATGAGTGATTCCACCTTCCGAGGGTGACCTGCTGGCACTTCCTCACACGTTCTCAGTATAAACAATGCACGGGGAGCTGTGTTATTTGCTGGCAAGGTATATTTCTGTGGGAGGTAAGGAGTGAAAGAAGAGGCAATAAAAAGAGACTTAGATAGTTGAAAACTACAAATCTCAACATGGCAAGCAGTTCAGAGCATGACAGCTGGCCAAGAGGAGGAATCTTAAGTGTAAAAACACACATCTAATCTCTGAGACCCTCCAGGTAGATCTATAGCAGGGGAAGGTCCTGCTGTGTTTCATCCAGCATGTTCTCTAGAGCCCACAGAGGAAGCACCTCTGGGTTTCTGCTCATTTCTGCCTTCACTTCTCAGCCCTTTCTCTAGTTCCCTTCGCCACTTTTCATCTGTCTCCCTATACGTGCTTCTTCGAAGACTGGAGCCTGACCCAGACACACCATTACTTTGTAATGCGTCTGATTCTTCTTCTCATCTACCAGGGGTGTCTCATGATGAGCGGCTTTGAAGGGCACCTGAAAACACCCAGTGAGGCTTCACACTACCTATGCAGGGGAACTTCTACATCCGTTAGAGCAGAGCCACCCGCTTTGCCCCCCTAATCAAAGGCAGGCAGTGGCCTCTCTGGAAATGCAGTATTTTTGAGAGCTTGCAGACCACAGACTTTGCATTTCTCCAATTAGTTTTCCCGTGTGTGGAACTCATGTGCCGTATTGGTCAGACGATTTTTCCCTCCATAAAGGAAAATCTTCTCAAAATACCATAAAGGAGACTTGACTATTTCCCTAAGTCATTTTTGGGGAAATTGGTTATATGGTGTTGGTCTAAGAAATGGTTTTACAAACAACATGTATGGAGTAATAAATACATTTTTTAAAGAAGAGCAGAGCTCATTCTGTTCTCCCAACATGATGGTAAGAAGCATATTCCTTATGTGCCTGTGAAGACTCAGTAAATGTCAGCTACAGGTTCATTTGCAAATTTCCTTACCCCAATGAAGGTATTTGTGACTCGAGTATTAAAAACAATGGGAAAATCATATAATCAAACTCAGTACCTTATTTCCTGACAGATCAGTTTGAGTAATATTTTTAAAATGAAAATCTGATTGTGACCGGACCCTGGTCTATAGATCCTGTGTGATTTAATTGTGGTTCAGAATCACATCTGCACCCGTGTTCTCTGGTACCAGCCCAACCCACCAAGTCCCACGTCAGCTCAGATCCTTCACAGACGTTGTTCCTTTTGTCCCTGACGGTCTCCCCAGCCACCCTTCATCTGCCAAGTCTTCCTCACTACTGAGGATTAAATTTTAATATCACCTTTTTAAACAGGCCATTTTCTTTGAAACCCTAGTCTTGTTTAGATTCCCACATTATCCATCTTTATTACCTACAGTATTTCTTCTCTAAAGGATTTATCTCAACTGTGAAGGCACGGCCGTCTGGGTGGTGGTCTTTCGTTGCTTCCTTCGCTTGGCTATAAATTATGAGGGCAGGGATCCCGATTCCTCATGCATCATTGTATCTTTAGCACAGAGTATGGTACCTATAGAGCAGTACCTAAGTAAATATATACTGGATGGATGGGTAGAAGAATGAACAGCTGGAACAATGGATGGTTAGAAGAACAGATGAATGGAAGAATGGGTGAAGGAATACAAGAATGTTTAGAACGGTAATTTAGAATAATGTTTTTGTTTCTACCCAATTAGCAGTCTGAATACAATCACCTTAATTACACATTGGGAGATAGACCCTCCCATTTCTAGATGCCAGATGCATCTATCTTCTGGGTGCCTGAAAATAACATCTCTACAAAGGAAAGAGACCAAATGGGCACACTGCCTTCCTGGGAATCTTTGCTTAGTATATAATGGCCCTATTTACTTTAGTCATTGTTCAATCACAAGATGAGCTATTGAAGAAAAAATACCACATCTCATTGGTACGCATGCCATTTGTTACATTTCAGAATGTAATACTCCAACATTATGAAAGTTGTGAACATACATATTTTTTTTCAATAAAAAGAACTATACATGAGGATTTGGGGATGAATGGTCTCTCACTGATACAGTATAAATACTGGCACGGCTCACATGAGGGAAACTATGTAAAACCCCACATCTTTGACCCATGCAGTGTGTCTCACTGATCCTTTCTGAAACAGAGACCTTGCTTTGTCCTTATGTTGTGAATGCACACAGAGACTATATAAAAACATTTTTGTCTGTTCATCTATTGTATTTCTGCACCATTTTATTTTATGAATAAGCCAAGGAGGGATGTTTGCCTCTCATAAATCTTTTACAAGAACAATTTCAGCAAAAGAAATTGCAGATGTAACTGCCAGTTTTAAGTTTCTAACAAATTACTCTGCCAGCCCCACATGAGCTTCCAAGTTGAAAACTTGCAATGCTGGGAAATCTCATGGAGATTCCTGCATTTTAGCTTCGGGATGAACTTTGCCAGTGGTAAAGTCATGTTCTAGTTTAAGCCTAAGGAACGACAGCATTTAATGTTAATTTGAGATTAACCTCTGTTACTTTGACCTGGTTCATTATCTTGCCCTCCTTTGCTTCCTTCTCAAACGTCCCCAGTTTTCCATTAAATTCTGTGCTTCATTCTCTTGGAGGGTATCCCAAACACAAACCCTGATATCAAATGTCACACTCATCATCTAGTCTCCCCAAGGTTAATTCTTCTACTGGACTGTCAGCTCCTCACAAAAATTGAGCACACATCACCTTTGCCCCTCTCAGTGGTAGGACAGTGGCTGGTGTCTTAAGGGATGTCTGTCAAGCATTTGTAGAATGAAGCTAACCTAAGTGTCTTGTTCTTTTTTTCATTGAGTCATTTATGGTACTAATTTTGTGTCATATAATTTGTAAAATTTTGACACGTGTATGAAATTTTTTAGCTCTAAACATAGTGCAAATAATAGTGACGTAGAAGCATGCATATGCAAGCCCGGTAACATTTTGATATATTCATACATTGCATACAATGTAAGTTATGGTACGGCTTTGATAGACGTCAGCATAACATGAAATTTTTTCTTACAGACACTAGTAGAGAAGTGGATTTTTACACATACACACACATGATAGTAGGTTCAAGGACTATACATACAAGGTCTACTCTTAAACAATTTCTCTTGACCTTACCAAGAGATGTTTGTGTCCCATGTTTTTATAATTTCTAAGCTATAAAAGTGAATTTCTACCTCACCTCATTAAATTTTGAAACATCGCAGTTTGGCATTAAATAAAAATACAGAATTTGGCTAGATTTTTCAGCCTGTATTATAAATCTTACTTTGGTACCATTGTAAGTTCTTTATGTGCATTTTTTTCCTCCTAACTCAAAGTCCTTAACAAAATTTTTTTTTTTTAAAAAAAAACTTCAATTTTATTCATTGAGTAGGTAATTCAATCCCATAGTACAAAATTTAAGGGGTTCAAATAATATATAATATGAGTATTTCTTTTCCTCTGTTGACCCCCAGCCACCTAGTTTAGTGTTTGGGAAATAACCACCATTGACTGGGATCTTTCCAGAACTGGTTATGCTCATACATACCCCCCCCCCGCACACACACACACTCCATGTGGACGAGTGTGTGCACGCAAGTCTGTATTTTAAAATGCAAGTGGTAGAATAACATATACCCTACTTTGCACTTAAGAGTATGTAGTTAATCCTTTTTCTAACCAAGGTCAAATATTTGTGTTTACAGATGACTTTCCATTTGTGGGTTCATGTGCATGTTAGTTGCAAGTCTGTTCAATCACTGTTGTATGTAACTCAGGTAATCTGTAAAAAGATCCCATGGACTAAGCCACCTGAGATATTTTGTTTTCTTTGTTTCAAAATGGAAAAGAATCAGGCTTCTATCCATTGAAGGGTCACAGCCTCTGATTATTCTCACTACCAGTTGGGCAAGAGTAACCACAAAACTACTTTAGTAAGCTGCCTGTAGAAATTTGTCAAAGAAACAAGAAATGCCTATTACTTATTTCTTATTATATTCTACCTCCTTAAAAATATCTCCTTTTATTTTTACTCTGACGTGTCTACCCTGATTTTAGTTAGGTTAACTCACTAATTCTCCTCACCACCTCCATTCCAACTTTCAGAGGTCCTCTGTTTATGTGCTTAGAATCCCATTGCTAGCCTTTTCACACATTTAGCATATGCACATATTACCTTACTTACTAACTTTCTGGATTGCACTTGCTGGACTAGAAAATGTCAGTGATAGAAAAACATGTCATTGATTTTCTCCTTTAAGTTTTTTTACCACTGAAGTTAAGCAGTTATTGTGTCACCTAAGAAAATGACAAACCAAACTAGAACAGAATTCTAGCTAATTAATAATAATTAACATAATAGCAATTCTTTTGCAATGAGGGTACCCTAAGAGTGATTATCTTCCTTTTTTCTAGTTGTTCAGAAAATCTAAATTCTGTACCTCCCAAGGAAGGGAGTGGGAGTATTAGAGTGATGACTTAATAACAGGAAGTCTCGATCAAATCTAAATAGTTGCACTTGACTAATTGTGTGATATCAGGCTAGTCACTTAGTATCTTTGATGGTAGCATTGTGAACTACTCCAAGCAGAAGAAGGGATATTAAAGTGTTTATGAAATGCTTTGGTGGTGAAGATTGGCTGGTTTTTCTTTCATGTAGCTTTTATGTTTCCCGTTAATGTTTCTTTTTTTTATGATCTTTTGCTCCCCCCAGAAATCAGAGTAGCCTCAGTTTTTACTCCCGCGCAGAGTGGTGCCGCTGGTCCTCTCCCTGACTATCTCACAGAATTGCTGTAGAGATCAAACAAAACAGTCTCTGTTGAGATTGACCCATAACCTGCAAAGTACTCTGCAGATGTAAAGGATTAGCATGCTGCTTCCTTGCACATGGACTGGAACTGGGCTCTGACTGCTTCATGTGAACCAGTCTTGTTTCCTCCATGAGGATCAGGTGAGGAGCCTCCAGAGGAGCTGGGATCCTGCTGTATGCGCTGGACTCTATGCACTCAGTACTCTCTGAAATGAATTTGTCTGAAGTTGGTGTCGTATCATTTGAAAACAAGTTGCAGTCTCAAGTCTCTTATAAACCATTCTTTTTTTGTATTTCAAAGAGATCAGTTTCTGGTCGGTCTAGTTGAGTCTATGCAATAGATAAAATGCATTAACTGTTTCAGAGTCTCTGATAACAGAAATGCTTTGAATTACCAAGTGGCATCTTCAGTTTTCACTAGAAAAATGGCCAATCATTCATGCACAGAATCTGAGGACCAGTAAAAAGCTGCACATACTTGCTGTGTCATTTACCAGGAGGCCGGACAGAGAAGTGCATGTTATGGAGCAGTGAGTCGGGGCCAGCCACAAGCAACACACTGCAATTTTATTTGCTGCTTTTGGGACACCTTCATGCCCAATGGTGGATTTATAAAACAGGAAGAATGGGCCTTTTAAGAACCATATAGGTTCCCCAAACAGACATGGTGAAGACTGGCTTAACAGGGGGTCCAACCCACAGCCTGCAGGCCGCATGAGGCCCAGGATGGCTATGAATATGCCCAACACAAAATCATACGTTTACTTAAAACGTTATGAGATTTTTTTGTTTTTGTTAGTGTTTGTGTATTGAATGTGTGGCCCAAGACAACTCTTCTTCCAGTGTGGCCCAGAGACACCAAAAGTTTGGATAACCCTGGAGAGAGAAGCTAGTAATTTAGAGCAACATATATTATTTCATCCTTATTTTCTGAATATTTTAACCTACTGACTCCTCTTCTTGAACTTTTCAGTTTTACAATATTTTCTTCTGAGTGAAAATGTCACGATTGACTTGTGAATGAGTGTTAGAGGATATGTTCATTGTATGTATCTCTTAGGATAAAAGCAAATCAGAATTTAACATTGGGTTAAACGATCAGTTGCTGAACATTAAAATAGCTCGCAGAGGCCTGGTCAGTGTGGCGCTGTTGGACGGAGCATCATCCTGTGCAGCAAAAGGTCACAGGCTGGATTCCTGGTCAGGGCACACCCTCCTAGGTTGTGGGTTCAGTCCCTGGTCCCCGGTCCCCAGTCAGGGTGTGTATGGGAGTCCACTGATCAGTGACGTGATTCTCTCTCCCATCCATGTTCTTCTCTCACGTCGATGTTTCTCTCTCTCTCCCCCCCCACCCCTCCTCTCTAAAATCAATCAATGTATCCTTCAGTGAGGATTTTTTTAAAAAGCTTATAAATATCATAGTGTGTACTTGAATGCTATAGTTAATATTATTGAATAAATACATAATAGACAATATATAATATAGTAGACTAAAAATAAAAATATGAGGGAAGTTTTACAATTAGCTCTTTTAGTCTATAAATACTTAACATTTACCATGTACAAACAATCCAATGTACCTTAAGCCATCTACCTTTAATTGTAAATGAGTTAAAGAAGAAAATAAGAACTTTATAAGGACAATAGAGATGCTTCTGAACAGTCTGTAAGAAGAGGCACAACATAAATATTTGGAATCTAAAACATATACAAGATTCTAAACATTTACAGTGTCTAGTTAAATAACCGCAGTTTATCTGTTCAATCTGTGGTGTATAGTGATGGCACTTAAAAACAGTTCTTATGCTTTTAAAAATTTAATGTTTTAAAAAAGTAATTTTCAAGCTTTTCTTGTGATTTGTGGCCAGATACTTTGATGAAATATTCCATTAACGGATACTTGTTAACACTACTTCCTCCTTGATTTTGCTAATTTTCTTAAATTTAGCATTATTTGCTTCTTAAGTCGTCAACAAGGAACTATATGGGACATTATGCCAAGAAAAGTTCATTTTATTAAATAAATTCAAGTAACATACTGCATTCTTATCACATAAGATTTCATATTTTAAAAAAATAAGATGGTGTGTCTACCATTTTATTTTCAAGTGGTTAACTAAAGGCTGCCTTTAGAAACCAAGAGGAAAATATTATATTTTGAAATGAATAATTTAAATCGATTTTCTCTTTTATCTAAACATGTGTATGAACTATTTTTTCAGTCCTCAAAGAGGCCACAGGGATACAAAGTGTTCAAAACAGGAAAAAGTCAGTGCTCTTTTTTGTCGCGGAAGCCAGGGCAGGGGGAGGGCCGAGTGGAGTGGGACACGCAGCGGGCTGGGGCCGTCACTTGGGACTTGGGACAGGACAGTAATCCTTCTTGGTTCTGCCACGGGAGGAACTTGTGGGTAGTGCGCACAAACCGCATGTCCTGATCTTGCTCATTTCGATACATAATTGGAAAACGTAAACCAGAGTCATCTTTTGAGCACCCGCGCAGGCATAACGTCTGTCTGCTGAGTGGCTGGGCTCTCACAAAACACCCTCTTTTCTCACAGCTCCTGCCTGCCTCTTGCTGTTGCGGCCACGCTTGGCTCTGCACCTCCTTTATGAGCGAGTGTTCCACTCCAGAGCCAGGACTCCAGTTTCCATCCAGGTTCAGAATACGCAACTCCAGGACTCACATTTTATTCTTCCATTGCCTCCCTCCTGCCTTTTCATTGACAGCCTCGTGTATATTTTTATGAATCCTCTCCCTTTTTAAAGGTTAAAAAAAAGAAATAGGCAAGCACAGATGCTGCTGCTGTAACTCCATATGGAAACCCACTTTCTAAATGAGCACGCTGTAGATCTAGGAAGTGCACGGAGCTGTCTCCATCTTTCCCCCCTGGGGAATGTGCAGCTGGAGGGGATTCTTAATTCAAAAGAGCACAGAAGATGTTGTGTGCGTTGCAGTGGAATGATCAATGTAGCCTGTAGGGACACGCAGGAGAAATCTGCAAAATGTTCATCTCCTCCATCCCAAATGGTTCGCAGCCCATCCAGTTTTAAGTTTACAGTAGCATTCTAGAGACACATGGAGTTGGAGGGTCATATTTAAATAAACTTTATGTTTCTTTTAGAGGTCACAATTTAGAAGGCCCGTTTCATCAGAATTGACTCCAAAAGGCTATCTGTAGAAGCATAAAGTGAAAGTTCTTTTTTTTTTAATTTCCAGAGTTGAAGCCTTTGTTTTTTTTAAAAAAAAGTATTAAATGTATTGGAGTGACATTAGTTACTAAAATTATATAGGTTTCAGGTGTACAATTTCATAATACGTCTATTACCACCTTCTTGATCCATAATTTCTATATTCACTTTTAAGAATCCAATGTATTGATACAGATAGAAAGTCTTCGAGAGCAGGAACTCTCTTTCTTTTTCATATGCCCTTTAGCAGAAACCTCATACTACTGTGAATATTCATGAATGAACAGATGGGTCAATAAAAATTATCACACATTGCTTAAAATTAATGGTCAGACCAGATATCTGTGAAATCTCATTGGATTTTTGCAATTTATATGTTCATGCCCTTTTTAAGGTTTATAAGGGCTTAATTTTAAATCATATAATTTCAAGTATATGAATGACATAGTTTCAAATATCTATATTATATATATATAATTTCAAATGTATGTACATTTGAAAACTTTGTGGACATTAGCTAGGCTAGTACTTGCTGGAGATATCTTTGAGCCATGACATTGGAACAAAATATCAAATGGAATCGTTGCTCATTTCTAGCAGAATCACACTGGTATTCAAAGGTTGATTCATAAAACACTACTTGCTATAGAGTTTGTTTGGTGGGTTCAGAATAAATCTGGGAATAAGGAGAGGGTTGATAATGATAAAGATTTTTTTGTAAATATTCTTGAAGCAATTCAGTACCTTGGGAAAAAAACAATTCAAACTTCCAAGAGCTTCTCTGCAGCTGGGAAAGTAAATTCCTATAAACCCTTTTTCACGGATAACTCCAGAGCACAAAGGCTGGCCCTCTACACTGCACTGACTCATGTCTTACCCAGGGGGACAGATTCCCATCTCTGTTGAGATGTGCCTGCAAGGATTTCCTGTGCGCAGAGATGGAATAGCTATTGCCTTCGCTGGCAATTCTAATCACAGAGTAAGGAGACTGTATGTCTTTAAGGACTCAGGTTTTCATCTTTAATTACAGTGGGTTAACCATGGTCTTCATCGTTCCCTTCTCAAAGTCAATCATTTGAATACCCACTTTATAATTACTGCCATTTTCACGTACTGTTGTAATTTTGATATATTTCATTAAATCAGATCACTTTGTAAATCAATTAACTTAAAAGTAAAGGTTATGTCACTACTATAAATGGAAAGTTAGCGCCACAGGCCATAGATCAAAGGTAACCGTAAAAATATACACAAAGAAAACACAGCGATGTTATTAATTTCTACTAGGTACTGTCATCTGTCCAAGTCTCTGTGCTTGAGGTCGGTTCACTGTACTTTTTTAAAAATAAAAAAAAATATTTATTAAACAATGAAATGTTCACTCTGTTCAATGTAGGATTACCAGTGTCCAAGAAGTTAAAGAATAGGACCACCAGAATGACTTACTCGCCTTCACTTAATCAGGATGCCCAGAAGAGATAGAAAAGAAGCAAGCTCATGTAATGGTATTTAATACAGTCCCACGGTGTTCTTTCAAATCATCTTGTATACTCACACAACAAGATGAGTATACCTGAAACCCTGGGCACCTTCAGAGGTCAGGCATCCCACGTATTGGGAAACACTGCTCTATAATAAAGTAAGGGTTTCAGCATAGAAATGGACGTGGCAATAATGAAGTTACTGAATGTATTTTTCTCATTTCTTGGGATGCTAGCATCATTGTGTAACTAGTTCAGATAGGTACAAATGTTCATAAATTTAATATTCAGAAAGTAGGATTACTTAACTCTGATTAATTTTAAGGTGGATATGTATATATGCACACATATATAATGATTTTATCTTAATCATTTTATGTATCTATACTCCATACGCTTTGAAAATAAATGTGGTATCTTTATATAACATATGCCTATTGTACAGAATCCATATGATTATTAAAAGAGTAGCTCTTTACTCAATGCAGTGTCTATATTTTTAGGTAATTAGTGACTGCTATTCTTAGCAGGTGTTTTGTTGGGATATTTTGTTGTTGTTTATTCCTTTAATTTCAATAGCAGTTGGGGATTAAAAAAAAAAAAAACATGGCTGTGAGTCCCTAATAAATATATAGCAGTATGCTCATTAAACAAGCTGTTAGATTAGAAAGCAAAGTGGTTTTGATTAAACCAGGCTCTTTGGATTCCAGTCCCAGATCTACCACTTAATTACCATGTAACTTTGCTTGTTACTCAATCTTTTTGTGCCATTTTTTTCACTGGTAAGGTAACAACAATAATAATAGTGTCTACCTCATTTGTTTTACTTAAAGAGTTAATACAAAGAACAGGGATGTCAAACTCATTTTCACTGGGGGCCATATCAGCTTCACAGTTGCCTTCAAAGGGCCGAATGTAATTTTAGGACTGTATAAATGTAACTACTCCTTAACTAGGGGCAAGGAGCTCGGCACTGCCCCCAGGTAGAAACAAGGTGCTGGGTGGAACAAAACAAGGTAGAGGGCGGAATTCAGCCCGTGGGCCTTGTGTTTGCCACCTCTGACAATAGAATGTATGGAACAGTACTTGGCATGCAGTAAACATTCAAAAACATTAGCTGACATTACTGCTACTGGTGCTCCTATTCACAGTAGATGGCCATTTGCCACGATAGCAGATGAGAAAAATGACAGCATAAAATACCACACATCTCCATGGAAACCATAGTCATTGTCATCCCATTACTGTCCCATTTTAGTAAGCCTGAGCAGTGGGCAATTTAGGCTAAACAGAAAAACTTCCTGGTTTCGAGGATTGCCCTCGTGCTAGTTCAAGTTTTCCTGATGGCATCACATAATATGAAGGGGATGTTATTCCTGGTACGGCTGGAGTAACGCTCGGCCCAGAGTTGTCGGCAGCACTAAGCTTTACAGCAGCAGCAGGACATCGGAACTTGGAGAGTCTAGTCTGGAGGCGTGCCACCGTGGTGATTAAAAGCTTGTAAAATAAGATCTATGGAGGAAGGCTAAAGAAATTTGGATTGTTTACCCTGGAGAAGAGAAGACTTAAGTGATTTAATGCTGTTATTGAAGCATAAGAGGGTTCTTTTTCAGAGTCTCACGGTAAGCTCTTCTGTAGCTTTCCTGAGTCCAAACAGGAGGAGGTGGGCTGACAGTGAAGCACAAAGGATTTAGGGTAGGTAAGGCAAGCTTTTTTAATGGGGGCATTTTTAAAAATAATCTGAAAGGAAGGTAGCGTGAGTTTTTTCTACAGGTGCTAATAATCATCATCTAGAAGGGTTAGGTCATGTCCTGTGTGAGGCATGGTGGTGGGATGTGTTGCTGGAGAAGACACCCTCTGCAAATCCCAGTAAAGGGCTGGCCCGCCTGACTCTCAGAAATTGCTACTGCAGTGAGAGAACAACTCTTCCAATCAGGAAGAGCATAAGGAGAACCAAATAGTGAAGCCCACAGAGAGGTCTAAAACCCAGGTTTATTAAGTAGAAATACAAACATATCAGTCCTGGGGGCTACGGCTCTCAAGTCAAACCATGGCTTACTGTGTTTTCCCCAGATCCTTCTGTAAGTTTTCCGTGTTGTAAATCTAGAAATTTGAGAATATTTAACAAGTTTTCACTAAACAACCTCTATGTGGCAGTAACTATGCTAAATCTAAGGATTTTTATAAAACAAGTAAGATTCACTCTTTGCCTTCAAGAAGCCGAGACTCCAGGTAGGGGAGGCAGCATGTGAAAGGACAATGGCAGTGTAGCATTAGTGCCTTAGGAGCACTTTGCTCTGGCATCCCAGAGGCTAGAGCCTAACGTGGCCTTGTTGGGTCAGGGCTGTTTCCAGTGGATGTGGAGTAGGAGCTTCCAGATGGATTTAAAAACAAAGGAACAACATTGAAGGAGATTCCAGGCCTTGAGGAGCAGCGTGTGCAGAGACATGAAGGTACAGGGGAGAGTGCACTGGTTAGCTGGGTGACTGTGTGTCTAGAACCGCTCTGTTAGTGCAGCAGTCTCTAACCACACGAGGCCAGTGAGCACTTGAAATGTGGTATCCAAATTAAGATGTGCTTTAAGTGTAACATACACACAGATTTCAAAGACTTAGTATAAGAAAGAATATATTTCACTAATTTTTTAAATTTATTACGTGTTGAAATAATAATATTTTAGATATATTGAGTTAAAATATGTCACTAAAACTCATTTCACCCATTTCATTTTACTTTTTTTTTAATGTGGTTAGTAGAAAAATTTAAATTACACATATGGCTCACATTGGTGGTTTGCATTATATTTCTGTTGGAATGGCCTGGTCTAGAATCTAAGGTTTTGGAAGAAGTAAGGAAAGTGGTGGGAGATGAAGCTGGAGAAGTACTCATGAATCAGATCACTGCAGAGCAGTAGACTTAGAATTATTATTATTTTTTTTTTGCTGTTTGCTACACTGCAACCTATTAGATATATAGATACATACGTACACAAACACGCACGTACACAAACACGCACGTACACGGAAACATGAAAAAACTGAAAAGGCTCACAAGTTTACCCTTCCGTGTTGCCATGCACTCTGATATTATCTATTCTATCCTATTTCTTATTCTTTTAATGCTGGTTAGAGCCTATTAAATTGATTTCAAAATCTGATGGGCCCTAATTTACAGTTTTAAAAACACTGAAATACACTCTTATCCACTAATCTGAGTTTTATCCTTTAGTTACTAAAATATTTTTCTCGCTATTGTGATATTACTGGATTTATCTTTATAATTTGTTTATATGTGTAGGATGTACTGGGTAGGAGTGAGGAAATGACCAGAGTGCAGACATGGGTCTCCCATGAGAAGGGTCAGAAGGCTTTCATCCACAGCCGTGGCATTGGTGGTGAAGAGGAGGGAGTCCATGAAAGGATGGGGAACAGAAGGAGAAAGCTGTTTAGAGGTGTATTAATTTGGGATTTGGTGAGTAATTGGATGTGGGAGAGGAGAGCATAGGAGTCGACAGCTGAGTCTTTGGTTTTGGTTTCGAGTAACAAGACGTAGGTGATGTCATTTACAGTGATGAGGAACATCAATAGAGCCAGTTTGGGGAAGGTGAGGAGTTCAGGTTTGGAAATACTGATTGGAGATGTCTACTTGACATCTAGAGTAAACCATTGAGCAAAATCATCAGTGTTTCGCTTGTATGTGAGACTGAAAGTATAAATGGGTGACCCAAGGAGAGTGTGTGGAGTGAAGAGACGAAGGAATAGAAGTGAATTCTGAAAAATACGAACGTGTGAAATGCCAAGAGAGCCATGAACAGGACAGGGTGGGAGAGCTGGTCCAGTAAAACCAAGGAGGAGACAGTGTCAAGAAGGAGTGGACAGGTAGTCATTCTACAGAATGGCCAGTGGTTGGAAAGGCTCCTCTGACTTGGTGTAGGAAGCTATTGATAAGAAATGTTTCCATAGAGGCACAGCAAGGCCTTGCAGTTGGTTGAAAAATTAAAAGAAAAAGAAGAGAGATATGGGCTCTTACATAATTTTTCAAGAATTTTGGCTGCAGAGGGAATTTGAGATTAAGAGAGGAGAAGAGAGAGGTAGGCACTAAGAAAGCATAACAAACCAAAAGAATGGAGAAGGTGGAAGATGCAACTTTGAGCAAGTGTTTTGGCCATCATTTTTTTTTTAAGGAGAGAAAGATTTGAGTATTTTTGTAAGCTGAACTAAATGAGCCTGTGGAGAAGGAGAATTTGAAGACCAATCGTGGGGGAGGATAATGAAGCAAAGCCCCTCAGGAGAGAAACAGGTCTTACTGGAAATTAAGCAATGAAGTTCACTGTAGCTAAATGAAGAGTGAAGGCAGGACTAGATAGCAAAAAATGAGAATGGGATGTTTGTGGGGATGTGTGATGGGCTGCTGAGCAGAAGAGAAGAACCTCACCCCCGCTCTGGGCATCAGACACTCTGTACAGTGGTGGCATTAGATACAGAGATGTGCCTTTCTTCACAGGACTCACAGCCCAGGTTCAGGGGCAAAGAAGAAAGGTCGATTCAGAATGAGAGTCACATCAGAGCTGTCGCCCCTGAGCTACACAGGGCAAGAAGGAAAGCAAAGCAAGAAGAGAGATGAGGGGGTCACGGGACTAAAGACCTTACTGAGGTCAAAGACCAAGTCTTTTCAGCCCTGGCCATTGTGGCTCAGTGGGTAGGAAGGTCATCCCAAAACCAAAGGGTTGTAGGCTTGATTCTCGGTTCAGGCACGCATGATGGGAGGCAACCAATCTATGTTTCTCTCTCACATCAATGTTTCTCTCTGTCCATCCCTCTCTCTCTAAAAGCAATGCAAAAAAAAAAAAAAAAAGGAAAGGAAAGGGAAGGAAGGAAGGAAGGAAGGAAGGAAGAAAAGAAAGAAAGAAAAAGGAAAGAAAAAGGAAAAAAAAACCTCCGGTGTATTTGGAATAAAAGAGGAAGAGAACAAAATGGACAGGAGATTGTGGTCAGGGTTTAAGGTTGGAAGGTCCATTTTCTGAGATAGAGGCTTTATGGAGAATTGCATGTACTACTGATGTTTTCAGGACTAAAATATTTAAAAATTTGGTCACTCCAGGGATGTGACCACTTTAGAATTTATTTGGTCAAGGAGAAATGTGTGTCTGTGTCTGTGTCTGTCTGTCTGTCTGTGCTTCTCATTCTGTCCAGATACTTGGAATGAAGGAAATCCCTGCCTTATACAAAAGATCTCCATGGTGAAGACATAGTGAACTATAGTTCAGGACTCATTTAAAAAAGAAGTAATTGGTTGTGTTATTTTTGTAAATTCTCAAAAATGACAAGTACTTTGTAAAGTATTAGAATATGATAAAAAATGCAAGGAATATTAATATACTCACAGAGCAGTAGCGATAAACCTAGTGGCAGGTACAATTTGTCAACTGCATTCTAATTTAATTCATTCACCTAGCAGAGCACAGATGAGCATGTGAGTGGAGTTTTGTCAAGAAGTTTTTCTATATCTGAGGGTTTCCTCGGAAGAAGTAGGTAACTGTTGTAAGCATGTGCCCACACCTCAGAGTGCAGCCAGTGAGTTACTCAATGTCTTCTGTGTTCTAGGATAACTCACTCGGGGAGCTTGGAATCAGTGCTGGAGATCTGGTGATGGGGCTGACTAGTGAGACTCATCGGCTTCAGTTCCTGTGTGCCCCTTGCTAGAACGTGATCCTCAACTTCCCTATTTGAGAAAAACAAAAAACAAACAAACAAAAAACCCCTCTGAGTTCTGTTCTAATATAGAACAGTCTTAACAGTTCCAAGGCCTTGACAGTGCCAGAAGCTTCCTAAGCCTCTGAATTATTCTGGCAACTGTTAGAGAGAGAACATTGCCCCCTCACATTGCCAAGCTTGTGTTTTCCGGGTGGTCCAAAAGCTATGGCCTTGGAAATCTCACTTTTGTGCTGTTTTTGTCATTTTTTCTTGTCTTTCAGGGAAATGATAGTTGCAAAAGCAAAAAAAAAAAAAAAAGGACTCAGTGAAGGCTTCCCTGAGTATTTTTCATTTCTTTCAATGGCAGCTGGTGGGTTTTAGTTTTTAGTTACTGTTGTGCAAAGCATGGTTTCATGTGATAGTCACTTTGCTAAATTTGCAACAATAGGGATACAACAAATGTCACCCTCAAATGTGAGTTGCAATAGAACAACCCAAGCCTGGAGTGTTACACTGTTAGATAATTTGCCCAAATTTTATGGAGGTTCCTGGGTTTGCTTTTGAGGAGCTAAGTCCTACAGATCTTGGCCCATTCTTCAAAACTAACACAGTGTGCTCATATGCCATGAAAGCTGTGCGCAGTAACACAGCCAGAGTGTGTTTTGTTTTTGTTTTTAAAGTAGAGAATGTTATTTTCCACCTTACAAATGATATGCCTTAGGCACTGGTCATTGAGTAGATCCCTCAGAGTCAATAGTGCTCAGCCAGGAAAAAATAAAAATCTTAGACTACCTGTATGTTCATCCAGACATTTGTATAAAGTCCACTTCACTTGGAAAGGGTGGTAGCTATCAGGCTGACAATTTTCAGTGCCTACTGAGGGCTGAGAAGGGTAATGAATAGAGCATTCCCCCAGTTCAGTCCTCTGGCTTAGGCAGTATCCTTTCCCTTTTCTAAAGACAGAGGAATATTTTTCCTTTCCAGGACAAAATGTATCAGTTATCCCTTTGCAACTTCGGGTCAACAGAAAGGATATTTGTGAGTGCTGTTCAGTTCAGTGTTTGTTCTCTGCTTAGGAAGTGAGATAATGAAGGTGATATGTAGGTCATTGCCCCCTGGGGAGAGTAATAGACTTATCATCGATAGACGGTCATAACAATAGACAGTCATTGTTATCTTCCTCAGTGACGTGTACTTAAGTTCATTACATTATAAGAGGCACGGAATAGGCAAACCTTGCCTGTTGCCATATGTTTCTTGTTCTTCTAAATTCTCAGACTCCTTGGAATTTATAGATTAAATATACTCACCCTCAACATCTCGAAGGTACCCCCAAAGTCTGTGGCAAACAGTTCATAACTTGAATTTGCGCATTGTGTGGGGAAGGGTGACTCGGTGCAGGGGGCTCCCAGACTGATGGACGTTCTCATCCCCACCGGTTTTGCTGCCTTCTACTTGGTCGCATGAAGTCTTTTTGAAGAATTCCTTTACAAATCAATCTAGTGATATTTGTAGAGCCATTAAGATCTAACGGGTTCATGTACATTTTTATTTGTATTTTGCACATTCGCAAAGGAAATTACTTGCCAGAGTGGTATTTGCAATTGGAGTATTGTCATGTCCAGAAGCAGCATAGTTCTGAAGGATACAATTGTCTTTTTCCTGAGTAAAAAATAGGAATACTTCACCTGTAACTAAATTATACTGTTGTATTTTGAAAATATGCATGTGTTTTTGATACACATGGGACTGTACAGAGATGAGAGACAACATGGACACTTGAAAAAGCCCTGGAAGGAACTGAAGATAATGCGTGCTGATTCCCACTAAGCGAATGAACTTCAGGAAGTCATGTAGCTCCTAGGGTCTGGTTGCGTCATTTGTTAAATAAGGTAGTCTTAGTTAAAACTTCAGATTATATTTGGGGCCTAGGAATTCTGCATCAGAAGCCTCAAGCCCTATTTTAGGTTAGCGCTCTAAGAGGTGGCTTTACAGAGGAGATCGCACTACCCTGTTTCATGCCTGGCTCCTAAAATTCTGAATTTCTTACATTAAAAGGAGTGAGGGTATAGGAGGAAGAAGGCTCATTTATTTTTTAGTGACTGGTATAAATTTTTAGATTCCTTACTCATTCCTTACTCACCTCAGAATTCCCTAAACTTTGAACATTGGGGTCAGGAGATTAAAAACGAAGTCCCCCCATTCTGGTGCAGGTCCCAGGTGTCCACCAGCTGACCCATGCCACACATGTTCTGTTGAGAAGCAACCTGGCTTTCCTTTTGGGTAAATAAACATCTGCTGGAGTCTCTAGGGTCATTTCCTTTTGTAAAACTATAAACACAGTGCAGGAAGCACCATCCAGGATGTCTATGGGCTGCCAGAGAGTGTGATGCTTGGGGTGGCGATGCTTGAAAATAGATGTGACATAAGCAGAGAAAGAAAGAGGACAGTGCTTACCAGTAGTTGTAGGTGTGGGGGGAAGGGCGCTGTTGGCCTTTTGGAGGCCATGTCTCATGCACTGCCCTTGACCCTGCAGGCTCTGGAGTTCATCCCTGGGCTCTGATGGTTCCTGCTCCGCTGCTTGCATTGCACAAGCTCAGAAATGCCTCAGGTTCTCCAGGGGTCTGATGTGTTTTCACAAGAAAGGTTCAAAGTGGCAATTAGCTTCCTTCATCTGTAAGCCTTCTTTTGCCTCTTACTTTGGTCATAACTTTTTTGGAAAATTTATTTACTTCTCCATTTTGTTGACTCCTTTTTGTGTTCTCCATCTTCAGAAAGGGATGGCATTCAGCCTGGCAGGACAAATTTATTTGAAATAAATGTACAAATTCCTTATTTCCCTCCCTCCCTCTCTGACCTCCTTCCTTTATAAAAGTTCTGAGATAAAAATGTACTTCCCTCTGAGCCCTGATAGCAGTGTCTTTACTATGATAGTAATTGACATTTATATCATTTCTTGTTTTAATAAAAATATTGCCATAGCTGTTTGAAAATATTGCCATAGCTGTTATTAAACATTAAATAAAACTCCTTTAACATAAAGAAGTATGTCTAGTACCCTTGTGTGCATTTAAAAAATAACTGCACCTAATCTGAGGTCATGGTCAATGTCCAAAAGTTTTATTTGATGCAAAAAGCCATGATAGTTTGACCTGCATAGGAGCCACTAAGGATTTGGGGCCCATGCTACCCTACCTCATCCATCTCAAACTGTGTAGTTTAATTATTGTATAATAAAACTGGTTTAATGTGTGTAGTTTGAAGAAGTCAGTTTCAATATAAAATTTTATAAATGTCAACTGCTATATTACCTTATAGCCCACCAAAATCATCCAGTTTTGGCATATATCCTCACTGACTGCACTGATTATTTAAGAAGGAAAATAGTTTCATATCTAAAGGAAGAAAGGGCAAAATCATAAGCAATATCAGAAAATGAAGTAGGGAAAGAGCAACATCCTTGGCCGTGAGCCCACCTGGGAAGCCTGTGTGACCCCACCAGGAGCCCACAGCTCTATAGGGCTGACCCAGCCTTTGAGGCAGTTCCAAGCTGAGGGCTGAGCTAATAGGGGAAGTTCCTGCTGAGGGTATCCTGTGCATGTAAAAGGTGCTGATGGAATATTTATTGATCAGGCTATTAAGTAAATCCAAAGAGAACTAAATTGGCACTCAGTACATCTGAATTCCAAGGGAAGTAGTACAATGTTTACACAAATAAACTGACCTAAGTTATGAGCAAATAAAAATGTTGCACAATGTAAATATTACCTCAAGTTGAATCCCTAACTCAAGTATGAGGATATTAGTTTTTCTCTTTTATTAGGTTTTATTTAAATGCCTTCAAAACAAAGTCTGTTCTTGTGGTTGGCCTTTTATTTATATTTTTTCCCCTCTCTTTGTGTGGATGACTGAGTCCTAATGAAATTATTGCTTAAGATATTTTTATAAAATATCCATTGCCTGGGATATTTTATAAAAGTGAGGCTATGGCATGTTGATGTGCTACCAGATTAACGTATTATTCCGCACGTATGATTGAGAGCCTTCCATAGGCTGGTTCTGGGGGGACACAGGTAAACAACACTGACACCGTCCATATCTTTAAAGGGCTTAAAGCTTGTAGAAAAAGATAAGTAAATATATGCAGGCCTGCTTACAAGGGGTTGTAAGTGCTGTGACAGAAATGGTGAGGACACAGTGATAAAAATTAGTGCCGAGATGTGGTGACCAGGAAAGGCCTCTCTGAGGAGCTGAGAGTTAGCCTGAGTCTTGCAAAAGAGTCGGAAGTAGCCTGTGTTTGGAAATGAGTGCTTCACCATGTGTTCCCGTGAGAGGACGGGACATTTTGAGGGCTGAGAGGCATGTACAGGCAACTGAGGTTGGCAGCATGGCTGTATCACATGAGCAAGGATTGGAGTTGATGGCTGGGTGATAGAATGTTGTTGAGTGAATTGAGAGCCTTTATGTGTGTGGTGAGCAGCTGGAGATGATACATACATTGTTGAATATCACTTTTGATAACGTGTGGAGTGTGGGTTGGCAGAGAGTAGGAAGAAAATACAGGGATAGTGAGGAAGCTTTTGCCCTAGTCCAGGTGAACTACTACGTGACAGTACTGATGGTGATGAGTGGCTAGGGGGTTGGGTGGAAAGGGGAATGGATTAGGAAGTACAAATTGCCAGTTATGAAATTGATCATGGGATGTGAAGTGCAGCATAGGGAATATAGTCAATACTATTATCATAAGTGTCTACGGTGTCAGATGGGTACTCGACTTATTGGGATGATCACTCCATAGGTTACACAAATGTCTAGTCACTATGTTGTATACCTGAAACTAACATGTTATATATCAACTGCAATTGAAAAATAAACAAATATTAATAAAAAGACATACTTGGAAAGCATTTGATAGATTAGCTGTGGAAGATGAAGGAAAGAGAGAAATACAGAATGACTCCCAGTTTCCTGATATCTAAATGGTGGTGACATTTACTGATATGAAAGGTGTGAAAGGGAAGCAGTCTAGCAGGCGGAGGAGGGTGGAGCATCAGTGGTCTATTCTGGACAAGTGGAATTTCACATGCCCATGAACTGTCCAAATGGAGGGATAGAATGACTGTTTGCATATTAAAGTCTGAACTTTGCAGGAGAAATTTGGGATAAATGTTGTAGTTATTAATAAGCAGATGACATTTAAAGCCATAGAGAGAAAGAGAGGGCAAAGAACAAAGATACAAAGGTCCAGAGGCATGGCCTGGACTCTTCCACATCAGGTCAAGTAGAAGAGGAGGAGGTTGCAAAGGAGACTGGGAAGCAGCAGCCAGAGAGTGAGGAGAATGAAAAGAGAGTGGTATCATGCAAGTCAAGAGTAGAAAGTGTTTTGCGATTAGAGAGGGAGTGGTAATATTGTGGTAGTGAGTCCCATGACTGAAAAAATCCCTTGTATTTTACATTATGAAGTCAGTCACCAGTGACCTTGCTGAGTGGTTTCAGAGGGGAACAGTGGTCAGAAGCCAGAGGGGAGGGGCTGAGGAGTAAATGGGAGGTGGGGAAGTGCGGACATCAAGTAAATCCACTTTTGTGAGAAGAGGAATTATGAAGAAAAGCCAAGAAATGAAAAAATATAGCTGAGAAGTAATAAGGGACCCAAGGAGGATTTTTAAAATGTGTTTGCCTTTAGTAGGTAAGTGAATAAATAAACTGTGGTACATCCAGGCAATGGAATATTACTAAGCACCAAAAAGAAATGAGCTATCAAGCCATGGAAAGACTTAGAGGAACCTTAAAGGCATATTACTAAGTGAAAGAAGCCAATCTAAGAGGGCTGCATCTGGAAAAGCCACAACTGTGAAGACAGGAAAACGATGAGTGGTTTCAAGGTAGAGGATTTCAGTGCTGACTTGAGGTGGTAGAGATCCTTAGAACCCCTTCCTCTGTTGGGGGGGGGGGGACCAGGCTCAGCATTCCAGAAGTTCCCACCAAACAAGTCCTGTCCTTACAATGCATTCTCAGTGTTTTACTACCACCTTCAGAGATGTGGGGTATTTAAATGTCATGAAATCACTTTCACTCTTTTCTTTGAAAACTTGCATTCTGGTTAACACTTCACTTTGGAATTTTCAGTTCAATCATCTCCTGGTACCTCACGTTAAAGTTCCAATTTTATATCCTTTTCACCTCTTTGTATAACGTTTTAAGTGAGCCTTGGCACATAACTGAGGCTCACTGTGATGGAGAGCATCCAGATTTTGATTTTTTAGGCAAGTAGTATAGGCACATGAGAGTTGAATGTTCCCAAAGAGACGACTTTATTGAGGAGCTTAGGATCCCAGCTGGACAATAAGAATAATTGAAGACAGGAGAATTCTTCTGGGATGTGAGGAAGTGGATGCATTAAAGGTCACAAGGAGGTTGAAGAATATTGTGGTGGACTTGACTAGATAAGCTAGTTAGAGAGGGGGTGGTGGTTAGAGTAGATTGTTTATTGTTGATGGTACAGGCCAAAGGATGACCATCGGAGGCATGGCAGAAACAGAATGGAGAAAAAGGTGGTCAGGTAATGAGAAGCCAGAGTGATGGATGGCTCATCTCCAGACTGTTGCAGTCGTGTGACTGCTGTGTTGAAAGTAGATAGGAAGACTGAACCAGAAGTAAACATCCTGAGTGAACAGAGCTAGTAGCCACAAAGTTGGTAGAAACACCAAAGAGTATGGGGTGGAGGGTAAACTCCATGATGTGAGGTTTAAAGAAGCATTGGCTTTTGTAAGACTGAAGGGGAGGAATGATAGAAGTGAAAAAAGAGGTGCTAGGGAGATACCAACAAGATGCCTCTGGAGAAATATTTTAAGATGCCGTTATGCATTACAAATTGTGAAATGAGTATTCAAAATGAGAGAAAGGTCCACTGTCGTAGAAAGGGTATGGATATTGCCAGGAAACCAGATTACTACAAATTATGCAGTTTCTGCCAATAACTGGCTGTGTGTGACCTGGGACAGGTCAGTTAGCCCTGAAAGCCCAAACCCTACACTGAAAGAGCAGCCTACAAAGCAGTTTCATAGTCAAGTTTGTTATCATTTTGTAGGAATAACTACCCTATGTGTTAGACTTTAACTTCTCCTTTCTGTAATTAGGAAATTAAGGTGCTGAAGCATTAACTGATTTACCAAAAAGATGGGATTACACTTGAATGTAGATATTTCGGTTCTAAGTCATGTGCCATCCATTTCCATTCTATGGCCATTCTGTCACCTTTCACTCTAGATCCAGCAATGCCCATCTGGATTAGTAAAATTTGTCTTTGAGTGAAAAAAATATATATCTTTATATTGTTAGCCCTAAAGAATGTTTAACTGAAGTTTAAAAATACCTATTAATGATAGAACTGGAGAGCATTATGCTAAGTGAAATAAGTCAGGTAATGAAAGACAAATCCCACATGATCTCACCTATAAGTGGAACCTGATCAACAAAACAAACAAGCAAGCAAAATAGAACTAGAAACATTGAAATAAAGAATAAATTGACAATAACCAGACGGGAGGTGGGAGGGGGTGATGGGAGAAAATAGGGGAAGGTCCATCAAGGAAATGTATAAAGGACACATAGACAAAGCCAATAGGGGTAGGTTTGAGGGTGGGAGGCATGGATGGGTGGGTGGGGAGTGGTGGGGTGAAAATGGAGACAACTGCACTTGAACAACAATAAAAATGTAAAAAAAATTAATTTAAATTTTTGAATGAAAAAATACATATTAATATTTAATGTATTTGTGAGTCAAACTTTTTATATTAATGATTTACCTGGTGATGTAATACCGATGTTTAAACAAAAAGAAATCTGCCTTACACACATAGATTACTTGATATCTTGAACTTACCACTTTCATGGAAAAAAGGAAAACTTTGTACAACTTGTTCATATTTCTGCAGCTTGCAACTTGGAGTGTGAAGGACTTTGGGAAGTCTAGTCCATCAGAATCAGTGGGCGGAGAATTAATGTGGTCCCAGAATAGAAACTGCTCTTCTAATTCTGAAGAGCACTGAGATGCCAGCCAATCTAGTGCTCGTGGCTGCGTGCCCCAAATAGGTTTACTACTGTTTTTTCCATATTTACTTATGCTTTATTGTGAAAAGAATATCTTTTTTTCAGCCTGTAACATGAATAATTCCTTTCCATTTTTTTCTGCCTTATATTACTCTCACTTTATAAAACATTCCCGATCTTTAAGAACAGTTACCCATCCCACAACTGACCTTGCACACAACAGTCCTCAGCAGTCCTATTAAACCTTTAACAAGACTTCATGAAAATTGTATGCAGGTGGATCAGAGCAAAACTCCTTAAAATCAGTATATCTGAATGACACATTTTTGCATATTTTCTTAGATCCAGTGCATCTGTCACTGGATCAAGGTCATCTTTTTAAAGTAGCTAAAATAAGAAGTAGAATTAAAAAATGAGAAAACTACTTTCTCATTTTGTTCCCATCTCTCCCAAACTGAAGAACAAAAATAAAATTCCTGATTTTTGTTTACTTGCATTTTTGATGTAATTTTAATCATCTCATATTTTTAAATTATGAAACATGATTGATTAAGTGGTATCTGCATATTTTAACCAATTGTTCTAATTCACTGGAGAAAAACTATACATCTGTGAAAATACAAGGGGATACTTGTCATGGATAAACTCTAGATAAACTCTGGATGCAGTTACTGCATAAGTACAAGATTAAGATTATTGAAGAGTTTATTATATGGTAAAGTTTATAAAAGGAATAACTATGTTAAACTGCTTTTACTGTCTTATGATATAAATCACTCTTTTAAAATATGTTCACTGGAGAATTTTGTGACAAAAACAATGTGAGTAAGCACATTTTCAATTTTAGTTACTTTAATGTTGAAATTGAATTCACATTTTTTAGGACAGTAGGCTTATATAAAGATACAGAAATACCTTTATTATGTCAAATAACATATAAAGAAGAAAGAGGATAAAACTGAATATGTGCTCATTGTAAGTGTTGAAGAAAGAAAAAAATGTATACATACCAAGGTGGAGATATGTGTTTTGATTAATTCTGTGTACCTAGATTAACCCCCCACTTTTAGCTTCGTAAGCACACCTAAGACACATACTAGCCTTCTCTGGCCTGCTCTTTAAGCCTCCCCAGAGCAGATGACCCTCAAAGTTGTTCACAAAGCTCTGGGCCTCTGTCTTGTCTCTATAAGGTCTCCTGCTGTAGGCTCAAGCAGATGTTGGGCTTGTTTTTCCAATGTCCCGCTGCTAGCCGAGGGGAAGGAGGTGGCAGAAGAAGCAGACAAAAGGAAGTCATAGAGAAGGGAAAAAGAGAAGAGGTTAAAGGAGCAGGAAAGAGTGCTAGATATACATTATCTACAAATCCTTAAATGACTAAGGATATGGGAAAATTGTGATGACAAGGGTAGAAAAGCCCATAATTAGGAGAGAAAACCAATGCAATCAGTTGCAAATGAAAATATGTCACAACTTATATTGCCAGGAACTTGGACTCTGATACAATCAAATACTAAGCAAAATATTATAACTTAATGGTTGAATAAACAGAGAAATTAAACACATGTCTTTATTACAGTCATGTTTTACATAGATAGATATATGTAACATGAGACTTGAGAACAATAAAAAAGCATTTTTCTGGAGGATTTGGGGCCAAATATGAAATTTTGTATTTTGTAGTTCAACTACTATTAAAGTCAATATATGAAGTCCTTAAAACCACTGACACAATGCTAGTCTGAGGAGCCTGTGAGAATCCAAAAGACCTGCAAAAAGTAAAACTCAACCACCAAATTATACTATAAACAAAAATAAACTCAAGATAGATAAAAGACTTAAACATAAGTCACAACACCATAAAAGTTCTAGAGGAGAACACAGGCAGGAAAATCTCAGATATTCCATGCAGCAATATCTTCACTGATATATCCCATAGAGCAAGGGACATTAAGGAAAGAATAAACAAATGGAACTTCATCAAAATAAAAAGCTTCTGCATGGCTAAAGAAAACGTCAGCAAAATGAAAAGGGAACCAACTGTAGGGGAAAATATACTTGCAAAGGATACCTTGGACAAGGGTCTGATCTCCAAAATACATAAAGAACCCATATGACTCAACACCAGAAAGACAAATAATCCAATTAAAAAATTGGCAAAGGACTGAACAGACAGTTCTCCAAGGAAGACATATAGAGGGTCCAGAGACATATGAAAAGATGCTCAGCATCACTAGACGTTAGAGAGATAACAATTAAAGCCACAATGAAATACCACCTCACACTGGTCAGAATGGCCATCATAACCAAATTAACAAACAACGTGTGCTGCTGAGGTTGTGGAGAAAAGGGAACCCTAGTACAGTGTTGGTGGGAATGCAGACTGGTGCAGCCACTGTGGAAAACAGTATGGAATTTCCTGAGAAAACTAAAAATGGAACTGCCTTTTGACCCAGTGATTCCACTGCTGGGATTATACCCTAAGAATCCTGAAACAACAATTCAAAAGAACCTATGCACCCCAATGTTCATAACAGCACAATTAACAATAGCCAAGTGCTGGAAGCAACCTAAGTGACCATCAGTAAATGAATTGATCAAAAACTATGGTACATTTACACAATGGAATAGTACGCAGCAGAGAGAAAGAAGGAGCTCCTACCCTTTGCAACAGCATGGATGGAACTGGAGAGCATTATGCTAAGTGAAATAAGCCAGGCGGTGGGAGACAAATACCATATGATCTCACTTATAAGTGGAACCTAATCGCCAAAATAAACAAGCAAGCAAAATATAACCAGAGACATTGAAATAAAGAACAAACTGACAGTAACAAGAAGGGAGGTGGGAGGGGATGATGGAGGGGAAGGGGGAAGGATTGTCAAGGAACACGTATAAAGGACACACGGATAAAGCCAAAGTGGGGTAGGATAGAGGGTGGGAGGTGGGGATGGCTGGGAGGAAATGGAGACAACTGTACTTGAGCGACAATAAAAAAATATTAAAAAAGAATTGGAAAGACAGTGGTAACTGTGGGTTCAGGCATTTTAAAAGCAGCTTTTCCTTGTGTCACTTTGTCTCAAGGTAAGAACTCTATAACACTGAAATGATATCTTAAGATACTCTTCTAAAACTCTCTAAAGTCATTGAAGATGAAAGTTATTGTGCTAGGACATTTTTCAGTGCCAATGAGACTATGCTTTTCTGGATAAAAATGCCCATAAGCTTCACTAGGGCATACATCACCCAAGAAAAATCTATGTCTGGTTTTAATGTTGATATTTAGCCTTTGGCTTGGTTCAAATGCTGTAGGTAATTTCAGGCTTAAATCCTCACTTGTGTAAAGCTCTGAAAATCTCACAGCACTTAAGAGTTATATGAAAGACAGACCTGCAGTCATCTGGAATTCTCATTTTAAACCTGGTGCAACCAGGGCTCTTTATGAGAATCAATTTGCTGTTCTGTGCCTGCTATTTAGAATTGTGTGAATAACCTTGTCCATAAGACATTCATTTGAAACCATGTTTCTGGATATTTGGAATAACTTGTAAATATTTTCCTGACATTAAGGTTAACTTCTCCTCCCACTCCCAATACAACATTCTTTCTCTCACCCTAATATTTGGATCATTTATTCTTCTTTTGGAGTGTTCACTACCTTAGACAGTGGTTCTGAATTCTTTGTACTTGGAGAATTCTGCATAAGAGTCAGCAAAAATGAAATAAAGCATTCTGAAAATTAAGGGACACCAATTAACATATTTACCATGGAAAAATACTTGCTTCTGATTCTTAAGGAGAATACTCTTCTCCTCCCATTTCCCATAAGTACCCCCCACACTGTTTCCCTTACCATTTCACAGAGTGAGTTCCAATACCTTGCTTTTGCTAATCCCGGGAGTCTTTGTCATTGTTGATTTATTGATGATAGCCATTCTGACAGGTGTGATGTGATATCTTATTGTGTTATTTTATTGAATTTATCGGGATTACATTGGTTAATTATATAGGCCCCAACTGTACAACTATATAATACATCATCTGTACATTGTATTGTGTCCACCACCTATTTTCTATTCTCCTTCCATTGCCACTTATCTCCCTTTACCCTCTTCTTCTGGGCCCCACCCCCTTCCCTCTCCTAATCACCATCCTGATGCCTGGGTCTATGAGGTGTTCTTCTGTTTTGTGTAATCCCTTCACATATTTCACCCACTCCCACCCCCACCCCCATGGACACCTGTTAGTCTGTTCACTATGTCACTGAGTCTGTTTCTACTTGGATTAGTTTGTTCATTGGATTTCACATATGAGTGAAATCATAAGGTATTGTCTTTCTCTGAGTGGCTTATTTCACTTAGCTTAATACCCTCTGGGTCCATCCTGTTGTCATAAACGGTAAGATTTCCTTCTTTTTATGACTGAGTAGTATTCCATTGTGTGATCCACTCAGCTACTGATGAGCACATAGACTGCTTCCAAATCTTGCTATTGTAAATGCTTCTGCTATGAATATAGTCTTTTGAATGAGTGTTTCGAGTTTCTTTGGATATATTCTCAGAAGTGGAATTGCTGGGTCATAAGGCAATTACATTTTTAATTTTTTGATTTTTTGATTTTTTTAATTTAATGCCCAGACTGCCTGGGTTCCACTTATTTGTATCTTCCTCAGTTTCTTTCTTTAGTATCTTATAATTTTCTGAGCACAACTCTTTACACACTTTGTTAAATTTATTCCTAAGCACCTTGTTATTTATTTATTTATTTATTTTTGCAATTATAAATGGGATTGTTTTCTTAGTTTCTCTTTCTGATAGTTCATTATTGGTGTATAAAAATGCCACTGATTTCTGAATATTAATTTTATATCCTGCTACTTTATTGAATTAATGTATCAATTCTAGTAGGGTTTTTTTTTTTGATGGAGCCTTTAGGTTTTCTGACAACTTTACTTCTTCCTTTCTAATTCACATGCCTTTTATTTCTTTTTCTTGTCTGATTGCTGTGGCTAGAACTTCAAGTACTAGTTGAATAAGAATGGTGAAAGCAGATATCTGTGTTTTATTCCTGATCTTAAGGAAGACACTTAGTTTTTGCCCAATGAGTATGATATTGGTATTGGATTTATCATATGTATCCCTTATTATGCTGAACTATGTTTCATCTATTCCCACTTTACTGAGACTTATCTGGCAACACTACTTCTCATACAGGTTAGGTGAGTGTGGTGAGCTCTTTGTAGTCAGGTCAGGAGTCGGTGATGTGGTCCTAGCTTCTCATTAGTGTTCAATTCATAAACACATTGAAGCTATGAAAAAAACTGGTTAATTACAATATACAGCTCAAGCTATCTTCCTCATTCACTTATCCCAGTCTTCTTTTCTCCCTCATTCTGCCTTTCTTTCTTCCTTCAAAGTTTCAAACACTATTCTAGGTGTTGGAGATACAGGAGTGAACAAAAAATAGAAGAATCTTTGCCATCATGTAATTTACATCATCAAGGGATGAAGCAGAAATAAACACAAATAAAATATGTATCTCATCAGGGGATAATAAGATAAAAATAAATCAGGCAAGGGTAATGGGAATGAAGGGAGAAGAGGACTACAGTTTTAAATTGGGTAGTTCCCTAAGTCTCTACTAACAACCTGATATTTGAGCAAACCATGCAGTGCCTGGAGGAAGAGTGTTCAAAGCTGGGGAAACAGCACCTGCCTATATGCTGAGCCAGAAGCATGCTGGTGTGTTTGAGAAAAAGCAATGAGGTGGTGAGACTGGGATGGAATGAGAGGAAATTAATATGAAATATGTTGAGGGAAGGCCAGATTATATAGGACCTTGTGGACTTTGTTTTTACTCTGAATAAGATGAGAACCCTCTGGAAACAATAGAAGAACTAATGCCCAGACTGCCTGGGTTTGATTCCCAGCTTTGCCACTTACTGGCTGTGTGACCTTGGGCACAATACTCAACCTTTCTTAACCTCAGTTACCTCCTCTGCAAATAGGGATGATAATAGTACCTTCTTCATAGAGTTGTGATGATGAAATGAGTTAATATGAGAAAAATACTTTGTATAGTCCTTGATATATCATAAGCATTTTATATGTGTTAGGTGGTTGGTTGGCCTTTGGAATCACTGGCAGCTGTTTAAAGAAGTCACTACAAGGGGTTCAGGGACAGGACCAGGGACAGCACTTAGGAGACTATTTGTGTAATGCCGACAAGGGATGACAGAAGCTTAGACCAGGGCAGTAGGAGGGGAGCTGGTAAGAACTGATTAGATTATGGATGTGGTCTGAAAGTAGACTCAATGAGATCAGCTGTGAGATTGGATGTAAAGTGTGAGAGGAAGAGCAGAGTGAAGCAGGGATCCAGGCTTTTGCCCTCAGCAAACTACCATTTACCAAAAGGGAGGAAAAATATGTGAGAAGTTATTTTGTGTGCGGGAGGAGGGTGCACATTAAGTTTGCTGTGCCTATTGATCATCTAAGTGGAGTTGAGTGGGCAGAGGATGCCTTTGTTACTGAGTAAAGTGGGCATCATGTGGAGTCCAGACTGAGGGAAGAGTGGATCTCCTCAGGGAAGAGGAAAGCCTTGCAAGCATTTGGGAGTTGCAATTAGTTTGAAGGAATAGAGCCTAACCTTAAATAAAACACAGTGACCAATGAATTGAATTCTGTTGCCTGTGGTTGGTACAAAGGAACTTACAACGAATAAAAAAGCAAACAAACAGCCAAAATCAATCTCTTTAAGAGTTGTCACATAATCTTAAATCTCATTAAAAGTTAGATCAGAATCTCCCTAATACTGCCTCTCTGAATTCCATGACTGTAATAACTACATTCTTCTACCTTCTGATTTATTGTTGTAAAAATAAAAAGACATTATTAAATATTAAGATAAGAACTTGTACTGTACACTCTGATACATAGCATTAAAATATAATCTTAAGTGATTGGTAACTATGTTCCTGAATTGATTTATTTGTACTTTAGAAAGCTTTTAAATGATTTTATACAATAAGAAGAGGTATTGTTGGTTAAAATCCGGCTTATGATACTTTCTGTAAAAAGTTGGGAATTGGCCCTTAATTAGTGTTGATATGTTATATTTTAATTTTTCATGTTTCAGCTTTATCTTTTTTATTTGATTTCAAGCGCTTTAAAAACAGTGAATATTTATATTTTTCATATTCAGGACTTAAGATTTTGATGACTCACAATTGCTGATTGCTTGCAATTTTAAGAAAACTCAAACACTAGCCTATTATATAACACCATAATCATCACCCAATCAAAATTCTCATGGGGTTGAATTAGTTTTGTTATTAGATATTTAATTCTTGCCTTGCTTAATTTAGATTAGATACTTTGTTATATAAACTTTATTATTTTGCTTTTTTTTCTCATCACACACTATAGTTCATTTCAGTCATAACCCTCTCTTCAATCCCTCCTGGAATATGTTAAAAAAAAAAAGGCTTTTGGCCATAAATTGTTTTATGCTTATTTCATTTCAAGACACTCTCTTTAGGAAAATTTTGGCAAAGTATGTTTAGCAGTGGGTATATGTTATAGAAGAAATACACTTTTCTGACTTAAAATATTTTTAAAGCAATTAAGTTTGTGCATGGATAATTCTTGAATTGATGAACTATAGATTGGAAATATCCATGTGTTTGGATTGGAAATATCCATGTGCTTAGCTAATTTTTAATGAGGAATTGTGGGTTATTTAAAGTAGAAAAATATGAAAGTGGTGAGTTCTACAAATTAGCCTGAAGTCACATAAATACCTATAAGAGGAACCTATGAACAAAATAAACTAATGAGCAAAACAGAAACAGAGGCATGGAAACAAAGAACAGACTGACAGTAACCAGAGGGGAGGGGGGAGGAAGACAAGAGTGGAAAGAAGGGGAAGGGACTAGTCAAGGAACATGTACGAATGACCCATGGACCTGGACAAGGGTGTAGGGATCGACTGTGGGAGTGGTGGGTGGGCTGGAGAGAGGAGGATAAAGGGGGAAAAATTGGGACAACTTTAATAGAATAACAATAAAATATTTAATAAAAGAAATAAAATAAAAACATTTTACATGTGTTTTTATAAAACATACTTCCTCATTAATAAATGTAGAACTATGTTGTTATGTACTTTTAGACTTACATTTAAGGCTAGAAAATTTAAAGTAATGTAATGGTACAGCTGCCTTGGAAAATGGTATGACAGTTTATAAAAAACTTAAATATAGAGTTACTATTTAACCTATCAATCTATCTGAATATATATCCAAAATAATTGAAAATAGGGATTCAAATAAATATTTGTACACCCATGTTCGTGACAGTATTATTCACAATAGCCAAAAGGTGAAATCAAATCAGTGTCCATCAAAGGATGAATGGATAAACAAACAATGGAATATTATTCAGTCTTAAAAGGGAAGGAAATCCTGGCTCAGGCTACATCGTGGATGAGCCTCGAAGACATGTGAAAACATAGGAAAGAGAGAGAGAGATTGTCTCCCTGGGAAAGACAGGGAAGGCTTCAGAGAGGAAGTGACATTCACACTGGGTCGTAAAGGGCGAGTGGCCATTGTCAGGCAGATGATAGTGGCAGATCTTCGTAGGCAGAGAAAATGGCTTAAACAAGAGTTGAGTAGGGGAAATGTGTGTGTGCACATACATGTACATTTGTGCCAAAGTCAAACATGAATAATTTGGGAATTATCTGCTATTGTTGGTCCATACGACTCCTTTTTTCTTAATGTGGATAATTGAGAAATGATTCCAATGACATAAGAAGAGCTTTTAGAACAAGCTTTATGCTTGGCATTTGTATGCTGGATTTCCCCATCCTTTCCCCAATGCTTATGGTCCAAGGGGCTCCTAATAAGGAATTTTTCATTTGCTCTAGAATCACCCAGTCCACCTCCCACAAAGATGGTCTGGTCAGGATACTTTGGGGCCACCAACAGAATAGCAAGTTGCCAAAATAAATGTTTTCCATCAAGATTTCACACTTGTACTTAATGAATAGACATTTTCCAAATGGTTTCTTTAGAGCTAAGTTTTTCTTTAAGATTTGTAATGAAAATATTTCATGACCTGTTGACATATTCATATGGTGATTTTCAAAAGGCAGATTTCGTTTACAAAATGGACTTGGCAACAAGTAGGAATATCTGGTAAGTTGAACAAGGCTGTTGACAGGGAAAATTAGGGCTGAATCATAACTGACATTGTTTTGCAGCTGTGCCATTTTTAATACTGACCAATGAGACAGGCTTTATGGAGTCCTTGTGGTAATAATGACTAGATTGGCAGCTAATGGCCATTCTTAATGGAATTTCATAGGTAGTAGCTGACAAGTACAGAAAAATTAGTTCCTGTAACTGATTTTTCTTGGTAAATGCCAAAGGAAAAATTATTCCAGAAAGATAGTAAAGAAGAAATTTTGTAGTATTTTTCAAAGGAGCTGATTAAAAATCATAAAATTTTCTTTGTATTCTTTGTTCTATATTTTTTATATTATGTTATCTCATTGTTAGCTCTTTCCCTGGTTAACTAATTTACTGACATATCTAATTTAAATGTATAGTTGCAATGAAGTTTTCCGTCTAGTATATTCTGTGTTCTCTCCAGTAGTTGCAGATTAACAAGTAATATTCAAATTCAGATGACACAAGGCAGTGTTTCCTATTAATTAATTAATCAGTTTCACTTATTCTTTTAGGTTTATGAAATTTATATTAGATCTATTCTCATTTTTATAAGTTTCTGCTCCCCATATTTGTAGGCTAAGAAGATATAAGAAAAAAATAAATATATTTACAAAAATCTAATCAAATTCTTTAGGGACTAAAAAAACAAGTGTGTCTAAAGCTTGTGGCCATTACTGGAAGTGGTATAATAAGATTTTGCAAAGAATGTGGTATTTGAGCTTGTTCTTGGAAGAGAAAGGAATCACTCTTCAGTGAGAAAGAGATCACAGACAGCTTCATGAAGAAAGTGGTATTTGAACCAGGCTTTAAATGGGCAGAGTGGGACTAGGTGAGGATGGGATTCACTAGGGAGAGAGAAGAGAAGGTCACTGTGTAATATGACAACTCCAGGAGGAAAGGAAAAGAGGTAGGTAATTATAAGACATGAAGGGTAGCTGAAAAGGTAAGAAGGTTCCAGGTGGAATCTCAGGTTTAGAAGTTGATATAGGATTTTATTTTGTCAGATACTGGGGGATCATGGAGAGTGTCGTTTTTCATTGGATAATGTACACAGTACATTTCAGAAGTTAGAAACTGGATGCTAGGAAATTTATGAGTAATAGTTACCATTTTGATTGGTTATTAAATACCACTTACTGTAATACAAAATTGGATGCATTTTTAAAACCCTTTAAAGAATTTATTTTGATTTTACAGATGAAGAAATTAAGGCCTACAGAGAATAGATCTCTAATCTGTGGTCACTCAGCCAGTAGCTGACAGGCTGATAAAACAGCATTATCTGACTCCATCACCATGTGCCTGACTACCAAAGACACTACTGCAAGGAGAGCTGCTTAGTTATGAGCTGATTTACACTTCTCTGCTGACTTCCTTTCTTCTTCCCCCATACACTTCTTACCTATCCATTTTATTTTTGTCCACCTGATTTTTCCCTAGGTTATTCAGATATAACTGACATAGTACTGTATAAATTTAAAGTACAATATGATTATTTGGTACATGTATATATTGTGAAATCATTACCACATAAGGTTAGTTAGATCCTCCATTACCTCATGTAATTACTTTTTCTGTGTGTGTGTGTGTGTGTGTGTGTGTGTGGTGAGAATGTTTAAGACGTACTCTCAGAATATAGAATATTTCAAGTAATAATATAGTATTGTTAACTGTATTTACCCTTCTGTATATTATATCCTCAGAGTTTACTCAGAATTTTATTTTTTGATTTTAATTTTTTATGTTTGAGAATGTCAAGAGCAACTTTATAATAACCAGAAACTGGAAACAACACAAAAGTCCATCAATAGGTGAATGGATAGTCCACTTTGGGGTATATCCATACAATTAAATATTCTTCGACAATAAAAAGGAATAAACTGCTGGTACACACAACAGCATGGATGATTCTCAAAACATGTTTAGTAAAAGAAGATGGACGCAAACAAAGACATACTCTATGGAGTGCAAGATAAGGATAATAATAGAAATCTGAGCAACAGGAGGACGGAGACGGGGGATTGCTGGCTGTTGTTGACTGTCAAGGAGACTGGGGTGAGGGAAATGTTCCATTTATTTATTTATTTGAATTTATTGGGGTGACATTGCTTAATAAAATTATGTAGGTTTCAGGTGTATGATTCTATAATGAATCGTCTGTATATTGTATTGTGTGTTCACCACCCTATGTCACCTCTCCTTCCATCACCATTTATTCCCTGTATACCCTCTTCTACTTTCTTTCCACCCCCTTTCTCTCTGGTAATTACCATATGCCATCTGTGTCTATGAGAGTTTGTTTTGTTTTGTTTTGTTTTGCTTAATCCCTTCACATTTTCACCCAGCTCCCCAATGCCCCTCCCCTCTGACAGCTGTTAACCTGCTTTCTATCTTTGAGTCTGTTAGTTTGCTTGTTAGTACAATTTGTTCATTAGGTTCCGCATATGAAATCACATGGTACTTGTCTACCTCTGACTGGCTTATTTTACTTAGCATAATACTCCTCAGGTCCATCCATGCTATTGCAAAGGGTAAGATTTCTTTCTTTTTTACTGCCATATAGTATTTCATTGAGTAAATGTACCACTTCCTCTTTATCCACTCATCTACTGATGGGCAGTTGGGCTACTTCCAAATGTTGGCTATTGTAAGTAACTCTGCAACGAACACAGGGGTGTGTATATTCTTTTGAATTAGTGTTTTGGACTTCTTCAGATATATCCCCAGAAGTGGAATCACTGGGTCATAAGGCCATTCCATTTTTAGGTTTTTGAGGTACATAACTCCATACTGATTTCCACAGTGGCTGCACCAATTTGCATTCCCACCAACAGTGCATGAGGGTTTTGGATTCCACACACAAGTGAGATCATATAACTTTTTGTCTTTCCCTGTTTGACTTAACACCACTCAGCATAATGCTCTCATGGTCTGTTCATGTTGTTACAAATGGCAGGATTTCTTTCTTTTTATGTCGAAATAGTATTCTATTGCATATATATTGTACAACCCATGTCCTTTATATGTATATTCATTGTCAATAAATACTTAGGTTGTTTCATGTCTTGGCTGTTATAAATAATGCTGCAGGGACCGTGAGCATATGGATATCTTTTCAAGAGAGTTAATTTCCTTCCATTACCTACCTAGAGGTAGGATTTCTGGATCATATGGTAGTAGTATTTTTCACTAGTTGAGAAATGTCCATACTGTTTCCATAGACGTGGCAGCAATTCTCGTTCTCTCCAACAGTGCATAAGTGTTCCCTTTTCTCCACAGCCTTGCCAGCGCTGGCTGTCTCTGGCTTTTTGATAATAATCATTCTAGTAGGTATGAAGTGATATCTTATTGTGGTTCTGATTTGCATTTCCCTCATGATTAGTGAAGTTGAGTACTTTTTTGTGTACTTATTGGCTATTTGTATGTCCTTTTTTGGAAAATGTCCATTTATGTCCTTTACTTACTTTTAGTTGGGTTCTTCTTATTATTATTATTTTGCTATTGATTTGTACAAGTTCCTTGTATATTTTGGTATTAGCCTATTGTAGGATATGTTGTTTTCAGATATTTTCTCTCATTACATAGGTTGCTTTTTCATTTCATTGATTGTTTCTTTTAATATACAGAAGATTTTAAGTTTGATGTAGTGCCACCTGTTTATTTTAGCTTGTGTTCCTTGTGCTTTTAGGGTCACATGCAAAAAATTTATTCCCAAGATCTGTGTCAAAGAGTTTTATATTCCCATGTTGCCTTCTAGGAATCATGGATTCAGCTATTACCTTTAAGTCTAATCCATTTCAAGTTAATTTTTGTGAGTGGTCTAATTTAGGAGTCCAATTTAATCTTTTTGCTTGTGAATATACAGTTTTGCCATTGAGTATTCTTGGCTCTCATATCAAATATGTGGGCTCTCAGTTCTGTTCCATTGGTTTATGTGTCTATTTTTATGCCAGTGGCATACTGTTTTGCTTACTATAGCCTTGTAATATATTTTGAAATCAGGAAATCTGATGCCTCCAGCTTTGTTCTTCTTTCTCAGAATTGCTTTGGCTATTCAGGGTCTTTTGTGATTCCATATTAATTTTGGGGTTGTCTTTCTGCTTCTTTGAAAAATGCCATTAGAATGTTGATAGAGATTACATTGAATATACAGATAGCTTTGCCTTGTATGAACATTTTAACAATATTAATTCTTCAATGTATAAGGATAGAGTATTTCCACTTATTTGTATCTTCTTCAATTTCTTCTATCAAAGTCATAGTTTTCAGTGTACAGGGCTTTTACTTCCTTAATTAAATTTATTTCTAGGTGTTTTATTCTTTTTGATGATATTGTAAATTGGATTGTTTTCTTAATTTTTTAAGATAGTTGGTCATTAGTGCATAGAAACACAACTGATTTTTTAATCCTGCAACTTTAATGAATTTATTAATTTAAACTTTTTTTTTTGGTGGAGTCTTTTTTATGCCATCTGAAAATGGTGACAGTTTCACTTCTTTCTTTTTGATTTGGGTACCTTTTATTTTTTTTTTTTCCTTGCCTAATTGCTCTGGGTAGTACTTCCATTACTGTGAGAAGACTGGGCCTCCTTATGTTGTTCCTAGCATTTAAGAGGAAGCTTTCAACATTTTACCATTGAGTATGATGTTAGCTGTGGGTTTTTCATATATGACCTTTATTATGTTGGATATATTCCTTCTATTCCCAATTTGTTGAGAATTTTTAATCACTGAAAGATAGTGAATTTGTTAAATGTTTTTTTCCAACTAGTGAAATGAACATATGATTTTTATATTTCATTCTATTAATGCAGTACATCACATTCATTGATTTCCATATGTTGAATCAACCTTGCATCCCAGGGATAAATCCCACATGATCATACTGCATGAACCTTTTAATGTGCTGTTAAACTGGATTTTCTAGCACTTTTTCAAGCATTTTTTGCATATATATTCATCAGGAATATTGGCCTGTAGTTTTCTTTTCTTGTAATGTCCTTGTCTGGCTTTGTTATCATGGTAGTGCTAGCCTTGTGAAATGAGTTTTGGAGTGGTCTGTCCTTTTGAGTTTGGGGAAGAGTTTTGGAATTTCCACTAAATGTTTGGTAGAACTCACCAGTGAAATCATCAGGTCCAGAGCTTTTCTATTTTGGAGGGTATTAATTACTTATTCAATCTCCTTATTCATTAATGGTCTGTTCAGATTTTCTATCTCTTTGTAATTTATTCATGTTAAGCTGTACATTTCTAGGAATTTATACATTTGTTTAGGTTATCCAGTTTGTTGGGGTTTAATTTCCCATAGTAGTGTCTTATGATCCTTTGTATTTCTGTGGTACCAGTTCTAATATTTTCTCTTTCATTTCTGGTATAATTTATTCGAGTCTTTTCTCTTGCTCATGAGAACAATAGTTCCTAAGATTATTTTAATCATCTTTTTTGAAGTATTATAAAATTCCATATTAAGAATTCACTTTAATGGGTTTTAACAAATGTATATATTGTATAATCTCTACTAAATCAGGGTTAGAACATCTTTGTCACTCTAGAAACTTCCCAAGTGCCCCTTCCAACTAAGTTCCCTTTACCCTTGTTCCAAATAACAACTGATATGGTTTCTATCACTATAGATTAGTTTTATGAGTTTTAGAGCTGTGTATAATATGGTATGCACTCATTTTTGTCAGCTTCTTTTACTCAGCTTGTTTATAAATCAACTTTGTTGGGATGTAATGTATATATAATTAAAGATACCCATTTTAAGTATACAGTGTGATGAGTTTTAACAAATGTATCTACTTGTCTATCAAATATACTATTAAGATATATAGCATTTCCATAATCAAAAAATATTTCTTTGTTCACCTTCCTAGTCAGTTTCCTTTACCTACCTAAAGCAAACATGGATGTGCTGTGTCATTCTAGATTAGATTTGTCTTTTCTAGAATTGCATAGAAATGGAATCATGTGATATGTATACTTTTTGGGGTCTGACTTCTTTGGCACAGCATAACGTTTTTGAAGATTATGTCCATCAGTATTGCTATGTAGCATTCCACTGCAGGCATATAGTACAGTTTGTTGATCCACTCACTTGTTGATAGATATTTGTGTGTTTTCTCATTTTTGGCTATTATGAGTAACACTGCTATGAACTTTACGATATTTTGGTAGTCCTATATTTTCATTTCTCTTGGATAAATCCTTAGGAATAAAATTGCTGGGACATATGAAAATAGTGTATTTAACTTTATAAGAAACTTCTAGACCACTTTTCAAAGTGAGTGCACCATTTTATACTCTTACCAGAAATGTATAAAAGTTTGCTCCACACTGTTACTAACACTTTATTGGTAATTCTTTCAAATTCTAGTCAAATTTTATGGCATCTCATTGTGGTTTTAGTTGGCATTTTCCTAATTAATGATGTTGAGCATTTTTTCACATGACTATTTGCCATTCACATATCTTCTTTTATTAGTCTTTTACAGACTTTTTAAAATTTAGTTGGTTTTTTTCTACTACTGATTTTTAAGAATTCTTTACATATTCTGGATATGTCCTTCATCAAATATATTTTTGTATTTTCTTTTCTTTTAAGGTTAGTACATTTTTGTTTAGTGAGAAATCTCTGCATACTTTCAGGTGGTAAAGTATTTCTTTTATACTTTTTCCATAAGTTTTAGAATTGTAGTTTTTAGATTTAGGTCTGTGATCCATTTTGAATTAATTTTTGTATAGGATGTAAAGTAGAGGTCAACGTTTATATTTTTCTCCAGATTGATATCTAGCTCTTACTAGATTTATTGAAAAAATGATCTGATCTCTTATTGAATTACATTAGTGCCTTTGTCAAAAATTGTGTGGGTCATTCCTGACGTCTATTTTGTTCTATTTATGTTTATGTTCATCTTTATTTGAATACCAAACTGACTTGATAAATATTATTTTATAGTAAGTCTTGAAACAAGGTAATGTAACTACTCCAACTTTGTTCTTCCCTTTACCAGATTATTTTGACTACTCTAAGTCCTTTGTATTTTCATGTGAGGTTTAGAATCAGCTTGTCAGTTTATGCAAGTCCTGCTGAGAATCTAATTGGGATTGTGCTGAATCTACTGATAAATTTGAAGGGAAAGTAAGACTTAACACTTTTGAGTCTTCCAATTCATGAACATGATATAGCTATCTTTTAAAGTGAACCTTTAATTTATTGTAGTATTATATTGTAGTTTTCATTGTAAAGAGCTTGGATATCTTTTGATAAATTTATTCCTGGTTATTTGTCTTTGTTGCTGCTATGATAAGTGGTATTGTGTTTTAAATTGAATTTTCCAGATGTTGTTGCTAGTCTAGAGACATGCAACCAATTTCTGTATATTGACCTTGTATGGTGCAGTTTTGCTGAATTAGCTTATTAAATAAAATAGTTTATTTTTATAGATTTCCTCGCTGTTATTTATGTAGACAATGATGTTATCTGCAAATAGTGACAGTTTAACAATGTCTTTTTTAAATATGAGCCTTTTATTTCTATATCTGGACCTATTGCATTGGTTGGAAACTCCAGAGTAGAATGTTGAATATTAATGTGAAGAGTAGATAATTCTTGCTTTGTTCTTTATCTTAGGGGAAAGCAGTATTTCATCAAGTATGACATTAGTTATTGGTTTCTTTGGAGATTTATCAGACTACAGGAAGTTTTCATTTATTCCAAGTTTGCTAGGATGTTTTTCAAAAAGAGGCAATGAATTTTGTTCCATTTTCATCTCTGTAATTGTTAAAAACATTTATTGAATTTTGATATAGTGGCTTATCTAGATTAATTTTTAATTACCTTGCTTTTGTGCATTCCTGAGGCAAACCTGATTTGGTCATGATGTATTTTTATATATATAGTAAATTGTATTTACTAATTTTTAAAAGAATTTTGACATTGTTCATGAGAGATATTTGCCTATAAATTTCATTTCTTTGCAATGTCTTTTTTGGATTTGGGTTGGGATGCATCTCCTCCTTCTCTATTTTCTGGAAGTTTATATAAAGCATAAATATTTGATGAAATTCACTATGAAAATAATCTGGACCTAGAGCTTTTTGGGAGGAGCTCTTCAATTATGAATTCAATTTTCTTTAGTAAATAGTGTTTCTAATTACTTCTAAGTATTTTGTGTTTTCTCTTTCTTTTTTATTAATCTTGCTAGGATTTATTAATTGTATTATCATTTTCAAATAACCCACCTTTGTTATATTTCTCCATTGAGTTTTTCTTTGTACTGAGTTCTGCTCTCATCTTTATTATGTTTACCTTTTTATGCTAGTCATAATTTACTGTCTAGTTTTTTAAGGTAGCATCTTAAAAAGTTAACATGGAGATTATTAACTTAAAACTTGCATTTCTAATATAAGTATTTTATAGTATATTTTTCTACATGCCGTTTTAGCTGTGTCTTAAAAGTCTTGGTATTTTCCATTTTCATTAAGTTGGAATATTTTCAAGTGTCCTCTATGAATTCTTCTTTAACCCATGGTAGAAGTATGTTATTTAATTCCCAGATATTTGGACATTTTCTAGATATCTTATTTTTGTTGATTTCCAATTTAATTTTGTTGTGATCAAAAAAGTATCAAGACTCATTTTAGGACTCAGCACATGGTCTATTCTGGTATGCATTCCTAGGCAAGCCTCATGTAGTTTCTCTCCGCACATGCACCGTCTAGCTCTTGGCCAAGAATTCTAGAGGAACCCCCTTCCCACCCCACCCCCACCCCAACACACACCACATTTATAGAATTCTGATCACCATCTTTGTGCCTCTCTCTTCTTTCTGGTTTTCTGCCCTGCAAATCCCAGCCAATTCACCTACTCCAAACTCTGATCCATACCTTCTAGTCTCTGCAGGACCCCAATACTCAGCTGGGACTGCAGCTCACTGAACTGTAATAGGAAATTGGGAAATATCTAAACAGAGCCAGGTCAATTCTGGATCTGCTGTCATTGGATAATGCCTGAAAATTGTTGCCTTATATATACTTTCCCATTTTATCCTTTATAGTGGGAGGATTAATTCATTATTCCATCATACCTGGAAGTAGAAGTTCATTCATGTTCACAATAGTTTTTTTGTGTGCCCTTTATATTTGGAAGTCAGTTTTGCTAGATATGAAATCCCAGGCTCATTTTCTGTCCTTGAGTATTTAAATGTTACTCCACTTTCTTCTGGCATAATGTGTTGCTCTTGAAAAGGGTCTCATGATAATTTAATTTCCTTTCCCATATAAGTCACTGGATGTCTTTGCTTTGATGCCAAATGGATTTTTAACTTAAAGTCCAGTAATTTTACAGTATATATCCTGGTTATGTTCATTCTGCAGTTTGATATTCTCCAATATGGGATATATTATTTCAATATACAGCTTCCATATTTTCCCTTAATTTCAGGAACAATTTTTTTTAAGTATAGGTTTAGTATATTTTCTGTTCTCTTGTTCTCATCAGGAACTCATCTACATTTTGGATTTTTCTTGTCTATCATTAATATTTGTCACTTTTTCTCAAATCCTTTTTATTTTTCTTCTTTCTCTGTTTATTTTTAACTTTTCTCCTTTTCAACTTCCATTTATATTAAGGCATTTATCTCTTGCAATCATATATTTGTATTCCTTTTAACTTATTTTCATTTCTGAAACAAATTTTTCTTATATTTATAATTTTTCTGATATAGTTTTATTTCTGAGCTTTTCTCATTCTGATTTATGTTAACCTTTGTGTAGTGTATCACTTTATTAACATGCTTTAGCCTAGTTAAATATATATCCTTCTTTGTCAAACAGGATGTCACAGTTTTAAACTGCTCTGTGGATATGTCTCTCAGGCATATTTGTAAAAAAATTTTTTTTATTGTTGTTCAAGTACAGTTTTCTGTCTTTTCCTCCACTCCCTCCCACCACCCCAGCCCTCCCCGCCTCCCTTCCCCATTTCTACCCCACCTTGTTATTTGTCCATATGTCCTTTATAATTGTTCTTGTAAACCCTTCACCCTTTTCCCCCATTATCCCCTCCCCTCACCCCTCTGATCACTGTCAGACTGTTCTCAATTTCAATGTCTTTGGCTATATTTTGCTTGCTTGTTCATTTTGTTGATTAGGTTCCTGTGAATGGTGAGATCATATGGTATTTGTCCCTCACCACCTGGCTTATTTCACTTAGCATAATGCTCTCCAGCTCCATCCATGCTGTCGCAAAGGGTAGGAGTTCCTTCTTTCTTTCTGCTGTGTAGAATTCCATTGTGTAAATGTACCATAGTTTTTTGATCCATTCATTTAATGATGGGCACTTGGGTTGCTTCTAGCACTTGACTAAGCCAACCTCAAGGAAAAAACTCAAAAACACTCAAACTCATGGAAATTGAATAGCATGCTATTAAACAATGAATGGGTAGAGAAGGAGATCAAGGAGGAAATCAAAAAGTTCCTGGAAACAAAAGAAAATGAACTCATAACAACCAAAAACTTATGGGGCACAGCAAAGGCAGTCCTGAGAGGGAAGTTCATAGCTATACAGGCCTATCTAAAAAAAATAGAAACATTTCAATTAAACACCTTAACCCTACACCTATAAGAACTCAAAAAACAACAAAGACAGCCCAGAGCAAGTAGAAGGAAGGAAATAACCAAGATCAGAGCAGAATTAAACAACACAGAAACTAAAAGCACAATTTTAAGGATCAATAAATCCAGTAGCTGGTTCTTTGAAAAGGCATATTTTGTAGGAGTGTCATTCAGTTCCTTTGTCCTTATTTTTATTTTCAATAACTTTGCATGGATTGACCTTAATATGTTTATGGTATTCATTTTCATGTGAAATTTATTTCCCCAAACTTTTAAAAGAAGCATCAGAGGCCCTGACTGGTGTAGCTCAGTGGATTGAGCATGGGCCTGTGGACCAAAGAGTTGCCAGTTCAATTCCCAGTCAGGGCACATGCCTGGGATGTAGGCCAGGTTCCCAGTAGGGGGTGCATGAGAGGCACCCACACATTGATGTTCACTCTTTCTCCTTCCCTTCCCCTTTCTCTAAAAGTAAATAAATAAAATCTTTTTTAAAAAGGGAGCATCGGGGTAGTTTTTCTAACTTCCAAGATCTCCATCTTCCTCTTCTTCTTCTTTTTTAATGTGCTATTTGAAAATATGGCAAAAGTACAAGTGAAAGACAGGACCAGTAAACTTATTTGGGAGTTATTTACATAGAGTATTGGCTGAAATGCTTGGGATGGATGGATGGATGCAATCTCTAAAAAAACGATTGAAGAGAAGGAATAAAGGTCCAGCCCTGGCTGGCAAGGCTCAGTTGGTTGAGCATCCTGAAAAGCAAAAGGTCACTGGTTCAATTCTGACCAGGGCACATTCCTGGGTTGTAGGTTTGGTCCCCTCATTGGAGCACAAGCAAGAGGCAACCAATGGACGTTTCTTTCTTACAGGATGTTTCTCTCCCTCTCTTTCTCCCCCCCTCCCCCTCTCTCTAAAATAAGTAAATAAATAAATATTTTTAAAAAGACAAAAACAGGAATTGCTGAAAATCTACACTCTTTGGCAGAAAAAGAAGAAAAAAAAAAAGCTTGAGAAAAAAAGAAGGCAGTCCTAAAGTTAAGAAGAAAAATAGGATGGTGCCCTGGAAGTTAAGAGAAGACTGAATAAAAAGAGAAGGCAATAGGATTTAAAAGGACAGAAGACAGGTTAGGAAAATTAGGCATCAGTAAAATCAGTGATCTTGGTGATTAGAGGAGTTAGCAACTGTGATATACTTATTTGACAAGTTTAGGGGAGGAGTTAATGTGAATGGGAGAGTCCAATGAAGTATTTTATTCCAATATAATTAAATCTTATTGTTTGAAAAGTAAAAAGAAAAGGTAAGTGAGAGACAAAGGAAAGAGTGAGGAAATTTAGGGGAAGTTTTTCCTCTGAAGAAAGGAAGAAAAGAAAAATATATAAAGGGTAAAGTTACAATTAAGAAGAACAATAAAAATATTGAAAGATGCTTAATCTAAAAAAAAAATAGTTGGAAACTTGATTTCTGAAACTTCCAGACTCTTCCCCTCCTTTGCTTTTTCTGTACCTTCTCTTTTCTTCATTTTGGTTTTCCTTTTCCTTGTCAATTTTGATTCCACTCCCATTAGTTTCTTTTCAGAAACTAGTCCTAGAAGGTAGTCCTGGTGGCTGAGTGTTAAATGTTGACAGGGGTCAACCAGCTACACCACCCCCTTAAGACTTTTCCATGGGCCCTCTGTACTCACTTACTTTGGATAGGCTAAACCTTTGTCAATTTCAGATTGTATCCTCAAATTGACCTGCCATCTTTTACACTAAATACCTGTTGGATATTTTGGAATTTTTCTCTTCTCTTATATTTCAAATATCCCAATTTTCTCTCTGCTACCTCCACACAAACACTAATACCACACCAGGTGTCTTGTCATCTGCTTGTAGTCACAGATTCATGGGGATTCCTTGTCTCCTGCATTTGTTGTATATGTTTTTTATGTGATTTCTCCCTCCCTCCCTCCCTCTTTCTTTCCCTCCCAGCCTCCTTCTTTCCCCTCTCCCAGCCTCCCTCTCTCTTTCCTCCCTTCCATTTTTCCCATCTAGATTCATTGCCTTTTAAGACCACTATATTTTTCACCATCTTTCTATAACTCATTCACAGTTCTTTGATTTAAAAATGGTTAATGGATTCAAACTAAAATCAAATACAGAGAAATTTATGAAACGTAGACTATGTTTCTTGAAAAGTTTGAAAACCACTTGCCCTAGGTAGGACAATCCCATCAAAATCTGCTGGTTGAGCCCTTTTTTAGGGTTTCTATTCTGGTCCCACATAGGTCCTTGGAAGGAGAATCACTCTGAACTTGGATTTAAGGACAGTGGATGGAGGTCTAAAAGATGGCAGAGAGATGAAGCAAGGTAGATAGGTATTTTTTATATATATATGTATATATATATATATATTCACATATATGAATATATATGTGAATACATATTATATATATAAATTAATATACTACATTCAAGTAAGAAGCCATAGTTGAGATTCCACCTGATCAGAAGAAGGAAGAACTAGCTGGCCCTTAGTTCTCGTGTTGATATAAAAGGCTATATGCCCTAACTGTAGACCTGAGAGTGGGGGTCCTCATCTCACATTGTTGTTTATTCCTATTAAGAAGGTTGTTTCTATGTATAGGTTAGATAGCAGCAGTAGAGAGGTCAGAGGCACATAAACAAAACTTAAAACTTACTGTATTTAAGGAAGGGACAGAAATTTTCATTTAACCTCAAAATATGCGGGAGTGTATTTTTATGTTTCTCTTGCATTGTTCATTCAGTGTTTTTTGGGAAAAGTGTTACTTAATAGATTTCTAAAATGTCTGTTTTTTTAATATACTAAAAAATCTCGTTAAAAGAAAGTTATTCTAAATCCTTATAAATATAATTTTCTAACTTAAATTGGTCTTTTCATACACTCTGATTTCCTAAAGTGTTTGCGTATGTACATTATTTATTTTTAAATTATGTTTTACTAATATATGTTTGTATTGATTTTAGAGAGAGCGACAGAGACAGAGAAAAAGAGAGAGAGAGAGACATAAACATTGATCAGGTACATCTTGCACATGCCCTGATCAGAGATCAAACCCTCAACCTAGGTATGTGCCCTCAGGGAGTCAAGCCACAGTCTTTTTGGTATACAGGGTGACCCGCCAACCAAGCCTCCTGGCCAGGGCATGTATGTACTGTATTTGACACAGTAGTCTTGAAATTCATTTACTTCTGAAAATATTATATATACCAAGTGCCTGAGATAAAGACATGATATATCATGGTCTTTTTCCTATAAATCACATACAAACAGAGAAGGTCATAAATGCTTTAAAAAAGTATTCACAGTGGGAAAGGGATATTGGTTCAGTTAATTAGTGGTCACATCTACATGAAGGAAACAGTTAATAAAAGAGTTATAAGTGAGGAATGTCTTAGATGATGAATAAGATTTTGACCAGCAGGATATGAAAATGGGGACTGAAGAAAGAATAGAGCAGCCTGTCTAGCAAGAGGGGCAGGCTTGAGCAAAAAGGTACAGAAGAGGAAAGCATGGGGCATGCTTGGGCAATACCAAATGGACCAGTTTGGCTAGCATATATGCCAAATATATAGAATTTGTGAGAACTAGCCTAGAAAGTATATTCCTATTATTGAGGGATAAATGGTAGGTAGAGGAATCTGTACTTAATTTTGTAGATAAAGGAATCCTTCAAAAATGTCAAATAATTGACTTACATGATCAGAGCTAGAAGATGACTCTGTGTGAAGGGTGGGTCCAAGAGCAGAGTGCAGGTAAGGAGCTCTCGCTTATGATACCTTCCAACCCAATTATGACAAAGCTGGGTGTTTTCTTTAAATCTGAACTGATACCCTTCACTTGGGTTCTCTTCATCCTATGTATATGTATATATGTCACTTTTATGTCTGTTGTCAGAAAAGTAGACTGTTTAGTGAGAAATTGTTTCTACATATCCCTGGGCCATTTCATAATAAGTAGAGATGCCAAAAAATTTCCAGGATAAAGAGGTCTTTAATGGTATATAACAATTTAGATTGTGAAAAGGTCAGGAAAATACTTTTTTTTCACTGAAAATTAAATACATCTGGACTTTTCATTGTAAATATTTTACATGCTTAGGACTAGGCTAACTGATGATTTGGGGGACAATTTGAGGTAACACATAGGACATTTTAAGCTCATTACATGCTACATATATTTTAAAAATCAGAGTTGGATGCCTTTAACTGTGTTCTCTCCAGAGATGATAATCTTTTCTGAGGATCTTTATGTCAAGAGCATGAATATATTTTAAGAAAGAATCTAAGGAAGAGAGTAGAGCTCAACTTTTTTCCCTTGTCCCTTAGGGCAATAGTATGAATTTCTTAAAAGCAGAATACAAGATCATTCTCAGATTACCATGGAAAGTAGGTATTACAGGGATATATTCTCTGCTTGATCAGTAGTTTTAAAGTGGGAGAATTACATATTTTAGGCTTATCAGCTATAAAAGTTTTATCATTGTAGATTTATGGTAGCATGTAAGTGCCCTCTATAAAAAGAGCAATGTTGTATGTGATCTGGACATTTTTTTGAAATGAAGTTTAGAATCTTCAACCTACATTACATAGAATCATATTTAAGAATTTAAGAGCTGGAAGGGATATTAGATATCTTCTAGGCCAGTGTTGCATGGAAACCAGTCTCATAGGTAGTCTATGCATAAGAATTTCTGAGGGAAATTGCTGCAAACTACACCCTTCATCTTGGAGATGCTTGTGCTTATTAACATATTGAATGCTGGGATTTTCCTAGTGAGGAAGCCAGTTTGATTTTTATAACCTAAAGTTTCTCAAATGTATTTGATTTTATGTGTATATATACATAGATATGTATGAACACATGTGTGTTAGCATGCATTCAATACATACTAACATCCTGTGGAACTTACACTGACTAAAATATGCTTTGGGAAGTAATTGTTCAATGTCTTCATTCTGGGGAAAACTGAGACCTAGGAAGATTATTCACTCTCTGCAGGTCACACAGCCCTTGACAAACCATGTTTCCCAATTCCCATATTACTACTTTTTCTTTCAGTGATCTCATTGGTCCATATATGATGTGCCATTGACAGTGTTATAATTATCCTTTTTCTTTTTCCATAGTTCACATAAACTTCCCTTCCACTGACAAATTTTTTAGTCAAACAGAAGATTGAATTCAGAGATGAGCAACTCCATCTTAATGACAAAGCCTTTGACTTGATTCCACAGTGCTTAGTGCTAAGGAGACTGGAGTCTCTATCACCTCCATTTTGGTTCTTTCCCTGATCTGCCCTCTTCCAAATACCACCTGTACCCTGCATGTGACCATAGTCACAGTATTGGGCTGCCTCTGTAATTGCTGAAATTAATAATTCACACCTTGCATATCCCATTTGTGAATCACCAGTACTCTCTGCGTTTATTCTCCTGTGCCTGACTGTTATTTTGTCACATACATAATGCTTCAAACAAAGGGAGAATGGGAGCACAGTAAAGCAAATTAGACTAGACTCAAAAGGGTGTGTTAGGGTCGACTCAGCAACTATGGCCCTAGGAACTTTTATTTTTGGGAAAGAGGGAAAGGTTGTATGCTAAAATGAATGAGTGAATGAATGACCTATAAAAATAATTAATGGAAGAGAGTAAAAATAGAAAAGTAAACTGAGGCAAAAAATGTATTCTATTTTAGGCTCTAACCCTTATTAAAGATATAAATTTGTTCAAGACACTTAACCTCTCTGACCTTGGTTATCCCACCTGCAAAACATATGAGTTGGCCTAAATGCTCTCTGACTTCCTCTCTAGCTCTAACTTTCTGTGAGTCTATGATCTGAGTGTTAATTAGCCATGACTTGATTCCTATGGATACCCAAGACTTGGCTGTCCTTGTTCAAACTAACAGTATCTTAATGGAATGGTCTGGGAAAAGAAGGAAAAGGAGAAGCTCTGTTCATATTTTCACAGCCTTCCAAGCTATGCATTTCAACATTTCATTTGATATTATAAAATTAAGATCACCTTACTGTTGATGATAGAGCATTTTTAAGACCTTTATCTTAGAAGACATTATCTTCTTAATTTTTGTGGTGTTCTGACCGAGAGAGACAAATATGATGCTTGAAAGAATATTGTTGTCCAGGCAACATCACATAGAAAGCAGAAAGTAAACTGGCCTCCAAGACGGTTCTTTGTAGACCTCACCCATAAGGCCAAGTGTAATAAAGGACATGGATTGTTTCTATGGGGAAGATGTTATAGAAAGATACACCACTATTAGAATGTATACATAGGCATAATTCTATTTAACTTAGTGACATCTTATGCTGCATAGTCATTTTCTTTAAACTGTACTGACAAATTAGTCAAGTAATCCTCCCTGGAGATTAGAACAAAAACACAGGCCCTCTGGACAATGTCAGGGTTCTAAACATTAGGGAAGCTCATCAAACCAGTTGCCTGTGGGTCAGGTTTGGTAGAGCAGTTGGATGCTCATTTCCATAGCCAACTTGTGCACAATTCTGTAACATGGCTCAGGAGGTTCTTGGTTTATTCTCTATCCAGACATTTATCTTGGAACTCCTAGGGTAACTCTCATTGCCTCCTTTTTTCCTCGGGAGCTTCTTGCAGTGCTTGTTCAAAACTATCCAGTCTCTCCATGGGCAAGCCAGCGGTGACAGGGTTGTGCTTGAAGGGAAGTGGAATCACACCACTAATGGCTAGCATCTCACTTGAGCCCCCTTGCTCCACGTGGAGTTCTCCCAGCTACTCAATGAAAGCAGTTAACTAGGAGAGAGAGCGAGTCTCACATGAATAGGCATTTGTTTTCACAGAGAATGCTAGACTGCAATTGCTGGCCCACACTGTTTTGCATCAGCGGATGCTTTAAGAAGGCAGTGAAAACATCTTATAAAGTGAAAACCTATCATTTGTAAAGCTGCAAAGAGAGAGCTTTGTTTGCCCACACAGCATTTCTCAATGGAACCCCTGAGGCCATGAGTTTTTCAGGACAAGTCTCAACTCTGCTTAGTGCACATTCATTGTGCTAAGGAGAAAAGGCCCAAAGAAGCAGGGCTACTATTGTGAATCTTGTAAAGACTGCATGAGTTTAAGATCTCTGTCTGTCTTTGAACTACAGCCAACTTATAATTACCTGTGATCAAAAAGAGTATAGACAAATTAAAATGGAATCCACATAATCTCTTCTTGACTTTGAAAATGCCACCCTCACCTTCACTTGTTCAGTTATTTGCAACAGAGCAGCTTGCAAGTAGCAACAATTGTACATTGGAGTTTTTGGATGAGGTTCTGGTCAACAGGAAAAATGGTCTAAGTTTAGATAATAAGAATGGCCCTGGATATCCAATCCAAGTATAACCAAACAGACCATATATTGCCAGGGCCATTTTTTTAAAAGGAAGAAATTTCACAAAGATCTCTTGATTGACTAGCAAGAATGGGTTGTAGACTACCTAGATTTGGATATGTTTTAATGCAACCTCTCCCAGGCATTTAAGAATAGAATTTTGTATTTGTTCACTATTTTTATGCATTTCTTCTTTTATTTTTTTGAAATATAAAGAATAAAATTATTGAAGATCTGGAAAACAATTCCTAAGAGGTTGGCTTTTCCAGAACACTCTAGCTACACAATGCACTGTGTCTATCATGTTTAAATGTTCATTAGGCACAAATATGAGCAGCATAAACAGGCCACCACTCTTCAGCAATCTGAGGAAAGATAAAATGCCTAAGGAACAACGTGGACAATCTCAAAGGATAAGCTCTTTACTTTAAGTGCCAATTAAAAAAAAAAGTCCATATGGATGAGTGTGATCAGTTGTATATAATGAATTGAACAATTGGCACTAGGAATCAGAGCATTTTGTCAAAGGAATAGAACCACCAGCATTCAAAAACTGCTTTGTCAACTAGGCAATAGAACGCTCAGCAGTGTGTCTCTCTCCACTGTCCATTAAAATGCTGGTAGCAACTTTGAAGTGAAAAAAAAAAAAAAGGAAAAGAAGAAAAGAGATGTAGCCCCCTTTATTTTCTTTATATTTTAAAATCAGGGAGAAAACAAACATCAATTCTGTCACACAGTAACATTTTCATAGTACATCATTTGTACAAGAGAAGGACTAAGAACAGAAATCTGTTATAGAGATCTAAATGGAAGTATAAAAGCTGTATGAGGAGCTCTCCAGTGGTACTCAGGAGGAAACACGTCACAATTGCTGGCATTAAACAAAGTTGTAGAATTCTTGGCCAGGTATTTTAGGAAATCATGAAGACAATTTGGTAATAAAGCAAGTATCTCGTCATCCAGAGGTGTATAGGCCAACATCGCTCCAATTCATACCAATAATCCCAGTAGATGTGGTGCTCCATACAAGGTACACCTGGAACACAGGTGCATCAGGGTGATCTGTGAGAATTTCAGCACACTGTGGCCTCCCAAATTTGTAGAGTAGCTCAGTGCCTAACATTACATTGAAGTATTCCTTTATCCCTGCTACAACTTCATTAACAGCATACTCCTTATTGTCTGTGTTTCCTGGACATTTCTTGTAATTTACATAATCCTCCAGAATGGAATCCACATTTGGCAGGAAGATAAAAGAGCTCTTTTTGCCCTGGCTGGGTGGTTCAGTTGGTTAGAGTGTTGCCTTGTACACCAAAAAGCTGTGAGTTCAATCCCCAGTCAAGGCACATAGCTAGGTTGTGGGTTCAATCACTGGTTGAAGCACATACGGGAGGCAACTCATCAAAGTTTCTCTCTCCCTTTCTTTCTGCCTTTCTCTCTCTAAAATCAATAAACATATCCTCAGGTGAGAAAAAAACAAAAATAAATAAAAGAGTTGTTTCTGCTGGGTGATTAAGACCCAGTCATCAACGAGCTGTGGTTTTAGTTCTTCAAGAATCTTTAACTTCAACTGTGTTCATGAATGTTTCTTCGTTTTCAACAGTAGGAGCTACTCAAGCTCTTATGAGGAGGCTGAGGTGTCCCACTGGTGCTGCCCCTCTCCATTTCCAGGGACTTTCTGTTTGTTCTTTTTTATTTTCACTTCAACATTTTTCTGTTGCAGACCAGATGTCTTCTTTCCTAGGGTGGCCACTCTCATCTTCCCCTCTGCATATTCCTCCTTATTGCTTTTTGAAGTTCTCACTGTTTCTGCAGTGTCCATGTATTTGAGTAGTCTGCTTTCTGGAACCAAGTCATGTCAATTTTTATTCCAACCACTATAATGTATAAAATATTTCACTTGTTTGTCCTTTATGGCAACCTTTAAACACTTTGCTTCCTAAAGAAGAGGCCCATGGAAGCACAGCACTCACCCATTGTCCTGGAATTTAGGCTTCGGGTCCTGCTTAGGCACCATTTATAGGGATTGGCTGCCACCTCCTCCTTCTCCCACCACCTCGACTCCACCCGCCACTTGCCATCTCACCCAGCTCTGTGTCAGATGTGTGGGCAGCCTCTTCTATCCTTGATTAACCTCACATCTAATCTTCTTCTACAACTGCAGTGCCATACCCGTCCTAAGTGATTAGATATTTGTAAGTTACTCTTGTGATGTGGAGATAGAGTGGATCCACACACAGGGCTATGTGGATTCTTTATTCCTCTTCATGATATGCAAGTTGCTGGCTCCCAGTCTAGCAGTTTTACATTGATTGGCTCCATGTACATGTATTTTGCAATTCCCAGGATCTAAATGCAGATTTGAATTATATTAGTATGAGAATTTACCTGTAACTCTCTGAGTGGAAGCATTTCCTTGCATGCATCATGTTGAAACAAAACTTACTAGTGAAAATTCACAGTGGTAGTCACTATTAAATGAGATCAGTATTTTGTAGTGGCACTGAACGTGGCATTAACTTTGGACAAAAAGGTACTGAAGTTCTAGATGGATATGAAAATAATACAATTTTTGTAACCAAACTCTGAGACAGTGTGATTTTTGTAATCAAACTCTGGAACTTGAGAAGAATATAGAATCAAAAAAATAATGAATAGAATAGAAATAATAGTTTGGAGACTCAAAATAATTTTTTTTAGATTTTTAGTGTTATTTAATTACAGTTATGTGCCTTTTCTCCCCATCCCTCCACCCCACCCCAGCCGAACCCCCCTTCCTCCCACACCTCCACCCTCCCTCTTGATTTTGTCCATGTGTCCTTTATAGTAGTTCCTGTAATCCCCTCTCCATATAAAGAACTCACATGACTGCACTCTAGGAAGACAAACAACCCAATTAAAAAATGGGCAAAGGATGTGAACAGAGACTCAAAATAATTTAAGCAAAAATAAATAAATAAATAAAACAAGATAAAACCCGTTTCCTTGAGCTTCAGACCAGACTCCTGAGGTCCAGACTATGCTCATGTGCTGCTTTTCCAGCCCCCCCCCCCGCCAAAACATTAAATTATCGTTGTGAATATGAAGTCCATAGCATGCCTTACAACAATAATGGTAAGGCAATTATATAGCCTGGTACAGATAAGAAAGTTTGCCACCAGGTATCAAGTGCCGAGCAAGGGGTAAGTGTGACTAGCCCAGCTCTTCATAGCCACAGTGCCAAGCTTCTGGTGCGGTTTCCTGCCATCAAACCACTGCTGATTTCTGGTGGACAATAGAATAAATTGATGCCTGAAAGAGGCCTGTCTCTAAAATACATAGGGAGTGGCTTTATAGTTGATGATTTTAGAAAGTTGGTCTTTATTAGACTAGAACAAAGGATTTCCATAGCTAAAGCCTCTTTTGAAGAAAGAATTTGGGGTGTTTACATTCCTCCAAGGCCTCAAAATCTTAACTTTAAGAGAGTGTGCAAAAAGTATTTACGTTCACTCTTGAAGGCACAAGATTTGAGAAGAATGATCTTACAGATTTTTGGAGGCCAGGTCATGGAGAATGGGAAAATAAAAAATATTGGTTTGTGTTTAGTATATAGGAGGTTGTAGAGACCCTGGAGTCTACTCTAGTTTCTTGCATTTATTTAAAAAAAAAATGAATCCTCAATATCAAAGATATTTAGAGCTATTTTTAATTTTATTCTTAAAATCTACTTGAACATCGATAAGTAACACTTAGTCAGTGGGAATGAGCTGTTTAACATTTTCTGTCATGGACTCTGAATGAGAGGGTTCTCTAGATTCTTCTATCATATAGTGATGTGTCTCTTGAAGTGAAACTCTTTCAGTATTAAAACAAAAGTTATGAGAAAGCATTTGCAGTTTAAATTCGCCAGCAGTTACCCGTGAAAGCATTAGTGTGCGCAAGTGCATAAGGGGTTACATTTTGTTTTCCTTGACAGTGGTAGAGAATTATTAAAAGTCTGAAGCCATAATTATTATTTTTAAAAGATTTTATTTATTTATTTTAGAGGGAGAGGAAGGGAAGGGGAGAGAGAGGGAGAGAAACATCAATGTGTGAGAGAAACAGCAGTCAGTTGCCCCTCACGTGCTCCCCAACTGGGGACCGAACCCCCAACCCAGGTGTGTGCCCTGACCAGGAATCAAACCAGCAACCTTTTGCTTTTCGGGAGGACACCCAACCATCTGAGCCACACACAGTCAGGGCTTGAGGCCATAATTAATTGATAGTGCTCAGTCCTGCAATCTTCACAACCCACCATCAATTTCATAAAATGACATAAGAGGGCGTATCATGAAAGGCTCTTCTCAATTGTCTATACACAGTTTAGAAGTTTAGGGCTTGTTGAATACCAAAAAAAATTTTTTTGGACACATTTCTATCCCTCACTTAATTTGCAGTTTATTGGAAGAAATAAATTCCCATTATAATCTTTTCTTTCTTATGTTCTTAGATATTTATTCCTATGTTTTGTACCTGTGTGCTCTCTCTTTCTTTTTTTTAATTGGAAGAGGTCTGTGATTCTGTAGCTGTGCAGTGATGAAGCACAGCTAGGGGTCACTTGGAAACATTCAGTTGTTTCCTCCTACACAGCAGGTCATCCAGGAAACATTCTGACCCTGGGCACATTAGCTCGGGCCACAGTTGACTGCAGTGCTCCCTTGGACCGTATGGTTGGCCAATTTGGGGACATTCAAGAATGTAGATGCCTTAGGTAATGAATCATCCTCCCGCCTTCTTTCATCTAACTTTAGTTTAGGACTCCTACTTCCTCTTTCCTGAGGGTAAATTTAAGGCATGGCCAGGTGGCCTCTTGACCAGGTCTTTAAAATTCAAAGGGTATGAATAAAAGGATGTGCTTGTCTCAGAACTTGGAGTCCTGGGACAAAACAGATCCATGATAATAACAGTAAAACACATATCTGAAGTTTATACTGGACAATCTTTTTGTCCCCCTTCACTAAAAACATGTAGCCAATTCTGAGGCACTGTGAACCCCAGGTCCCACAGAATTCTTAGCGGTCAGCAGCATGATACCACTCTTGCAATTGCACAGTGTCCACGGTCCTCTGATGTGTAAGTGGGAGAGATTTACAGTCACACTTGTTACTGCTGGCCCCTGCCCATAAAACCGAAGAGCAGAGAGAGTGACAGACTGATACCATATTTTCTTTCATTAGCAATTTTACCTTTCACTGCTCTGTGCAAATTAATTTGGTTTATGAAAGGAGGAGAGAATAATCTTGAAGAGAGACTCCTTCTCCAAACACGGGCAAGGGAGGAGGTTAAGCTGCTTCCCACTCCCAGCCAGTCAAGGCAGACAATGAACCCTGGCTTCCAGATGCCTTTTCTTTATTCATTAACACTTTACTTTCCTTTTTCCCTAAAGTCTACTTTCAGTTACTGAGTTTTCCTTGAATTGTGTTCTCCCCTTTGGTGCCTGAGGGCTCTATTTCTTTGAATATTTTCCACAGGCATCTGTTGTTTGTTTCTGACCTGGATCTGAGGACAATTGGCCATAGAGTATCTAATTCTCAGATCTCAGGCATCTCATGGCCAATGAAGACTTATCCATTATCATTCAATCTTCTTTAACTCAGGTTGGCTCCAGGCTGGTCAAAGGATTCTGAAGAAGGAATTGGTGCTGAGAACTGGGGCACCGAAAATGATGAAAGTAGGGAAGGTATTATTAGACTAAGGAGATGTAGAAAACCTCTGAGAATTCAGGACACCAGGGTCTAGGATTAAAATCAGGATCCTCAGTTCAAGGGATAAAGTTTAAAGATAGAAGATTTCCTTGGACCTCCTTTCTTTGCACTGTTTTTCAAACAGCCACAACTTCAGTTGGGACACCCTAAGCCAGAAGCTTTTAGGGGTCCAAAGGTGAGCCAGACGTTCTTTTGCAGGAGAAACACTGATGGGATGGAATTGTGGCAGCGGCCATATTTTTCATGCTGACTACAGAGCTTTAGCTCAGGTCTGCGGAGTCTCTAGGCTAAATGGAAATAGGCTCTTTATGCTTTTTGCAAAGCTACCAGTTTACACAAGTCACTTAGCTAGACCCCAGATCCCAGTTTATCTTTTGAGTTACTTTGCTTTGTTCACTCATAGGTTATCGTTAAGGAGCAAAGTGAGTCTGGACACCTATGAGCAGGACAAGTTAACCCAACATAACCCTTCCATAATATGTACCAATCGTTGACTTGGGGGCATGGTTAAACTTAGTTGTTGTTTTTTTTTTATCAGCTTTGTTTGACAAATTTAAGTGAAGCTAATACCCCTCTCGTCTACCTCTAAACTATAATGTGAAAAAGGTAGCAACAGTAACAATTTCATTCTCTAAAATGATGCCTTTCCATATGTTCATTTTTTCAGAGTGAAGTACAAAAATATGTTCCTTTAAGCTTCCCTGGCTAAAAATAACATCAAGAAAATTGACCTTTCTGCTTTTAAATGAAGAATTTTCTCTTTCCTAGGTCAAGGATGAATTCTCATAACTGTCTATCGATACTATCTTTCCTATCAGTATGTGGCAAGCATTATTTTATAAACCAAGAGTTTATGCTCAAGCTAGACACATTGAATTGTAATTTGTTTTAATATCCAAATCTAAAAATAATTTTGCAGTGGGCAAAACCCCAGATGTGTTTTGTCAGTCTCTTTTTCACTTAATGTCTAAAGCTTTATGTTTTTAAGGAAAATGTTATCCATGTGTTTCTCATTTATTTACACTTAACTCATCAGTATGTTTAGTATGAGTTATTTGATGTACAAGAAGGCCTTTTAACTATTTTATGTGCTTATTGTATGCTCCTATGAAATGGGAAGTTACTTATGCCAAGGAAGCAAACTGTGCAAAGCCTATCACCATCATTGTCAACAAATATTTATCCTTAAGATTTCAAGACAGATTTAAAAACCTGAAGAATAAAATTGAGTTTTTCTAGACAAATCAGCATAGAACTTAACAACTCTTTCCTGATGTCATTGGTGAGCCCACCTCACCTGGTAGCATGAATCCTTTCAATGTGATTATCTCAGTCGGGTTGGGCTGCCACACCGAAACACCTCACACTAGTGGCTTAAACAACTGAAATGTATTCCTCACAATTCTGGAGGCTGGAAAATCCAAACTCAAGGTATGACAGGATTGGGCTCTGATGAGGACATTTCCCGGCTTGCAGACATCTGCCTGTTCACTGTGTCCTCATGTGGTGGAGAGGGAGCCAATGCAAGCTCTCTAGCATCTTGTCTTATAAGGACACTAGTCCTACTGGATCAGAGCCCACCACCTTTATGACCTCATTTAACCTTAACTACCTCCATAAAGGCACTCTCTCCAAATAGAGTCACTTTGGGCAGGGGGGTGTTGGAGCTTCAACATATCAATTGGGAGGGGGGAGGGCAGCACACAAATATTCGACCTGTAACAGTGGTCACTGGTTAGAAAGAAAGAAAGATATCTTTTCAGGCATATAATCAGTGAGTTTCATATCTCGTATTTCACCAAGAAAACTTTCCTCACTTGTATCCTCTTAGCCCTCAGTGTTACAGAGCAACAGAAACCTGATGAAAGTATTTATTTTATCATGTTGATGTGGTAGAGATTTGTCTGTTCATTCAATACACTTATCAAGCACACCCTGCCCTGGGCACTCTGATAAGTCCTCTGAGTGGGGAGACTGGTGATATATACTGCTTCCTTTGTTGCTCAGACTGGTAGGGAAACTGGACAGTGTAGTAGATGTTACTGAGGTCCCACCCAACAACAAGGCATTGTTGCCTTGGCCCACCTGAATTGAGCCACATGCAAGTGCAACCTGGAAATGCAGTGAAGTTCATGTTTCCAAGGGGCCACACTGGATTCATAGAGATGGGGTGCATCAGTTCTCATTCCATCTGGTTTGATGATTCTAAGATAAGTCCCACACAGTCTCCCATAGAGATTCACAGGGGGTTGCCCGTAGCAGCCATCTACCTGCTAACACAGCCCTTATTGTACTTCTTCCCTTGTCTTAATTCCCCTCACCTGTGCTTCCTGAGATCATCCACCAAATAAACCACCTGCAGGCAAGTCCTCATCCCATCGTTGGTTTGGGGGACAAGCCTAAACTAAAACACACAGAAAACCACAAGTGGCAGTATCGTGATATGAGCTGTAACAGAAGTATGCACAGTAGGAAGAGGTAGTAGCAGAACACAGACTAATTTATTTTTTTGGTAGAGACTTGTGGGGAATCTACTATTGTTGACTTGTTGACTTAGCTCAAAGTCAGCAAGTCAACATTCTCCCTACAGTACAAACCTTACAAAGGAAGGGGTACCATCTATTTAGTATTCTATCCTTAGAGTCTAGCACAGGTCTGGCACATAAGAGCTTAACATTTATTTGTTACTCAATGATCCTTCTCTGACAGAGGAAAAATTAAGGGGTTTCAAAGGGTATTGAATCACACTGGGTCTAATGTTCAGTTCAGGGCTTATCCCCCAAACAACTCTAAAATGATAAAGAGTTAGCTTGAAGATAATGGGGATCAGAAAATGGGGTAATGTACACTAAGGCTGAATTCTGAGCCATTGTGGTGCACTTGGGTAAAGTCATTTAGATATGGTTGGGCTGTAGAAGGTGAAGGTTTGCTGAAAAAACAGAGATGAAGGACAATAAATAGGTCAAGCCAGAAGACATGGTAGGCCACGCTAAGGCCCTGGGGGTCTCACTGGAAAGTGATAGTGGCGGAGTTAGGGCATCAGGAAAGAATTTTCATGAGGGCAACATCTGATTAGAAAGAAGTCTTAGAAAGAAAACTCAAAGTTTTCTCCTTTGCAGTGAGGAAGATAGATGGAATCAGGAAATATTGGAGATTCCAGGATGCAGTCCAAGTAAGTCTATGAAAATGAATTAACAGCATTGATGATGAGTTGTGTATGTTGAGGCAGAAAATACAACCAAGGACTGTGTCCCGGCATGGGCAGCTGGTGGTGCCAATTCTTGAGACAGAGCAGGTAAGGAGATATGATTATGAGAGCTGATGGATCTTAAAGTATTCCTGGAGCCTCCAGGGGAGAATATCTGGGTTCTAGAGAAAGAGATCTTGGTTGAAAATGTAGGTCTGGAGAGTCATCAGCACATGGGTGATAATTTGAGGCCATGAGATTTAATGAAAAAAAATTAAACACTTTAACAGTGCTTGCTATATGTCAATCACTGATCTGACTATGTATAAATATTAACTCCAACTATTAAGTATACTTAATATTAAAGACTTAAGTATTAAGTAGCTCTACTTAACTGTTTATAACTACACTTCAAGGTTAAGATACTAAATATTAACTCAGTATCTAATGGAACAACCTTATGAGGTAGATACTGTTATTCCACTTTGTAGATGAGAAAACGTAGGCACAAAGAACCTAAATAACTTTCTCAAAGTCACCCAGCTAGTGAGCAATGGAACTGGGATTGCTCAGTTCAGTGAACTGAGAAAGAAAAGACAAGTGTCATAACTACAGGAAATAAAAGAGCCTGAGATCAATTAAGACCAATAGGGAAAATCAAGAGTGGTAAGAGAAATACGAGGGAAAAGGTGGAATTTTAGGAGCTCTAAAAGGAGAAGGCTTTACTTAGGTCACATGCCACTGAGAGACGAAGTTGCAAGAAGGCTAAGAAATATACATTTTATTTCACACAGAAAAAAGTCAACATTGACAGCAGTTTTAATGAAATGATGCAGGTTGGTCATTCAGCTGAATTACTCTCCCTAGAGGATTCGATTCTGGAGAGTGAGTTTGCCTTGGTAAGTTTGTGCTGCAGATATTGAAGGAGGAAATTAAAAGGGAGCCAAACTTTCTGGAGGCTGGAACTACCTATCCTGATACCAGAATGAGCAAGTCTTATACAGCAATAATGCTAAAAATGAAGGCAGGAGGGAGGAAGAAAAGAACAACCTGAGCAAAAAACACAGAAAAATATGAAAACTGAAGAAGAGTCTCCCATAAAGGATATTCTTAACGTTATCATTTTGAAGACCCCTCTTCTTTTTTTTTTTTTTGCATTTGATGTTGCTCATATGTGAAGAAATAAAAGTGTTACATCAGACCCTGGAGCTCAAAATATCAAGAATACAAAGAAGATTCATGTTAAATCCCTTGCTGATGGATATTGGCAGCCTACAGGAAACATGTGGGAGAAAGTTCTCAAGCTTAGAGTACAAGTGGAATGACTTTTGCACATGTCATTTGTCAAGCACGTCCAAAGACAGTGGTGAAGGCTGAAGGGACTGAGGGAGTTAGAAATCAGTGTAGGCAGGCCTAATGAGGTGGAGACAATTCTTTCCTCAGTCATGTTGGAAGGTAAGTCAGAAGTGTTCGGATGTAAGCTGCTGTGGTCAGCTCTGTCCGTAAGGGACTTTTGCTGATACCTACAGTGAATTCATCAGTTGTCAATGATAATTGAATCAATTTGGGGTGTTTGCCTGGAAGAGACTCCACTTTCATTCTGACTCACCAGATTTTACAAAATGAAGCTTTAAATCGGTCAGCTGAAATTGGTTTATGAATTGCTGGAAATCCCTGGACAGATTTCCATCAATTCAAAACATCACAGACAATCCTGTATTTGCAGTGGGCTTTGAGTTATTCATGAAATCCTATTGAACATCTTTTTTGCATTAATTTAGTGATATTTCTCACTGACGTCAAGGTGATGAAAAATAACACTAAACCTTACTTGGCTGACTGTGGAGAACTTGGAACCCCACCAGGCATGCTGCAGGCAATTTCTGGAAGGCAGGCAGAGGACCGGCATGCCTCAGAAACTACCTCAGAGATGAGTTGTAGAGAAGAACAAGTCTACAGTTATGGGAATAAAACTCAGAAGTATATAACTGCTGCCGGCAGTTTCTGAAAAGCTATAAAAAATATGAAAAACATGCACCAATGGCAGAGGTAAGCAGAAGGAGGTACACTTTCAAAAAGAAAAATCAGCATTTTATGTACTTATCAAACACTTCTATAGGGTTTACTGTTTTCCAGGAATTTTTAAAATGACTTTATTAATATTATTTCATTTAATATTCTCAACAACACTGACGAGGTAGGTTCTGTGGTTCTCCTCATTTTATAGATAATGGTGGTAGGGCACAGAGAGGTTAGGCAGCTTGTTCACAGTCACACAGCGGGTACTGAGCTGAGATTTAAACTTAGGGAGTCTGGCTGCAGAGTCCCTGCTTTTGGCTTTTAGGCATGCTCCCTGTCAAAGCAAAGGAAACAGCTTTTCCTTTCAAGAGTCTAAACCTATTTTCTCTGACAATACTCAGAATGACTTTCACACATGGTAGCTTCTCCTTGATTCTAGTTTTACTACATTGTGCCTTATAAAACTTTTTTTTGGTATTGGTGAGCTAGCCATGTGCGACATCACACCGGTGCTGTTGGAGACGGCAGAGAGGTGACATTGAAAACCTTACTTAGTGGGGGCGGGGCCTGCCTTCTCTGTGCAGTTGCGATCTTGACTCTAGCACATGTTGGAAGATTATAAGTGGGAATAGTTTCCACTGCATAAGCTGTGAACACAGGCATTTATGGACCATTTATGTACTACATAGTTCTACCAGGTTGCCTTCAGAAAATCAGTGACTTCAAGAAATGGTAAAAAGCAGAAATTGAGAGAGGCAAAATTTAAATTGCTGCTGCATAGCGTTTTTCTCTTGACACATACATCTTTTAGAGCAAAGTCACTACATTTACATCAGTTATATTGATTATGTTGAACAAAATTTGTGTTTGTGACATAAAGTCTATCGATTACTAGGTTTTTGTTTCACACAAGTATCTGTCCATCTGATGGACAGATGGCTTAGAAACTAGGCTCTTTATGTGAACTCTTTATTATGAAGTCTCTCTATCAATTAATTCTTTCCATCCAGTGTGGCTCCCCCAGGAGTCATATGGCTCACATGGAGGAGACTTACACTTTTCATGTGGATGTCTTATCTAGTAGCCAAAAAATAGTCTATTTTTATTAAAATACCCTATTTCCAGTCCAGACTTCTCTCCTTAGTCTCTGGTGTCCAACTGCCTATTCAGTTCCACGTGGACTTCTAACTGAGGTTTCAAATTTAAAACATCTAAAATGACCACCCTACTACCTGCAGCCCTCCCCATCTTAACTGAGGAAAACTCCATTCTTCAAGGTGCTGAAGCCTAACACCTTAGGATGCCCAACTGGCATCTTCATTTCTCTTTGTATCACACCCATTAGCCAATGCAGCGAGTGCTGGCTCTACTTCCAGAAAGTCTAAAGCCTATTCAATCCTTATTCTACCTTGCGTACCACCTATTTTGAATCACCATCTTCTCCACTTTAGATTGCTGCAATAGTCTGCTAATGGTCCCTGTGCTTTTCCCCGTCTCTGTACAGCAGCCAGAGTGACCCACTAAGAATACTTTTCTAAAAACCCTGTAGTAAGGGCCCCTTCAGAGGGAAGGTGGAAGTCCTTTGAATGGCCTCTGTTACCCGCTCTCCGACTGCTGTCCCCCTTGCTCCCCCGCCCTGACCACTCTAGCTCATTGCTGGTTCTCGTACATCAGGCACATTCCTGCCTTGGGGCCATGCATTGGCTGTTTTCACCAACTGAAAGTTCTTCTTTCAGCTATCCCTACAAAAACATCCTTCAGCCTCTTTTAAATCTTACCTGAACTGTCACTTTCTTAATGAGACTCACCCTGACCATCCTATTTAAAGTAGGCTCCTTCCCCTCTTCCCACCGTGGCACCTAACAAATGGTAGAATTTACCTATTACATTTATTATTTAGCATCTGTCTCCTCTGACTGGAAAGTAATTCCTCAGGGGCAGGGATCTCTGACTGCTTTGTTCACTGAAACATCCTAAATGTCTAGAACAGAGTCCGACATGGAGTACATACACAATAAATACTTGCTGAGTAAATCAATGAAAGGGTGAGTTGAAAAATGTGTATTACATTGGACCTCACTAATGAAACCGTCCTTGTCTACCCTGCTTCTCCATTTCCCCACGGGGAGCCACACGAGTGTTCCAAATATGCACTAACTATGCATTTTGCCTTAACACTTGACTATTTAAAACTTCACAGTCTTTAAACTTCCATTTAATGTACTTATTTACAACAGAGTCCTAAAATAGCATCCACAACTTTAATTAACTCCATCACGAATGTGTCGTTATGGAAAACCCCAAAGTAAACTCTTAGAGAAACATCTGGCAGGTAGGTCTGGGTTTGCCATCACTGCATGAGTTTCCTAAATTGTCCTTCTATTCTGAGAGTCAAAAAGGATCCTTTGCCTCTTGAATAAAATCAAAGAAGAGCTATCACTGCTATTCAGAAATAGAGGAGACGGGCAACAATTCCGATTCACCCAATGATTCTTACTGAAGAACAGACTGGCTGTGAGAGGATTCTAACCTTACCTAAGGAGATGCGCGCTGGAAACATCGTGCCCAGGATAAAACCTCCTTCTATTTGGATTTAAGATGCTGAGCAATAAACAGTCCTTGAAGCTACCAGTATCCAAGGACACAGATCTAGTGTTTCCACCTTGTTTGAATGTTCAGTTTAGGCAACACATGGCAGCTGGACTCAATCCTGTTGTTAGGAACGTCCCTGAAGGCAAGTGCCCGGTCATTATTCATGATCCGACTGGTATGCTTAGCGAAGTGAGCCAAGGGGGAGAGGGAGAAAACTTTGGAACTGAGAAGCCAAAAACAAAGATAAACATAGAAACAGCATGGCCAACCGTTAAAATCACAAAGTGCAGATGGGATGAGTTTCTGTTCTGTGCTCAGCACTTAGGGTCAGGTGGGACTCGGTGTCGTCTTCACTGTCAGTCTGACACAGAGTGAAGGCGATTGCTCCTACACCCTCCTGAACTCCGTGCCTTTCTTCAAAATTGTAGTTGATCATAAGGCATCACTATTCCCAAGGTGTCTGGAATCCCTACATTTCCTATCTAAGAGAGTAGATAGTGAAAGCATGTCCCTTTGACTTTACTTTGGTTTTTTAATCACTAATTGGTAATGTAGTAGGCATATTTGATATTAATGAGGGCCAGTGTAGAGGGGTTGAGAGCTGGACTCTGGAGTCAGACCAGCCCCATCACCTAACTGGCGATGGGACTCTGAGCAGGTTACTTAGCCCACAGTTTCTCCATCTATAGAATGGGAATGATCACTGTCCCTACTTCATGAATTTGTGAGAATGACTGGAGTTAATATATAAAAAGAGATCAGCAAACTAAGAGTAAACCTTAGCTAAGCAGTTGATATCATTCCAATTAACAAATATTGTCATAATAATGCTCTCACTTTTGATGTACGCTAGACATTATTATTATTACCTAAGAATTACTTCTTACCTTTATTTTATTTTTAAAGATTATATTTATTTTATTTTTAGAGAGTGGGGGAGGGAAGGAGAAAGACAGGGCAAGAAACATCAACGTGTGGTTGCCTCTTGCACACCTCTACCGGGGACCTGGCCTGCAACCCACGCATGTGCCCTGACTGAGAATCGAACTGGTTGCTTCGTAGGCCCACATGCAATCCACTGAGCTACACCAGCCAGGGCTACCTTTCTAGATGACTTGAACATAAGATGGTTTTCCTTCCTTGTCGCGGTATTCACAGATAAGTTGGAGTGGTGCTTCCTACTACTTTAAGTCATGGTTTAGTTTCCCACAGAGAAAGGGCAGACTGCTGAGCTGGGAGAAAGCACAGTGATAACATTGGCAGGTGTGGAACTCAGGGCATGTGTGTGTGAGGAGGGGCTGGCTTCCCTGTCAGCTCCTTCCAACACTGCTCTGTGAGTGACAGACACAGACAGAGATGGAGAAGTCATCCATTAGCATGTGTTTTTAAACAGGATGTCAAAAATTTCCTAATCACTTTTTGATGATTTTAATTTAAAAATCTGAGTTTAGAAACACCAATTTTCTGTGGATTCATTACTCTATATATCATTTTTGCCCATGTGTTTGTTAATTATTGCCATGTATGTACCCTACAACTTGGTAGCTTAAACAACACATTTTCATGAACCTACAGTTTCTGAGGGTCGAGAATCTAGCAGTAGCTGGGTGATTGTGGATCAGGTGTCTCTAAGGTTGCAGCCAAGATGTAGGCTGGGGCTGTAATCGTCTGAAAGCTTGACTGGCTAAAGAATCTCCCTTCAAGTTCACTCACGAGGCTGCTGGCAGGTGATCTCAGTTCCTCACCACGTGGGCCTCCCTCCCTTGGACTGCTCACACCGTGCCAGCTGGCTTCCCCCAGGGTGGGCGATCAGGAGTACACGCAAGAGCGCCCCAGGTGGAAGCCCCATATCTTTCATAACCCGATTGTAGAAATGACATAGCAGCAGTTGTGCTCCATCCTATTGATTGGGGACCAATCCGGCCACCACATGCCAGGGGACTACAGGAGGGCAGCAGAGGCAGGGATCATTGGAGACTGTGTGCCACAGCCACATTTAACTTTTTAAGAGGAATTTATATCTCCTTTTTTTATTAATGAGGCTATAGCCATAGAATAGTCTTCATTAAAAATAAAATGGCAAAACTTATATCTAATCCAGGTATTCTTCATTGGACATTACAGTTTTGTCTGTATATGCATAATATTGTGTATGTACATGCAACTCACACAAACTGGAAATGCAGAGTGTTAGCCCTGCCCAGACTTACTGACTCAGAATTTACATTTTAATCAAGTCCCACAAAATTGATATGCACATTACATTTGAGAAACACCAGTACAGGATATATTTTAAACTTTTTCGATCATAAAACCTAATACTTCCTAAAAATTAATAATGAAATGGAGCTAATAAATTTGCTTATTAAATTAATGTTTGATACTAAAGCTCTCTGTTCACTCTCCTTTCCCTTCAACCTCCGTGTTTTTGCTGTACCCACTCTATATAGGAATACAGTCCGGCCCTCCAGAACATGGAAGTCAACCAAAGCTTTGGGTTGGTTGTTTTTTTCCTTCACAAGAAAATAGGTGGAGTACTGCAATGACATTTCAAACAACCATGTTTTGAGATAAGTTGGTTTTTTTTTTTTTTATTGATGGCAGATGGGAATAGACTTCCAAAGAATACAGTTGGCTCTAGGAAAAAGAAATAGTTTTGAAAATCATCAACTGGTATTTGCAAAATGTCATCAGAGACTTTTTTTTCCCTTTGCCTAAAACAAATACAGACAATTCTACACAAAGAGCAAGGCTGTGTATAAAATCCAGCAATGTGTTTGAAATTATTCCATTTTTATAAGACAGCTCGAAGCACCGTGACAGTTGTGCAGACAAAAAACTCAAACTAATTGGTTTTTGTGGTATTAATGAATTTGTATTGGTCTTGTTGCCATTGGCATTAATACCCACCCACCAGTAAGTTAGAGTCAGTCTCTAGAGGGGGAACCTTGAAGTAAAAGCAATTATGCAGCCTGCAGCTTGTTCAAAAAATCATTAAGATGTATTTTTTTCTGACTACAAAAAGAATACAAACGTGTTATAGAACATTTGAGAAGTACCGAAAAACTGTAAGGAAAACAAAAGTGATTTGAAATCCCACTGAAAGACAACTACTGAAAAAGAGATAACTTCTGTCTCTATTCCCTACGGTCTTTTCTGTGGTATACCTCCTATACATGTGTAGCATATGGGTGATGTGTATGCTCTATACACATGCCACAGAAGAAAGAAATGTGGAAGACTCCTGCAATGAGGAAAAAACCAAAACGATAGTATTTCTTTTTACCTCTAAAACTGATGGGTTTCTGGGTGACCATTTCTTGCTGTCTGCACACTGCCCGCCTGCCTCTGCATACACTGTTTGCACCGTCACCACTCTCGGAACTCTTCAGAACCTTTTCTTCACCTCAAAAAGAAGTCTCATACCAATCAACTGTCATTCTCCATTTCCTCCACTGCCTAGTTCAAAGTAACCAGTAACCTGTGTTCTGTCTCTGTGGTTTTGCCCACTCTAGACATTTCGTATTAATAGAATCTTGTGATACGGTCTTTTGTGTCAGGTTCCTTTCACTTCGTGTGATGCGATTCCAAGTTCATCCAAGTTATACCATGAATCAGTGCCTCAGCCTTTCTTATGCAAGAATGCTATACTATTGTAGGGATAGGCCACATTTTGTATGTCCATTCGTGAGTTTGTGGGCATATAGGTTATTTTCACTTTGTCTGGCTATATAAACAAATAATGCTATGAACATTTATTTCTAAGTCTTAGTATGAGCCTAGGTTTTTATTTCTCTAGTGTATATGCCTACAGTATAATTACTATGTCCTATTCAACTCCATCTTTCAAAGGACTCTATGTTAAACTTCATGTTTAACTTTTTTAAAAAACTGCCAAATTGTTTTCCAAATTGATTGCACAATTTTGTGTTCTCATCAGCAGTATGAAGTTTCCTATTTCTCCACGTTCTTGCCAAGATTTGTTATTTTCTGTCTTTTTGATTTTAGCCATTCTACTGGGTATGTGGTATCTCATTAGATGTGGTATGTGGTTTGTTTTGCATTTTCCTAATGACTAATAATGTTGAGATCTTTTCATGTGCTTACTGGCTGTTTGCATATTTTCTTTGGAAAAATACTGATTCCAATCTCCTGCTGAATTTTATTTGTGTTTTTATTGTTGAGTTGTAATTGTTCTTAGACTATATTATGGATACTAGACCCTTATCAGATGTATGATTTGCAAGTATTTTCTTCTATTCTGTGGAGTGTCCTTTTACATTGATAGTGGAGTGGCCTTTAAACATTTTTCATTTTGACAAAGTTCAATTGCATATGCCTAATATATGTAGTATAGCATATGGGTGACATACACACACGTATAAAAAATTAGGACCTTTAAAAAGTAATTATATTTGATTGAAATTAAGAACAAACTGACCAGGGGAGGTGGGAGGGGATAATGAGAGGAAAGGGGGAAGGGTTGTCAAGGAACATGTATAAAGGACACATGGACAAAGTCAAAGAGGGTAGGATCAAGGGTGGAAGGTAGGGATGGCTGGGGTTGGGGGGGTGGAGTGGTAGGGGGAAATGGAGACAACTGTACTTTAACAGTTAAGAAAAAGAAAAAAGTAATTATTTGAATTGAATTTCTGAGTGCTCTAAATTTATTTCAGAGAAAAAAAAGGAAAGCCATTTTAAGGCAATGCACACTTGATGCCTTTGCAATGCAAAAGGCAATTCAGTAAGTTCAAACATTTCCTAATAATTTCAATTTTTTGAAATAGCTTTCTGGTCTTCTCTCTATATATTCTCTCCTTTGAATATATAAAGAGTAATTCCTAGTATCCAATGCTGAAAGCACTGTCGAACTCCAGACAGGAAACAGAACTGTCTTCTGTCTTACAAATGAGTTGGAGAGACTCGTTGTCCAGTTTGGTACTACTTGGAGAGGAAAATGTTTCAAGTTATCAGAGTAGGTTCCATCTCCTATTTTAAAATAATCAAATGGAAAAGTGATTTATTTACTAATTCTTTAGTTGCTTGTGCTTTTGGTGTCATATCTAATAAATCATTGCCTAATCCAAGCTCATGAAGATTTAGCAATATGTTTTCTTCTAAGAGTTCTATAGTTTAGTTCTTTGATCTATTTGAGGTAAATTTTCTATATGATAAGGTAGGCTTCCAAGCCCATGCTTTTGCATATGGATATGCAATTATCCCAACATTATTTGTTGAAAGGACTGTTATTAACCCTTTTAATTGTGTTGGTACCTTTGTTGAAAATCCATTGTTCAAAAACATAACTGCACTTCTATATTAAATATTTTCTCCACACTGTTGCCAGTGGTTATTCTAAACTCTAGATGTGATCATGTTTTTCTGCTACTGAAATCTCTTCAATGGCTTTCACAGATTCTAAGAAAAAGACTAAACCTGGCTGTGCACCGTGGGCTAGAGAGAGCAGGAGCTGCAGAATTGGCATAGTTAGTTTTGAATCTGGCTCAGCCTTTTATGAAAAGTTTGACCTTATGGGACAAATTACGCAACTGCAGTTGGAGTGTGACCTTACACTGGCAGGACCCTTGCCCGAACTGCTCTCCACCAAAAGTCTGGCATGACCACAGAGCCCAATGTGTCCCCCATGTCCAGAAAATATTCGTTGAGTGGTGAATGAATCTCAGTGTCCTCATCTACAGAATAAAGATAACTTCTTCTTATAACTGTCTCACAATGTGCTTATCAATGTTAAATTCCAGCAGATACCCCAGTGATCTTTTAAAAATGTTTTTTCTTACATGTAAAATACTTTCAGAAAAGTACCTAAATCTCAACTGTGATGAATTAAAGCAAAGTGGATACACTCATGCAACCACCACCCATGTCAAGCACCCCTGAATCGGTCCCATGGACCCCTCTTATTGCTGCTCTTACCCCTCTTACCTATTTGTAGCCAGGTTCCTCTAAGATTTAGTTCCAGCATCATGTTTCACCTGGACATCCTTTGTGAGCTTTCCACATGGAGCATGGTACCTCTTTATATGCTTCCCACGCCCCTTTGGCATCATCCTTATCACTCTGTACTGTAGCCATCTGTCTACTAGGCTGTCTCCCCAACGTATTGTCACGTTCACCACACACAGCAGAGTACCCACCTGTTATAGTAGGCATTCAATAAACTCTTGGGGAGTGAGATCAGCTGATGTCATTTTGAGTCTGGGGACACAAAAACTATTTAATTTCAAGCTGTTATTATAATATTTTAGAAAATGTAAAGCACCAGCAGTTTGGCAGAATAACATAGAAATAGAAGAAGATTGGATGAAATAATGATTTGGGTAAATCTAGTATTAAGCAGTTATCCAAACAACTCAACATGGATTTTAATTACTTATCTCTGAATCTTCTAAAAAATGTGTCTGTGGTGATGCCTGTGGATGCAAAACCAGTGTGTTGAAAGCCCAGATTGCAACAAATAGTTACAGTGTGAGAAAAGAGAGGGAGTTTCCTACATAAGCAATTTCAGTTTATCATCAGCAGCATACACGGTCACAACCCATCTGGTTTTCGCTGACCTGGGTGGGGAAGGCGGAGTGACGAGGCAGAGCTTCTAAACTGTGTGTCCACCAAAATGCAGTGCAGCCAGCAGGGAGGCATCTCTGAGTCATAGAGACAGCTCTTCAGTGCGTAACCATTATTGTGAATAATGTGTGCCACGTGACACAGCTGTGGCGGGTTTTGTGCCAGGCAGGGTGAGTTAGTGGGAAAGCGTGTGGAGCAGCCAAACCACTTAGACCTGAAGAGAAGCCTGTGCTGCTCGTAGGAAGAACAGGTGATAAAGCCATTTTCCCTCGCTTTGTGATTCACTATCTAGGCCACCAGCTGGATTGTACTGTACTTCTTCCCTGAGACAACATTTTCTGATGTAATAGCAATGTGAACTGGGTGTGGGTGTATGTGAATGGAGTGGGAGTAGATTGAGGAAAAATTGAAGGGGATTTTTAACAAATGGAGTGTGGAGTGTATGAAAATACACACGCTTTAATAGAAGGAGCATACAAACATTTCCGCCAGAGCCGAAATGTTCCTCTAGGTTGGTGGGCTTGAAAAGGAATATGTCTAGCTTAGATGTTTGGCATGCTGCATGTGGAAAGTTTTCACAGTTTGTCATCCTTGTTTTAAGGAGTCTTCACTGTCAACACTGAGAAGGTTAGTGACCTTGCGACTGCATGGGGGTAAGACGAGGTGCCTGTCAGTTTGGCTGTAGACAGAGAGTACAGGAAGGGTTACCAGGAAGCTCTCCGTGGTCTCAGAAGTGCAGTTTAAAGAAAAGACTCTAAGCACACCACCATTTCATTTTCTTTTTTTTTTTCCCCCAAACGGCAGGAGCCTTACGTAAGTTTGCCTCATGTTTCTATGGCAACAGTGTGGCAATTCAGTATAGTAGGATTGGACCTTCACCTTTGTTTCGAAGAGGCATCTGCAGCTGGATTAGGGTTTAAGTAGATGATAGATTTGAGATGTTTTCATTAAGAGCTGACAAGCTCCCTGATGGTTGTTGAGTCTGATATAAATTTTTGGTCTATCAGACGACTAGATGCACAAAGTTGTCAAGTGGCTTGTCATGGCAGAAGTTTAGTTAGACAGAAAGACATCTCAGTATACAAAGTCTCAAATCGTGTTTAAATTTTGGGAGAATTCTAGGAGGCTATGATTTTAGTGGGATGTGATCATGGAAAATCAGAAAATTGCTTTATGTTTTCTGTTAAGCTATTAATGGGCCCCAAAGGTAATGGGATTTGCATATATAAACACAGCACCAATGATAGTTTTCCTGGATATCTTCTGTGTTGGTAGAAACACACTCAGGTTGTAGAATTTGAATTAAAATATTGAATGTGATACATAAATCACCATCTCTAATAAAATCAGGAATCACTGGGATTCCACAAATTCAGACATTTAACTGTCAACAGAAATTAAGGATTTCAATCTCTTCCTCTCTCCCTCCATCACTCTCCTCCCTCCCTTACCCTATTTTCCTCCCCCAACCCCAGATCCTAATCTCTCTTTCCTATATTGCCCTAGCAAATAACTAAGAAAGTAGGTATTTAGGCTATAGGATAACCCTAATACACAGAGAACCTTGACAAACAAGAGCAGAAGGAAGGTAACCATAGGAGACTTTTGCGGAACTTATTTTAAAAAATACCAAGTACAAAATAATTTTTTTAAAAAGAGAAAGCTATATTTTACATGCATTACAATAAAAATATAGAAATGATCTATACAAAGTTTTATAAAACATACCACAAACACATTAGGATTATAGGTATGTCTGCCTATTGTTTTTTTTCCCCAAAATAATATGCAGAAATTTTCTTATTTTAATAATGCATTATTTTACTAGTGGTATAATCTGTTTTATATCTATATCCAAGGAAGAATAAACTCAGTCAGCCTAGCATAATATGATTAAAGGAGACAAAGGCTCACCTGCTAAATGTATTTTTTATTTTGAATGCATTTCTTACTGGAAAACTGTTAAACTGTAAAATCCTAAACGCCCCTTGACTGCAAACTTATTTCCTCGAAGCTCCTGCTAGCACAGAAGTCAGACTGATCAGAATCACAGACTGATAGAGCTAGAGGAGAACTTGGTAGCCTTTTTGCACTACACCCCTTTTACAGAAGAGAACATCACAGGCCAAAGGAGAAGAGGGGTTTGTCCTGGGTCACGTGGTTCTCTGGGGCACAGCTGGGACTGGACGAAAGTTTCCTGAAAAAACTCAAAACATCCACAGAGACCTTCTCTCCTTTTGCATGTCTTTCCATCTGATCTTTTTAATCTCATCCCTTTCCTGCCAGTGTTTGTCTTTTGCTTGGATCAATTTGTAGGTGAGGGCTGGGCCCATAAGCAAGAAGATATAAGGACGGATACATTTTTAAACTTTCTTATTTTTATTAAGTTAATCATATTTACAGTCAAATAACAGAATATTAAGCATATTATAATCAGAAAAGTGTCTGTCCTACATATAACACCAGCTTTTTACAAGAAAGGATGGATGACTGTGAGTTACATCTTTTGAACCCTGGGAATCCTGAAATTCTGCGTCAGAACTGTTAAATGGCTCCAGTACAGGATATCATCTGGAGTGTGGTTCACAGCCAGCAGGAACTGATTTGAGGTCTAGAAATCTTTCCTGTTCCCCATGGAAACACAGAGAGGAAAGGAATGTTTATCTAAGGAGACACTTCCGGGTACTGTTTCTTGTCTACACTCATTACTCCAAATTTTACCTCATTGCAGGTCCACACTGGCGTCTGTAAGTCCCATGCGCTGGAGGACTTTGACAAGGCAGGCAGTGTGTCCCTGAACTTAAAGTGCTTGCACCTTCATCCTACCATAGGGCACTGGCTGGGAGAGAGGAACATAGCCCCCCACCCTCCTGTGGAACCAACAGCCTCCTGCTAACTTCTTGCCATCAGAGTAACCTGCACAGCTTCTCCCATTCTGCCTCATCTGGTGTATCTTTACCTTGCATCACCTCTTCTGGGAGAGCAGGAAGCCCCATGGCCATCAAGCAGCTTCTGCTTTCTGGCCGCCTCTTTGAAATGGAGAAAAGAAGTTTCTCAAAGAGAGCAAACAGAAAATATTTATCAAGTGCTAGTGCATTCTCTTATTCTGCAGCTTTTGTTTTCTTAATTGTTTTAACCAGTTGTCACGCTGCTGCTCCTTACAAAAGCCTAACCGATTGTGTACATAAACATACGTGCCCTACCGGGTGGAATCAGGCTGACTGGGGCCGGTAGAGCACATCATTCAGTTGTCTGATGAGGGTCCAGACTTTCACAGATCTACTTACATGATTTTTTTTGTACTTAACAATTTGTGTTTACACAGAGAAGCTATCAAGTTTTCAAGGGACACTAATTAAGTGACCATTTTAGATGATCAAGAAAATACATTATTAAAGTGTTCAGAGAAAGCAGGAGTACAAACTGGTAAATGAGATATGAAACCCAGCATTGCTTCCAGGCACGTAGGGAACATTTTTCTTCCGATAGACAGCGGTCTTCTCCAACTCCCTTAGGCACCATGACTAATGAGTTTCTCTACCACAACCTTAGAACGTGAGCGGAGATAGCACAAGCAAGGGCAAGCCCCTACGGTTGGGCAGCTTCCATATCCATCATCAACTTTTCTGGACTTTCTTGGAAAGTAATCACCATTCCTGGCTCATAGGTTTCCTCAGTTACATTATGGGACCTTTTAGTGAGGACACTAAACCCTGGTGGCCTGTAAGCCTCATGAGCATGTTAAGAAACCAGAGAAACCAATGTCACCAAGGTGTAGCCAATCATGGAATTAGAAAATGCCTCCAAAGGGAGTTAGTCTGGCACCCTGCTGTCCTCAAGAAAGGCCCCTTTGGCTCTAAATCCTATATTCTTTCTATAACACCACCCCTACCTAAGGCATAAATCTTCACATCTGGCAATTCTGGGCTCTTACTTATTTTGATTAAGTTATTTAAGAAAGTTTTGATGAATCATTTTAACTTTTCTCCCCACATTTTAGGGTGTAGTGGGCATTTGGGGGTTCTCTGGGAACAAAACCCAAAATTATACCACTATTTCTATGGGAAAATGGTCTCTGAATAATACTGTTTTAAATAAACTGGCATCTCCAAGAACATGACTGCAACATTATTAACATAAAGATTGTATAGTGCTGAGGGGTCCTGAGCAGGGGTGTGGCCATCTTTTGTGAGGGCTTCTTGGAGAAGGTCACTGTCATGTGATGGGGGGGTGAGCATCAAGTGGCTGCAAGGGTAGTAGAAATGAGGCAGGAGGTTCTTTCCTGAGCTTTCACTTTGAACATCCAAGATCACTCTTTTCTTCAAGTTCTCTCTGCCTGTCTCCCAGAGGTGCTCTAGGGCTTCTCATTCCTTCTTAACTTTCAGTGGTCTCTGAGGTGGGTGATCTATATAGTGATTGTCACCTTCTTATCCGTTCCCTCTGTCATCTTCCCCAAGGAGTTTATGTTCTTAGCTAATCTAAGATGATCAGTCCTGAATAAACACATAAACTAGGCTTTGGAAAGCCTAGTTGGCCTGAGTGAACCTGTATGAGCCAGCTCATCTCCGTTTCTTCATTTATAAAAACGAAGAGAGGAGATCAGATGATCATAGTGAGTTCTTCAGGAGGAAGGCGAAGCACCTCAACTCTAGGCTTCCATTTTGTAACTTCAGTGATGATTTCTGAGTTCCTAGAATCCTTTCTGGTCCCCATTTTCATCTCCTAAGGAATAGGCATTTTTTCCTTATGTGTCCTCCCAGCCCTAAAGTACAGAATGTCTACTGTTGCAATCATGTTGTTCCCCAACAAACAAGACACCCCTACTTGACTCCCTAGTGGGGTGACTTCATCCCGTAGATGTGGTGAGTTTGATGGGAGTAGGGTAAGGGATACCTATAATATTAAGAAAAGAAGCAAATAAACAAAAAATAATTCCTTAGATGACTCTAATGGTCAACTGAAATTGAGAACTTGGCCTTCATCATGATGCAACATTACATCTCTTTGGATCTTATTCAACAAATGCCTGATGTCCTCATCTATGAATAAAAAAGGTATTTGTGGGCAGGGTGGCACCTTGGAAAGGGTTAGGAGAGTATTGAATAATAGTAACAATGTTGTACCATTGACTATTAAGCAATGAAAATGGGACATGTAAATCTTTAAGTAACCTACATTTGCAGGCCATTATTTGAAATAAACTTCCATTAAACCATGTCTTTGCAAGCCTAATTTGGCACAATGAAATAATGATGATTTAATAGGAACTCCACATATGGAAGTCAGTATCTGTAGGGAAAGGAAATAGACCTGTGACCTGAGAGCTTTTAGTGTAAAGACATGTGGTGCTCTGAATGCAAGAATTGACAAGGACGTCCAGTGTGCAGCTACTTATCTGAACATCTGCAGGAGCAAGTTTGCTGTTGCTGCATGTCATGGGTATCACTTTATTATTAATAGCATTAAGTTGATGTCTTGGGAGCACAGCCATTATCCTATTCTGGCTTTAGATTCAATTCTGGGTTTTGATGAATGGTGGGATGGGAGCATTGACTTCGCTGTAAGAAAGAGGCCAAAAAAGTATGATGTCTCGAAGGGCCCTATAAAAAGTACAGTTAAATATTTGTTGAGATGAGTTAAGTGGTAGTCATCCTAACGTTTGGCATTACAGATTCTTCCCATAGCACTCGATGTTCAATTTAAGCACACTTTTGACGCTGAAGAAGTACAGTTCTATGTAATGTACTCAAAACTTGTTAATGTGTTTGGTGGCTTTCTCCTTAAAGTAATTAAATGGCCTGAGATTTACCAAAGCCATTGTAGAATACAAGGATATGAATTCACTAGAGAAATGAAGCCCCAGCATCAGAAATGATACTTTGATCTTCAAAATAGGAAGCTGAGCGTCAGGGTTTGTGGTGGAGACAGACACCTCTTTCAGCAATGACAGCAAGGGCATCAGCCGACATAGGGAGACTTGTTGAGGACAGCCAGAAAGACTAAATATACCACAGTCACACCAAAATCTGTAGGGACAGCAGTGTCAATATAAACTCACACCAATGTTTCATCTAATTAATTACACCAGTCTTTTCACTTAGAGACAAGTCATGACCAGACAGAGGAAACAATGGTATTTGTTCTGGCCTTTCCTGTTATCATCACTGGGAATACGTGGTTTTCACCTGGGGCACATTCTGTCTCTGTTTATTGTCTGGTTAAATGAGATATTTCAGTACTGCTGATTATGAACATCTGCCTCAAACCTGGCCTTCATGGATAACTCCATATATGGAATCTGCTCTGATTCATTGATAAAAATACAACAGTACAGGAGGGAAACAGGTCACAACTGAATCGTTATAGTGGGGCACTTCATACATATTATACATTCAGATCAAGTTCTCTAGGATAAACTTTAATACAAGTGCAGTGTTTAATAAGATTCATACGACTATCAGGAAAGTTGCCTAACTATTGCAGAATATAATACCACAGGCGCAAAATGTCAAGTGCCTCTGAACAAATTTGTTTTCTAAGGAACTTTATTGTAGGAAAGGAAGGAGGGCAGTGCCCACTAGTGAGAATCCTATTAAAACACTGAGTACAAGCAAGTATCAGCAATCAGCTATCAGTGACATGGTTAAAAATAAACACAATTTAAAAATAGAATAGTGTATGTTTAAAATAATGGACTGCGGTTTAAAGAATACATTGCTTACTAACAGCGTCTTACTTGATATTTTTTTCCACTTAGGGGCAAAGCACTTAATCACTACTTACCAAATTTAAAATGTATTTCAGTTTGATTCAGACTGTTAAATTTCAACTTGTCTGGTGGACTCTCTGCAGCTTATTAATGCGTTTTCAATGGACCTACCTGCGGTCTAACTGTACCCTATGCGGAGATTCTCGTTCCCAGACAGGGGGGAGTGGCAGCTGGGCGTGGTGACAATATGGTCCTCCGTTCCCTCCTTTCGCATTCTCCCCTTCTTTGCCCTCCTCTTTCACCTCTCTCACCACTGCCTTTGTCACTCCCAGCTCTTGTATTATGTACAACTTTGTCAGATTTTACAGAAAATGTTACAGAATGAGACTGTCAGAAAAGCAACTACTGTGAAATATAATACCAGTGACTCAAAATTTCATGCCTTTGGAAAAATTTGTCTGCTGTGAACTGTATTGCTGGAAGGAAGGGGGGCAGTGCTCACCAGCCAGAAGGTGCACTGTTACCACTTTGGCTACACACTGAGAATGTAGGGCTTTCGCTTATACAGAGAGACGTTACGTACATATGTAACCAACAGCAGAGCAGCAGCCTCAGTCACTCAGGAAAAGGAGATCTAGTGACACTCAGCAAGGGGGTGAGCGTGGGCACACCTGGTGCCAAATTAGCACATCTCTAACAGTGTGATGAAATAATACGTTTGAAAAGGGTCATTATGTTTGTCCATTAAAAGGTTAAGGATGTGATGCAGATCCTGGCCCGCAGGATCCAGTGTTGTGGCCACACGGCCGAGTCCTGTGAAGGAAAAGGGAGGTGAATGCCCGACCCTTACCTTGACAGGCTTTTATTGCTTTTCTGGGCACATTACATTGAGGATGGTCGTCATTTACTTTGCACAGGTTCACTTTAGGTGGTTACAGAAAACAAAGGAGAGGGTGTTGCTAATTACATAAAAGGGGAAGGATATTTGCAAATGTAAAGGGAAAAGTGGTTAAGCTGGTTACACTGGTCCTTGGAAGGTTCAGCATAGATTTTAGGAAGTTACTTTAAAGATACGCAGTAAACGTTTGTTGCCTCAATTCAGGGTGAGGGAATTTTAGCAAAAAGCAAGTCTCAAAGGGGCCTAGATACAATGCAGGCCTGATTCCCCATGGAAGAACCCATCTGTGGGTGTGGGTCTCGCTCCCCACTGGCCTTTCTGAGTGGGAGCTGGGCCCATGCCACGCAGAACGGTCTCCTATAGGATGTATTTTGTTACAACTTCCACTCTCTTTCTCGAACTGTGGACAAGTAGTGCTGTTTTCCAAAGCAGGGACCAATATTGTCAACAGAGCTCACATATAAGCAGTGCCTTCTGTTCAGGAGTTGCGACACTAAGGACTGTGCCTTCGTCAAAGTCCCCTAAGAGAGACAGCAGTTTTCTCATTTAAAACAAAGAATCAGCCCTGGCTGGTGTGGCTCAGTGGATTGAGTGCCAGCCTGTGAACCAAAGGGTCATCAGTTCAACTCCCAGTCAGGGCACATGCCTGGGATGTGGGCCAGGTCCCCAGTAGGTGGTGTACAAGAGGCAACCACACGTTGATGTTTCTCTCCCTTTCTTTCTCCCTCCTTTCCCCTCTCTCTAAAAATAAATTAATAAAATATTTAAAAAAATAAAACAAAGAATCAAAGGCACAGATTAGTTCATTTGTTTGCTCAGGATTTCATAGCTAGGATGCACAGAGCCAAGATTCAAACTGTCTTACTCCATAACCCAGCGGTCCCCAACCTTTTTGGCACCAGGGACTGATTTCATGGAAGACAATTTTTCCATGGACTGGGGTGGGGCAAAGGGTGGGGGATGACTTCAGGATGATTCAAGCACATTGCAGTCAAGCTCACCTCCTGCACTGCTGCCTGGTTCCTAACAGGCCCAGACTGGTACCAGTCCACAGCCGGCAAGTTGGGGACCCCTGTCGTAATCCATGCCCTAGGCTGCTTCCCTCAGTCATATAACATGTACTGATGTAGAAGAAGGTATTAAGAGTATTTCTGAGACTCAGCAAATCAAGCACAGTGGTTTACAAATCAGGCTACATCAGAATCACTTGGGAATCTTATTAAGAATGAAGATTTCCAAAGAATACCCTAAGAGAGTCTGATTTAAAAGGTAAGACATATGCCTTGGGAATCATTTTCATAATTGCTCCAAGGTAATTCGGATGTAGGCCGTCAACGCAGCATCAGGAAGCTCCAGATTAGATAGTACGTGTAAGCAAAGTGCTGTTAGGCAAGGAAACTGTATTCTTTAAAAAGACTATATTCAAAAGGTATGTCAGTATTAGAGATACAAAGTGAATACTGGAAACAGCCCCTGACATGATAGTATGTTAGGAGAGACAGGTTGGTGAACAGAAAACCAGAGTGTACAGGTAAAGTGCTTTAATGGAGGTCGACAATAGCAAGGAGAAGGACAGCCTGCGTGTATGGAAGTTGGCAAAGGCAGAGAGGGGTAAGGTTTAGGTAAAACTTTACATTGTCTCTCTATAGGAGAAAAAGGGAAGGAAGGGATGGCATTCCAAGCAGGAGGCTGTGATATTGGGGCAGCAGCTTGGAGTTGTAATGTGGTTGGCCCTGTGTGCTGTGGCAAGAAGTGAGAACTTGTGTATTAGCCACCAACCACTGGCATATTTAAACGTGGTTGTGGAGCAGAACGGCAGCATTTGAAAAATCACTGTGGATCAAGCGTGGGATGGTTTAAAGGAGGTGAGGCTGGAGGAGAGGCAAAGCAGTAGTTAAGATAACAGAGGATGAGGCTCTAACTGAGGCAGGAAGGATGAGTGTACAGAGGAGGGCGGGGGTTAAAGGGACAATCCGAAGTGACATATGCGGAAAATGAAAACAAATTGGATGGGGTAGGAAGTGAAAAAAATAAGTAGGGGTCAAGGATGAGGCAGGGGTTTCTAGACGGCACAGACAACGCTCTTAGCCCAGGTTTCTGGGAGAAATACCTGTTGTCGGAGAAGCTAGGTCTAAACCTCGGGGGATTTTTTCTATTTTATTGGCAGAGTCCATCATTTTAAATAGAAAATAAATTAATGCAAGTTTGAAGACAAGTGAAAAAATAATTTTACTATAGAAATAATTATGATTATTATAGAAATTGTGGTTCTTTATAATTTTATTCATGATAAATTGGGATGGTGAAAGCCTTGGGCTTTTCATATCTATCTTTTAAAAATACTTGGAGATCTTTTTAAAAATTTAGATATTTTCTGATAGATGAATATTGAAAGTCCAGGCTCCATTAGTCCCAGTGGTCAAACTTAAATCTCTTAATGTGTAAGTCTTTCTGTAGTTGCTTTCCAGTAATAAAGTGGGTGATGGAATTTTTAAGAAAACACTTTATGGCTCTGCAATAGATGAATTTTTCCACTGGGATTTATATAATGACTTTGGATAAAGCTAAAACAATGTATAAAATAAAACCCTGTGGAAGAAAAAATAATTATAAAGAATTCCCACCTGAAATGATGGAATGCCTATAGTTGTACAGTTCTATATTTTGTTTCAATATCTATTTAATAACAAAACTTATTAAACCCTTTAGTAACCAAAAGTCCCATTTTAATGCACTTTATTCTAGGGTGTTAAGAATTCCACAAGTGGAGAGCAATAACTTTTTCCAAACATAGGGAGAGAAACAGGCAAAAGAGGCGTCCTTGGTCTGAGACTCGCTCAAGTGAATAGAGACTGGGAGGGTCTTTCTTGTTGGATGGAGGATTTCTTGAGGTAGAATCACCCAGTGGACAGCTGGGCCAAAAACCAAGAAGTTCTGATGTGCAAAACCTATGGCTCTGTTTTGAAATGCTAGAGTAGGACTTGGGTCCCCGCACTGCTACTTGCTGCCTACATGTTCGTAGGCAATCAACTTAAATTTTCTGAACCTCACTTGCCTAATGGGAGTATTGTCAAAACTATTAAATGAAATGTGGTAATGGTCAAATTGCTTTGTAAATCGGAGAGACTTACGTAAGTTTAATTATTATAGTTTAAGAACTTGCTTAAAGTAAAACCGGATCATGTTTATATTAAAAAAAAAAAAACTCGCAAGTGTTTTTTCTAGGTGGATACTGCCCTGATTATTTCTTTCCCATGTAGTTAGCAGCTAATGTTCTGCAGGCAGGGCATGTTAAATTTGGGGAATAATACATGTGAGGAGGCTTTCGGTTTGTGTGATTTGCTTTTGCAAGATAAGTTATTTGCAATTTTTAATGTAACTAGCAACCTCCAGCACCACAGTATACAAAGAAGCTGCTGTACTACCACGTGTCTGGCCACTAATGTGGACCATAGCTTCTGCTGTTCCACCTATGGAAAACTGACTTTGAGAACAAGTGTTCTCATATTATGTGGTTTCAATATTACCTGGAAGAAAAAAGGAAGCACTGGAGAGACACAGCAAGCACGTTAGGAGTCCCAGAGGAAAAAAAGAGGGTGGAGTTGTGCTTTTTGCAGCATCCTCCTTAACTCCTGCTGCAGTGCCAGCATTCTGATAAGATTATTTAGTTTAAAGTGATCTTGTCTGGGGTGGTGAAATTGCCAAAATTTAGACCTAACACTTTGCCTCAAGTGGTTTGCACCATAGCCATGAGCCTCCCATACCTCCCCATGAGTATGGGGTGTGTGTTGTTGAGAGTGTGTAAGTATGCACATGTGTGTGAGTACATATACAGGTGTGTATGGGCACTAGAAAGCCAGAGAATCTGGAGACACGGACCCTACTCTAACATCTGTCAGTAAGAAACCATGAGACCTTGGGAGAAACCATCTCACCTGTCTGAATCTCATCTCTTCTCTCACCCGGAAGATAAAGGGCAAGATAAGATGCTCTAATATTTTATGGTCTTGTGACCAACTGACTCAGTATTTGATTCAGCAAATCTTGGACCTTATGGTATTTTCATTCTAAAGGCAGTGTTGAAAGGGCAAACTTCTGTCAAGTGAGTTTCTGTGTTCAGTGTTCAGAAGCCATAGACTGTTCCCTTAGTATTAGTCTCTCTTTCCCTCCCAAGGCAGTAGAAGGCCCACTGTGGCATATACACCTGATTCTCCACAGCCCTTGGCCCTTAAAGCAAAACTGATGACATCACTTGTCAGAAGACTTAAAAGCATCAAGAATGTCTTCATTGTGATGGAGGAAAGCTTCCTAACTTGGCAATAGAAAGTAGAGTCAAATAAAGGTGAAGCCAACTTTCTTCTGTTGCCTTCTGCTAATCTCCCTATTCTGATAAACCTCTTGAAAATCCAAAGAGTGTTCAGTCCCATTAGGTGATAATCCTCCTAAGGAAAGAAATTCTGTCCAATTTTTACATGACCAGGAAGTCATGATTTAATAGATAATGAGTATATGTTACATGACCTTTGTAAAAAATGATAGATATAGTCATCTTATGTCACTGCTGTGTGGATAATACCTTAATGATATAAACTTCATGGCTTAAGATCAGCTCTATTCAGAAAATCACAATTTTTACCCACTGAGATTGGGCTGAAGTTTAAATTTGAATTCTACATTAGAAAATTTGAAAAATATATCCTGCATTGTTTCCTCTTAATTGAAGTATGATTCTTTCTTACTGGTTTCTTATGCTCTGCAGCCAATCATGAAAGCTTGTATCTTCCTTTGTCTCCAGAGACTTATGGAATTTTTAGGTTCTGAAAGTTTAGGGGATACTAATTATCTCACATTCAAACAGATCAAATAAAAGTGTACAATATTTTGAATGAGGAATTATAATTGCGATATAAATATCTAAGTGACATTCACCTGTTCATGTGCCAACTTTTAATAGGTATATTCTTTGTATAAGGCATTGGACTTGGGGATACAGAGCTGAATCAAGACCCGGCCTACTCTTAAGGAATTAACAACAGTATAGGAAAGTTAGACTTGGACAAAAATGACCAAAATGCAAAGTAAAATTGCCAGGGCCAAAGAGGAACACAGTTGACTCAGGAAAAGTTTCTAAGATTTTATGAAAGTTATTTTCATTACCCTATGTATTGGGACTTCCCAAGACCACTCTCAGATTTGATGATTTGCTAGAGCTCACAGAACTCAGCATTTGATCATACCTGCAGCTGTACTACAAGAAAATTAAAAAGGAGAAAAGGTGTATGTGGCAAAGTCCAGAGGAAGCCAGCAGCAAGCTTCTAAGAGCCCTCTATCCCAGTGGAGTCACACACGATGACCTGAATTTGTCCAGCAACAAGTTATGAAAACGTGAAATGTCGTCTGCCAGGGAAGCCCAGTAGATACTCAGCGCCAAAAGATTTTTACTGAGAGCTGGTCATGTAGGATCCCTCTGCCTAGCACATACCAGAATTCCAGAGTGCCAGAAGGAAAGCAAGTATTCAGCATAAATCAGATTGTTCGTATAAACAACTGGGGCACAGTAATCCCATTCTGTCGTGGCAGGGGTACAGCAAATCCATGATGAAATCTTGGGATGGCCACCCTAGAGGTGTGACTCTTCTCCGTCCCGCAGAATGAAGCTAGCATTATGGTGTTCTCTTATGACACAGTCCAGCCTCATCCCCACAGAATGCTAGAGTTGCTTTCTGTTCCACTTGCTGCTGACACAACCAGCTTTCCCTGAGCAGGTGTGTTAACAAATGGGGCAATCCCAGTTCATTTTCCCTGCAATGGTTCTCTGTATGACCTAGAGAAGGAGATTGGATCCTCGAGACTGGTTCTCTGTAAGCAGTCTTTCTTTTTATTTTGCCAGTAAAAGAATTTATATTTTTAGGGGTTTTTTTTATTGTTGTTCAAGTACAGTTGTCTCCATTTTTACCCCACCACTTCCCCATGCCCCACCTATCCCCACCTTCCACCCTCCATCCTACCTCCCTTTGCTTTGTCCATGGGACCTTTATACATGTTCCTTGATAACCCTTCCCCTTTTGTCCCCCATTACTCCCTGCCTCCCTTCCCTCTGGTTACTGTCAGTTTGTTCTTTATTTCAATGTCTCTGGTTATAATTTGGTTGCTTGTTTGTTTTGGTGATTAGGTTCCACTTATAGGTGAGATTATATGGTATTTGTCTTTCACTGTCTGGGTTATTTCATTTAACATAATGTTCTCCAGATCCATCCATGCTGTCATGAAGGATAGGAGCTCCCTCTTTCTTTCTGCTGCATAGTATTTCATTGTGTAAGTGTACTAGGTTTTTGATCCACTCATTTGCTGATGGGCACTTAGGCTGCTTCCAGCACTTGGTTATTGTAAATTGTGCTGCTGTGAACATTGGGGTACATAGGTTCTTTCGGATTAGTGTTTCAGGGCTCTTAGGGTATAATCCCAGCAGTGGAATTGCTGGGTCAAAAAACAATTCTATTTTCAATTTTTTGAGGAAATTCCATACTGTTTTCCACAGTGGCTGCACCAGTCTGCATTCCCACCAACAATGCACTAGGGTTCCCTTTTCTCCGCATCCTCTCCAACATTTGTTTGTTGATTTGTTGATGTTGGCCACTCTGACTGGTGTGAGGTGGTACCTCATTGTGGTTTTAATTTGCATCTCTCTGATGGCTAGTGATGCTGAGCATCTTTTCATATGTCTCTGGGCCCTCTGTATGTCCTCCTTGGAAAAGTGTCTGTTCAGGTCCTTTGCCCATTTTTTAACTGGGTTGTTTGTCTCCCTGGTGTAGAGTCATGTGAGTTCTTATGTATTTTGGAGATCAGACCCTTGTTCAAGGTATCATTGGCAAGTGTATTTTCCCCTACGGTTGGTTCCCTTTTCATTTTGCTGATCTTTCCTTTAGCCATGCAGAAGCTTTTTATTTTGATGAAGTTCCATTTGTTTATTCTTTCTTTTATGTCCCTTGCTCTAGGGGACATTTTGGTAAAATATTGTTGCATGGAATATCTGAGATTTTCCTGCCTATGTTCTCCTCTAGGACTTTTATAGTGTTGTGACTAATATTTAAGTCTTTTATCCATCTTGAGTTTATTTTTGTATATGGTGTAAGTTGGTGGTTGAGTTTCATTTTTTTGCACATAGCTGTCCAGATATCCCAACACCATTTGTTGAAGAGACTACTTTTACTCCTTTTTATGCTTCTGTCCCCTTTGTCAAATACTAATTGACCATAGTGGCATGGGTTTATTTCTATGCTTTCTATTCTGTTCCATTGATCTATGTATCTATTCTTATACCAGTACCAGACTGTTCTGATTACCATGACCTCATAATATAGTTTGATATCAGATATTGTGATCCCTGCTATTTTGTTCTTCTTTCTCAAAGTTGCTACAGCTAATTGGGGTCATTTATGGTTCTATATAAATTTTTGAAATGTTTTTTCTGTATCTGTGAAATGTGTCACTGGTGTGTTAATAGGGATTGCATTGAATCTATAAATTGCTTTGGGTAGTATGGACATTTTCATGATGTTAATTCTTCCAATCCAGAAACACAGTACATGCTTCCATTTGTTTGTGTCTTCCTTAATTTCTTTCTTCAGTGTTATGTAATTTTCTGAGAACAAGTCTTTTACCTCCTTCATTAGTTTTATTCCTACATACTTTATTTTTCCTTTTGCTATAACAAATGGGATATTTTTTCCTGATTTCTGTTTTTGGTATTTCATTGTTGGTATACAAAAATGCCTTTGATATCTGAATATTGACTGTGTATCCTGCTGTTTTGCCAAATTCATTTATTAGGTCAAGTAGTTTTGGTGGAGTCTATAGCATTTTCTGTGTAAGCATTCTTAATCACAATATTTTTTTGGGGGGGGCAGTTGAGGTGGGGGGAGATGATGGGAAGAACAAGTACTTTATTAAAGCCAAACTGGTAATATTTGTGAGGCTGCATGCATGTTTATCTTGATTATGATAAATAAATAACAAACTAGCATGAATGCTGCTTTTGGTTCACCTTGACTCAACAGGTGTATTTTCATGAAAAAGTTTCCCTCCCCACCCCCCACAGTTCGATGTGTGACTGACTGGCTGTTCTCAAACATAGTTGGAATGTGGTCAAAAGAGAAGCATGACTCAAGAGGAAAAGGAGTGACTGAGCATTGGGAATTATGGGTTGTGTTTAGTCTAACTATCCATTTAACCTCTAAGTAAGTTACTTAACCTCTTGTCCTCGGGAACTCTTCCCTAACTCTTGTATAATAACTCTTGACTAACAGATGTTTTAACAACAACATAAATAAATTGGCAAGGCAATCGACTGACTCCAAATTGATTGACTGTGTCCACAAGCATAGCTCAAGACTGTCAGACCTTCAGAACAATGACATGACAGATCTCAAAGCTGATGCTGGTATTTTCCAACTTTCTCTATGAAATCTGTGCTTTTTTTTTTTGGTAATACATTATGCTTCCCTCTCTAAAAGCCCGGAGCACCAGGAGTGATTTTCTCTGCTTTGCTATGACATGTCTCTTCTTCATCAGACTTGTATAAGGTAAACAATAAGAATAAATATTTTATGAGTGCCTTCTACATGCCAAGTGCCCATCGAATAGCTTCAACTTTAGTCATTCATTGCAGTCTCATGTACAACTTATGAAGTCGGTGCAGCTTGCAGCTGAGGAAACTGAGGTACAAAGAAGATAAATAACTAGGCAAAGTTCCTCAGCTAGCAAGGGGCCGAGCTAGGTTTTGAAACAAGGATGTTTGGAATCTATGAACTTACGTATGACACTGTACTGCATGTCTAAAAAGAAAGCCACATAGCCTTTTCAGGAAACCACAACAAGGCCACATCACAAAATCACCTTCCTAACAAGTGGCCAAGGCCAGGTGTTCATGCAATAGTTATGCCTGAGTTCAAATCCTGCCCTAGCTAGTCCTTACCCTAAACTTTCTGAGCATCAATTTTCTAATCTATAAGTGATGCTTACTTCTGGTACGATTTTGAAGATGAAATGAGCTAAGGTCCATGAAGCATGAATCTGGGTTCTGGAATCCAGCAGGGGCTCAGTAAATGCTAGTTGGGATGAGGATGATGATGGTCTACACATGGCCGTTTCACTTCACCTTTGGGTGGCACTGAGCCTCGATAAAGTAGAACCGGTGTGGTCAATCAAGCTGACCATCAGAAGGTTTAACCACCATCCCTTCTCCGCTGCCATCAAGGAGAATGGAGCCAGAGCCACAAGTTCACACTCTTTATTTTAATACTCAAGATTGCCGTCTGTCTTCCACCTACAGGCTTCGTGCAGAGGAACCCCTTGGGGCCTCAGGAGCAAGTTCCCTTCTCCTTCATTTAGCAATTATGGGCTTGTTCGGGTCAACTGGCTCTAACTGAAGGATTTGAAAGAGCAGGTTTGCAGCTTCTCTCCATCCTGAGTACATCTTCTTTTCCCACACTCTGTAACTTCCACTTCACTTTATTTTTTATGGTGATGTGTGTTAGGGGCTGGGGAAGCAGGACAATGTTGCTTAGCAGCGAATCTCGGAGCTGTTGTGTGCTTTTGTGTTTTTTCAAGCCAGGGTTTTGTCGCCCTGGCCTATGGAATCATATTGGCCTTCTCCCTTGTCAGAACCCACAGGTCAAGTGTAGGCGTGTGCATGCTTTACAGAAGGGTCCCGTTCCTGCCTGGTGCCTGCTCAAGAGGATGGTTGCTGCTGGTTTTGTTTAACAGACACTTCATGCTGCAAATTCTCAAGTGCAAATCACCTTTTGTTTCTTTTATCCCCAGCAATAATGAAGGGCTGAACTGGAGCTTAAATAATTCTTTCAATGAATACATTAAACAGACTCTTTCATTATAGATGTTAGAGGAATGAAAATAATCTGCACAAAGCCACATTTCCTTCACAAAGTTTTAAAAGAAGTGAGGTAACTGCCATTGAGGGAACAATTAATTTTGTTTCTGTAGGAAAATGGGGAGGGAGTAGATGAAATATGTCTCAGGACTTTCGAAAAGGTTTCTGGTGGGAACATTTAACAACTGAGTAACACATTCCCTGGGGAAAGACAGTGCTATTTGGATCTGTGTTGTGTGGCAATTTCTTATTATCTTGTAAGCAGATGAAGAATAGAATTCCTGCTGCTTTTGAGAGCTAAAACTTACTACAAAGACAAATTTTGACAATGGCCTTTCTGGAAAGGCTGTGGAAGCGACTTAACATGTCATAATATTGCATATATCTCTTTATGGCTGAACTTAGGCAAAGTTGGCTACTTAAACCCTCTCTCTCCTATTTTAATGTCACTTTCATCCTTCCTGCTGTTTTCTTACTCCCCAGGTGCTTTCCCATTATTTCCTTTAATTTTTAGTTGATTTAAAACTAATTCTTGCAAATGGATTAGCTACTTCAGAAGCAGAGAATTTGAAAACTTTGTCTTAAATGAATTAAGACTGAGGAGGATAAAATGCCTGCCACAGAATCACCCAGCTCAGACTGGTAGCTCAGTATCTTTCATTTAGTCAGTGCTCCTTCCAAGATACCAGGCTCGAGGATTGTCACTGTGTTTAAAAACAATGGGACTTTGGTGGCATTACATGGAGATGAACTCTGACTCAGCATGATAATGAAGATAATATTCCCCCCTAATATTTGGAGCTGTCAGGTCAGTAGGCTGCCTCATGAGAAAACACCCCCATTGGTAATGGGTGTGTCCCAACAGAGGCTGTGAGAGTTGCCCTTCGAGTTAGGGAGGACATGAGCCTCATTCTAGTGAAGGGTTTACAGTGCTAAGTTATGTAGGTATATCCTGATTATTCTAACAACCAGAGAGGCAAAACAACTTGCAGTGGTATATGTATGTTAAAGGTGGTTTGTTGAAGATTAAAAAAAAAAAAAAGACTCTAGAAGCAAACAAAACCATAAAGTGTAGTAGTAACAAAAGAGCTGAGTCCTGGCTAGTGTAGCTCAGTGGACTGAGCATAGGCCTGTGAACCAAAGGGTTGCTGGTTCGATTCCTGGTCAGGGCACATGCCTGGGCTGCAGGGCACATCCCTGGTTTGGGGCACGCGAGAGGACACCACATATTGATGTTTCTCTCCTTCTCTTTCTCCTTCCCTTCCCCTCTCTCTAAAAAAAAATAATATAATAAAATATTAAACAAATAAATAAAATACTGTTGTCCTCATCACTCTGTAGCTCTCGTCTTTAACTGCCCACACCTTCGTAAAAAAAAAAGAGCTCAGCCTTCTTGAATAATAGTCCACAGATACTATGTATTACGCAGAGTTACTGCCGCCATTTTTTCAGTGTTTTTGAGAATGATGTATGGCTGACTTTAGTAAGGCTATATTTACTGTGCCTCAGTTTCTTTGTAAATGGTTCGTGTTAATGTCTCCTTGTGCTTTGCAAACTCAGTGGCATTTTAATCATCATGTTTTACTTATTAATCCATTAATAACCACATATAACCTACAACAATCTATTCATTTTACTGATACTATAATTGCACAGTTATGGAGCTGGTACAATTATATGTCCATTTGCAGCAAAGTGAACCCAGACACAGAGTTAATTTTTGAACTCACAAAAATTAACTCTAAAAGGGATCATGGACCTAAATGTAAAATGTAGGACTATAAATCTCTAGCTTAAAACTTCCAAGGAAATCTATGTGAACTGTGTTTGGTGATAAACTTATTATATATAACAGAAAAGCATAGTCCATAAAAGAAAATATTGATGAGCTGGACTTTATTAAAATAAAAACTTCAGTCTGCAAAATACACTGCTAAGTGAACCTAAAAGCAAGCCAAAGACTAAGAGAAAACAGTTTCAAACCATACATTTGATAGAGGGCTTAAACCTAAAATATGCAAAGAGTACTTAAAACTCAACAATAAGAAAACAAATAAATGAGCCTAAAGATCTGAACAGACAACTCACAGAAAATATATACAAGTGGAAAATAAGCATATGAAAAGATGCTCAATATTATTTGTCATTGTAGACATGCAAATTAAAACCAACAAGTTACCACTACACACCTATTAGAATGACTGAAATCCAAAGATCTGACAGTACCAACTGTTGAGGATGGAAATCAACAGAAACTTTCATTCTATGCTAGTAGGAATGCAAATATTAACAGCAGTTTTGAAAGACTGGCAGTTTCTTGCTAAACTAAACAGAGTCTTACTGTATGACCCAGTGATCATGCTCCTGGATATTTACCCAACCAATCTAAAAATTTATGCCCACACGAAAACCTACAGGTGAATCTTCATAGCAGCTCTACTTATAATTATTAAAAACTTGGAGCAACTGGTAAGTCCTTCAATAGGTGAGTGGAAAACAATTCAGCAATAAAAAAATGAGCTTTTAAGTTACGCAAAAATATTGATGACTCTTAAATGCATACTAGTAAGTGAAAGAGAGCCAATCTGAAAAGGTTAAATGTTGTATGATTCCAATTTTATGCTAATGCTACTCTCCAAAAGATGAAACTATGAAAATTGGTAGACAAATCAGTGTTTACTAGGTTGGAGGAGGAGGGAAGGTTGAGTAGGTGAAGCACAGAGGATATTTTAGTGTGGCATATTCTATATAAACTTATAATGGCAGACATATTACATTCAGAACAAATATTTCTGATTACATGCTACCTGCAAAGCATGTGCTCAAAAATATTTGTTGACCATTTTAGTCTTCAGTGCGTGTGGTAGTGTGCTCTTATGATGAAGATGTAGGAGTCAGGCCTTTAGGAGACTTCCATTTTATACTCTCTCTATGCTTCTATATTATTGAAAACAACTTGTAAGAATCTCTTCACATATTATTTAAAACAAAATTTAATATGTAGCTTTTAATGGTGATTTAGTACAAATACAAAACAAATTGGTAACAACTCCTTATCCCCCCTCTCTTTACAGATTCAAATTCTTTGAGGTCAGGGGGATTTTGCCTTAAATTATTTGCAGCTTCTATCAGTGTTTTCAGGTACTTAGATGCTCAGGAATATTTGAGTGAATATCATGCCTTAATTTCAAGAAAACACACTCCTGGATCAAATCCAGCTATACTATTATGCAAGGTGTATAACCTTTCTGAAACTTAGCTTCATCAACTATAAAATATAGTACTGAAATTTTTTGGCTGACTTGTGAGGACTTGAAAAGATCCTAATTGTGCAACACTCAGACCAATTTTTGATAAGTTAGGAATCCAATAATGAGCTTGAAAAAAATAAGGGCTAGAGATTGGTAAAAAAGGAGATGGCAAAGTATTTCATTTAATCAGACGGGGAAAAGAGTCTCAGTAATCAGAACAAGAAAGATGGTAGGTAGTATGACGAGGAGGTAGATGGTTCATCCTGGAGCACCTATTGGCCATAGTGTTGGTCTGCATCAACCCACTCATTGTTTGTGACCAAGTTGCAGCCAGTCTATCTGCATTATTGCAGGATGTACATAATTGTTGTGAATTCCTTTTCATAGCTGCTGTTGACACTGGTGAAGGTTCCCCAAAATGGACGTAGCTGACCTTTATTAGGTCTCATTTTCACAGCCATCCAGCAAGTGGCATAAGAGTTTCCATAGAGCCTATGCACAGAATGGAGACTCAGCTGCTATATGGTGATTGACCCATCCCTGAGGTTGTCCTAACAGACCAAAGCAACTGAAGAAAGTTTTATCTAGAGGCTGTTCTTTTTATTGATTGGGCTCCAGGAATACTCGTGAGCAGGCCTGAAAATGAACAAGAGTTGTTGGCAGTTCTCAGAGAACGTGTCGTGATACTTTAAATTACTCTAATTCATTATTTTATACAGACCTAAGGCATGGTGCTCACATCTCCATGCAGCAGACATTCCTTTCTTTTTTTGGCATGTGGTTATTACCAGCTTGCCTTAAGGAAATACAAATGAAAACCAATGAAGTACCATACTTCATACTTCGTAAGTACATACCTACTCTTCTTTTTCCTTCCACTAGACTGTGAGGTTATGAAGATCACGGTCCACGCCCTCCAGCACCTGGCATAGCTCTCACATCACAGAAGAAGCTAAATAAATATTTGTTGAAATAAAATAAGGTAGCAAAAAACCAAAACCTGTTTCATCAATGCAAGGAAGGCTTAAAAACCTTCAAAACATACAATGTTTTCACAATAGCAAACCTGACAGACTTTAAGTCTAAAAAATATAGTTTTGGAAATGAAGGGAGTGAGCTTTTTGAAACTAAAGGGGAAAAATAGGTCACATTTTTTCATGTTTACATAGTGTAAACAAACGGAACATCCTATTTTCGATTTGCATTTGAAAAGGAATGTTTACTTAACATTCAGTCACCCACACTTCACTGACAGGACAAAAATGATTAACGGGCTTCAGGAATTTATTTGGTAGTTATAAAACAAAAATGTCTCTTAAAGTCAAGATCAGATACTAAAGTCAAGTCAAATGGGAATCTGCAAAACCATAATTAAAATATGTAACATTTATGAAGAGCGAGCAAAATGTTGGAAGCACCCATGAACTCTGCTAGGAAAGACAAGAAAGGACAGTCTAAGGAATCTTACTCTTAATAAGTAAATAAATATTTACTTTTTCATCTTTTTCCCAGGTATTGATGACTGTTGATGATTAGGTTCCAGGCAATGAGGCTGTAACAATAAATAAGCAGAACCTTCAACTGACTCACTAGCTAATCCTTCATTATTATCCATTTTGTAATGGGTGATACATTTAACACATTTAGTAATATACTCAGGGGGCACATTTAAATGAAGAGTTTGGTGAAGCAATTTGAAGAAACATGAAAATACTTTTACTAGTGATAAATTTCTCTAAATTCCAGTTTATTAAATATAAGATAGGATTTAACTCTATGTGCAGTATGTGTTTATATGATACTGTAGATCTTTTCCTAATCTACTCCCACTTTAGAATTTGTTTTAACCTCTAAAAGGAAAAAAATTATACTTATCTCATTGAAGCTTTTTAAATCATTATTAGCCAACATGTTCTCCACTAAGAATCATTTAAGGAGCAGTGGGAATTTTAAGAGGCTTCTGCTGTAGACAAATAGATGGAGTACTGGAGACTCATGCCGCTGGGCGGGGATACTCTACTAGGATAGATCCTTGCATAGGACCTCGACTCCTCTCTAAAGGACCTCGAGGTCTGGTGGGGAGACAGATTTACCAAGTCAGAGATGAACTGTGGGGAACTGTTCCAAGCGTGGGAATGTGGCCCAGCCCCCACTCAGAAAAGCCAGTGGGAAGTGAGGTTGGCAGGCAGGACCCACGCCCACGGATAGGTTCTCCCGTGGGGAATCAGGCCTGCATTGTACATAGGCTGCTAGGAGACTTGCTCTTGCTACAACTCCCTCACCCTGAATTGAGGCAGCAAACTTTACTGCATATCTTTAAAGTAACTTCCTAAAATCTATGCTAAACATCCCAAGGATTAGTGTAACCAGCTTAACCACTTTTCCCTTTACATTTGCGAATATCCTTCCCCTTTTATGTAATTAGCAACACTCTCACTTTTGTTTTCTGTAACCGCCTAAAGTGAGTCTGTGCATATTAAATGAGGATCATCCTCAATGTAATGTGCCCAGAAAAGCAATAAAAGCCTGTCAAGGCAAGGGTCGGGGCACTCTCCTCTTGAGAGAGTGGCTGCGATGTCCCTTTTCCTCCACAGGACTCGGTGGTCCGTGTGTGTTTGTCTACTGCCACCACAACACTGGATCCTGTGGGCTGGGACCCACGTCAATGAACTGAGTAGGAATTAACCAATAGACTTCTATAGGTGGGCATGCAAAGCAGATGGAACTCACATTGTAGAGGCATAGAGGAGCAGATGAACATGGTGTGTTTGGACAGCCCCAAGCCATTCACTGTCGCGGGAGCATTAAAAGCAAAGAGGAGGGTTGGAGAAGAGGCTGAAGTAATCATTACAGGACAAACAAAAAGGCTTCGTGGGACTTTAAAAGGAGGTTGGGTTATAATCTATAAAATCTGCTGAAAGTGTGGTCTCAGGACCACAGAATCGAAATCATCAGATAATGTGTTAGAAATGCAGGAACTCAGGCCCCAACCTAGACCTCCTAAACCTCCTATATTATACTGAGACCCCTGATTGACATTAAAATTGGGGGAACTACAGGTAGAAGGTAAGGAGTTGTGAAGCATGTCATGCCAGAGAGAAGCATGCTCAGATTTGTACTTGCTGGACTGAAGAAGAGATAAGATTAAAAACACAGAGACTACTGAGAAGAGTGCTGTGGTAGTCTAGGGGACAGGGGACAGGTAGCCAAACCTGGGGGTGGAGACACCAAGTAGGGAAAGACATTCATGAGACAGCAATGTCAGAATTTGGCAATCAGGAAGAGACATAATAAACATCTCTGAACACACAGAGGAAAGAGTCAATTGGAAATAACTAATGACAACTGTGTGGGCTAGGGGAGAGGAGAGAGTAATAACTAATGGAATGCAATCCCTACCGGGACTGCAGAGGTTGGAACTCAGAATATAGGTGGAGGAGAGTCTTCTTAGCCAGTAGGAAAGACATGCTAGTGAATGAGACCAACAGGGGCAAGGAGATAGGGACATGTAATTTTGGGAATGCAGTCATTTTAGAGTATTCACAACTAAGGGACTTAATTTTTTTCTGAGTAACAGGAGACAATGACATTCACATAGAAGGGACAGTGACTAGTAGAAATGGGAGCCCCAGAGGAGAATAAGAGAAAAAGCTGACCAGAAATGAAATATGGGTTCTGGGGCCAGCATTAAATCACTCAACTCAGATTCTTTGAGTATAGAAAATGTATTATAGTAGTATCTGCATTACTAAGTCCATGTATTTAATAAATAAGTAGATTCAAGTGTGTGAATTATCCATCATGTGTGATACTAATGCATGATCAAAGAGGTCATTATTCAGATGCCTAGGAACTAGAATGTCCTCCAAAGACGCCAAGAACAAACTAGAAGACCTTTGCATGATGGTGGTGTAGGGAAGTAAATGTTGCCACCCATTGCTAAACATCTATGCCTGCTATTATAGAGGGGGTAGGGAACGACAGCAGAAATAATAGCATAATTAATCCACAGGTTTGCAGGATCTGACTCTCAGAATTCACCTAGATGCTTTGTTCAGCTCCTATGTGGATGCTTATAGTGCGAGTCTTTGTAACTTACCAAGTAGCCAGCTCCATGCTCAAGATACCATATTTAATTTTTAAAAAATTTTTTAAAAATCTATTTTATCAGGGTAAGTTATGGCTGAATTTCATTTCCCTAAAACTAGATGTGCCAAATTTATTTTCATTCAACTCAACAAACATTGTGCAAGTTTAAGGTATTGCTCTTGGACTTGCATGTCAATCAATAGGTCAGGATTCTTGACCTTAATATCTTTACAGCCTAGTAAAGGATGTAAGACAAGTTCCCAAATGACCACAGAGAGAAGAAAATGCATGCCATTTCAGAAGTAATAATACGCTGTTTTTATTTAAAAATGAGGTGCCAGGACTCATGTCTCAATAAATTATGACATGTGTCTCCTGCATCCCCTCCCCAGTTGTGTTTATATTGGAATGTCCACATGGTTTTCTAGCCAAATGAGTCAGTCAAGATGAAAATGTTAATTTATTTGACTGGACATACTCTGCTAGCTCATACTGTCAAAAAAATTCCCTTGTAGTAATGATACTACCAAGCTTTGTATAGCAATTTGTAGTCTACAAATCACATTTCCTATGTTAGTCCGGGTAATAATCACAACTCTGTAAATAAGTACTAATGTTCTCCCCCATTTACCCATGAAGGACCTAAGTCCAAGTTTAAGTAATTTACCCAAATCACACAGCAGAAGGGTTAAGCTAAGACATTAATGTCTCGTTATTCCATATCTCAACTACAAAAGCAGGACCTCTGTGGATTCAGTGGGATTACAGGTACTCAGAGGGGATGGGGAGGATGCGTAAAAAGAAGTCTTTAAGGATTGATGCAATTTTAGTACAAGGAGATGGAAGGAGGACATTCCAAGCAGAGGGCATAGCAGAGTTCAAAGTATAGATGCAGGAAGTACAGAACATTCTATAACAGCCATGGTTCTATATATCTGTACAGAAGTGATGGCTGACTCTCTGTGACCTAACCAGAATCCCAGGGCAAGAAACAAAAGAGCGAAGATAAGATGCCCACAGACAGAGCCCTGGGATCACCTGTGGTTACTGGGTGGGAGCCATAGAATGAGACACCAAATGAGAAAACAAAGGAATGACCAGTGGGTTAAAATCATTCCCAATTATTATAGAAACCAAAGGAAGAGACTTTCAAAGAGAACACATCATCATAAGGGATGAAGACTAAGGAAAAGTGGGTGAAAGAGTAATGTTGGTGAGCTTGGAGAGAGCAGAAAATTCAGAAGTCAGGATGTAAGGAGCAAGTGAGTGGGAAGGAAATGAACACGGGAAGGGGGTGAGGAGAACTGGACCCAGGCAAGTGAGTTTCCTGTCTCAGAGCCACCCTTCAAGTACTTGAAGACAGTTCTCAAATCTTCTCTTTCCCTTTGTCAGGCAAAATGCTCTTAATTAATTCAGCCGATTGTCACATGTTTTCCAGATAGTCACCATTATGTATTCTTTCTTTAGGAATTGTTGGTTTGTCAGTTGTCCTCTTAAGTTTGGCATCTACAAGTTAACTCTGTACCCCATGTTTATAGTCTGTTGAGCATGCAGAAGAAAGCTATCATATGTTCTGTTTCCTGTACTGTATTCTTTCATTGCAGCCCACATTTAAATTAGCCACATTTCACTGCTGGTTTATTGAGTTTTGCTTCCACATGATTCCGGCACTTGCCAATGTTTAGGGAGACGACCCAAACAGGGAAAAGGACAGTGAAGCCATGAGGTGGAGAGGGCGCGGGACTAGCACCCAGAAATCTACATTTAGTCTGGGCTTTGACACTTATTAAATATATGTTCTTGGGAAAGTCATTCTGCCTCTCTTTGGGCTCCAGAGGGAGAAAGATTGGATGATTTCTAAGCTTCTTTCTAGATCTAAAAATTCTGAAATTAATACGTAAAAAAGGTCTTCATTAATTTACTATTCAGATATTTATAGAACTCAATCCCGTGCCAGGCCTGGCTAGGATTTCAGGATATAGTGGAAAGTAAAACAGAGGTGGTACTGATCCACAGGGTTAAATGGTGATATTTTCAGGCTGAAAAGTACTTGGTTAAATATAGGGAAGAGTAAGGGAAAAACAAAGATACAGATAGTACTGTCAAAGTATTATCTGCCAAAGGGTTTGAGGAAGGGCAGTGGCCTTGGAGGACTTTTAAAATATGAGATGAAAAATAGTCTCTGCATTTGTAATTATACCAAGAAGTAATCAACTTATGTCATCTTATAAATATAAAATTATATGTGGAATAACACAGTGAACGAGAGAATAGAAGAGTATAGCACTAAAGTTTTTTATGGGAACTAGAGTTACTGCTATTGAGGAAGATGTTAATAAATACACCATTGGTGATATGGCAACATCATTATCTGATTTTTATGTTATCTACCCTACACATAAAATTAGTGAAGCATACAAGAAAATTCTATTGCAGGCAATCTTGAAATTTATAGCCTGAGACACAAAATTAAAGGAGCCAAGTAAAAGATCCTTATTTTTCCCAAGGAGTGTCATTTGGAGATTAACATCTATGATGATCTTAAAATTCCATTTTCAACAGACATGGCCAACCTAAAAGGAACCCTCCCCCTTTGTGTGCCTCTGAAAGCAAATACAGGCTGTGAAAATGCATTTCTCCCTTCCCGCTTCAACCTGTGCTACCACAGAATTTCAGGTCTCCATTGTGTTGTAATAAACAAACCCTAAACTTAATGGTTAAAAACAACTGTGTTATTATTACTTCTCATAATTTTGTGGATTGACTTAGCTCAACCAGATGATTTTCCTACTCCATGTGACATCAGCTGGGATTGCACTTGTCTAGGAGCTTAATTGGACTAGAATGTCCAAGACAGGTTAGTCACACATCTAATACCTTAGCAATGACAGCTAGAAGGCTGGGCTTAGTTGGAACACCTGAGTCCCTCTACATTAAGGTCTTAGGACTTTTCCTATTTCATGTGGATTCTCTACTTGGTTGCTGCATGTAGCCTCTTTAGCTGGGTGCTGGGCACTATTGCTGATCTATGCCTGATATTTCACTACTTAAGGGGTCAGAGCTCCCACCTGGTGAAAGGGAAAAGCAGGTTTCATGCTGTTAGCACATACCTCTTTCTTAACGTAAAGAATTTCCCATCAGCTGTAATCTGAATAATAACCACTATCCTGAGGTGGAATTGCTCTTTTTTTCTTTGACATCCAAGGTTCTGGGACTAGACCAAGCTGGCATGAGTTCTTTTCCAGGAGGGTCTCTTTTCCGCTCATGCAAATAGACCCATCACCTATCAGACATGCCTAGGTCTCACAATTTAGGGTCACATTGGGATTTCTACTACTCATACAAACACACACATATACATTCATACACTGATATACATGTACACATGTGTGCCTATAAAGTGCTTTCATTTTCATACAAAGATCATACTTCTTTAACAGGAACAAGGTATTATTAATATAAAAGAATGACAAAGTAATAATACACAAATATGTTCAGCATTCTCCTTTTATTTCCCCAAGAAACACTTGGGCCAAATTTGAGAAATAACTGGGAGTTGAGAGACAAAAAAAAGTCTTGAAGAACCAGCTTCCCTCTGTATGAAGTACATTGAAAATGACAGAAATGGGTGAGGAGGAAAGAGTGGACATTTAAGAATGCTAGCTATGCATTAAGTATAAACCTCCCCACTTCTTGGGCATTTTCTTGAAATACTGAGTAAATATTTGAAATTCTTTCAGTTACATATAAAATTTAAATACTGATTATATTTCTCCCCAGTCTTTATGTTTACATTTTACAGAGACGAGGCCATGGGTGTACATGTTGGGGGCACAGGCATGGTGAGTTCACACACATCTGAGTTCCAGTGCTGATCCTATTAAAGCACTAGCTAAGCTATAAAATTGTACTTTGGATATTTTTAAAAGGGGCAATAGATTTGCATGGGTCCAAACTATTCTATTTTTTTTTCTTTGAAATATTGGCCTATGTTGGTAAGCTCTAGCCAGGAAGAAGAGAAACTTCTAGAGTTTGTGAAATAATAAAAGTTAACTTGCTAACTTGCCCATGAAATTACATAATTTATTACCTTGACTCTTTTCCATGTGATTAAAACCATTGAGCCAACTGAAGAGAGTGAGTGTGTGATGTCCATCTGCTCTGCAGTGTTAGGATGAAGAGGCTTGCTAGAATAGGGGTGAATTTGGATCTAGATATGGACGGTCTTGGAGAGAATGAAGGGGGCATATTCAGAGCCGTCTCTCAGCCACCGTTTCTGTTCACTGTTCCCGAGTACTGTGAAGAATTAGCTGAGATGTCAGTGCAGAGGGAGAAGAGAAGAGTCCTAATGGTGTTCCTGTGTCTTTGGCATCATGGAGACTGGGCGGCCCATCAGTCAGTTAAGCTCCCTGTAGCGGGAGATCTCGGTGGCACATCTTTCTGGAGCTAATGTATACCAAGCAAGGGTGATGGAAAAGGCTCCTGACCTAATTAATTTTTCAGACTATGAGAGGTATCCTGACTTCCAATTCTTCTTAAACAGCTTTAGAAAAAAACAGCTACCTCACTTTAGAAAAGCTTAGATAATAATACTGATCGATGCAAACATTTGCCAACTATACAATCAAAAAAGGTTGATTTCTACCACTGCATGTGTACGTGGACATATTTATGTCCTTCTTCAATTTTTTTCTTCATCTTAAAATTTCCTAACTGCACAACACTCTCCCTTAATTTTTGACAATGAGCGTTTCATGTTGGATTTAAAGTGTGTGCACATGCAAGCAATTTAAAGACCATTTCTGTCTCTCCTTGTCATTAGAACATGTGACAATAACGAGCTCATCCATCTAGGAGCAGAGCACAAAGGATTCCACGTTCCTGTTTCATATGTTCTTTCTTTGTCAAAGCGTAGATCTGAATCACAACTGTTAGCGGCTTTCTGAAGCCGAGTGTCTTTAGAACTCTGTTCCCCTCTTCATAGGAATGGTGTAAAACGTGTCTTAAAATATTTGAGGAAGACAAAGAAGAGAATTGGCTATATAGTTTGGGAAAGTTGCTGCTTTGCTTCAGTTAGTTGGCTGTTTTGTCGTCTAGGGAGATGTCTTAAAAGCTACATGTTTTCTCTACCCTACGCCTAGGAAGGCATGTTTTGTTCTCCCTCACCGGAAGATACTAGAGCTTGGTGAAGACGGTCTCTGAAGTTCTACCTCACACTGTCACTTCATTGCCTGTGTTTATGACACATTATGGAAATGCCACAGCTTACCTACAGGTCAAGCCCATATTATACACAATGCTTACACTCTGATGGAATTCCTTTTGCTACTTTATACATTGCTCTGTGAGGGTAAACATCTCTGCATGTTTTTTGATTTCTTTCACTGTCATTATTTTTTAAAGAATCTTTTTCTTGCCCAGGTAGCTGACAATCTACTTTAAAAATGAAGTAGATATTTTTCAAGCATGACTCCTCCTCTGCCCTCTTAAAGGTTATTTTGCTAGGGTAATGGAGTTTCTTTTCATTGACATTCTGGGACAGATCTTTAAATTCAGCTACATCTGGTCACCTTGCCTCAAACCATATTATAGCTGTTTCTCAAAATCAGACCTGAACTAAGCAGGAACATCTGTACCAAGAGTTATGAGGCCCAGCTGAACATTTCAGACCAGCATGTTCCATCTCACTTCTTTCTGCTCCAGCCTTTTAGCAATTATCTTTACAATCCTTAGAAATGGTAATTAAGGTTGGTTGAAGAATAAAAAGAATACTGAAATGTTTTCAAGCTCCAAACACCAGGTATATAAATGTCAGTGGCTTAAATATAGTTATAAGAATGTTTTTATTAACGACCCTCACTGATCTTCTGGGGGATCATATTTAGACTTTCCTACAGGGAGAACAACACTGCTACTCAGCTTGCATCGTTGGCAGCTGTTAGCTGGGGACACATGAAGCTACTTCAAGAGTCTTGACACATTCCCAACCGAGCCCGCTGAAGCAGCAGGTATGGATAGGTATATCGGCATTACAGACTCTCTGCCTAAAAAGATTTAGTCACCCACCAATACAACAAGCAAAAGTACCTTCAAAGATAAGCAGGTAGTCTAAGTGGGTCCTTGCAACATCGAAAGCAGTTTATTCAGAGAATCTGCCTCCAAGCCCTCTCTACATCTGTGAATGTGTGCAGACTGACTTGCTGATTCTGACACATAACAAGCTGATTGAGCCTCTTCTGACTGGTGATGGTGAGTTTAGAGACATTTATAAATATTTTGGTACTTATTTTCATAAACCTCTGAAATACTTTTCTTTCTGCATTATAATGAAGAAATTCCTTGATAAGATTATATGTGCATAATTTTTGCCTTTCAATTTACAATTGAAACACTGTTCACTTGTTTCCCATCTCACTCCATTAGAATATTCCAATTAGGAATGAAGGGTTAATGGAAAGGAGGACACTGAGAGCAGACTGGGTTTTGTTTTCTCACAGTGCTTGGGTTCATTAGAATAGCCCTACCAGGATTATTTTCCTTCCAAAACTCAGGGACCCTTTTTTATTGCTGAGTGTAATTTACTAATATTAGGCAAAATCAATTGTTGGACCAAACATCAGGACATTTAATAAAGTTTAAAATATGTATATTTATTATTTTTATTTAGAATCTATTTTTTAAGAAATTTAGATAATTTTTTAAAAATTTCTTTTGGGACTAGTCTCATTTTTGGCTTAGTATATCAATACTTTAAGGGCTAGTGATGGCATATTGATACTTTGGCTCAATTTCCTTCACACCAGAAGTTACTTATACTTTCACATTGGAAACATTTTCTCTCCTTCCCTTAGTCTCTGAGTCACTTTGATTTTTAGGGTCTGAAGGTAATGATATTGAATGGCAGGGCTACATTTGAGCTCTTCGATTCCACATGAGTTCTCATCATTTCCTCTTACTACGTAGTAGCAATTCTCAGAACTGAAGCTAGAGGTTTTTTTGGCTCCAGGAAAACTTTCTGTTCAGCTATTTATTCAATAAACATTTGATTGTCCCCTTGAACTCATAACTGTGACATCAATCATTTCACTTCCACTGGTTCTTAAATGTAGGTGTATATTCAGATAACACAGTGGCCAGTTATTTAAGTTGTTTATTTTTTCTAATCTCATGAGCATTTACAGTTTTACAGTCTTAATTCTTAGTAAACTATGAACCAAAATATAGGCATAAATATACCTTTCAAAGTCCTTTGGCAGGAAACAAATTAACGATGTGGTTTTCAGCACTATACTTTGTAAATAATATTGCAACCTAAGTCCTACCCAAGGGACCTAAGCTTGGCTACATTTCAGTTTTCACAGAAAAACTAAATGAAGAACGTAGAACAATGAACTGATAATTTGAGGGCATGTTTGTTTAAGCTTCTATTATTTCTACAGCCCTTTCACCCAGCCTGGCAATAAGCGGCTGCCTCACCCAGAGTTATAGGAATATTACAGCTGCTTGAAAGCGCTGGCGGTAGTCCACCCCCATCATCAGCATTACAATTTCCCTAGAAATTATGACTCTTCCTTAATGATGGTAGACATTCCCAAATGTGAACTAGTTGCTTTGAATTTTAACTTTCCAAATTCTAGTCACACATACAGAGCAAGCTCACAAGAAGTAGGAAATTCTGATAGGGCATTTTTCTCTTTGTTTACACCAAACAAGTTCATGGCGAGTAGATGAATCTGAATCCTAGCCGGTATTCTCTGAAGCCACTCAAAGGCAAATCAGTGAGGGAAGAGTTGGTGCCCAGTCATGACGGAGCAAGTGTAAAGTGGAAGAGGAGAGTATATCGTAGACATAGTTTGAGGTTGCGACTGTCTCCCCGAGCCAAATGCAAAAGCTTTTCTTATTATTCAGTGGCTTTTGTTTTGCTTTAGTTTTAAACTATCTTTCCCTGCTAGTGGGGTAGAGAATAGAGAGTTACTTGAAAGATTCCCTTGTTTCCTGTATTTACCTACATCCTTCTCCAAAATTTCTATATGGCTGATTGCTCAGTCCCGTTAGAGAGAACATGTACCACAACAATAAATTGCTTCCATGCCTTCTGGAGATCATGAGATGCTATTCTGAGATTGGCTATTTCCACATTCCTGGGTTCTCTAAGGAGTACTTTCGGGTGCCAGGGATCAAAAAGAGGAGTCACTGGTTGAAGCAGGAAATCAGACTTTAATTGGAGAAGCCATCTTCATCACAGGGTACAAATTCTGGCACATGTCAGTCTTCATGATTCCTGGCGAGCAGGCCTTCAGAGCTTAGAAATCCTACAGGAACAGCTAGGTGTCTTAGTAATGATTACTTGTTTCTCGCTCTATTCCTATGGGAACATATTGGGTTTGAATTCAGCGGAGACGGAATTTTTAAGAGACACTGTCTGTAGTCACTAACACAGCCCCTGGCCATGTCCAAAATCCCACCACTTCTCAGAGTTCTGCTTTTCTATCTGGAAAACTAACACCACCGAACCATAAGACACAATGATGGGGTTCTGGTTTTGATTCGTTCTTATGCTATACTAACTACCATATCACTGCAAGGGGAGTTTTGACATATCAAATGTAAAGTAACCAGGTTTTTCAAACCAAAAGTCAGGAAACCTGGTCTGACCATGGGAAATAGAGTTTTTAAAATCTAAGTTATACTGGAAATTTTCAACTTTTAGTCAACATTTAGTTGAATTCAGAGGCAGGAGTTAGATAGCCCCATGAGCCATGGTCTCTGTCTTCAAGTAACTAATTGCCTAGAATAAATTTGATTTAATGCCATCATAAATGTGTTTTCATAGGAAAACAATAAAAAGAGGACTAAGAATGATGAAAATCAGTGCAAGTCTGTGTTCTTCTTGTAATATTTTCTGTCTGCGTAAATAGGCCATTAGAGATGGATCCATGCTGTGCGTTCAGTATCAGTGCTCCCCAGGGTTCTCATGTCTTCTCAATCTTCTTTCTTTCCCGTAGCAAATGTGCTCACGCCAAGTGTCATGGACTTCCCATGTGATGTTAACACTTACCCATCATCTCCATAGTTGTCTTTTTCTCGTGCTTGACACTCACCTTTCTCTGCCCAAAGCACTTTGGACTCCATTTCTCTGGAACCAAATTCCTCATCTAACCCACATACTTGGCCCTCCTCCTATATTGCCTGTTCTGTTGAATGTACTACTGTTCACTCTGCTCTTCTACTCAAATCGAGGCAGAAAATATAGACATAAACTGAGACTCAGGCCCTGCATTCAGTGGGCCACCAAATCTTATGATCCTTTCCTTCCCTGTCAGCCCCTAGGGTTTTCATAAGTTTTCATCTGAATAATTACAGTGATCTGAAAACCGATCACATCATCTCCAGTCTTACCTCCTCGGAACCACCAGAGTATCCTTCCAAAGTCACAAATCCAAGAAAGACTCTGGTGTAAGTCTTTCAGTGACCATGGTTCATAATCTGGCCCCTGCTCACTATACAAATTCGGTTCCCACCACTTGTTCTCATGAACTCCACACTCTTGCCACTTCAGACAAGCTGAAACACAGCAAACAAAACAAGATGTCTCAAGCCTCCATGCCTTTGCCCAGGCTGTTAACCTCTCCCTGGAACAGCAATCTTCCTTTCCTCACTCCTGCCCCTCTTGTCCAGCTGGTAAAGCCCACTCTCGCTTTAAGCCCACTTTAAAGCCTTTCCTAATCCTTCCTGGGAGAGGTAATCACCCTTGCTCTGTATTCCTGTAGCATTCTGTGCTCACCTAGATTGTTTCATTATATTTATTAGAGTAGCTTAACCATAATAACAAATAGTCTCTAAAATAGATAAGGGTTCAAACACAGTAGACTGTTACTTCTTGATCACTTAGCAGTATTAGGGAAGTGACTAGATCATGGGGTGGCCTTCCTGTTTGCAATTATTCAGGGAGCCAAGCTAATGGAGCCTCTTCTACCTTTCACAACTGGTTCTGGAATTCCCCTGATGCTATCTCCATTCCAAACAGACCCGGATGCAAAAGAGCATGGGGGGCGGGATGTAGGAGATTGCTATGGGCCAGGCCTGGTAGTAGCACCCCTTACTTCCACCAGCTAACACTCAGTCTTGAACACCTTAACTGGAAAGGAGGCTTGGAAATGCACTTATTCTAGGTGTATACCAAAGATGATGAGAAAATTATGGCTTTTGGTGAGCATCTAGAAATACGTCCTGTGCTGAAGCTCCTGACAATTGATGGGACTTCAGTAAATATCTATACATAGTACTGAATAAAAGAATGAATGAGTAAATGTACTACTGTGGACTTAAATAATAATTTTTAAAAAACAAATATTTTTATATATTTATGTATCTTGACGTCTCTCCTTCACTATAACAGTGTTTCTAAAACACACAAAATTATAGATATAGATGTTCAAAACTAACTTAATAGCAAACAAAGTAATTTGGGTATTTTAAATTGCCTAATTAGTAATAGTGCTCATGGATAGAAATTAAATTAAAACAGATATGCACAAGATATCCAGAGGGGTAAAATGGTCATAATTACATTCATTTAACTTTCACATTCTTATCTGTTCTCAGCATTAAATTGAATTTAGTTTAATTAAAACCTTCTGCCTTGATATTACATAGAGGTATTTGATAAATTGAGCGTTTGGTGAGAATTGTGGCCCTTATAAAATGTCAACATTCTTGGGAAAAACAAACAGGAAGGAATTTTTTAAAACAAATACACAGTATGATTGAGAATTAAAGTATAAACCAGACAAAGTGCTGACTATCCTTCATTGTTGTGCGGGTTAGTGAGCATTCACTCCTTATATTTGACATCTTACTGTCTCTTCTGGAAGAGATTCGAATCATTTTTGCCTATTTCTCTAACCAGTTCAACAAAACAAGTTTTCTACACGCACAAAAGTTTTCGCAAAGAAAATGCACCTGAGTTTATTAGCCTACTTTTCAGACTTTAGCTTTTGAGAACTCTGGCACTGGATGACGAAATGGTGGGTGACCACCACCATTGTGACTTTGGAGAAATGATTCATAAAATGTGAGATTCTATAGCAATTACCATATGTTAGCCCTTTTGAAAACAATAAACTCACTTGTTGGCAGCCCTCACTTCCTCTCACGCTTCCCACGTGACCCCTCTGTGGGCAAGCCAGTGATGTGGTGGGTCGAGCCTTTCTCATTTGAATCTCTCTGACTTCCTTTTCTGCCCTTACCCCATTAAAATTTCTGCTTTTAAGGCCGCATGGGATTACATTGGGTTCATCTGAATAACCCAAGATACCCTATCATCTTGAAGTCAACAATTAAGTAAACGTATTTATGTCTGCAGAGTCCCTTTTGCCTTGTTAGGCAATATATTCACCAATATGATAATACGGAGTAAAGGGGCCCAAGATTCTATCTACTACAATGATACCAAGTATACTGTGTATCAAAAGAGGCCATTTGCTTATGAATTAAAGAAAATTATAATCCTTTACAAAAGACTTAGGGTTTAAAATAATTTTAATTATTATGAATTAATGGTATAAATTAATGTGATGAACACCCACACAGTCATTACTAATATTACCAATACCATAAAAAGGTATAAAATTAAAAATGTATAAAACCTGAAAATTAAAACAATATAAAGATAATGTGAAGGTAATATAATACCTATTTGTAATATCCATTACAAATATAAATATGGTCAAAGAATTTCATATGTGTTAAAAGCTTAGATTTTTACTTGTTCCTTGAGCAAAGTGTGCTTTTGTTAATGTTGCCTGTTGTTTATTGAATACTTACTATATACAAGTCACGCACTAAGTATTTACATATGTTATCTCTGTTTTTCTCAGTAATCCAATAATGCTGGTATCATTCCTATTTTATGATGAGTATATCGAGGCTCAGAAAGGTAACAGGAAGCCTGGGTGAATTGATTAGTCCTTGAATTTATGGGAGTTACTAATAATTTCTACTTCACCAGAGGAGGTTTGAGTAGCTCAGTAGCAAAATGGTATAATGAAAAGAAAAGGGTTTTAGAGTCAGACCTGTATTTGAGTGCTGATTTCAACACTTACTAACTTGGCAAATTCCTGAAACCCTTTGTGCCTCCAGTTCCTAATTTGTAAAGTGTGGCTAATAATAGACACCTCCTGGGGCTGGTGCAAGATAACCTGTGTAAAGAACCTGTATGTGATAAGCTCTAGATAAAAGTTCTCCAGTGCCTCCCTCCAGAGTAGCTAATGTGTATGTGGTTCTAATGCACTTGAATAACTCAGGAAGTCAGTTCTGGGCTCAGGCCAGCTCCCCTATATCCCAGATATCCTGTCCTCGATATTTAATAGGACATCAGGATCTATCAGATGCTCAGGTCTATGGGACTCAAATCTATGGGATTAGGGATAGATCCCTGTGGACCCAAGACCCCTGTGTGATACATCCCTGTAGATGGATAGCCCAGTGGAATGAGTCTAGGAGCCTGACCACACTGGACCTGGCCACAAAGATAACTTATAATCATCAAATTTTGAGATGTGCACCAGTCACTTAAGAGGCACCAACTTAGCAGGGGACTTTCCTGGCATTCAACCAAGGCATAGCCACATGTCAGAATATTTTAGTGGCTCTCACATTAATATGTATTTGCACACATTGTTTTTGATTGCCCTAATCAGACTTGAAATGAATCCAAGAAGTTTCTCCAAGTCTGAGACATTAATTCCTCAGTGCCCCCTCCCTCCAGGCTCTGTCTGAAGGCTTAACTCAGCTATCTTATCTCTCTAGGTACTCGGAGACCAAAATGAAGGGCTTGTTTTCCTGAGGGAATTTCCACTGGTTCGAAGAGAGAACTTTTATGAAGATTTCCTGTCTGAGCTCTTCAATAGTCACAAAACTGAAGACCCGGTACAGTGTCTCTTCTTTTTATTCTTAGAAACAGAGAAGTTGAATTGCTAATTATGACTTGTGGTGGCAGTTGGTTTGAGCAATTCTGAAGAGGTTGGGATGCTATTTCCTCATATCTGTGAGGAGGGGGAAGCAAAGTGATAAGGCCATAGGCAGACTGTATGCGCACCTTTCTGACTTTTCCTGTGTCTGGCAAGCTTCAAACATCCTCCTCAAGCATTAAAGTTTGTTTGGGGCAGTATGTGGAGGATTCACATTAAAATAACTGATGTTTTGCCTGTGAGTCTAAACATGAAATGGTAATGATTTAAATGAGTGAAAAAAAAAAAAGAGATTTGTACGTAAACCCCAAATTGTTTTATGAGCCGATGGAAATTCGACCATCTTCAAATCCTAGCTTCTTTGTGGATATTTTTACTTGAAGTGTTAGTCATATTTAGTTTATGAAAGTTTGTTTCTCTGGCAGTGTTTTGAGGAGAAAACTAGAAAAATGAGCTCACAAATAAAAACAAGCAGTCTCGTTGACTAGAGAGGTCAAGATGCAGGTCCCTGTTACTTGCAAATCAAACTGTGATTTGTAATTTCTTCTTTATTGTGAGAATCGGATTGGTGGTAATGTCTGAAAGTTCTACATGTGGCTCTTCATGGTGATGACCTCGTGCTCAGAAGCACTCACGCTGCAATTAGAGGACGTGTATTCACAACAGAGTGGATTTCTTGTCCAACCATGAAATGATAGGACCACAGAAAAGACTGCCTTAGAATAACTTCAAAGCAAACACATATGTGTCTGTATTTATACCTCCTCTACTCTGCTTCTTTATAGTCCTCTCTCAAGTGGTTTTTGCATATTTGTCTCATAAACTTCTCTTGCAGACACTGAGTAAAGTAGCTTTCTCAGCCAATGCACAGGCCCCCTCTCACTGTTTTTGTCATTCCCATCCTCTCTGTGATGGACGTTCACATCCTTCTCTGAGCCTGTGCCCAGGATGAGCAGGAACAGTGGCGAAGGTTCCCAAGAGCATTATAATTAATTTTCATACGGTATGTGTATGTGTGTGTGTGTGTGTTTTCCTCAGTAAACTCTGAAAATGAAGAGCCTTCCTTTTAAACTTTTGTTGTTTGTTCAGGGCTTTTTTTGTGATTCACTACGGTCCACACACATTGCCACCTGAGTGTTACACCTCCTTTCTGTGAAAAGTATTTTGTAGTTATATTTTAATTTTTTCCCATTTGATGTTACACAAAATGTGAAATATGTCAGTTCGTTTTGGATTTGGTTTATTTAACGTCCTGGAAAGTGCTGCTATGTGGATACTACATTCAAACTTCATAAGCAAGTGTAATTATTACATAATTTACACCATGAAGGAAACTGAATACTATGAACTCATTATGAACATAATGGAATTGTTATAGTGCTGCCACTAAAAACAATTGTTGTCACTTGGCAAGCATTGAAAGGCGTCACGAGCGTTGTTATTACATGGCATTACACTGATTTACATCATAGTAAAAACTGCATGCTGCTGAATTTCCTGAAACCTTCTGAGGTCATAAGTAACTGAGTGGGAGGAAGCATTAAACCTGAAAGAGGAATTACCTACCAACACAGCCAGAACTGGGGCGATAGGAGGTGATGTGAGAGGGGGGGAAAGATCAAAGCTTCCTGAATACCAGAAGCTAATTCAGCCTCCTGATATGTTTGTGAAATTCTAAGTTTCTGTGGTAGGTGTGTCTCTCTATCTGAGCACTTCATTTGGGCCAGAGGATAGAAAACTTTTAAGGTGTAACTTTATTTTTTAAATAGACATTGAAAGATGAATCACCATCATTTCTGTATTTGTCTAAGGGAAAGAATTTAAACATGAGTTGTTACCTGCATTAATAGCCAGAAGAGTGGAAATTCCTTTTGTGCCTCTTATTTATGAGTTTCTGCTGTATTGGGAGGAGGCTCTTGAGCAGAATGGGAGAATCATCAAGAAACCTTCCTGGTATAGGTCACACACACCACTTGGCAAGCGCAGGTGGGTGAGAGAGGAAAAATAGTTGAGCAACATAACCTGTTTGCACAATTCTCTCTGCTTTCAAGTAAGTCCTCTGTAGTATCCTAAACATTCATGCACTTCTTTCGCCTCTCCTACTGCATTAGTAGCTCTGCTCCGTGAGGTGGGGACCCATGTTGATTCTCACCCCCCTGGCAGCTAGTCCTGCCCTTGAATATGATAGATGTTCAGCTGTGTTAGGTGTTTGTTGGTAAAGGAAACCCACCATGACTACTCTCTGTTGCTCTGTTGTTGGTATTTTAGATTGAAAACATGTAAGAACTCCTTCACATACTACGCATGAAAAGGAATTTATAAATGTGAAAACCCTTCTAAATGCAAAACATTGTTAAAATGGTAGGAATGACTTGTAAGGACAGAATATTGAGGACTCTCTCCAGGATGTCCTTTCAAGTCAGGTTTATAGTAAAGCATGTAAATTTGGGGCTGTTTGCCTACTTGAAATTTATAGTGACGGAAGTAACAAATTTGCCGCCAATACATACAACATTTTGGACAGAAGTAGCATCAGCTATAGAAAACATTTTGTCACATTTCTGGATAAAATTATCATCTTCCTTTTATGTCTTTAGTTTTTCTTCTTTATACCCTTTCAAATAATTTTTGAAAAACAGAACATCCTAACTTATGTGAAACTCTTTCTCCTAAAAATTTATTTTGGGGGGTTGGGGTCATTTTTGACCTTTAAGTGACACTTCTTCAGCTCTTTCTTAATTAGGGCCTTCTGGCACAAAATTAACTTTTACAGTGCATTAGAGAAACTTTCTAGTTAGCTTCCTCTCAGAGGGCTAATTCCATTCATTCTCCGCACTGTGAATAGCAATCTAAGTGAGCCATTTGTCTAGAATCCACACCAGACAACTAAACTTCTAATCACGGCCTGACACTCTGCATGTATATGATTTGCATTGTTCACAGAAATAGGATGTTTGTCAAAGGCTGTCATTCAATTTTGGAATAGTCAAGAAACAGATCATGTTGTTTTTGGTTGTCTGCCAGATACAAAATCAGGGTAACAATTAACATAAAATTCATTACAGAATGGGATTTTCTTCAGTATATAATTAGCACAAACTTCATTTGTCAGTAGCTTTGTGGTTCACAAAGCGGTTATTTAAGCCACTCAGTACTTTGGTAGAAAAGTTATTTAAACATTTATTCCAATGTGGGGTAGAGTGGTCCTTTCACTGACTGGTAAAATAGAGGTGCCTGCCCTTTGTGGCATTGAGGTGAGCTTTCAAGCTCGGATCCTCAGAAATGCCTGTCTTTAAAGGTTGTGTAAGAAAAGATAGAGTTTGTCCTCGAGGTCAAGCCAGTAATTCTCTGAAATTCAGCTAAAATAAAACATGCAATTTATTAAGAAAGATTTTGCTTTCACTTGATTTTTTTTCTCCCTTAGTTTTGTGGGGGCAGGGGGCAGTTGGGAGCAAGTATTATTTCTATGAACTGAAAAATTAGTTCAATCAACACACATACACTTTTGTAAAATGGAATATAACTATTTCCATATGTTTTCAAGGTAGTCACTAACCTCCCCCACAACCCTGCCAAGGGAAAGAAAACATTAGAACATAACTGATAACACCTGAAGATAATAACTTAATTAGCTTAATTATACGTATGTGCTGGCTACTATATTGGGGTATGTAGTGGACATAAATACGAGGAAGTAACAGTGTGTGGAGAACATTTACATTTCCGAAGGATGACTTCCCTTGTGACTCTCTCGCTAGCAACTTCTCGACTGAATTCACGCAGCACATGGTGGACAGAATTCCCTTTTCCCAAACAAAAGTTTGATCTATTTGTTCTTCATGTTTGTAGAATAAAGAGAAGGAATTAACTTTTCACTTCAAAAGCACACATGCTCCAAGCCGCTGAGAGCTTCATAAGCCCTTATTGATTAGTGACCACTACATTTTTTATGAACTGACTTTATGAAAAAAAATGTGCTGCAGGTAATGAAGGAGCTAGATATTTTGAAAGTGAAGTGCATTCCAATTTAGTGTCTGATTTTTGTGGCACGTTTGTAGGTATAACTTGAATCGGCTCCCGAAATTCCTCCTTGGGAGGAATTTCCTTGGGAAAATACATTGAGACAAGAAGACTAGATTGGGTTTCCAGTGCATTTGCTCCTCCAGTTATATAATATGATATCACAAATAAAAAAATCAGTGCACGCTACCAGGTATATATAATATGTCTGTCCCTCTGTGAGGATTTTAAATGTCTTTACTTGCTTGTGTTTGTGTGATTCTAGCAGCCACAAACTATTTTTTAAAATACTTTGGCATATAAATATTTTATATAACTTTAGATTTTCTCATTATCTTTTGGTATTTTAAAGTAAAACTCTACATTATTCCTACCTGTCTGTGGAAAGGACAGAGGAAGCTTGGAGCAGGCCTAACGTGCACCAAGCACTTACTAAAGGAGTTGTACAGATTTCTTAGAACAGCCCAAAATAGGCAATGATAACTCCATTTGTAATAATAATCAATTGTACTAATAATCAATTGGAAATACAATTTTTGAAAGATCTCACTCATGATTATAACAAAACTATAAGAATGTAGGTCTGAAAGAGGTATAAAATCTGAATGCAGTATCAATGAATAACTCAATTAACAAATATCTCAGGGCAAAATGATAAATCTTGACTAAAGGAATAAAAATGACTTAAGTGAAGAGAAAGATGATGTTCATGAGTGGGAAATCATAATTTCATAAAGAAGCCAACCTCCCCACAAATTAGTCTACATATCCACACAAGCAGAATAATTTTGAAAGAGAAAAGAGTTGGAGATATGCTCTACCAATAAAGATTTTATTGCAAAACTATAAGAATTAAACAATGTGATTTTAGAATATAGACAAATAGACCAACATAGATGAATAAAGAACCTATAAAAAAACACATATAAAAGAGAACTTGACATATGACAAAGGTAGTGTTACAAACAGTTGGGAAAGGATGTATTAGTAAATGGTCACTATAAAGAAAAATGAATTCTAGATGAATTAAAAACTTTTATGTAAATGGATGACTTTAAAACTCATAGAAGAAAATGTAGAAGACTTTGTTTACACCCTGAGTTGGGCAGGTCTTCTTAAGACATAAAAAGTCCAACTTGTAAAGTAAAATATTGATTCTTTAAATTATATGAAATTTTTAATATGTTATTAAACATTTAATGTCTAAAAATTCCATGGACAAAGTAAAAATATAAGACACAGCTGAGAAACATTATTTGCAATGTATAACTGGGGAAATATTCTATACTATTTAAAGAACTCCTAGAAATTATGTTTAAAAAGATAAACAGCCTAGTGGGAAAAAAAATGGGTCATCGGACATAGATGAGTAAGACTAATTAAAGACTAATGAAAGACTAATTAACCTTATTAGTAGTCAGGGATTTATGAATTCAAATAATAAGGATATGGCATTGAATGACCATCTGGCAAAAGATTAGAACTGGCAAAGGCAAGTGTCAGTGAGGAAGAAAGATAACGAGGGACACTTCTGTGTTGCTGTTTAGTATAAATGGGTATAACCACTTTAAAGAACAACTTGCCAATGTCTATAAAGCTGAGTACATATGTACATGTCCTAAATCCCACCAATCTCACTTCAGGAATAGACCCTAGAGAAACCCTTACCCATATGTATATATTCAATGAAGGATTAAATGTTGTAGCCTCAAATTGAGAGAAAATCTTAACTAGCCATTAGAAGGTAAATGGATGAACTTGTGGTTTATTCATATAATAAAATATTATAGAAGCAATTAAATAACTATATCTACATGCATTAGTATAGAGAGATCTCAAAAATATAATTTTGAAGTGAACATGATACCCTTTTATAATATAGCACATTTGTATCAATTTTAATATTACATACATGTTTGTAGATAGATTAGAGAAAATGACTAAACATAGACATGGGGAGGAAAAATAGGTTCCAACTTTTTAATATTGGTTACCCAGTGGACAGGCAGACAAGTAGGGAAATTGGATTGGGGAGATGTACATAGTACACTCTAATCATATCTATAGTAATTTTTAAGTATATGGTTAAATGTTAATAGTTTAAATGGCTAGTCATTACAGAAAAGTTTATTATTTACTGATTTTTTTTTTATGATCGCAATATTCTTAAATACATGCATAGTAAAACGTTCAGGTGAATGTCTGGCAAACAACCAGCACAAAATAAATGCTATTTTTCTTACTAGTGGTTGAACTGGTAGAGCGTGACAAGACTCAGTGCCCGAGACTTAATACATACTGTCTTCCCATTTTTGCCTCGCGGCCTCGTTCAGGAGCAGTCAAAGGTCTGACAGCAGAACAGACGCTCACGGGCCTCCTATCAGTTCACGAACTGCAACTCTAGTAAATAATGTCAGGATGATGAATCTCAGTATTTAAGGAGAGGGACTACTTTTTTACACTTGACCTTTAGGAATTTACCGAGAAAACCACTATCCTTTAAGAGGAAATTTTTTTTCTTTATCAAGTTCTAATTTCCTTACAGCTTATACAGTTCCTATCTGTTGTTTATGAGACATTCACTGTTTGCTAGGATTCTGTCATTTCCTCCAAATAACAAATAGATATCAAGATTAATTATCTAAAAGATGCTGAAAGTAATAAAATGTGAAGCATTAAAACTCCCAGCACTCATGCAAGCAGATTTTTAAGGTCAAACAATCTCTCAAAATATATAAAACTCTGTTAAAAACT